>NC_052099.1:7358412-7981953 GCF_015852505.1 Tachyglossus aculeatus
GGCTTTTTTTTCCTTCTACTTACTATGCGAGCCTCATGTAGAATCTGAAAATCTTGTATCTTCCCCAGTTCTTAGTACAGTGCTTGTCACAGAGTGAGTACTTAACAAATTCCGCAATTCTCTTATTATTGGGTATACATAAATGCTTTGAAGGCACAGAAGTGCTGAAGTGATAGTTGGGGATATATAAAATGGTGAGAGTCAAAGTGATTCAAGGAAGACCTCTTGGGATATGCTTTCAGAAGGTCTTTGATGATGGGAATAAGTGTGGACTATTGGAGCTGAAGGAAGAGGGTATTACAGGTAGCAGAGGGCAAGAGGTTTGTGGTGTGAGAGATGAAAATTAAGCACAGTGAGTAGGTTAGTTTTGAAAGGAATGCAGAATGAAAACTGGCATGTAGTAGAAGCAAATTGGTAAAAATAAGGGAGAGAGGAGATTGAGGGACTTAATGCCCAAAGGTCCAGAGTTTCTGCTTGATGTGGAGACGAATGGTTTAACATTTTAGGTGTTTTAGGAATAGGAGGTATGTAAAAAACAGTTTAGAAAAATGATCCAGTCAGCAAAGTGAAGTATAGATTGAAGAAGGATGAAATGGGAAGCAGGGAGATAAGTGAGGAAGTTGATGCAATAGTTAAGTCGGGATATGACAAGTGCTTGGATGTGTATGATAGTTGTGTGGATGGAGAGGAAGGGACCCATCCTGGAATTGTTAAGAAGGAAAGACCTAAAGCATTTAGTCAATATGGGACTTGAAGAGAGGGAAAGTCAAAAGTAATGCCTAAGTTATGGGTATGAGGGACCTGGAGCATGGTGGTGTTGTAGACTGTGATAGTAGAGTTAGGTGGAAGAGAAAATTTGGGAGGGAAGATGAGTTCAATTTCGGAACTATTGAGCTTGAGCTGCCAGCAGGACAACCAGTGATGTCCTGGGGAGAAGAGTTAATGTAAAATTGCAGAGGAGGTGAGAAATAAGAGCTAGAGAGGTAGATTTGGGAGTCGATCAATCGTACTTATGGAACACTTACTGGGTACAGAGCACTGTACTAAGTTCTTGGAAGAGTATAACATAAGAGAGTTGGCAGACACTGTCCCCGCCCACAACAAGTTTACGGTCTAGAGGGGGAGACAGGCGTTACCAATATGCACATAAGTCCTGGGGGCTGAGTGAGGGGTGAATAAAAGGAGCCAATACAAGTGCAAGGGTGACACAGAGGAAGTGAGAGAAGAGGAAATGAGGGCTTGGTCAGGGAAGGCCCCTTGGAGGAGATCAGGGCCGGAAATATAGATTTGGGAATTTTCTGCATAGGGGTGGTAGTTGAAGCCATAGGAGCAAATGAGTTCTGCAAAGGAGCAGGCGTAGGTGAAGAATAGAAGGGGGCCCAGAACTGAACACTGAGCAACTCCCACATTTAGGGGGTGGGAGTCGGAGGAGGAGTCCACTAAAGAGACGGAGAATGAGCGGCCAGAGAAATAGGAGGTGAACCAGGAGAGGACAGTGTCAGTGAAGCTCAGGGTGGATAATGTGTCCTGGAGAAGGGCTGGTTGACAGTGTCAAAGGCAGCTGAGAGGATGAGTAGGATTAGGATGGAATAGAGGCCAGTGGATTTGGCAAGAAGGAAATTGGATGTGATCTTTGAGAGGGTGTTTTCTGTGGAGTGAAGGAGACAGAAACCAGATTGGAGTGGGGCAAGGAGAGAATTGGAGGAAAGAAACTGGAGGAAACGGGTGTAGACAACTCGCTCAAGGAGTTTGGAGAGGAATGATAGGAGGGAGATGGGGCGATAGCTGGAGGGAGCTGTGGGGTCATGGGAGGGCTTTTTTTAGGATGAGGCAACATGACCATGAGTCATGAGCACAGAAGTGATAGTTAAACCATGGGAGTCCTTTTCTTGAAGACTTTACAGCCCAAAAGGGGAGATATGCAAATGACATTGACCAAACATACAGTAAGTATAAACAAATGATAACATCTAATTCAGTGGATATTTCTCAATATAGTATTTCAGGCATCAGCCAAGAAACTAAGTGCTTAGTACAGTGCTTTGCACACAGTAAGTGCTCAATAAATACAATTGAAAGAATGATTGTGGAAAATCACAATAAGAAAACATGGGAACCTTATTGTAAATTGGTTTTGTATTCTTTTGGCAGTAAAGTAGTTACCAAAGATGTTTGAATGGTCACATATTTTTGCTGGAAAATCATGCACTGTGTTATTAGTAAGGCTTGAAAAAAACCTTGAAGTATCCTGCCAGCAGTGACATTTCTTTGAATATGCAGCTGTATCACCATGAACTAATTGAGCTGAAAATTTAACAATTTACAAAAAATAAACAACCAGTGTGCCTTAATTTGGCCTACAATTACAACTAATTACAAGTGAATGAAGAAAAATGGAAATTAAAAAATGAATTGAATTTAAATAACAATGACAATGATAGCATTTTATCATAAAATAAACCTGGTTTATTGTTCATGAACCAAACAATTTTCACTTTTCAGCCCTTATAAAAATTTGCCAAACACAAAAGACTTGTCAGTTTGAAAAACAGAAAAGTGAGGTGTTTCTTCTACTGTATAAAGAAATGAATAGCTATTTATTATCAATTTTAACTCTTTAAATATCTATCTGTATTTTAGTCCATCCCTGTTATCTTTCCCCTTTACTTTAAACAATTCCCTGATGAAATAGGGTGGAAGATGTACAGGCCAGTAAGGAGAATTTGTGTTTGTGTTGTTGGTTCATTGCTTTATTTAACTTGGAAAACTTCTGCAGTGTGCTAATGCACACTCCAGCTCAGATTTTGCAAATCTTGTAAGGTTCATGTGATGGATAAATATTAGTGGTATAGATTGAATCAGTACTTAGCTTCATGTGTAACAGAGGAGTAGACATGACTGTGGATTCTCTACACTCATTTCTTCCATAATGAGTGTTTTCACTCTATGTTTAACTAGAATTTTTTTAGGGGATTAGAGAATATTTGCAATATTGGGGTCTTCTGGGATACAGCACGTTGAAGTGTCAGAAAAAAACAGTTCAGGCCAATGGTGAACATCTATTGGGTGAGTTTTTCTAGAAGTGGCATTTCAAGAGTGCAACTCCCAATGTTAAAGGACAACTGGGGGCATCTCAACGAACTAGCCTGTTTGAGCCTATGGGGCATTTTGATTGAGCATGATAGGGAAACCATGGAAGTCAGCTTTTCCTTCCTCATTTAAACAGTGTGAAAATCAAGGGCAGAGATAGGGGCCAAGGAAGGATAGGGGCAAGTAATGGGAAAATCATCATTAACACAAACTGGGTCCCACAGATCCATTCAGCTTCAATATTTGGGAAGAACCAGATGCTTTTCCTACCCAGACATAAGCTGGCCCATGCTCTATTAACCAGGCCACACTGCTTCTCTACTGCGTGTCTGGTGTTTTCTTCAGTGGCTGGCTGCCCATCCCTAACCCTCAACTCCAAAAGCCTGCTCACTCACCATCACAGTAAAGACACCAGTATTACAGCTACAGATTGCCTGGGGCTGGTACTGTCCCCCCTTTCATGCCCAACAGACCACTCTTCCCATCTTAAATGCCCTAATACAATCATATCTCCTCCAAGAGGCCTTCCCCGTCTAAGTCCTCCCTTATGTGTCATCTATGTATCCCTTAAGCACTTCAATAGTCACCCCTCCTCCAGCCCCACAGCACTGATGTACATATTCATCCACGGTTTATTTTAATGTCTGTATTCACCTCTAGTTTGTGAGCTACTTGTGGTCGGAAATCATGTCTAGTGACTCTATGGTATTGTACTCTCCCAAGATCTTAATACAATGCTCTGAGCATAGTAAGGGGTCAATATTCAGTCAGTCAGTCACATTTCTTGAGAACTTACTGGGTGCAGAGCACTGTACTAAGTGTTTGGTAGAGTACAGTATAACAACGTAATGGAAGCATTTCCTGCCCACAGTGAGCTTACAGCCTAGGAGGAGACAGACATTAATACAAATAAATGAATTACAGATGTGCACTTAAGTGCCATGGGGCTGGGAGGGGAGATACCACTGATTGAGTGATCTATTGTTTTCCTTCCTTTCCCTTTTGTCCCTCCCCCTCAAAGTTCCTCCCACCAAAGACTCCCACCCCATCGAGGCTCAACCCCAAGTTTTTCACCATTTTCCAAATGAAAGGTTGGCCCATCTGTTTCAACCTATATTTCTCTGTCTAAATGTTGGGAGTCAGAGAGCTGATTCCTGATTCTGATCATGACTCTTGAAATTGTCTTTATTTTTCTGTCCCAGGAGTCCTATCCACATAATAAGAGGAGGAAAATTATAACATCACTGGGTATTGAAGTTGGTGTGTGTTAGATATTTAGTATTCACAGTAGCCCTTGGAATGCCAATGGGTTCATTTTGTATTGTTGTTTCTGTGCTTCGTATTTCATACCATTTAGGAAAAACTGACTTCGACTCAATCACAAAACTCAAGTCTTTCTTATGTGGTTATTATGTCACCCGCCTGTAAACACATACCCCTCAAGGAAATCCTTCTTTAAATACTTCATTTTAAATTTAGAAAAACTGAAATGATAGGTATCCATCCATTTTATATTCCATCTGAAGAATTACGCTTCTTCAATGCACAGCTTGCTTTTTCTCCCGCTAAATTGACTTACAAACCCTTTGTCATCTTGCACTTCACCAGATGGAGTTGATGGAAGTGCAGACCTGCCTTTGAAATCATGATTGGAACTGACCTCGGTGAACCTTAAAAGATGAGAAATGGGGCCAAAAGGTTTACTCTTCAAGTCTTCTCATAAAATTAAATAAAAGGAGAAACCGGATTGTTCTTCTCACGTGGCCTGTCCAGCAAAGCCATGTGGCTTTGCTTCAGTGTTGGTGCACTAACTGTGTTCCAAGAGCTTATTTATGGCTACCCTGCTTTGGCATTTGATATGGAGAATAACTAACATGATTTCAAGAGAATGAAAGTGCTTGAAAACCTGAATGTACCTCCTGTGGCAGGTCCCTATAGAAGATTGGACCCCACACCAATTTAATAGATATTCAATTTAGGAAGAAGTTAGATGCCTCGTTGCGGCCAAATTTTGCCTGCCAATCTCATAAAGGATTTGAGGTTTGAGTCAGTGTTGCAGGTTCATGTATTCTTTGTGGCCAGAGAATGTGTCTACCAACATCTGCTGCATTATACTCTCCCAAGTGCTTAGCACAGTGCTCTTCTATCAATAAACACCATGATTGATGTATACCGAGGGTTTTTCTGTATGACTTTTAATTATTAGGCAGGTCTGGCAACCAAAATACTTCTGATTCTTGGTGGAGAGATGGAAAGCTCCATAATCTCAGTCATTGAACCCAAATCTTTCCTTCACAACTAGTAGCTGTGAGCAATGTGTGCTTCAGTTGTGTATATTTGTACATATTTACATTACATATTTATCATTCTATTCATTTTATTAATGATGTGTATATATCTATAATTCTTTTTATCTATTTTGAGGTTATTGATGTTATTGTTTTGTTGTCTGTCTCCACCTTCTAGACTGTGAGCCCGTTGCTGGGTACGAATTGTCTCTGTTGCCGAATTGTACTTTCCAAGCACTTAGTACAGTGCTCTGCACACAGTAAGCACTCAATAAATACGATTGAATGAATGAATGAATGTGCTTTCAGGAGAAGAACGAACTTTCTTAGAGTCTTTCTCTGTGTTTAGAACCTCCATTACTACACACGAGTCAATTTCCAAGAGAGATGCAAAAACGTAGCAAATAAGATGCAATGGGAGGCAGCACGGCCTGGTGGAAAGAACAGAGGCCTGAGAGTCAGAAGACCTGGGTTCTAATCTCAGTCTGCCAATTGCTTGCTGTGTGACCTGGGGCAAATCACTGAAATTCTCCCTGTCTCAGTTACCTCATCCGTAAAAAGGGATTAAATCTTCCTCCCTTCTACTTAGACTGTGAGCCCTACATGGAACAGGGAGTGTGTCCAAACTGATAAACGTGTACCTACCCCCATGGTTAGGCTAGTGCTTGCCAGTGCTTAGAACAGTGCTCGTCACACAGTAAGTGCTTAACAAATACAATAATTAATTTATTAAATAGAAAGAAATTAAGTGATTGATTAATTAAATTAAACAGAAAGGTCATAGAGAAAGGGTTACCTTCCCTTCCCATGGCTTTCCATGTCTGAGCATCTTCCCATGCCCGTGTATCTCCTTGGCACCAGAACTTCTCTTCCACCCTTACTACAGACAGATATGAAAATCTGAGATCTCAATAAGTTTTAATCGATGTTTTGCAAGTATTCTAATTCCAGTCCAATCAATAGCATTTATTGAGTGCTTACTCTGTGCAGGGTACTGTATTATGCACTTGGGAGAGTAGAATATAATATAGTTGGTAGTCATGTTCCCTACCTATGATAGCTTGCAGTCTAGAGAAGGAGAAAGAAACTGAGACAAAGAGATCTAGCATTTCTTAAGTAGTTGTCAGGAAACCACACTGCCTTTTAGAACTTTGTTTTCTCTCCAATTTTGGTAAGACTGACTTTAACCCAGCCTTATCTTCTTGTAAGGCCTCATGTATTTTTGGTTTATTGCTCTATTGAGGAACCAATGACCACACCTATCAATGAACTTTAACTTCAAATTGAGTCAACAATTTCATTGAACTATAGGTTGAGTTGCTGAAAGTGGCTTGACTTGACTGTCTTCAGAGAAGCCTATTAGAATTCATGCCTATGTGCTTTCCTTCTTTAAATCCCATGCCAGAGAATCCCTGTTTTTTTATGGCCAAGGATCCTCATTTGCCATCAGGATGGCCGTCTTATTGTTGCCCCTTCAAAACAACATGATTCAGGATGGAAATATAGCTTAATGATCACCTTATGTATTCATGAAGCTTTATAGCAGGTGAATAATTACTTGGATAAACTGACCTTAGTGGCTACCGTAAAACAGTCTAATTATTGCATTCTTAGAGTGACTGTAATTAATGTAATCTCCAAAGCACTAAGATATTAATATTTCAGGTTGCAGATTGTCTGTAACATTTGTTGCACAAGATGGTAGTTTAATGCGCAGTTTGCACCATAATTCACTGTTAATCTTTCAATACTGTACCTTTAAAGTGCCAGCGCTTAATAAACTGCTGCTGGAAAATCATACATTTGAACTCAACTCTGGAAGAAAATGAGATATTAAAACACAGCAGGAGTCTAGTAGAAGTAACAAAAAGAAGTAGACATCATGTAGTATCCTAATAAGTATAAACACTTGTTAAGGTTCAGGAACAAAAGGTTGAGATTCTGGAAGACAATTCAGTAAACTTGACAGATTGCTCTTTCTGCCTGATCCTCAGAGCTTTTATTAACATCTCCCAGAATTAAAGCATATCCTGAACCAAACATAGGCAATTAATCAGAAAAACACAAATTATGAAACGGAGGGTAGAAAATTGACTTCTGCTTCTGTTTAATCCTCGTTAGGCAACTACCAGATACTGTCAATGGGCTTCTTCCTTGAATAGTCTGTGCCTTTAGCCTTGAGGCAGTGTGAATTGAACAGGTGTGGGGTAGGTCAATAACTACAATAAAAGAACTAGAGTGGTGTCATATTTGTATCAGAAGTTATCTGAACAGCTTGTGCCCCCTGTTCTAGAGTCACTGCTAAGCATGCTTAAAGGATTTGAAACTCTGAAGACATTTATTAAACCACAGCTTCCTGTAAATATGCTATTAAAAAGTAAAGAACGGGCTTCTTTCAATAAAACTGCCCTTGGCGCTGGAAGACCGAACTGAGAGAAACCCCGTTTGCTCCCCAGGGCCTACTGTGCTATTATACACTATTCGTTTTGGGTTTGTTCTTCCTTAATGTTTTTTCCTAAAACATGGCTCCTCCGGGCAATTTAGCAATGTTGCAGAAAGGATAGCCTGCTGGTAGTTTGTACCCCTTTGAGCCAAATAGGCTTGATAACCAATGGAGAGTTTGCATTCAAATGATCGACAAGTGATGTCAAAATCAACAGTCTAAATTAGTAATTATTATAAAGAAGCTTGCAATGTTGGACTGGGATCCTGACAGCTATGTGTTCCCAGAGATGAAGATCTTGGAAAATGTTCTGCCTGATTTCCCGCTGTCTCCTCCATGAGAGCCCTGTGAAGGGGACAGAAGTATGGAACTCTCCAGGCCTGTGGGGCAGTAGGAAATGAATAGTCATAGAAAACCCATGTTCCCCTCCAAACCTAGGAAGACATAGTGCTTGAGCCTCTCTTGGCTAGGAGGAGATAATTGGACTAAATATTTAGAGCACGGTGAGGAAAATACATTACGTGAAATTGAATTTTTCAGACTTCACCACAATCATACATGGACAATCAGCAATCAATCTGTTGCCTTGCCAAGCCAATGAAGAGCAGAAAAAGGAGTTAGAGTGGCCTCTTCTCCTCCCCAGTACATTTATAATGAAATAGCCTTATATTTCCAGAGTTCCTATTTCACAGATATGAAAACTGATCCTCAATGGCACGTCAGGCTTTTTTAGAGTTGGGAGAGAATGCGGGGGGAGCAAGTGTTGAAACTGTTCAGAATCCCACATGAAACAGGTAGGGCCACTGAGATAGGGCTGGTCACTGCTTTTCACAGACAAAGTCAGTTTCCCCAGTTGTTTCTGTGAGATGATTGCAGGGTGGGAGCAAGAGAAGATAGAAAGTGGGAAGCAGCATGACCTAGTAGAAAGAGGACAGGCCTGGGAGTCGGAGGACTTGAGTTCTAATCTTGACTCTGCCACTTGTCTGCTGTGTGACCTTGGGGAAGTTACTATACTTCTCTGGGCCACAGTTAACTCATTTATAAAATGGGCATTAAGACTGTGAGCCCGTATGGGAAAGGGATTGGGTCCAACATGATTATCTTGTGTCTATCCCAGTGCTTAGCACATAGAGAAACAACATGGCCTAGAGGAAAGAGCATGGTCCTGGGAGTCAGCGGACCTGGATTTGAATTCTGGCCCTGTCAATTGCTTGCCGTGTGACCTTGGCTAAGTCACTTAACTTCTCTGTGCCTCAGTTTTCCTGTCCTCCCTCCTACTTAGACTGTGCGCCCTATGCAGGACAGGGGCTGTGCCCAACCAAATTAATTTATATCTATCCCAGAGCTTAGAACAGTTTTGACATCTAGTAAGTGCTTAACAAATACCATAAATAAAGAACTTAACAAATACCATGTAGAAATAAAGGGGCAGCATCAAGTGGACAAGGGATCACAATATCTCTCACCTCAGATCTAAGACCAACCCATCTCTGGTTCAGTCAGGGTGTAACTTACACACTTGCACCCAGGGAGAGTCTTACTATTTCATTATCCTCACAAGTGTCTTGTTTCAGCATGGCTCAGTGGAAAGAGCACGGGCTTTGAAGTCAGAGGTCATGGGTTCGAATCCCAGCTCCACCACATGTCTGCTGTGTGACCTTGGGCAAGTCATTTAACTTCTCTGAGCCTCAGTTACCTCATCTGTAAAATGGGGATTAAGACTGTGAGCCCCACATGGGACAACCTGATCACCTTGTATCCCCCAGCGCTTAGAACAGTGCTTTGCACAAAGTAAGTGCTTAACAAATGCCATTATTATTATTATAAATTAGTGAATTTTAAGCTCTGTATTTCTCAAGATGCACTGAATACAGAAAATGTACTCATATACAGCAGAAAAGATTTATACAGTGCCTATGCAGAATTTCCTTCATTCTTTCTGTTTCAAAGCTTTTAACAATGCACTTTGTACAACAACCTTTCTTAAGAGCATTGGTAAAGTATGAATTACTCTCGGGCTTAATAAGATTTTTATCTAAGTAGCTTTTAGCATGAGACTCTTTGTGGCATCTCTTCTGGACATATAATACAGAACACAATACTTAAAAAAAGTTCTAGAAGACTCACACCGCTTTCTCCTACTCCACATTACTTTTATATCACTTTATATTTATAAGTAGAATGTATCTTCATTTGGCCTGACTAGTTATTTTTCATCAAATAGCCTATACCCTGCTAATTTACACAGTTCTTCACCTTCCAGAGATTTTAGAATGGACTTACTTACTGAGTCATAGAGGCTCTCCAGGCATTAGTATATCAGTTTTTGCAAGTATACTTCAACAGTTTGATGGAGGATGCTTCACTTTTGTCTTCCAAGTCAAAACTAATGCTATCATTCCTAGCTAGTAATACCCCCAATCAAGAAGAACCAATAATTACATCTGAAACATTTTAGAATGAAATAATATCCTCATTTAATATTACAGAAGGTTCTTGAGGACAAGGACTGTGTGCGTCATCTCCATAACTACCCTCAGCCCTTAGAAATGTATAGTAGCTTGTACACAGAAAACTCTTGGTAAATAGTTTGGATAATGATAGTAGTCAATGATTTTATACCCAATAATCCAAAAAGAAAACAGCATTCATCTTTGTTTTCAATATATACTGAAGATATATTTAAACATCCTCAAAATTAATATTTTCAACAATTACATGCCTTATTATCTTCTTTTTGATCCTTTCACTCCAATATCTTTTCCTTTCTTTTTAATAAAGCAACTTTTCCATGCTTTCAAACTGCAAATGATGCAGTACTCTCAGATGATGGAAAAAAATAACAAGGCAATTCTTTGAAAATAACAGTGATGTTAAGCACAACCATGAAGATATGTACTTTGAATGGATGATATCACTTTGAATATATATCACAAACAATGCCATTACTAAGCTATATCAATATCTATACATCCCAGTATTCTGTTTCTAACCGCAGCTACAGAGTACGGCCTTCTCCTCCTTTTTTTTTTATGCTATTCGTTACACACTTACTTTGTGTCAAACACCTCTCTAAGCGCTAGGATATATACAAATCCATCAGCTCAGACACAGTCCCTCTCCCACATGGGGCTCACAGTCTGAGTAGGAGGAAGAACAGGTATTGAATCCCAGTATTACAGTTGAGGAAACTGAGGCACAGAGAAGTTAAGTGAGCTGTCCTAGGTCACATAACTGGCAACTGGTGGAGCTGGTATTAATACCCAGTTGCTCTGATTCCCTTGGTCTTTCAACTAGGCCATGTTGCCTCCTCTTCTTAAATTTTCCTTCACCCTCGACAACATTATTATCCCTATTTTTGCAGAAGCTCCCAAACTAAATTTCATCTTTGATTCTGCTTTGACTTTTGCTTCCTGTATTAAATTGGTCTCTAAATACTGGCAGTTCTTCCTCTACAATATTTTAAGGATCCCTCCCTTCATCTCTTTTCTTATGATGAGATTAAATATGAACCCACAGTGGTATGGTTGATGCTTCCCATATAAGACCAAGGAGTTATCATCCACTCCAAAAAACAAATCAAATCCTTCCATGATCAAATTTCTAGGATGATTTATTGGGTGTGTGGTAACATCAATTTAAAAAGCAAGTTTGCAAAATCAAGTTGAACTACCATATATTTAAAGATTTCAAGAAGGAAAATATAGGTTTGAAGATTATTTTTGGAACAGATGAAGGCAAAGGGCATCATTTATGCTAAAATATTATTATTTTTCCCTTCACTACACATTAAAAAATGAAAGCTCTCAAATAGATATTACCTTATAAGGAGAATACACATCACCCTTCCCGGCACCGTGGTTTTCAGAATGATAGTGCTTTGAAAAGTCTTCAAAATAGAAATAACATACACTGTCACAAATATACAGTAATTGGTGGGAAATTTCAACAGAAAAAAACCAGAATAGTGAACAAGGTGTAATTAAAAAAAAATAAGTGGACAGTGAGTGACAGTTTCCTAATGTTGCTCTAGATACTTTTAAAGATTGTCCTTTCTCCTATTTTCAATAAAGCATATCTATAAATAGAATGGTTGTACACTCAATATAGGCCTGGATTTATTAAATTTGTTCTTTTTGCCTGTAGTATTTAAATTTGACACAATTACGGACTGCTGGTTCAGGACTTGAACGACTTGAGAAATCTGTCAGGAAAGGAAAATTCTGGGTTGTTGAACCCTCTTTTCCCCTAAACTTCTATTCTGTAAATAGGAAGTCTTTCTCCTGCTCCCCTTTCCTTTTATTGTACAATTGGAGATTCCCATTTCCTAGCTGGACCTCTCGCTTTGACAATCAGAGACACATTCCTATCCTCCGTAGCTGCAAGCTGGGTGATTTCCCCAGAAGAAGAAATAAGAGTGGGGACAGGGTATAATTAGGTATAATTCAGACACCAGGAGTTCAGGTAATTGTCTCAGCATCTGAGCCACCATCAGATAAAGCCTCCACTATCATCATCAATCGTATTTATTGAGCGCTTACTGTGTGCAGAGCACTGTACAAAGCACTTGGGAAGTACAAGTTGGCAACATATAGAGACAGTCCCTACCCAACAGTGGAGGACTATGAAACACCCTGGAAATCTCAAGCTTGCGAGTTCTTACCCCAAACTGCTAGTGTACTTAGCACTTTAACCAAAATAACTGTGAGTAGCAGCATAAAACCCTAGTATCTGTAAGTGATAATCACCCCTTACATTCTCACTACAGCTGCCTGGAAATGTCTCCCAGGCCCATTAACTGATGGGAAAACCACTAAGGAGAAAACATCAATTTTTAAAAATGTATATCAAATATATTCCCTAATTTAGAATTTGTTACAGAAAAATTTCATGTTGAGTTACTGTATAAACTGGCAACTAGATAAAGTTCAATTCCAGTAATCATGATCATTGCAAAGAACCTGAGGCAGAACAGACAGGGCTGGATGAGTTAATTTTCAGAACTCCTTAGGGATGAGGTAGCATTTGCTAGTTAAAATATGATATATATTTGATTAAATGGTAATTGAAGTAAGCTACCATGAATAATAAAATCAAATTCATACTTAAACACCCAAATCTCACCTTACCCATAGCTTACCTTGAATTTGTAGTCAGTATTTATTGCTCCAAAGAACTTTCATAGTACCTCTCTCATTTTGTCCTCACCACATCCCTGCAAAATTAAAGCGGCATGGCCCAGTGGATAAAGCACAGGCCTGGGAGTCAGAAGGATCTGGGTTCCAATCCTGACTCCACCATGTATCTAATGTGTGGCTTGGGCAAGTCACTTTACTTCTCTCTGCCTCAGTCACCTCCTCTGTAAAATGGGAATTAAGATTGTGTGCTCAATGTGGGACAGGGACTGTGTCCAACCCAATTACTTTGTAACTACCCCAGCGCTTAGTACAGTGCCTGGCACACAGTGAGCCCTCCACAAATACCACACTTATGATTATTATTATTACTAAAAGAGACAGGTATTAGCACCTTTCTTTTACAGAGGAAAATTGAAGCCCAGAGAGGTCAAGTGATCTAAACCCCCACCACAGACACACAGCTGGTCAGAGGCATAAATGGGACTAGAACCCAAATCCTCTAACTCTTCCTCATGTCCTGTCTGCTAGATCACACTGCCTTTTAACCTCTTTTCGTGCTCAAATCTTTCTCATGGCCAGCTATTCTCCTTTTAATTTCCTGTCTTTTGGCAGAGTTGCTGGTGAGCAGGAAAAAACTGGTAAGGTAAGCAGAAGAAAAGAAAAGGAGTAAGAGACCAAAGAAAACATAACATGGCCAATAAAGCCTCAAGGGTTGAAGATAGATAGATAGATATACTTGGAGATGGATGATAATTCATTAGATGAAAAATAATTTCCCTTTTTTCAAAGATGACTCCATCAAAGGTGAAATGCTGTGTGTGTGTTTGTGTGGCTGAAAAGACTATGTGAAACTAGCCATTCCATTTTGTGTGTATGTAAAGATCATTTCTTGCTGCCCAATGCCCTTGCCACTTGAAGGATCAATAGCTGCTTTTGAGACTGCCTCGATATCCTACTCTTCCCAAGTCTCCGTTCCAGGAGAGCAAACCTCCTGTTTGCTTCCCACACTCATCTGTAGTGCCCCAGCAGTACACTGCTAAATTATACTGTTTGAGACTTTGTTACGTTATGCCTTCCCTGCTTACTTGTGCTCATCCTACAAAGGTTGCTCAGGAATCCTATATAATCCATTACTACCACATTACCCTCTCAGGGGAGCCGAGTGACAATAAGCCGTCCCTAAATGCTGGTGAACTGACTATTCTGGTAATCTTATCCTTTAGGTGTGCCTTGGAAATGATGTTGGTAAAAAAGCACAAGAAGCATAAGGCGCCTCTTTTTGCAGTCCAAGTCTCACAGGCGTATAAAAGGTTGTACCCTATGACAGTTGTATAAAACTTATTTGGCAGGAATTTTGGAGCTCCATTGTTGTCAAGCTCAGTCTGTCCATTAACCCCAAAGCCAAGATGGATTTTGTATTTTATTGTTCTACCTTGCCTAGATGTACTCTACTTAATAGCATCTTGTTTAAGAAGGGAAATTTGGTGACGATATTAAGAGCTCTATAGCTAATGAATATCTCTGGTGGTGTACAGACTTCCTGGGTGTAGGCTGGTACTAATTTCATTACTAATCGTTAGCTTTAATGTCGGGTCATTCCACTCAGACAACTCTGAGAGACTATTTTTAATTTTCTGAATGTTTTGTTGAAATTGTGCCTCAAGAACATAGTCATCAGCATATAGTGGTTCCTGGATAACTGTCTCAAAGATTTCAATGATGCTCATGGCCTATTAAATTGGAACAACTTCCTGGTAGATTAGAAGAATGTTCCAGCTTCAGCTCCAGGTCCCTTGTCACCACCTCAAGGGTGGAGACATGAAATTGGCTGAACAGGGCAGGACTAATAACATTATCCTGCTTTGCTTTTATAACAGTGAGAAAAAAAAAACAGACAGGACACCTTCAACTCTAACCTGACCGAAAATGTTGTCGCAGAATAGCCAAAGGTTATATATTTTCTGGTTAGCAGCTGTTTATAGGACTTGCCATTCATCATAATTTCATCTATTCACGCAGAGACTCCTCATCCTGATGACTCTGCTCAAAAAAACTTCACATCCTCAGTGGCTACTATGACATTTTTGCTGTTGTGTTCCCTCACGTTCTACAGCTAGGCCACATAGGTTTAACTTGTACTTCCATCTCTGCATCTTTCTGGGAGATTTTGTACTTCAACTATCCATACAGTAGCTCCTCAATACCCTGCTGTTATCCTCTCTACTCTATGTATATCTAGTAAGTGCAATTTCATTTCTCGACCGTAGGACTCTACTGTAGATGACTCTGCATTGACATTTGATGTTAACTAAGGCTGATGAAACTGTTTAAGAAAGTCAAAACAATTGAGATCTGAAGTAAAGTCAGGTAGCTTCTTTTAATGTATTTTAGGTATAATTGCTTAGCCTAGAGCTACATAAAAGGAAATCAAGCCCCAGTAATTTAAACTCTTCCAGGATAAAACAAATTTCAAGTCAGTGACATCCTCCTTTTGTTCCTGACTAAAGATATAAAATAACAGATGTTTGCTGTGTCACGCACACCAACTTTTTCTTGCAGTCAGCATATCATAGATAATATTATCTCTCACCTTTCTCATTTCTGTTTTGCCAATAATGTCCAAGTGTTAGAAACAGATGAAATGGAGACCTTCAGTGAAAATAGCTAATAAAAGTCAAAATAATTTAATGAAAATAATCATTCATCATCTGGGAATATAATCTGTTTGGTTTTTTCCTTCCTGAAACCAGTAGAAACATTCACGGAAGGTATCAATGGACAAATCACTGTTTCTCTGAGAGAACAGGACAAACATAGTACTTGAAATGACGTCCCTAAAGTAGCAACACTGTTAGTCTCTAGCATTCAACACATTTGCTAAAGATAGGGATACGGGATGTCATATATTATATTTTCCTATTTTTATCATCTGTTATCTTGTTATATACTAAAATGCTGAGGATGAGTCTAAACGAGAAGTAACATGAAGAGTTGAAAATGTTAGCCAGATAATTCAGATAAAGAGATAAACTTTGTGGGTACAAATTATCCAGGTACATCATCTATAAAGAACAAATTTATCACATAATCATTTCACCCCCTCAAATCACTCATCAGTGTAGAACCTCTGCACACAGTAAGCGCTCAATAAATACGATTGATGATGAACCAATTGATTTGGTGTAGTATGGTAGTGGGGAAGAAGGGTGGTAGGGAAGAATCTCTTCATTGGTCATGAGCACCTGGAAAATTTAATCTTCTTTAAACAAGCCTTTATTATTTATTAACATTAAGTATTTTTGGCAAAATATCAAACCCCTTTGTGAAACCTATTGAAATATATTTCACTAAATGAGAACAACTCTGTGGCGAGAACCACTGAAGTGAAGAGACCTGCATTCCCAGCCAAAAGTCGTTAGGAAAACTCACTTTTCCTTTGCTTACCAGTTTTTTCCATGATTTCAATAAAATAAAGATTTGTTTTGATTTGTTGTTGCTGCGTTTTTTTGGCTTTACCTGTGAATAATTATCCAGTCAGTTTTCTCCCCCCTCTCTATCCACCGCCCATTAGTCTGCTGGGCTAACTTCAACTAGTAAGTGAGTGAGTCAGCCACTTTACAGCTCACTGTCAGAAAGGTGGTTGCTGGGCAGGAACAGAACCACCACAGTGCTTAAAGATTTGAAACACTCAGCCTCCTTCCACCCAAGTTGGAAGAGACGCCTATGTTAACAGGAACCCGGAAGACCCGTGCAATGGATTTGGATCAAGGGTCATCTCAGGGAAAGAGTCTAGATTTCTGGCAGATTTCCATATGACATCATTATGTCATACTGTGTGTCTAACATAATGCACAGTAGGTAATGTGGTGGCATTAGATGGATGAAAAGGGGATGGTGAATATGGGGTATAACCAAAACTGGCCCTACCAATCTGTGTGCATTTTAAATTCCTCCTAGCTTCCCAGACACCACAAGGAGAATATCTGGAGCAAATCCGAGTGGGCAGCATTCCACAGATGAGCAAGGACAAAAGCCCTTGCATGCTCCATTAGTTAAAGAGATAAGGAGGGCATTCTGAAGGGGGGGGGGGGGGGAGTGTTATGGCATTCCTATGGGGAGGGTGTCCATTTTATCTTTGGTTTCAAGAGGAAGTCCAGGATGGAATGTTTTAAAAAAGAGAGAAGCACACAATTAAAGGAGATGATGACTTACTGTCTTAAGGGTACTTTTGGAGTTCCGGGGGAAAATCCTCTAAACACTGTATAAATGATCCATCAACTCATCAGGCAGTGGTAGAGATGTGTTATGCATCTGGCCTTCAGGCAAACTGACCCTGATGATAAATCTAATGTGATATGGTAATAATAATAACAATTACGGTATTTGTTAAGCGCTTACTATGTGCCAAGCACTGTTCATCTTGTGAATAGGAAAGTAAAGAGGGTTGGAATTGAGGGGGATATGTTTTATAGAACGAGTGCCTGTGTTTACCCAGAATCAGGAGCATTGGAAATTGAAGCAGTTGCAGCTACATATTAGAAGCTCCTAAATTAAGTAATGCTCCATTATTTTGGCTCTCTATACCTAAATGCCTCTGAAAATGCACAGCTGTCAACAGTGCATTGTTATTTTACTCCCTCTTTTTTTTTTCAAAAAGATGTATGTTCTGATCCTGTATTTTAAAACCTCCCACTAGACAAAGATGGCAGCATGTTAAAGAGGTTTTTTGGCTTCAGGTAGGAAATTATCCACGAAAGAAAAGGATAGAAGTGCTACTTTTTAAGAATCTGCACTTAACAAAGGAAAAAAAACTCCATAAAGCATACAGAACTAGAATTTTTCATAGATCTAATAATAACAATGCCTTGAATTTACAAGGAGATTTTTCTTAAAAGCATATCAAAGCCTTGCCACAGAAATAAAATGGTAGTGCTTAAGTTCCTGGATTGCTGAAGTCCTGTGACACTGCCTCTTGGTGCCTCTGAGGATGTGCAAGAGCAGAGGCTAAGTGACAAGGATAGTTACCCACAGTTTGAAAGGGATCCAGCTATTTCTCCCCAAATATATGCTTCTAAAGGAGAATCTGGCCTCTCTATGGATAATTTTAGCCCATCACCAGCAAATGGGAGACTAAATTTAACATGGAGAAGTGGAAGCTGCCATCCCTAAGCCATATAGGACCTCACTACTTCCATCATATACTAGTCATTGATTCAATCATATTTATTGAGCACTTACTGTGTGCAGAGCACTGTACTAAGTGCTTGGGAGACTACAATATAACAGTAAAGAGACACATTCCCTACTGGAGGTGGTGAATGGCTCAGAAATAAGGCAAGGAGCATGGACCTGTTAAGGCAAGAGCAAGAGGAACAGGGAAATTGACAAGGGGAGGGAAGAGATACAAGAAGAAGGACAGCCAGAAACAGAAACGAGAATATGGTCGGGAGAGGGATGAAAAGATCAGGGATAAAGGGAATGGTGGAGGTGAGGGTCAGACAGAGGGGAAGATGGGTTAAAAAATTGATATTTCTACTAGCAGATATTTTATTAGATTTACTAGGTGCAGTGTGACCTTATGACCTGGATTTACAGGACAGTCCCAAATCTCAGACTTTCAGGGCATCCTGGATTTCTTTTCTGCAGAAATGTTCCTGGGAGATGTACTGGAATCCCCAAATGCCAAAACTACAATAGGTAAAAGAGTAAGTACATAGATAATAATGATAATAATAATAATAATAATGGTATTTATTAAGCACTTACTATGTGCAAAGCACTGTTCTAAATGCTCGGGGGATATGAGGTAATCAGGTTGTCCCACAGGGGGCTCACAGTCTTAATCCCCATTTTACAGATGAGGTAACTGAGGCACAGAGAAGTTAAGTGACTTGCCCAAAGTCACACAGCTGACAATTGGCAGAGCCGGGATTTGAACCCCTGACCTCTGACTCCAAAGCCCGTGCTCTTTCCACTGAGCCACGCTGCTTCCCAATGCAGATATTAAGAGCAAAGGTAAACAATTAAGTAAATAAATAATAATCAGATATACATATGTGCTAAGGTAGGTGGCTTATGGGTGACGTGATCATGAAATTGAGAAGTATTCAAGGACTAGAGCAAGTGGCTTTTTAGGGGGCCTTCGAAGGTGGGAAAGGATGCTGTTTGCTGTATTTGAATGGGGAGGAAGTTCCATGAAGAGACCAAGTTTGAATGATAGGTCAAACACAGAAGAGACATAAGTGAGGTACAGTTAAAAGATTAGTTTGGAGGAGTAGAGTGAGAACTGGGATATAGGGGGAGAAGTAAGTGGAACTGTAAGGATACAGTTGGTGGAGAGCCTTAAACCCAGAGGTTAGGAGTCTTCATTTAATGCAGAGAGAAATAGGTAGTCATTGGAGGCTTTTGAAGAGGGGCTTGGCATATTAAGAAGAAGTTATTAGCAGCTGTATGTAAGATTGAGGAGGGGAGGGGCTTGAAGCAGGGAAACCTGTAAGGAGGCAGGAGTTAACCAAAAAAGTGAACCAACATGACAGAATGGCCAAAACAATCAAGTTGATTCAATATTAGTGTCAACTGGTAGTTCCCTTCCAGCAGAGCAAAGATCACAATGCAATAAGGCCCTTTTACTCTCTCCAGGTGTCTATGCTCCTATCCCAGGATAGTTTGTCTCTTGGGGATTTGGGGATTATTGATCACATGCAGAGGAGGCTGTAGTATTTCATTCTCCTTCATTCCTCTCCTCATGAATTCTGTGCAGTCTTCTCAAAGTTTGTTGGAATCTGCTGGCATGCGATGGAGTTTGTTGTAGAGGTAGTGCAGAATCATAATTATGAGATCTAGTGGACAACCACATTGATCTGTGGCCAATGTGTAATGGAGTAGGAGTGCTGAAACACAGGGGGACTAGAAGGGTGTCAACAGGACACTCTATGTAGATGCGAAGGGCCAGTGCAAATGATGAATGAGAAGAGAAATATGAGAAAATCATCAGACTTATCTAGAAATAACATCCCAGCAGCTGGTAAATGGTGACAACCACTACATGTGTTGGGCGGTATGGGTGGATGATTATGGACGGCATCCTGGGAGATGAAGTCTAAGAGTAGACTCCAAGAATACTCAGAAAAATGTTTGGTGTCCATCTTGGTTCCTGGGATTATAATTCCCAGAAACACTTGCTGAGGTTCAACTGAGAAGGGGATGGAGCTCTTCTTGACACCAGTGCTTCTGGACAGAGCATTGTTACATCACGACAACATTGTTTTCAGATCAGTGAGAACTAGTTAGACTGGAAAATTCATGGTCAGCTTGCAATCAGAGGCAATAGTATGAGCTGAATAGATTCATTATGCAAAGGGGTGCAGGTCACGTAATTGTCTTTTCAACCACGATCATACACATAAGCAGCAATAACACAAACAGCAACATCTTCAAGTACAAAGGACTTCAATATCCTTTCCACTGCGTTACTCTTTGTTATGCTAAATCAGTGTTCCCCTTTTGTCATGAGTTTGAATAAAGGTCAATTTATGTTCTTATTCCACACCTGCAAAATGCTGCTGTCAGCACAGCGCTTTTGAATAAGTTCCCAAGGGCTTTACATTTGGTTGAGGCCTCCAGATGCATTATAAAGACTTCTATTTTCCAAATGGAACTTCAATCACTCAATCAATAGTATTCATTGAGCACTTACAGTGTGCAGAGCACTGTACTAAGCGCTTAGGAGAGTTCAACATAGCAGAGTTCCCTGACTCAGACATGTTCCCTGCCTACAATGAGCTTACAGTCTAGACGGGGCTACAGACATTAATATAAATGAATAAATTTTGAATATGTACATAAGTCCTGTGGGAGAGCTTCAGAACCACATATAGAAAGTAAATGATGTCCCATATGTTGAGGGAAAGCTTGTGAAGACATCCAAACAATGCATTGTCATAGACATGCTCTGGAATGGCCACTCTATTTCCTCGAGGGACCAAATGTTGGACTATCCTGGAGGAGAGATGAATCTGCCTTACGGGAGGAATCCCAGAACACTGGGAGTGGCTGGAGATCAGGAGGGATTGTAATAAATCTGGAGTGGAATGGGTTAATCATAATAATGCTATTCTCTAAGTGATTTAAGTACTATATACTAAGAGCTGGGTAGATACAGGATCATCAGGTCCCACATGTGGTTCACAGTCTAAGTAGGAGGGAAAACAGGTTTGATTCCCTATGTTGTAGATGAAGTAACTGAGAAGTTAAATGACTTTCCCAAGGTCACACAGCAGGCATATGGTGGAGAAGGGATTCAAACTCAGGTCCTCTGATTCCCAGGTCCACACTCTTTCCAGTAAGCTACAGTATTTCTTAATGTAACACTTGGGATAGTGATCCCCATTTTGTGGTAGCCCAGCACCATACTACACTACTTCTCTCACTCCTTGTCAATCAATCAGTAACAAATCATATGGGCTATAACAAGGGCAGGGGCTTTCTCTCGCAGGGAAGCGGCATGACCTAGTAGATAGAGCACAAGCCTGGGAGTCGGAAGGTCACGGGTTCTAATCCCAGCTCCATCGCTTGTCTGCTGTGTGACCTTGGGTAAATCATTTCACTTCTCTGTGCCTCAGTTACCTCAGATGTAAAATGGGGATTGAGACTGTGAGCCCCATGGGGTCACACAGCAAAGTCATATAGCAAACAACTGGCAGAGCTGGAGCTAGAACCCAGGCCCTCTGACTCCCACCCCTGTGCTTTTCCCACTAAGCAACACTGCCTCTCTGGAAGGTACATACATTTGAGAGTGGGTTGTATATATATATATATATATATATATATATATATATATATTTTGCCCGTGGGGATACAAAGAACCTGGGAATGCAGCCATTACTGCTTGACACCTCGACAGTCCTTGCAAGTTAACAAAACAGATGAAGATGTTAAGATTTCTCCAACATCAGCTAAAATTTGAGGATTAAGAAATTTTACATCAATTTTAAAGGAACCAGATAAATTCATAAAAATAACTGAACAAGTAGGAAAATGTACAGAAGTGTGTAACAAATCTTGTGCCATCTTCTGGTATGGGTTAGGGGCCAGGCATAAGACCCCAGACTCCAGGTCATGGAAGGTCACTGACTCGTTTATCTTACTGCTTGTATGGACATTATACCTCTTGGAGATCTAATTTTTTAAATGGCTAGTTTATAATTCTCTCTGTTTTACTGGAATCATTAGGATGGGTGCTCCTTATCTAGAAAATAAAATGTAGTAACCATTAGGACAACAATTAACTTTCTGCTCCATTTCCTCTCCAATTCAAATCTTCACTAGTGTCTTGGGTGTAGTGGTTCTTTCATAAGAAAAGAATTAGCCTTTACATTGGCATTGTTGGGACCCTGCTCCCAGACCTTGGATTCTAGTGGAGCAGGAAGCAAGAATCTACAGCAAAACAGATTAGAAAAGTCCCAAATAAAGACATGAATTCTTCTTAGTTGGTTCTTCCTCATCTAGAAGCAAAAATATTATAAAAGTATATTCATGTAATAACGTTTACAAACAGCTCTGCATTTAAAACTATACATATACTAACCCCATAGATCATAGTTTCTATCTATTTTTCTATACTGTAATTCTCTATGATCACATTCAGATTGAAAAAAAATGTGTAATATTTTAAGACTGATGATGCATCAACACTTGAAAAAGGGCACTTGAACTAAAATGGGACAAAAGAGAAAGGTATTGCTGGTTTCCAAAATTTAGTGGTTTGATGCTTTTCAGTTTTGGATGACTAGTCAAGTTTATGAAGTGCCATTACTTTCTTTCACGCTTTCTGATCTTATATATAAACTGTAGCCTTTTCTACGTTCTGCCATTATATCTCTTTAATAGATGGAAGAATATGTCTCTAGTATTATAGAGGAATAATTGAAGCATATTTTACTTTCAGCACTTTCAAAGGGTGCTTGAGGCCTACAAGGAGGCGCTGATAAACACAATTGTATTTTATGCTGATTTTGATTACTGAAGACAAAGGAAAGGGGGAAGTTCCATTCTATTATATGACTTTGATTTCTATCCAGGGCAAAAACAGAATTTTCTTCTTCTTCTCAATCACATCTCAATGAGGGGTCATGTCTTCACATTTTTTCCACCTGGACATTTTTTGGGTATGCAAAACAGCTGGCACAATTTCACTAATGCTGCCAAAATGAACTTGCATGGAGAATTTTTCCAACTGAGACCAATTTTACAGATGCCAGAGGCCATTCATTGAAATAGTTAAAGGTGTATGCTTAAATGAGTGGCAATTTCATTTGTTTCCATGAAATGGCATCATTATTTTAGTCCTTACCCAAAATGTCTGGCATGAAAGAAAGTAACATTTTGAATTCTGGTCCATTTTCAACTGAAAATGGATGGTAATGGCCAGTATTTTTCCTTGTATTCACTTATAATTTGTATTCTCACAAATGCAAAGAGCAAAGTGTATGAGGAAATAGGGAGACATTTTCCTTATTCTTTTCTAATATATAATGTCTATTTCTGTCACAATGTGCTTCTTACAATTAATTCATTTTTGCAGGTAGAATTGTGACCAAAATGAATATGAAAATATCACAAGTATATGTCTTAGGCCAAAAGCCAAGCCTACCCAGATGTCAAGTGCAGAATTAAAGAATTATTCATATAATGCAGGAGAAAAATGACTTGTGCTTAAATTTTGTGGATGGTTCAGGTAATTTTGGAATGAATTATTCTTATTGGTGTAGAGTTGGAGTCAAACTTTTCTGCTTTATTATCATCTCCACAAAGATTATACAGTTCTTGATGGGGCTGCCAAGGACACTTCCCAAATATACCTGTTCAATATGTGATGAGGTTTTAACTAGAATTATAGATTCTAGGGTAAGGCCAACAATGAGTAGAAACACTTTCAATTAAATAGTAATAGTTTATGTAATTTCATTTGCTTTGATTCTTGTAGATTCTTCAGGTTCAAACCATTTTTTCTTGGCCTTTTCTATAAAATGCTCTAACCTTTCCATTTTGCTAGTGCTTTCTTAGAATTGAGCAAAAGCGTAATTATCTAGGGTGAAGAAACTGCTTACTAAATGAATTTGAAGTTTAATCAATGTCATCAATTTTGACAGAATAGTCCAAGTTTATGCCATTTTGACTGTTACTATTGGTTCCATTTCTGTCATTTAAAATGCATTTCAATTGGTTCATCAGTAAACTGCTATCAGCAAATTGGGACAACCTTTTAACTGACTTAAAAAAATCATTGCATAGACAAATAGATAGCTCAGGTCTATACTAGTAAATTTAAGAGGTGGATGGAGGCAGTTACCCAAATTGACTGGTTCTCAAAATTGTTCATAAAGCATTCAGATAATTAAGGCAAAATCAGGAGGAAGAGCCAGGAAGAGAAGGTAGAATGATAGAGTGAAAGCCAGCCAGAAAAAGAATTAGAGATGGAGATTTAGAAACTGAAAACATAGGGGTATGTGAAGATTAGATTTTAATTTAGCCTATTCTTAAAGGGGAGCTCCTTACTGGCAAAGTACACTGAAATTTAAAGTATATGTTATTTTGCACACTGTGTGGGTGTATGTGTGTGTCTGTGAATGTGTATGATTAGGGAGGGCACATTACAAACAAAGTGATGAAGATGGATTGATCAACTGGAGTCACATTAGAAATACTAAGTAAAAATGCTATTCTTTTGAAATCCGGTGAAGTTATAAGCGTGTGGTATTGCACCATTAATTTTGCAGGCAACCTGCAAAGATTAATTATGTGTTCACCTGTGTATGGCTATAGATGATCAAATATTAAATAGACCCGTGAAACAAACCCATAAGGTGGTTCCAACCTGGAGATCAGGTAAATGGTAGTTGATAAAGAAAGGGGATCAAATCAGATGGAGCATAGTGACTTTCACATTTCAGTCATGCTTATTGCTTCTTAAACAAAGATCGAACTCAAAAACTGACATTAGGATATGAAGTTTTAAAAATGCAGCTATGACAGAGTAGCATCTGTGCAAATAGTGGGTCCAAGTGTAAGCACCTGTAGGCCACTAGCCCTCAGTTTAGAGGGCACCCATATACAATATGTCTAGCCTCTGCCTGTCTACTGCCCCTCACAGTTTTTTTTATGATATTTGTTAAGTGCTATGTGCTAGGCACTCTACTAAGCACTGTACAAAGTTGTTCAGAGTTGCTGTACCGCTCTACACAATTGCTTAAATGGAAAGGGAAGGGGCCCTAACTGGAGATGGTGTCCTAAATTCCGGTTTTCAACAAAACCTATATGATCACCCTAATTGTGCTAGTCTACCTACCCTGGTTTTCATGTGTTGCTGAGAGGATTTTTACAAATGCTTATTGTTCTATGAATGTTACTTTAAGCCCTTGGAAGGAAATCTGAACAATGCTCTATTGTGTAAGACAAGGGATAAGAGGGAAGAAGCAGGTAATAGGGCATATTTGCTGGTTCTCTAGTTTGGTGGGCATGAGGAGGTATAAAGTGGAAGGACACTAGCTGAGTGTGGTTAAGAGATAATAATAATAATAATAATAATAATGGCATTTATTAAGTGCTTACTATGTGCAAAGCACTGTTCTAAGCACTGGGGAGGTTACAAGGTGATCAGGTTGTCCCATGGGGTGCTCACAGTCTTAATCCCCATTTTACAGATGAGGTATCTGAGGCACACAGAGAAGTTAAGTGACTTGCCCAAAGTCACACAGCTGACAGTTGGCAGAGCCGGGATTTGAATCCATGATCTCTGATTCCAAAGCCCATGCTCTTTCCACTGAGTCACTCGCCTTGTTGAAGGGGCTGCCAGGCGATTCACTGGTACAGCCCAGATTAAACTTGGCTGGATTAATGCAGGGTGGAATAAAATGGATGTTGTGCTCTCCCCTTTTGATTCAGAAAAATGTTTGGCCTCAGGAAGTTAGAGCCTACCATTTCAATGAAATTTGCCTTGATTTCAGAGCCAGATCAAGAATTTACCCCTGAATATAGACACCACCATTATCTTCCCTGTCTCACAGGCTGGTAACCCTGTCTGTCTGTCACCAAATCCTGCTGGTTCTCCCTTCACAATAGCTCTCAAATCCACCTCTTTCTCTCCATCCAAACTGCTTCCATGCTGATTTGAGTGTTTATCATATCTCACCTTGACTACTGCATCAGCCTCCCTGTTGACCTACCTGGCCCCTGTCTCTCATTTCCAGTCTACATTTCACTCTGCTTCCAAGGTCATTTCTTTTCCCAAACTGTTCAGTCCTTGTCTCCTAACTTCTAAAAAGTTTCCAGTGGTTTCCCTTACACATCCACATCAAACAGAAGCTCCTTACCATTGGTTCTAAACACACAATCAGCTCTTTCCCTCCTACCTCATCTCATTGATCTACTGCAACCTAGTTCACACCCTTCGCTCCTCTAATGCCAACCTACTCACTGCACCTCGATCTTATCTTTCTTACTGCTAACCCCTTACTCACATTCTCCCTGTATCATCAGAATCATCATCATTATTATATGTATCAACCATTTTCTCTGCGACAAACACCATTCTAAATGCTGGGGTAGATAAAGATTCATCAGGTCACACGGACATTCCCTGGTCCATGTACGGCTCACAGTCTAAGATTCTAGCCTGGAACTCCCTTCCTTCCATTCATTCGTATCCGACAAGACCACCACTCTCCCTATCTTCAAAACCTTCCGAAAAGTATATCTCCTCCAAGAGGTCTTCCCTATCTAAGCCCTAACTTTCCCTATTTGCCCTCCCTTCTGCAATGTCTAAACACTTGGGTCTGTATCTCTTAAGCACTTTAATTTTCACCTCACCCCCACAGCACTCACAGACAAACCCATCTGTAATTTATTTTAATTTTTGTCACCCACTCTAGTCTGTAAACTCCTTGTGGGCAGGGATGGCATCTACCAGATCTATTGTATTGGTCTCTCCCAGGTGTTTAGGAGAATACTTTGCACACAGAATGTGCTCAATACATACCGTTAATTGCTTGATCGATTGATCTGGGACAGGGAAAGCCTTGTGCATTACCCTGACCAGAAATTTGCTCTCTCCCACCTACCCAAAGTAAGCATACTTCCCTACCTAACTTTGTTGGGGATAATTTGACCATGCAGGGAAGGTCGGGGAAGGATGGGAGTTGCTGTCTGGAATACCCTTTTGAGCCCCAGATTAGTCATGTTGACTTCACATCCCTTCCCATACCCTCTTACCTTTCCTGGGACAATAGTCATTGCTTCAACTTTCCTCCAGGCCTTTGAGGACTTTCTGTCTGATTCATTTACTCTGTATACTTGTTCCCTCTATCACATTATCCACTGATAAAAAATGAACCTTTTGTCTGCTGCTTTTTGAGTGCAAACGGCTGCCTCGATTGATTTTATAATGTACTTTATCCAAACTGAAACAAATGGAGTAGTTAAGTAAAAACATAGGGCTCGACTTTAAGTACACTGTGAGTATTTTAAGAGCTTTCAAATGCTCAATTGCTGTGTTGTTAACTCTAAATTGTGGCCAGGGAAAAAAAGAAATACGAACAAACATCTAGTTTTATGAAAGCTATTTCTATTCATTAAGAAATGCTCTGATATTTTTTTCTCCAAGGCCAGTGTAGTCCTGACAGTACTGCTAACAAATTATACAGTCCTTGCCATTTATTTTCATGAACTTAATTGACCATTTTAGGAAAGAAATGGCCCTTTATGATAACAACAAGATAAAAGCGCGTAATTGACTGAAATGCATGGGTCCAGCTAGCTAAAACCACTTTCGACTAATGGAGATCTGAATCGAAGGTATGAGAGTTTCAGCCAAATGCAAGAAAGGTCAGAGATGTTTTTTTCACTTTTAAAGAGAGGAAGAAAATAAGATGCTTTGGTTGGGAATTTGAGGTGCTTCAATTTTTAAAGCCATGAGACAAAAAAGAAACTCAAGAGCATTTTGAAATTGTTTTGCAGGGTGCCTGATTATTTCATACTATGCATGATGTATTATGGAAAATTGATATTATTTAAAAGCTTTCTTCAGTAATATTATGCTGTCAGCACAAGGTTATTTGATGTGCATGCATCCAAGAGACTTTATTAATGTTTTCAGAAACTAGTATCAACCAATGGAATAGTAGGCAATGGAATTTTGATAGACTAAATTCAATAAGCAAGCAAGCTCTTGAAGAACTAACAATTCTAGTAAAGGATTTAATCTTTTCTGTTTGTAATCATCAATTATATGATTGCTTAAAAAATGGGTTTCAGACAGCCAAGGCAATGACAGTAACCTTTGTATTTATTGGTCTAATACAAATGCAATAGTTAATTATGCGATAGTTTAAAAAGTCTGCTTGAGCTCCTGTTATGACTATTTAATTTCAGCTTGTGTGAGTTAGCCATGTCCTCCAATTTGTTGAATAACAGTATCTGTTGTTCATTTTTATCTTTCTTTGTGAGTAAAGGGAATATCACAGCCATTCTCATTGCTAATCTATGTTTCAACTTTTCATGCCTTCTACAAAGCAGTGGAACAATATTCATTCATTCATTCATTCAATTGTATTTATTGAGCGCTTACTATGTGCAGAGCACTGTACTATGCACTTGGGAAGTACAAGTCAACAACATATAGAGACGGTCCCTACCCAACAACGGGCTCACGATATCAGACACCTGTAACTATATGACACTATGTGAACTCTTTAGTGGGATAAGAAATCTGAGCACTGTCTATCAACCCCTAGACTGTAAACCCATTGTGGGCAGGGGACATGTCTACCAACTCTGCTGTATTATACTCTCCCAAGTGCTTAGTAAAGTGCTCTGCACACGATAAGAGGTCAATAAAAACCACTGATAGATTAATCAACCACATCATGCTGTTTCACCATGCAACAAACTGGTGATTTTCGCCCATCATCAGACCCCTAACCCTAACCCTTCTGGATCTGCCCATTTCCCTCCTCCCTCAGCACTCTTCTCTCCATATCTCCCACTTCAGCCCCCAACCAGCTGCTTTCTGCTTCTTCCTTCTGTTTGTCACCTAGAAGAGTTTGATCCTGGAGGCCCACAACAAAAAAGCTCAGGGAGCTGAATGGCTTAGCCGCCATGCTCTCTCCTCAAATGCCACCGTGATGGCAGGGAACAGTGAGCCTCAGCTTGTCAGGCTCCAAGATGCTGCTCTTTGAATCCTGGAGACTTCCTCAAGTGGCCCAGAGATATTTCCTGAGCATAGAGAGCTGACCTGTGGATTCCCAGATGAGGACAGACACTCTGAGATGTCCTGTTTCCATTCCTGAGTGTAGACAGTCACCCTCCTTTGCTCCTAAAGGTAGGCCGGTTTTCTCCTGGGTCTCAGTGTAGCCGGTTAGAACCAGGAAAATTACCTTCACAGTCAGGTATCATCCCTCCAACAGAACTCTTCTCAGCCTCTAGACATCAGCTCAAACTAGTTGTCTGCCACCCTGTGTGTCCCTGGAATTCCAAGGTCCAAAACTGGGAAAAGCTGTTTATCACTTGAATGAAAGAAGTCAAACCCCTTAAAGAGATGCCTATGTTTATAGGGATGAAGAACCAGAGGATCACTGTAGAAATAAAACTAAACATTGCTTTCATGCCCCCCCGCAAGACAGTTTAAACTGGGATGATGCAGTGGTTTATCCTATCAACTAAATGTAATTTTTTTCCAGAAGATAGATTTCAGGTAATAGGATAGCTGGGTTTTTTAAATCTTTTTTCTGGGGTCTCCAAGATGTAGTTAAGAGGTCATTTTCTGGAAGATGACCTCTTAACCAGATCTAGGAGACCCTGGGAAAAAGGCTCAAAAGAGAAATTTTCTTCCCTTCCTGTTAACTTTTACTGAATTCTCCCTCAGCCTAATCAGCTCCAGGAGACATCAGAAACTCTCTAGTTAGGGAAGAGCAGCATTAATGAAATATGTAAATTAATTATTCTAACACAAAATTTGACAATGTTTAAATAGTTCCCAAGGACAGACTTCTTGTTTCTCCTACTTCCCATCTCTCCTTGATTTCCAAAATCTTCCAGAGTAACTCCATGCCTTGGGGCCCCAATCTTTGTGGATTGAGCCAAAGTATCATCATCTTTAAATTCAGTGCATTGTAGTTCAATCTCCAATTTACCAATTTAGGTCACTAGCTTAGGTTTTACTCCAACTGCCGGCCTACCTGAGAGCATCAGTCCTGAGCCTTGAAATTGGGAGGGTGGTGGATCAGAGTAAGGGAGTTTGTCTTCAACAGTTACAGGAAGAAAATTTTTGTAATCAAGCAACCATAACTCACTTTCTTCACCCACAAAACCAATACAATAATATTTGTAAGGTCCTTTATTTATGGAATTTAGAAGATGAGTTATTATTTTCAAAAACTTGAGATCATCATAAACCACATTATATAAGCTAACATCCTAATTATTAAATAGTGTTTTGAGTCCCTCTTGATAGCTTTCTAGCAGCACTTGAAACCTATAATGAAGTGTTCTTTTCACTGTACTGGATAAGGAATATTGCCAAAATTGTACCCTGCACTAACTACATCAGATATCAGATTTAGGACCTCTGATTCATTTTCTCATTCTTTCCCAACTTGAATTACTGCAATTTATTTATATCTGAATTTCTACATTGATTGCAGCCAACTGAATATTTGCTCTGGCCATTATTACCCCAGAATACTAACATACAGGGCATTGCTTTCACTCCTTTCATTCATTCAATTGTATTTATAGAGCTCTTACTGTGTGCAGAGCACTGTACTAAGCGCTTGGAAAGTACAATTTGGCAACAGATAGATACAATCCCTACCCAAAAACGGGCTCACAGTCTAATGTTGCAACCATAATGACTGAAACAGCTAAAACCTATATATATGTATATATATATATATATATATATATATTCAGATATTTCATATCCACTACTCTGAATGAGGTCCCATTCATATGAGCAAATGTGGCGGAAAAGAAAGACTGATACAAGGTTGACAAGTAAGGAGCATAACTGTTCTCTAACAGGGTCTATTAGTAAACATGGATTGAAGAAAGCATTCAATAAAATGACATTGGTTTTTTGAAGTCCACTCAAAGTTGGTAAACATTTGAAACTTAGTCAGCTGTAGCGATCGTTTATACCAAAGGTGACTCTGGTGAGTCTTTGTTTTTTACCTGGCCTTAGTGGGCCAGATATTGGGTGAGTGACAAGACTCCCAAATCGCAGTGAGTCCCTTGAGCACAGTTTGTGTTCTAGTCCAGCAAGACTATAGTTCATAATGTTGGCAATGTGTGGTCACACGGCTTATGATTGAAAATGTTTCTTTGATAGCAATCATTAAGAATTCAAGAGGCCTGGAGCTCTCACAGCTAGTCAAGAAGAAATCTGAATCCATTCCTTCTGAGAATTGAAGGCAGATAGCACTTTTTGTACATGCAGAGGAGGGATCATTAGGAAGGAACCAGGAGAAACCAGGAAAATCTTCTCATTTTTCAAGACTGCTTCATTGGTCTCAATCTGGTTATGGATTTTTATAAAATAAATAACATTCCTATTTACTCTCTCTTTTATGTACTAACAAGTATACATAATTTAGAATTATCATCTCTATACTATTAATCATTATTTCTGTTTGTGGGTGTGTCTGTACAAACGTAGGCATAGCTGTCGGGCCCTCCTTCAGTGGGAAATGAGCAACATCAGAGACACCAGTGGATGAAATTCGGGAGACAAACAGAAGCAGGGAGATTACAACATAAAGACTTCCATCGATGGATATCTAGAGAGAAATAGAGCATCACACATCCACAGAGAGAAACAGACAAGGAGAGACACGGACCCAGAAATCCATAGAAGGAGCAGCGAGAAGCAGCGTGACCTATTGGAAAGAGCAGGGACCTGGGAGGATCACCTCTTCACCTGTCTTCTCCACCTCTTCTCCAGCCCTCAAAAGACTTGGTTGTCAGCAACCCTCAACGAGCTGCCCCAGCTGCATTCTGAGAAAGTATCAGGCCCATGGCTAAACATCCTAATAACCCCCTTAGCCATTTTTTATTGGAACTGATGCCCGAAGCGAACAGGGCAAGCAGCATGGTGTAGTGGCAAAAGCCCAGGCCTGAGAGTCTGAAGGTCATGGGTTCCAATCCCGGTTCTGCCCCTTTTCTGCTGTGTGACCTTGGGCAAGTCGCTTCACGAGAAGCAGCATGGCTATGTGGCAAGAGCACCGGCCTGGAAGGCAGAAGGTTCTAATCCCAGCTCTGCCACATGTCTGCCATGTGACCTTAGGCAAGTCACTTCTCTGGGCCTCAGTTACCTCATTGGTAAAATGGGTACTAGGAGTGTGAGCCAGATGTGAGGCAGGGACTGTGTCTAACCTAACTTGTGTCTATCCCAGTGCTTAGAATAGTCCTTGGCACATTCGTTCATTCACTCGTATTTATTGAGTGATTACTGCGTGCAGAGCCCTGTACTAAGCACTTGGGAAGGACAAGTTGGCAACATATAGAGACGGTCCCTACCCAACAACGGGCTCACAGTCTAGAAGGGGGAGCCAGACAACAAAACAAAACATGTAGACAGGTGTCTACATGTCTAGAAAGCACTTAACAAGTACCATAATTATTATTATTGTATTTCTAGGAGATTGGTGCAAGGGAATCAGCATGGGGATAAGGGAGGTTCCTCTCCAGGGTCTAATCTGTTAAATTCAGTGTGACATAATGACATCACATGTCACATGAGGGACCTCTGTAAAATCCATTAACTCCAGGCCAAAGCAGGGGTTAACGTGGTCCTGGATGCAGGCAAAATGAGTATTAGAGAAGGAATTCAGGCAAGAGAACAGGATGTTCTGGCCCTGAATGATTTGGGTTACCAGTCTTCATTACCTCAGATAATTCCTTAGTCTTCTGCTTTCCTTCACCTAGATGGGCTTGACTTACTGCAGTAGATCTTCTACGTAATATCTCCCTGAGCATTCTGATCATTTTCATCACATTTTCCATTAGCATGCTCTGCTCTTTGCTCAGATGTCAGAATCATATAATGAGGCTTTAATGAGAAGATAGAAATGTCAGTGACAAACTCTTTGGCAAGGTCTTTCTGCAGGGACCTACCCAGGATGGAAGAATGAAATGGAGAGCTGAAGCAATTCTTTGGATATTTTAAAGAAAAAAAAGTCACAGATTGTTTATCTGCCTAGTGCAAAGAAAATGCAGTATTTGACTCTACACTTCATTTTGTCCGTGTCAGTACAGGCTGTATTAGAGACAAACTTGCCACTCCCCTAAATTCAACAGTCCCATATTCTGTTTCTGGTAAGACTTCTTTCTTATTTATTAGTCACGAATGGCTGGTAATCTGACAAAGAGAATTCAAAAGAAATGAAATTGCATAAAAGCTTCAGTTTACATCCAAGTAATGATAAAAACAACAACAACTTGGTAGTGTGTTTGGAAACAAGGCATCAATAGTTGTTAATTTGCATAGCACCAAGCAACAGATTTAAATTTAACAGGCTGTAGAAAGAACTCCAAAACTGCATGGAAGTGTATAGGTATTTCCTTTGCACATAATATGGATTTGCATATAATTCTTGCATACAGGGAACCAAGACAGCAAAACAATATCAGGATGATTTGGGATTTTGAAAATGTTACATCAACAAGATCTGCATATATATGACATGAATGCAAACAGACCCTGTTGTATTTTATATCATCTTATAAATTTGTGCTGTTGAATGATGCTGATGCATCACAAGGCAAAACCTGTCAGAGTCTGGGAGCACATATAATCAAATCGTTCTAGGCAACAGTTCTGCCAATCCTATTTGTGTATCATTTCTATCTAAAGGGCTTCAGTTGTGCTTTACCGAGAAAATCATGACTAAATTGAGGATCATTTCATGATTTTAGGAACAATGTTTGTAAATAGGAAGTGATGTCTGACATTGTGCAGATTTCCTTCATGATATATCTGGGCCTATGGAAAACTCAACTAATATACTGTTATCTGTTGTTTTTTCCTCTACACAATCACATCTTTTGTTGCTTTGGTGCTTTTGTGAAGAAATATTCTGGCACAGTAAAGCATGCTAAGGCCTGAAAAATGATTTTTGGCATGTTTTCTCTGATTCTGGGTATTGTTAATAGCACTACATCAGAAACAATGAGCATCAAAGCAACGGCTACAGGTATTTAGGCATAGATTCCAAGACAAAAACTACATCATTTATTTTCCCACTGCAAAAATTAAACTCATCCGAAATTGCAGGGGCAGGGATTTTGGAGAACCGTATAAAAATAGAGCTCATTAAAAAACGCCAATGATTCTTTTTAGTTGAAGAAACCTGAGGAACAAAGGATACTGCCCCCTCCTAATGTGGGGAAAATGGCTTCACCTTCAATCTTTCACCAAATCCTCTTGGTTCTTCCTTCAGAGCATTGCTGCAACTCCCCCTTTCTTCTCCATCCAAACTGCTACTTTGCTGATCCAAGCTTTTATCCTATCACACCTTGACTACTGCACCTGCCTCCTCACTCACCTCTCTGACTCCTGTCTCTCCCCACTCCAGTCCAAGCTTCACTCTGCTTCCCAGGTCATTTTCTCCAAAAAAGGTTCAATTCAGGTTTTCCCACTCCTCAAGCACCTCCCCTCCACATCAAAAAGAAGTTCCTTACCAGCGGCTTTTAAATACTCATTCATCTTGCCTTCTCCTACTTTTCCTTGCTGATTTCCTACTACAACCCAGCCCGCACACTTCAGTCCTCTAATGCCAACCTATTCACTGTACCTTGATCTCCTCTACCTCACCGCTGACTTCTGGCCTATATCCTGCCTGATCATTGTGTCTGACTGATGATCACTCTCCCCATCTTCAAAGCCTTATTCAAAGCACATATCCTCCAAGAAGCCTTTTCCGACTAAGCTCTCATTTCCTCTTCTCCCTCTCCCTTCTATATCACTTTTGCACTTAAATTTGCACCCTTCACTCACCCCTCCCCTAGCCCACAGCACTTATGTACATATCTGTAATTCATTTATTCATATTAATGCCTGTGTCCTCCTCTAGACTGTAAGCTCATTGTTGGCAGGGAACATGTCTATCTATCTTTGAGCATTGGGCTTGAAAGTCAGAAGGTCATGGGTTCTAATTTCCGCTCTGCCACTTGTTTGGTGTGTGACCTTGGGAGAGTCACTTAACTTCTCTGGGCCTCAGTTCCCTCATCTGAAAAATGGAAATCAAGACTGTGAGCCCTATGGGGGACAGGGAATGTGTAGATATATTAGGCTTAGAACAGTGCCTGGCATATAGTAAAAGCTTAACAAATACCTTAAGTATTATTATTATTAACTCTTGTTATATTGTACTCTCCCAAGTGCTTAGTACAGTGCTCTGCACACAGTAAGCACTTAATAAATACAATTGAATGAATGTCAAATTTTCCAATAGCATAAAATTTAATGACACTGCAAATAAAGAAAAGACCCATTTTATGAAAATCGAGAGTCCATGGCCATCATCCTCTTGTTTGCCCAAGAAGATGGATCCAGAAAGTTATTTTTTCTTACCGAATTTGTCCAAAACGCACCAGGACCTAGCCTTTTCCTTTTAAATAAAAAAAAATGAAAATCTGGGAAGTGCATGGCCCCAACCAGTTCTAGGGCAATTGACTTCATTTGTTCCTCAAAGAACAAAAACACTGTAGAAATGGATTCGAAGTTGGGCATGAACACGAGGAAAGATCCAAAAGTGATGGAAATGGCAAAGTGCAAAACTAACACATATGGGGAAAAATAGCCTGAAACTCAGATATCCATACAGGAAAAGAAACTGTAAATGCCTTGGGTGACACTGAGAGCAAATTAGAGATTTGAGTTGACAAAGTAGTACTGCAGCAGAAACGCCAGTGCTATTTTGGGCATTTACAAGAGGTATTGTGTCATATCACAGGGAGTTAAAGAGATAATCCCTCTCTCTACATGCCAATAGTGAGATCAGACCTTTAATAATACATTCATCTTAGAAGTATCGCTATGTCAACATAGTCAGTGACAAGCACCCTAAATATTCAAGAGAATAGAAATATGTCATTGCATTTATTCTTCCAGCTGTTAACAATGGGTGAAAGGATGTATGAGCCCCATAAGTGAGTCTCCCTATTTCCAGTCATTCTGTGGGTCCCTGACCAATATAATCTTTTCCTTTATGCTTCTGGGAATTGTAGGATTGCCTTTTCTCTTCTAATGGTGGCAAATGAATGAAGAATAAGAAAGGGTGGCAGGATCCAGTGAGGTAAAGACTAGCAAAGAGCAAAGGAGGAATAATAATAATAATAGTAATAATAATAATAATTGAGCACTGCACCCAATGCTGGGAAAGAATCCACAGTCCCTGTTCCATGGGGTCTTACAATCAGAGATCTAACTCCATGGTCATGAGAGGTGGGTAGTTGGACATAAAAGGTGCAGGGAAATAAGGAATCAGATTTTAAAGCCAAGCTGGGGAGGAACCATCAGGAAGGGTCAATGTGTCATTTTACTCCTAATGAAGTAAAAGACAGTTACCTCAAAGTGGGACCAATCTGACTTCATATGACTATATTAATGTAACTATATTACCCATCCATAGTTATTGAGTACACAACTATGGGTAATTTTAGTAAAAAAAAATAGGGTATTCAAACTTTGTTCAAGAGCCAATCTGTTTGTAATATTTTTATACTTTTTACATTTTTAATTTGAGAAGCAGCATGATGTAGTGGAAAGAGAATGGGCCTGGGAATCAGAGGACCTGGGTTATAAATCCAGCTCTGCCACTTGCCTGCTGCGTGACCTTGGGCAAGTCATAACTTCTCTGTGCCCCTGTTTCCTCAACTGTAAAAAGAGGATTCAATACCTGTTCTCCCTCCTACTTAGACTGTTCTCCCTCCATGTGGGACAGGGACTCTGTCCAACCCGATTAACTTGCAACTATCCCAGCACCAAGAACAGTGCTTGACACATAGTAAGCACTTAATAAATACCATAAATATTATTATAATTATTATTTTTCCTAAGAGACAATTGGTTCTGCCTTTCAACATCTTTATTTAGAACACGATTGTCGGGAACAAATAGTGCCATAAGTCGAAGGACTGCAGGAAAAAGCAGTTAAATATTTGGGTTTATGGCAAATATCTAATTCACTAGAACTGCTCCACTTTCCTCTCCAATACCTACACTCACTGTCAGTCACTGATCCTCTCTCTGCTTCCTCCCATTCAAACCCAACCACACAATCTCTGACCTATTTATCCCTTCTTTGACACACCTATTTCTCTCTCACATCCATCCTCTAGACTGTAAGCTCCTGGTGGGCAGGAAACCTGCCTACCAATTCTAGTGTATTTTATCAATCAATCAATCAATGGTATTTATTGAGCACTCGCTGGGTGCAGAGCACTGTAATATGTGCTTGGGAGAATACAACAGTTGGTAACATTTCCTTGCCCACAGCTAGCTGATAATCCAGAGAGGGAGATAGCAATTAATATAAATAATATATATAATAAGCAATATATATATATAATAGCAATTAATATAAATTATATATATATATATATATGTATATATGTGCTGTGGGGCCAAGGGTGGGATTAATACCAAGTGCCCAAAGGATACAGATCAAAGAGCATAGACAACACAGAAGGGAGAGGAAGTTGGAGAAAAGAGGGCTTAATTGGGGAAGACCTCTTGGAGGAGATGTGACCTTAATACGGCACTGCAGTTGGGGAGAGTGGTGGTCTGTTGTAGACAGAAGGGGAGAGAGTTCCAGGCCAGAGGAAAGATGTGGGAAAGGTGCTTTATTATTATTAATATTATTATTATTATTGTTGTTGTTATTGTTTTGGGTCTTTCTGGTCAGGTGAAACAGCCACAAGTTCCTCAACAACACAGGTAAAAAAAAAAAATCGAAGAGAAATAAAAGCTGCTTTTGTGTGAATTAACTGGATAATTAAAATCCGTAGCTCCTTTTGGGCAGGGAATGTGTCTACCAACACTATTATATTGTACTCTCCCAAGCTCTTAGTACAGTGTTCTGCACACTGTAAGCTCTCGATAAATATGATTGATTAATAGTATACTTATCTTAAACCTTCCATTGCGATGTTGATGTGGAGATGTGGCCATAGCCTAGAAATAAGGAGCTGGGGAGAGAAGGGAAGGATTAACTCCTTATGAATAGGCACTGGGACGTTGCCTGGTCCCACAGTGTCCACAAGCGATGGGAGTGGAGTGGAGGATGATTCTCAGGACATGTTTCCCCACTCCTCAAGAAACTCCAGTGGTTGCCCATTCACCTGTGCATCAAGCAAAAACTCCTCAATCACCTTGCCCCTTCCTACCTCACCTCACTTCTCTCCTACTATGACCCAGACCACATACTTGGCTCCTCTAGTGCCAACCTTCTCACTGTACCTCAATCATGCCTACATCCTCCCTCTGGCCTGAAACGCCCTCCCTCCTCATATCTGATAATTACTCTTCCCGGCTTCAAAGTCTCATTGAAGCCACATCTCCTCCAAGAAGCCTTCCCTGACTAAGCCCCCCTATCTTCTTCCCCCACTCCCATTTGCATCACCCTGATGTGCTTCCTTCATTCATCTCCCTTCCCAGACCCACAGCATTTATGTATGGATCTGTAATTTATTCATTTATATTAGTGTCTTTCTCCCCCTCTAGACTAAGTTTGCTGTGGACACGGAATGTGTCTGTTTATTGCCATATTGTATTCTCTCAAGTGCTTAGTACACTGCTCTGCACATAGTAAGCACTCAGTAAATACAATTGAATGAATGAATGACTAAGCATGAGCTGCTGGCTCCCCAGTCCTCCCCAAAGGGTCCAGCTATTTATGCATGAGATCTCTATTTCTTGGCTCCTGCTCAGGTAGGAACATCTCTGGTGAAAGTTGCAAGGCCATTCTATACTATGGCCATGATTATTACCCCTGAGGTGGAGAAGCAAAGGGAGTCTCTGCTAGCCTGGGCACCCTCTGGTTTGAAATGAAAGCAGGTCCTGGTGAGATCCAATTCCCTTTCTTAAAAGTACAGCCCCTTTGATTCCCATAGCCCCATCTCTGAGGAGCTCAAAATGCTTTTCAGATTTATGTCATTTAATACCTAATTAATCTGCACCAACTTCCTAAGAGACTAGGAGATATTCCATCTCCATTTTAGGATAGGGAAGCTGCCATATAAAGATTAATTGACTTTCCCCAGACTCCAGAGGAAGTCCCTAGCAGAGTCAAGAATAGGTCATCCTTATTTAATCCACTGCATTAGACCATGATAATGACTGCATCTACAGTTTTTACAGGGCACATTCCACATCCCTCAAGTGTTTTAACATTCTAGAATTCTCTCGATCCTGTTGTACTTAACTGTATTTTCCTTTTCTGAAAAAAAGTGTAATTAGTAAATTGCTATTCTTGTTTGCTTCTCTGCCCTCTTCTACATTTCTACTATGGATTTTTCATTGCCTAAAAAGCCCCTTGCAAAGCACTTTTGTTTTTTGTTTTTTTCAGTGATGTAGATAGAGCCTATAAAATCTCCGTTGAGATATCCTTAACTTCTCCTCTTCCACTGCTGATATTCTGATGTTCTCACCCTCCATATGTTTGTGAATACCTGCTCACGCCTATGTGCTTGAGTCCATTAGAGATTATAGCTTGATTCTTTTTTTAGATTGAGTCATTTTTCTAGGGCAATTGCAAAAGGGAACTTTTTGAACCTACTGCTTAAATTGTCCAATCGCAACATAGCTCTTCTCTATTTTTCTTTCTCCCTTTCTTAGATTATAGTGATTATCCTTTGGAATCTTAACATGTGAAGTTTAGGGAAGCCCCAAATCCAGAAAACATTTGTATCTCATTTGTTTCTGTGTGTAGGTATGTCCACAGAGAAGAATATAAAGTTGGAATTATTAGTTATTTCTTCTTCTTAAGACTAAGTCAATGCCTAGATGACATTTAGATCCCTGATGAAAGGAGTTATTCTTCATCAGCATCATCATCAGCACTAAGAAGCTGCATGGCTTCAGAGAAGCAGTGTGGCTCAGTGGAAAGAGCCCGGGCTTGGGAGTCAGAGGTCGAGGGCTCTAATCCCAGCTCTGCCACTAATCAGCTGTGTGACCTTGGGCAAGTCACTTGGCTTCTCTGGGCCTCAGTTCCCTCATCTGTAAAATGGGGATGAAGACTGTGAGCCCCACGTGGGACAACCTGATTACCGTGTATCTATCCCAGTGCTTAGAACAGTGCTTGGCATATAGTTAGTGCTTAAGAAATGCCATCATCATCATTATTATTATTATGGCTTAGTGGATAGAGCACAGCCCTAGATTCTAATTCTGGCTCTGCCACAGGTCTGCTGTGTGACCTTGGGCAAGTCGCCTAACTTCTCTGTGCCTCAGTTACATCAACTGTAAAATCAGATTAAATGGGGAGACTGCATCCAACCTGATTAACTTGGCACAAATTAAGTACTTAACAAGTACCATAATTAATTATTATTATCACCAGCATCATCACAAAATAGTACTTTCCAAGTATCCTACACATGGTGCCATCCTATACATGGAACAAAGGTAGGTCAACATTCGTGTTTCCTACAGCACAAGAGGTGATCTAAATTTCTAAAGCCCAGCCCTGAAATCAGCCTTTTCTACAGCATAGTGTTCCAAATCAAACAGGCCTTTGGGATTGAGGGTCTTGAATTGGATCTGAATGGAATAGGCAATGGGGAATGATGTCTGGTCAGTGTCTGACATGCCCAGTGGGTGCCCTGTTGAACAATCTAGAACGGATATGATACACCTACAAAAGTAAAAAATAGAAAATTGGAATAAAATACGCAAATGGTCGCATGAGAAACCGAGAGTGCCAACTGGCAGGTAGGAGTATGTGTCGGGACTGAGGAACCACAGAAAAAACATGTGCTATAAATAATGAGTACATAAATCAAATGCAATATCACTTTATATTGAACAATGTTAGACTATGGGATGAAATAAACCATAGAGTGCAACATGCCTCTCATCCTGCCTCCTGAGCCTTACTGCCTCAAGCTCTGACCTCAGGTGGTTCATCTCTTGAAACACACAATGTACTTTTTAGCCTTTTAGCCTAGAGAACCTTACTCCCTAGTGACTTCCAGTGGAAATGTTATCTTCCTTTTCCTGAAGTAAATGATAAAACCCAGCCTATACTGGTGCAAGTCCTAATCCAAAAGACTCATAGTGCAGATTTTATAAAATTGAAAGTGAAACAGTAAAACTGATTTTAATCCAATGAACTGCAGGAATGAAAACATTTCCAGCACAGAAAAATGATAGAATGGCGAGAGAAAGCACATTCTGATCAGCAACAATGGGTCAGTAAATTGCCAAACTCAGGAAGGTAATCAAATGCAGCTCAAGTCACCGACCAGTGCCAGCACATGCACATCCAACTGGGATAGTTTAGTCACATCTTGTGGCTGGCTCAGCCACAAAATCTGCTCACAAACACTTACAGAATGTTTGCAGTGTTTACATTACTTTGCCCCAAGCCTAAAAGTTCAGCTCAGTTTTTGTGCACTCTACCAGTTCCCCTCCGATGAAAGTGGTAAGGATTTGGGGTTTGAAGAGTAGGGTGGCCCCTGAAGAGGTCTGGACACTCCTTTGCTGACATGATACAGTAACTTATATTAGCTTCGTAAGAACATCATAAGGACATTAATCAATCAATGGTACTGAATGAGTACTTACTGTGTTCATACACTGTATGAGCATTTGGGAGAGTGCAATACAGCAGAGTTGGTAGATGCATTCCCTGGACACAATGAGTTTGAAGTCTAGAGGGGCAGAGAAGTTTATTTGCAGAAGTTAGCAGAACCTATAAATAGTTGATGGGTGTGTCATTGGGTGGACACCAATCCTTACCCATGGCTTCAATACCACTGCAGTCTCCCTTTGGGTCCTGGTAAACATGGATGCCACCTCCAAGCCATGGATGGGATTCAATGGCAAAAGTTGAGGCCAAGGAAGATTGGGAGTTGGGTGTTCACTGAACTGCCTGGATCATTTTTTCTAAAGAACTGTTCACTTCTTCACATCTCCCCACTCCTCAGTAACCCCCAAAGGTTACTCATCCACATCTGCATCAAACAAAACTCCTTAAAGCACTCAATCAGCTTTCCCCCTCCTATTTTTTCCTACTGCAGCCCAGCCCACACACTTCACTACTCAAACACCAACCTAATCACTACACCTTGCCCTAATCTATCCTGCTAGTGATCTCTTGTCCACATCCTCCCTCTGGCTTGGAACTTTTTGCCCCTCCATATCCAACAAACCAACACTCTCCTCACCTTCAAAACCTTATGAAAATCACATCTCCTTAGAGGCCTTCCCGAATTAAGCCCTACTCCCTTGTCCTTCTGCATCATGTATGCTCTTGGATAGGTACCCTATAAGCACTTGATATCCACCCTACCCTCAACCTCACAGCATTATGTACATATCCACAATTTATTTATTTATACTAGACTGTAAACTCCTTTTGGGCAGGAAATGTGTCTACCAATTCTCTTGTATTGTACTCTCCCAAGTGTTTAGGACAGTGCTCTTAACACAGTAAGTGCTCATTAAATGGAATTGATAAATCGATCATCATCATCATCAATCGTATTTATTGAGCGCTTACTGTGTGCAGAGCACTGTACTAAGCACATGGGAAGTACAAGTTGGGCTACGCCCTTATGATGTCCTTACTTAGGTTATTTAAGTTACTTTAAGTTACAACAAAGAAGTGTCCAAACCTCCTCAGTGTTGCCTGTGGCCACCTTACTCTTCAAACCCCATATCCTTAACATTTTCATCTGAGGGTAGCTGAGGAACCACAGATAAACATGTCTGCTCTACACACAGTAAATGCTTAAAATATATCATAGATTGATTAAAAGACAAATACCAGACCTAAAGTTGCTGAATTGTACTTTCCAAGAGCTTAGTACAGTATTCTACACATAGTAAGCGCTCAATAAATATGACAATGAATGAAAGGGCATTTAATGCTGCATCCTTACAGGACAGAAGACAGACTCACTGAAAAATCAGACTGTCCGATATAAAATCCAATAAATGGCCACCCTTATGAATAAGGAGATCTATACAGAGTCCCTGGGATTCTTAGTCTCCTGCCAAAAGTGGGGGTCTGTGTGAATTGTACAGTGAACATCACTGTACAGGGCTACTTGGAGGGTATTTTGGTGGTGTCCTTTATGATGTAATGCAATTTCTGCTCTTTTCCAGGGAGGGAGTGAAGACATTTCCACCCTGCCTTGCATGGCCCTGCCCCCTAGTTATGCCACATTTGATGTGGCCAATTCTTAGAAGTCTGACCCCTGGAACTTCCTCTTGGTGTCCTGACTTCCTGGGATTTTGCCCAGTCCACTGGCTGGATGCATTTTTCTCCTGTCAGAGATGAGAGAGGCTTGGACCACTGCATACATTTGCCACCCTAGAAATGGCTCTAGTTGCTTCAAACTCAAGTATGCCCCTAGATATTTTTGAAGGGAGGCATTTGCTGCTCTCTCCAATCCCTCCTCATTCTCTGATGAAAGAACAAAAGGACCTTTTTTACCTTTGTAAGCAATACGGGAGAATTCAAAATTCTCAATTCTCAGCAGTCCAAGCTTACTTTAGATTTTACAAGGGTGGGAATTTCACTTAGAATTGAAATAGTACATTTTTAATGAACTCGTAAATGTTTACTCAGAAGGTTGAAGTGCCAAATTCCACATCACAACCCCAAATGATATTCCCCATGATATGTGTGTGTGTGTGTGTGTGTGTGTGTGTTATACAATAATGAACTCTGTGGATGTAATAAGGACATTTTAATTATTACCACAACACTGTAACAACCATAAATAGAAAAAGAAAACAGTAAAGTTGAAGGCATCTGATTAATTCAGCAAAACAGTGTCAATCTCAGGACACTGGATTTACCAAAGAGTAGCTTTCACTTCAAAACATGATTAAAAGAAACAAAGTATCATCTTTGATTGTTGACCATCCAGGTGCGATGATCACAATCATGTAATTTTGAAACAGTGAGCATGTAATTTAGCTCAGGGTGAACTGAAAAAAATTATATTGGAATCAAATAGGTCTCCAGAGGGTGACGTATGCTCTTTGAGATCTGGTCCTCAGAACAATTCCCAGAGGCCTAAATAGCTATTGATATTCCATTAAGCACAGACTCCTATATGTGTGCACTAAGAGAAACAAATGAACAATATGACTTTAGGGCATGTCATGTGAACTGACAAATTAATCTAATGGCTATACCTCTGGATCCTGTCAGGAGACTCGCTGCTCTCAGTCCTCCTGCATATTCAGTCAGTCACCAAATCCTGTCAGCTCCACTTTGACAACATTTTCATAATCCTCCCCTTCCTCTCCTCCCAAACTGTTACCATGCTGGCCCAACCACTTATCACTTCCCTCTTTGACTACTTCATCAGCCTCCTCGCTTGACCTCCCTGCCTCCCATCTCTCCCTGCTCCGGTCCGGATTTCATTCTGCTGTTTATATCATATATCTAAAAAAGAATTCCGCCAACATTTCCCCACCCATCAGAAGCCTCCAGTGGTTACCCATCCATCGCCACATCAAACAGAAACTCCTGAACAATGGCTTTAAGTACTCTATCAGCTAACCTCTCATCCCCCCCTCCCACCCTCCTCCTTCCAGCATCTAACCTTACTCCTCTCCCACTAAAACCCAGCCCAAATTCTTTGCTCCTTGAATGGCAATCCTCAATCTCATGTCTTGTACCATCACCCTTTGCTCATATGTCACCTCTGGCCTGGAACACCCTCGCACTTCATATCCATCGGAGCAGCATGGTGTAGTGGATAAAGCACAGGCCCGGGAGTCAGAAGCTCATTAGTTCTAATCCTAGCTCTGCCATTTATCTGCTGTGTCACCCTGGGCAAATCACTTCATTTCTCTGTGCTTCAGTTACCTCATATGTAAAATGGAGATTGAGACTGTGAGCCTCACGTGGGAGAGGGACTGTGTCCAACTTGATTTGCTTGTATCCACCCCAGGGCTTAGTACGGTGCCTGGTACATAGTAGGTGCTTAACAAATACCATAATTATTATAATTATTATTTAAAGCTCTATTAACACCATATCTCATCCAGGAAGCTCTCCCTGACAAACTACTCACCACCCCTCCAACCACATTATGGATGTAACAGTGCCATATTATCCACGTATATCACTTTTACGAACATGCCTTCAAAATGACTTCGAACTTTCTTATTTTCAGGTTGCTCTCACCTGCTTACTTCATCCTTTATCTGAGTTACTAAATCAGAATTTCAGGAAAAGAGTGAAGAACTGAAGTAAATAGAGCTTCCCTTCTCTTTTCCAAAAGCAACAACAACATCTGCTGCCCAACTCAGGTGAAGTGGAAGATGGAGAAATTCTCTGGTTGAATTGCCCTTGTGGACATTTGAGACCCCACGTGTTCCCACACTGCAGCCAGCGAGAATCATGCTGGTCTTTTTTATTCCATTTGACATAGTCTATCCATGCATCATTTGAAGGTATAATACCTAGGTGACCCAAGTCAGTGACAGCTTTAAATTCTGTGCTGCTGAGAAAGCCTTTTGGTTGTGTGTTGGGTTTTTTGGGTCTGGGCTTGTTCATAAATGCTGTTTTCTTCAGACCTATTTTCAGTCCATTGTTCTGTGCTGACTGCAAATTGTTTCATAGATGAATAGACGGGTAGACAATTAAGGGAGAATCTGGTAAGTCCGCAGCCCAAATCCTTTAGCCGGTGGTGTTTCCAGGACAAGAAGCATATGACTTCAGTGTGGAGAAATACAATGTTGTTATTGCCTTCCAGTCAAAAGGAATACTAAGGTTACTAAGGTAACAGCCCCCATACTAACTCCCAGATGTTGTGCTGAAATACATGAAGATGAATGATTTTTTTTTAAGTAGAGAAGCCTCCAGAGTTTGATTTTAAAGGCTCTTGGATGTAAGAAATATTTATTCTGAATTTTCAAAAATATTACTCTCTTTACAGAAGCTGTATGCTTCAATCCACATAATCATTGAAATGAAAATTGTCTTTCCCTTTCATCTTCTTCTGTAGCTGAAACTGGTCCCTGAGTCATCTCATCTTTACATTAGAAATGGGCAGAGAATAATGGGGAGAATTCAGATAATTCCATTGACACTAATCACAGATACCAGAAGAGATGAAAGTTAAACAAAATATAGAGCTATTGCTGTAGGCAAGGTTTTCTGTTTGCTTCTTTCTATTCAGTTCAGTGAACTGGCTCGCTGTTAATTTTTCTACTAAGTTGTGAAGTGCATAGAAATTTCAGTTAATGGGCTTTTTTAATGTTGCAATCAGAAGCGTAATTCATTTTTGTGGTTCTAGAAAGTTTTAAAGAGCAGAAATGATCTGGTTGCACATTATTATGCAGGTATAACTCTACTATTACATGGACATTTTTAAATCTTAGTGATGTGTGGGGAAAGCTGTAATAAAATTGGTTGCAAGGGATTAATGCAACACCACAATGAGATTTTGACTTCTACCCCTCACCCCATGCATGATTGACGCCCCCAACACAGTAATGAACACAAGCGCATCCTCAGCAGGATGGGTGATAAAAGTCAGCAGGGAGTTGTCCAATACATCATTGTCTTTCCACTGTATTTTGTTGGAAAACATTGCCTGGTATTTTAATTTAAGGTTAAGGGAAAAAAATCCTTCTTGCAGTTGTAGGAAAAACTGTACATTATAAAGCTGGGAGGAACTTCCTAGGAAGGTAATTGGCTAAATAATACCGGATAGATTATTATCCTCTCCTTAAAGTTCTCCAGGGATGGATACTACCAGCCTTTGTTGATAGTCTGTTTTAGTGTTGTATCACCCTAAGGTTCAAAAGTCTTGTTTTCTTTCTTAATGTCCAACCAGAACTCTCCTACTTTAATTAATTTCCTCTTGTTCTGTCCTCGGTGGATATGGAAACCACTGGTCAACCTCCTCCCCATAAAATTCCTTTGTATACTTAAGACATTTATTAAGTCACCACTTTTCCCTCTCTTCTTTAAGTACAACAACCCCAACTCTTTTAACCTTTCCTCATGGGGCCAATTTATATCCATTTAATCATTTTATTGTTCGTCTCTGGACCCGTTCCAGGTTTTTGACATCCTTTTCAAAGTGTGGTGAACAAACCTACATAAGGTCTTCTAACTAATAAAGGCTTAACTAGTGCAGAATAGAATGGAAGGACTGCATTCCTTCTTTTCCATACTATATACTCATTCATTCATCTTAGCATCAGGTTGACTTTCACAATAGTGGCACTATATTCATTTAGTTGCATTTAATCATATTTATTGAGTACTTACTGCATGCAGATCACTGTACTAAGCACTTGGAATGTACAATTTGGCAACAGAGACAGACAATCCCTACCCAACAATGGGCTCACAGTCTAGAAGGGGAAGACAGATATGTCCAAGACTGAACTCCTTATCTTCCCTCCCAAACCCTGCCCTCTCCCTGACTTTCCCATCACTGTTGACAGCACTACCACCCTTCCCGTTTCACAAGCCCACAAACTTGGTGTCATCCTCAACTCTGTTCTCTCGTTCACCCCTCACATCCAAACCGTCATCGAAACCTGCCGGTCTCACCTCCACAGCATCACCAAGATCCGTCCTTTCCTCTCCATCCAAACTGCTACCCTGCTGGTTCAATCTCTCATCCTATCCCGACTGGATTACTGCATCAGCCTCCTCTCTGATCTCCCATCCTCCTGTCTCTCCCCACTTCAATCTATACCTCACGCTGCTGCCCAGATCATCTTTGTGCAGAAATGCTCTGGGCATGTTACTCCCCTCCTCAAAAATCTCCAGTGGCTACCAATCAATCTAGGCATCGGGCAAAAACTCCTCACTCTCAGCTTCAAGGCTCTCCATCACCTCACCTCCCTTCTTTCCTTCTACAGCCCAGCCTGCACCCTCCGCTCCTCTGCTGCTAACCTCCTCACTGTGCCTCATTCTCGCCTGTCCTGCCGTCGACCCCCAGACCACGTCCTGCCCCTGGCCTGGAATGCCCTCCCTCCGCACATCTGCCAAGCTAGCTCTCTTCTTCCCTTCAAAGCCCTACTGAGACTCACCTCCTCCAGGAGGCCTTCCCAGACTGAGCCCCCTCCTTCCTCTCCCCCTCCCCATCCCCCCCACCCTACCTCCTTCCCCTCCCCACAGCACCTGCATATATGTTTGTACATATTTATTACTCTATTTTACTTGTACATATTTACAATTCTATTTATTTTATTTTGTTAATATTCTTTGTTTTGTTGTCTGTCTCCCCCTTCTAGACTGTGAGCCCACTGTTGGGTAGGGACTGTCTCTATATGTTGTCAACTTGTACTTCCCAAATGCTTAGTACAGTGCTCTGCACACAGTAAGTGCTCAATAAATACGATTGAATGAATGAATGAATGAATAACAAAACAAAACAAGTAGACAGGCATAATATTCCTGATGCATATTCAGCTCCTAGTCAACTGTGATCCCATAGTCTTTTACAGCTATTCTGTTGCCTAGGCAGACCTTCTGCTGAACTTGTGTGGTTTATTTTTTATTACTAAATGAATTACTTTGCACTTATCTCTATTGAATTTCATCCTGCTTTGTAGGTGCACTTTTCCAACTTGTCTAAGTCACTTTGAATTCCTTCCTTGGAACTGATATAGCTCCTTGCTTCCAAGTACTTGAAAAATCTATTATTTTAGGTTGTAGTAACTCCCCCTGCTTAAACAGCAGAGACACGTATTTGCTTCCTGTCACTGGCCAGCACAAAGGAAATCTCCCTGCTGTTTCCAACTATTGCCCAGATTAATTTACTTCCTCAACCTTCGTCCTCCACCCCTCCAGCCTTGTCCCATTTGCCTTGCCCTCTTTGAAACTTCTTTCCCAGAGTGATTTTCCCTGACCCATCCTGGTTTCCCCAACCCCCTAATCCCTGCCCTTGTCCTTCACTGAAGCCCTGTAGCTTTAGGTGACCTGGGTGGCATTAGTTGGATTGACTCCAGCAGGAACGAGAACAGAGATGGAAGTGGGGAAGTTGAACAAGCTTTTAAGTTTTTGGGGTACTGATGTGGGTTGTGAGGCCATGGTGGGGGACAGAAATTTAAGGAGTATGGGATAAGTGGGGGCCGAGGAAGAAGGAAGGAGACCCGTGGGAATATAGAGGAAAAAAATAGTATGTGGTTTTTCTGTGTGACATCTGACAAAAAAAGAGGTTTCTGCTGCATTGGCCTGTGACAGCTAGGGAAAATGTGCAGTTAACATGACAGCCCTTCTCCTTCCTGCCTCATAGCAATATAAAAACAAAAAAAAAATTGGATACCAGGTTTCTTCAGCTAGTGCCTTTCTGTGCCCCCCCCCCCCCCCCCCACCATATCTTCTCTTTTTTCTGATTTGGCAGTCTTAGGCTTCAATAGGACAGCAGCTTCCCTAAGGGGCAAAGTGGAATGTAATATCAAAACCTCCAAGACCTCAGTTCATTACCACCTCATTTCCCTCCATATTTCACTCTCACCGCTCTCTTCTAGGTTCTAATCTTCCTTTTCATTGTCTCTCTTTAGTGTCTCACTTGATCCACACCCAAAGTTTGTCCCTCTACATATCTAAGACAGATACTTCAGTCAGTGGAATTTATTGAGCACTTACTATGTGCAGGACACTGTAATAATAATGGTGATATTTAAGTACTTACTATGTGCCAAGCACTGTTCTATGCACTGGTTGGGGAGGGATACAACGTAATCAGGTTGTCCCATATGGGGCTCACAGTCTTAATCCCCATTTTACAGATGAGGTAACTAAGGCACGGAGAAGTTAAGTGACTTGCTCAAAGACACACAGCTGACAAGTGGAGGAGCCGGGATTAGAACCCATGACCTGTGACTTCCAAGCCTGGGCTCTTTCCACGAGCCATGCTGCTTCTCTGTATTAAGTACTAAATCACTGTACTACATACAACATCACTCCCAGGAATGCCCCAAAGTGGGGTTGAGTCTGTCACTTCCAGGCATGATCTGGAGTGATGGAGAAGGAGGGTGTGTGAGAGGGATTTAAGGAATGAAAATGCTCACCGGAAGATGGTTCAGCAGTTCTCCTCATAAAGCTTATTCAGAGTCTCTGGGCTTCCCACTATTTCCCAGGGGTAGGGGTGAGATTTATCCTAGCTTGAGGCCCAGGCCTAAGAAGACGGAGCCCCGCCTCCTTATCCCCAATACAAAAAAAAAAAAAAAAAAAATATGTTCAAAAGAACACGCCTATATTTCATGGTAGCATGTGCTTGTCCATGTTACATCACCTGACACGCTTATCTCATCTGTGCAGCCCTATTTATCATCATCAAAACACTGTACAAGAAGCAGTAAGGAGTTACAGAAGAATATATGGTCACATCGCTCAAGGAACTTGGACTCTAATGTAGATGGTTGAAGGAGGGAGAGGGAAGAGGCAGGGGAAACTATGTATGATTTGGATTATTTTTATGCATAGTGCTTTACTCCACGCTACACGTGACCCACAATTAAAATACGCTACTCAGTTTCTAGCTTGAACTCCTCGAAAGTAAGAATCTATATAAATTCCAAGTTTATTAGTACACCAATGGATATGAAGGCATTTTACTTTCATTCAGGACAGTTATTCACTGGAAGGCATTTAAAGGCACATTAAACAGGACTGCCATATAGTATCTTATTATTTTTCTGTGCCCAAACCTGAAACTCTTTTTCCAGTACTGGAGCCCAGTAAATACATCTAAATCTAAGAGAAATTTGGCACACAGAGCAATTTGCACAGTACCCTGTGATGATTTAGCAAATCGGCCTGTTATTATGCTAATGGTTTTATATTTTTCCTACTGTACCAGTGGTTGTATCTCTATTTTATTCATTTTCTCCATTTAGTCCTCTTTTATTCCACAACCCTTTTCCTTTTCTTTAAACGACTCTTGACCAAGTAATAGCAGCACCTTTAAGCAAAATGATTCTTCACAGCAGTCGGACATCAATGCCAGCTGTGATTTCATTTATATTGAATCACTGTAATCTCTGAAAACAATTTATGGAGCTATTTTGCAACCCTGATTTAAACTTACACTTCCCAAAAAGTAAAGGTGCAGAAAAATCCTGTTCATCGGTCTTTTTCATTTCTTCATTTAGTGAAGTTGGGCTTGCAAATATAAACTTATTTATGATGCCTTCAGTGACTCGTCGAAACATCCCTCAAAAGGAAAGGTGAATGAATATTGGACTACATATATGTAGATGAACTTCACCTCTAGCCAACCTCATTGTTCTGTCAGTACAAATGAATGTTTGATGTCTATAAGGTCACAGACCTTTCAGTAACAAACTGGATCTGCCCTAGGAAACTTTTGATCAAAATGTTTGTTTCAAATGAGTGTGGTTTCTCCTATATTGACAGAGTAAATAAACACTTTGAAGAGCGCCATTCAGAAAGACTGATGTTAGAAACTAGGGATCAGGAGCCAGAAGAGGCTCTTACGCATAGTTTAGCCTCCACACAAAAATCTATGCAGTAAACAGACAGAAATGAGTTGGACCACTCTAACTCTCTGGGCCAAAAGGGGGATGGAGCAGGGGCGATCAAGGTGACTACTCTTTGGCTCCATGCCTGACCAGAAAGTAGAGGGAAGTCAAGCTACTCTCACACCCCTCTCCATCCCCCCATCCTCCTTGTGTGCCACCCACCTCCCGCTAGAAATAGTAGCCATTGTGGCTAGGGAAGGAGACCATGCCTTCAGGGGCCACAAACAGCCCCTGTACCCCATGCACTGAGAGAGGCCGCCGCTGGGCTAAACACAAGGCAGGAAAGCTCTTCAAGCATCATCATCATCAATCGTATTTATTGAGCTCTTACTGTGTGCAGAGCACTGTACTAAGCGCTTGGGAAGTACAAATTGGCAACATATTGGCAAGCATCAGGGCAGGTGGCGAGTTCTGCCACTATGCCAGTTGCTGTGAACACCATTCCTGGTCCCCAACACATGCCAGAGCTAGGGCACATTCAACGTACGCTGCAGCATCAATGTTGGCAGCTATGGCAGTTGCTTAACAAATACCATAATCACCATCAGGAGAAAGAGAAGCAAGAAAACAACTAAATGTAAGTTCAGTTCTCTCTTTCTCTCCTCCTCTCCCTTTCTTTCTCTCTTCCCTTTCTTCCTTATCATTAACCAGTTAAGGCAAACGCTGGCCTTACCAAATTCTCTTGTCCTCTATTTGACCACCTTCTTCTGTTGGCACCAAACTGGGCATGTAACTGGCCCCATGATCCAGACGGGATCTGAAGCAGGGCTAAGGGTGTCAGGGAAGGTGCCTCCTGAGCACCAAGCACTTAACTAATTGTTTGTGAGAGTTCAACAGCAGCAAGTGAAACACATGCCCTCAGAGACTTGCAGTGTATGATCAACTGGAAATCTAAACTATGGTAATAATGCTATGTAATAAAAAGTTCATTTTATTACAATGTAGGTTCATTATGTGTTCATTCTTTGGGATGAGGTGGTGAGTGAATGCCATGTGATCTCAGTGTGACCTTCAAACTAGATTTTGTTTTCTTGTGTGACACCAAAGCTATGTCTTAGAATTCCAGCTCAAGTCCCGCAGTATTTAGAAGGAATCAGTGACCACACTCACAGAGTTTAGGTAGGCTGGACCATTGGAGCCTCATAGCTTCTGCAAAGCTGCTGAGGGGAAGGGTTGAAAAGGGTGTGTGGTTGGTTGATAATAAAGATTAGAAGGTAACAAAAATAGGGCAGCAGCAATAGCTATCAACTTTAAAGCAGCAAAAAAGATAATGGCTTATTATAATGATGGTATTTGTTAAGTGCTTACTGTGTGCAAAGTACTGTTCTTATGCTGCTGGTGTCCTATTTATATGAGTGTACGTTTGTGTGTCTGTATGGGAGGGGGGGCGTGATATGATGTAACCCCATTCATACTACATGATTTTGCTTGAAAATCCACTTCACACCACTGCCCTTTAAGCTTAGTGTGTGAGATATGAGGCACTGGAATGCATTAATGGATGTAATGAAATCTCCTTCCCAGAGATTTTCAGAAAACTATCAACAGTTATCTTTCTAGGCAGTGTGTATGTGGCACAGCTGTTGATTCCTAGGAAATAAGTTACAGAAAGAGTGGTTGTTAGTCCAAGGGTAAACAGAAATTCAAACAGCAGTAGACTGTATGTAATTGTAATCCACTCCTCAAGAGCAGCCAATCATATTTCCTCTATTTCTTTCCTGTTCCTCTCCAGCATTGCCAAAGCTTTAGAGTGATGACGTATGACTAAGCATGGGCACAATCATGTATTATTGCTAGGTTCTTAAATGGCTTTTACAACAACTAGAATTTTTCCATTGATTATAACCACAGTTCCTTCCATTTAACATTTCACTATTTTCCTTTTCCATGCACCTGGGAATTTCTTGATAAGTGAGTTCTTCCCACGGATTTTGTGACTTGCCTTTAAGCTCTCTGTGGACAGGGATTGTGTCTACCAATTTTGTTATATTGTACTTTCCCAAACAGTATAGTGCTCTGACACAGTAAGCACTGAATATACACCGTTGGTTGATTGACTGATGATTGCATTTTATGAACATCAGTTTGCCACTCTTTCAGTCTGGCGATTGTCCAGCAACGTTACTATATGCCCTGCCTATCACAGCCCATCAGTTCCACAACAACTTCGACTCAGAGATGCGGTGGCCAATTATTCTCAGGTCCTTGTTCGCAAACAGTCCTTTGAGGAAATGTCTCTCAATTATCCAGAGTTTCTCTTCTCATGATCTGGTGGTGTTGCAAGCCTTGCTAACCTAAATCACTGCAGGTAAAACACAACAGTTCAAAATGTCTGCTCCTCTTACCAGCTAATGCGTTTCACCCTGCCTTCCTTTGTCTTCTTAATTCTGTGTCCAAGGCGTTATTTAATTTTTCCATTCTATCTGGTGTTACACTTGGATTTGGCACTACCTTTAGTAGTAAGGGTGATTTCATAATAGTTACAAATGTCATTCTTCCTCCATTATGTATTACTGAGATGAATTTCCAAACCTATGTTCACTGTACAATTATGCTGCAGAGAAAAATAAAATGAACCCCAAGGGCATCCTTAACCACATTTCACTGCCTCCTCCTTGGATCTACACCTATGAGATTCAGGAAAAAATGTTTAATACATTTCACTTACCTCAGTAGCCTGCCGGGAGATTTGTAAAGCTCCTTGAGTTTACCAAGAAAAGTAGGCCTGAATAAATGAAAAATGCTCTTTTAAAAAAAAATCTAATTTCCTCTTATGCAGACATTTTACCTTCAACTGTCAGGAACTGTTGCTAGATAACTGAATTGGACCTCAGAATGCCTAACAGGGATCAGACTAACCATGGGGAACACAGAGATCAAGTGCTGACATGGTGGTCAGTAAGAAGGCTGCTGATTACCATTCTGGTAACAGTACTGTTACCTACTAAATTTGCTGACATAGAAAGAGATGAAGAAACAAAGATACTTAATAAGTAAGACTAGAAAAAAACTATGTAGGAAGGCATGCCAGAACCAAAGTTGGAAGGAGATATGGTACAGCTTATTGGGCAACCTGTCATATCCTGAAACCCAATTAATAGAAAAAGAGAATTTTTGAGATAGTAAAGAGGTTAAGGAGGTGAGAGGAATAAAAGGTTTAATAGAATGGCAGGGGGCAGTAAGCAGAGAAAAAAAGAACATAACACTAGCTGAAATGATGATAATAGCATTTATGAAGCGTTATGGAATAAATATTTGCCTCATTTATTAAAGAATACAAACCACCTGAAAGGGAATGTTCAGGTAGCAGAAAGTCCTGAGGTATGCATTAAACATCTTGTGCTGATTCCAATTTCTCTGGTGATGTGGTATGTCACCTTTGGGTGAGACCACTTCTATGAAGAAAGTGATACACATATTAAAGGTATTTGTATGCCTTCATTAAGTTATCACTTAGGAAAGGGATTGATATTTTAAGAGCAGGGGCTTTAGAAAGATCACAGATGCAAGCCAGAATCAAAACTAGCAGAGGCCCCCCAAAAAAAGCAAATGCAGAAAAGGACTTATGGGAACTCCTTATGGAAAGTATTTGCCATTTCAGGTATCTGTGCAAACATGTAGATATCTGAAAGACTGGTGTTCAAATATATAGGCTTTTTCTTTTTCCCCCTCTCACTCTTTTATATACTCACAGAACTACAATAATATTGACCAGACATAAATGACCATGCTGTCTGAAGATTAGGAGTAAAATACAAAATTTGAATGTATTTTATTCATAGCTTATTACAAACACTGCTTACTCACACTGTCTGGGGTCATATAAGTGACTGTTCCAAGACCAATAGCAATAGCTTATTCTTCAGAAATTATACCTAAAACACCTTCCAATAAAAAAAATGGCAGGATCAAAATAGAACAAAAATTAAGTTATTACATTGAAAAAAATAGTTTTATTTAGCTTGCCAATCATGAATATTATCAATTCTCAATTGTTCATGGTCATTCAAGGCCTGTACTGAGGTCTTGGAAAGGTTTAAAGACACTGATTTGGACACAGTCCCTAACCCAGAAGGGGACCCAAAATCTAAAAAGCAGGGGATAGGAAAGACACACTGTGAAATAAATCAATACTAATGAGGTAGTATAGTGCTCTTCATGCAATACGCACTCTGTAGATACCAATGATGATCAGTTCAGTACAAACAACAATAACTACAAGAACCAGAATAATCACTCCTGGGTCCCTCATCATCCTCTATGGGGTCATCCTGGGTCCAGCAAACTTTCCCAACGTTATACATCTAGGAAAGGGAGTCTTGTCCCCATCCCATTTCTGTAGGAAGGGTCTTCTCCCGGTGATAGGAAGGGAGAAATGTCCCATGACCATGAGGTTCTGTACATACAATCCTGCTCAGGGCCACTCCTTCATTATGCTTGGTGCCCTACAAGCAGGGAGCTGCTGTGTTTCACGGGGAAAAGTGCTTTACACTGGAAATATGTTTGAACAGCTACAAAATGATAATAACAATCCACATTCAGAGACGTTTGCACTCAAGAGGGTGGCGGGAAGTTCATTTTTATGCCCAAGAAATATTGGCAATCAAGAAATACAGAGCTATTGTCTGGGCATTTCAAAGGAAGTTTAGAAAATGAATGAGGTCAAATCCCCTGTTTCTTATAAATAAAAATCAACTTCTTGTTATGTTTCTTCATGTATGTGCCGTCTCACAAGCCCGCAACCTTGGTGTCATCCTCGACTCCGCTCTCTCATTCACCCCTCACATCCAAGCCGTCACCAAAACCTGCCGGTCTCAGCTCCGCAACATTGCCAAGATCCGCCCTTTCCTCTCCATCCAAACCGCTACCCTGCTAATTCAAGCTCTCATCCTATCCCGTCTGGACTACTGCACTAGCCTTCTCTCTGATCTCCCATCCTCGTGTCTCTCTCCACTTCAATCCATACTTCATGCTGCTGCCCGGATTATCTTTGTCCAGAAACGCTCTGGACATATCACTCCCCTCCTCAAAAACCTCCAATGGCTACCGATCAATCTGCGCATCAGGCAGAGACTCCTCACCCTGGGCTTCAAGGCTCTCCATCACCTCGCCCCCTCCTACCTCACCTCCCTTCTCTCCTTCTACTGCCCAGCCCGCACCCTCCGCTCCTCCACCACTAATCTCCTCACTGTACCTCGCTCTCGCCTGTCCCGCCATCGACCCCCGGCCCACGTCATCCCCCGGGCCTGGAATGCCCTCCCTCTGCCCATCCGCCAAGCTAGCTCTCTTCCTCTCTTCAAGGCCCTGCTGAGAGCTCACCTCCTCCAGGAGGCCTTCCCAGATTGAGCCCCTTCTTTCCTCTCCCCCTCGTCCCCCTCTCCATCCCCCCGCCTTACCGCCTTCCCCTCCCCACAGCACCTGTATATATGTATATATGGTTGTACATATTTATTACTCTGTTTATTTATTTATTTATTTATTTTACTTGTACATTTCTATCCTACTTATTTTATTTTGTTGGTATGTTTGGTTCTGTTCTCTGTCTCCCCCTTTTAGACTGTGAGCCCACTATCGGGTAGGGACTGTCTCTATGTGATGCCAATTTGTACTTCCCAAGTGCTTAGTACAGTGCTCTGCACATAGTAAGCGCTCAATAAATACGATTGATTGATTGATTGATTGATTGCCTGAAGTCAAGTGCAAATATCTTCATTGCATTGTCACTTTCTGCCCTGCTTGTCAGCTCGTATTGTTCTTCCCAGATTTAGTCAAGTCCGAACACTCCACGTGCATGTAACTTGCATGTCAGATTATTGATAAATTCTAAACTTCTGATTTTTCTAGCCCATTTATTCATTCTCTACAAATGAAGAGGCATTTTTGTAAATTCGGCTTATTTTATTTACCTGCCTCAATTTACTTCAGTCCAAGCATACTGCTAAGGAAAGGCCCTTTTTCCATGAATTCTGATTGCTGTCCTTCATTTCAGAGTCCCGGTATTCAGAGGATTGTATTAAATCCTAATGGCTGACACCTACATCCAAATATTTTGGGGGGACTCAGTTTTTTATTCCAAACCAAAATCAAGGATTTCTTTAGCTTTCATAATTTTGGGCCTAATTAAACACTTTGGCTTATGTATTAGAGATAAAGACAGAAAATCAGGCAGAGAAAGGAATGAGAGACAGAGATCCATATTTAGATGCTGGGGGAAGAACTGACAAAGTGAGTGACAAAGTGAGGCATTTCTTTAGAAAATTTACTTGTCTTTTATAAATTTTTACTTTTCCTAAGCCGTAACTGTCTAGTCAGTTCCTTTAAGGAAATTTGGTATCCCTAAATTAGAGTGAAAAATTGCCTTTAAAATAATGAATGGACTGGGTTTGCATTCCTTTTATATTTCTGTAAGACTATTATGAAGATGAAACAATGTGCTAAAGGGATAGGAACAAGTTTTTAAGAAGATGGAAAGTCTAAGACTGAAATCTCAGTGATATGAGGTGGAAAGCACTACTAAAACACAGAACAGACTGAATAGCGTAACATATTTCATTTTTAGTTTCAACCTGCTTTGGTTAACATTGCTCTGACAATATTCTGGAATGATTCCAAAGTGTGGGGCTGGATAACGACTGATGTGTTAGAAAAATAGAAAGGAAGGAGACATAGAATGAGTGACCTCCACCAAGCACTGTGAAGGAGCCCCAAAACTGCTTAGTGTGTGGCTCTGCTCATATGAAAAGTCAAATCTCTTCACCATTTCAGCTTACATGTAGCTTCTCTGTGATACCAAGATAACACTACTAATGCTGAGATTCTATCCTGGAGTACAGGTATGGCTGAAAAGATCAATTCACGTCTTTGCTGTAACCTCATAAATGTTGTCATTTAAATGATTTCCTGAAGGTTCCTATGTCTGTTCAATGGTGGAGTGGGAGAAGAAATAAAAAGTGAAAGAAAATAAAAATCAGCGTTCTGACAGCACACTTTAGGTAACATTATTGAGCCCATGAAGAATTTTATTCTCTGGCAGGTGTTTCTCAGAAATGGAAAGTTGTACTCTCAGTCAGAAGGATGGGAAAGAAGAGGTGAAAAACTATTCTTAGAGGATCCTATTTGACTTTCTGGGAAGATATCTACAGTTTTGATATTACTCTACTATTTTCCCTAGCCTCAATTTATTTTAATGTCTGTCTCCCTCAGTAGACTATAAACTCCTTGTGGGGAGGGATCACGTCTACCAGCTCCGTTGTAGTGTATTTTCCCAAGTGCTTAGAACAGTGTTTTGGACACCGTAAGCAGTCAATAAATACCATTGGTTGATTGATTGATGGGAAAAACGTATTTCAGAGAAAGTATCCCATAGAAACAAGGAGAAATAATCATTTTTAATTGAGATATATATGTGTTTAGTTTATCAGCAAGATCTGACAGTCAACTAGATTTCTGCAACTATGAGAAGTCTGAGTGCTGGGTTGATCTTCACACTCTTCGAACTAAAACTAATGATACAACCAATGCAACAAAAAATGGCACCCAAACGATCAAGAAGGCTAAATATCAAGCTCCTGGAAAATAAAGAAGCCAGAAAAGCACTCAATGATATTATCACAGTAGCCCTACTGGAGAATAAGGAACCCTCGTTTCTAGCGACAGGGATTGAAAGCAAATAAGATTCTTCTAGGAGAAACTGTCAAGACGGCGGGTGTCACATAGAGAAAACATCAAAACTGGTTTGATGAAAATGACAGATTCAAAAACAACTAGCAAGGCAATATGAAATGCATCAACATCTCATAGCCCCTTTAGATCACAACAAAAAGAGGCCTACAAAAATGTGTGATATCAACTTAAGAAGCATACATGACCAGTGGTGGAAGGTCAGAGCTGAAAAGATCCAGGGTTATGCTGATCATCACCAACCTAAGAACTTTTATTCAATTCTAAAGAAGCTTTGTGGCCACAGTCATACTTTATTCCCACTGCTGAAAAGTCAATCAATCAATCGATCAATGGTATTTATTGAGCAATGACTGTGTGAGCAGAGCACTAAGCTCTTGGGAGAGTACAACAGAGTTGGTAGACATGTTCCCTGCCCACAACGAGTTTACAGTCTAGAGAGAAGGACAGACATCAATATGAATGAATAAATTACATATATGTATACAAGTGTCGTGTGGCTAAGGGTGGAATGAATACCAAGTGCACAGTTAGCACAGAAGGGAGAGGAAGTCAGGGAAAAGAGGGCTTAGACAGGGTAGGCCTCCTGGAGGAAATGTGACCTTAAAATGGCTTTGAAGGTGGGAAGAGGGATGGTCTGGTGTATATAGAGAGGGGGAGGGAATTCCAGGCCAGAGGGAGGATGTGAGAAAGGGGTTGGCCTAGAGATAGATGAGACTAAGGCACAGTGAGCAAGCTGGTGCTTAAGTAGCAAAGTGTGTGGGCTGAGCTGCAGTAGGAGATCAGTGAGGTAAGGTAGGAGGGAGCAAACTGTGGGCTTTAAAGCTAATGATAAGAAGTTTCTGTTTTCTGCAGAGGTGGATGGGCAACCACTGGAAGTTCATGAAGAGTGGGGAGACATGGACTAAACTCTTTTCGAAAAATGATCCAGGCAGCAGACTGGAGGGGGAGAAGCAGGAGGTAGGGAGATCAGCAAGGAGGCTGATGCAGTAAAGGCAAGATAAGGTAAGAGCTTGGATGAGCGTAGTAGCAATTTGGATGGAGAGGAAAGGTGGATGTTGGAGAGGTGAAGGTAGAACTGACAGGATTTGGTGACATATTGAATATGTAGGTTATATGAGGAGATACGTCAAGGGTAATGCCAAAGTTATGGGCTTGTGAGATAGAGAGAATTGTGGTATTGACTACAGTGATGAGAAAGGTAGGAGGAGTACAAGGTTTGGGTGGAAAGATAAGAGTGCCGCGTTGGGCATGTTTAGTCTGTGGCATCATTGGGACATCCAGGGAGAGATGTCCTGAAGGCAGGAGGAAATGTGAGGCTGCAGATAAAAAAATGGTATTGGTTTAGTGCTTTCTATGTGTCAAGCGCCATACTGAGTGCTGGGGTAGATACAAGATCATCAGGTTAGACACAGTCCCTGCCCAACATAGAGCCCATAGTCTTAATCCCATTTTACAGATGAGGTAACTGAGGTCGAGAGAAGTTAAGTCGCTTGCCTATGGTCACACAACAGATAGGTGGCAGAGCAGGGGTTAGAACCCAGATCCTCTGACTCGCAGACCTATGTTCTTTCCACTAGGTCTGGGCTGGAGAGGTAAATTTGGAAATAATTTGCATAAAGATGGGAGTTGTAGCCTTGGGAATGAATGAGTTCTCCATGGGGAGTGGGAAAAAAGTGGATGAAACCCTCATTATCCCAGACAAATAGGGAGTCTGACACACATGGTTGAAAAAAATTGAAATCATCCTATATTAACTCCCTCAGTTCTCCCTCTCACATCCCTAGCTCCCTCCTACCCACCCTGACCCATTCTCTCATCTATTTGGGCTGTCTTTCTATTGCAGATTGCCCACTTGCTTTCAAGATCTACCCTTTCCACCTGCTCTTCCTACCTCATCCCTTCATCCAATTCTGATTCTCCGTCTATTGTCAATCTATACTCACTCTCTTGGGGAACTCATCCACTCCCATGGCTTCAATTGCCATCTCTACACAGATGACTCTTAAATCGACCTCACCAGCCCTGATCTCTCTCCTTTTCTGAAATCTCATATCTTCTCCTACCTCCAGGACATTACTCCATAGATTTCCCGCTGGCACCTCAAGCACAAAATGTCCAAAACTGAACGCCTCAGCTTCCCTCCCAAACCCACTTCTCTGCCTAACTTTCCCATCATGGTTGACAAAGCCACCAGACTTCCCATCTCTTAAACACAAAATCTCGACACTGTCATTAAAACCTGTCGGCAAGTATGCAGACATACTGACCAATTCTATTGGAATCTAAATTTCATCTAATTCTTTATATTTTTCCTACACAAATAAAGCCCAAAACAACATTGACGATCAAGAACAATTAAGCAGATGGCATATATGAGTCAGCATAGCATAATGTTAAAGAAAAATTCAGAAGCACAACTGTTATAAGAGAAAAGACATGCTTAGAGATAATAGATATGCCAACTGTAATAGAATGCACAGACAAACCAGTGATTTTCTAACAGACATTTCTCACTAGTTAAAATTCCTTATGCATTGAATCATTCAATATATGAAAACGTTATTATTTTAATTATTGAATGAGAACTGAATTGCCAACACTGTATTTGCCTATTCACCTTCTGCTTGCTAAACAGCTTGGATATATATAATAATGTCATATTTTATTAATTTAACATATTTTCATATCAAAGTTTTGTACCAAACTTCATTATTAATGTATTATGCCACTGACATGTAATGATAACAGAAAGTGTTCTATTGTCGTTCTATTCAGCACTTTGTTAACTGTTTCAAGGTATGCTCCTAGAAGGAGATGGACAGGAGAGCTAAGGGACAATAGGAAGGGGAACAGGATCAGGTAAAAGCGAGGCAGACAACTTAATCAATCAATCAATAAATAAATAAATGGTATTTATAGAGCACTTAGTATATGCAGAGCATGGAACTCCCCTTGAAATTGGTGATCAGTCCATGGTGTGTGTTGGGGGTGGGGGTGGGGGGCAGAGCATTTTCTTCTTTCCAGACCTCTGTGTTGTAGAGAACTACTTCTGTGACTCCTCCACTCCTTCTTAACCTTACAAAACATTGATCTTGGAGGGTTCTAAGAACTTTACAGACTATAAAACACCTTACAGAGAAGTTAAGTTGAAGTGGCTACTCCACAGAGCCAAGAGAGATGAGATGAGAACCTCCAAGCAGTTGTGTGGGGGATGAAGGAGATATTTTAACCAGGTGGGTTTCATTAGTCCAAGCAACGAAAACTAAGCTGACTCCCTGTCATGGCCAACTGTTCCCAATGTGAGCTGAGATGGGAATAGGGAATAGATAAAGAGTTCTCCACTTGCTGCTGGAGAACTCTTATGTCTCAACAAGGGATTCCTTTGTCCTGGAACTACAGCACAAGGATTCAGGGACATGCAATCCTTCCCTGAAGCCTTGTGGCCTACCCCTGCCACTCCAGGGAGTACCTCAAAGAATGGAGCAGCCATTTCTTGGGCCCAGAGCCCTGGGAGAAGTCAAAGTCTTGTAGGGTAAAGCATTCCCTATACAAGTCAAGAATCTAATCTGAAGTAGGCAGGAGTCCAACTACTTCCCCATTGGGATCCCTTGGCCACCCATGTTGGCCCCTTCAGCTACCAACAGGGAACTCTCTTTAAATAAAAGTCCATCATAAGTAATGTGCTTGTTTGCTGGGAGCAGAATCCAGATATCCTATGTGCAGGAAGCCCCCTGGTTTCAGTCTGTTTCTCCTTGGAGGAATGAATAGTTGAATCATCCCTACTCAGATTGCATTCTGTGGTTTCTGGGAGTTAAGCTAACTGATGCCAAGATCACTAAACCAAACCTCTGGAAACTTTCAACTTTATTGGAAAGAAACAATATATTTTACCAGAGAATATGCTAAGACATCCAGTAGAGATAGTTCAGCAAGACTGAGGATAGAAGCAGCAGTAGTAGCGGTATCAAATTTAGGAAAGAATTTCTTATTTGCAGGGCTTCTTGCTTCAGTACATTCTGGCAATATGTATGCCGTCAGCTCATACAACTAGCTTATCTCAGCTATGGAAATTTAGAAGAGCACTGAAAGCCTCCATTTATATGGAAAACAATTTTCTTCGGTATCCCTGTTATTTAGATGTCAATGCCTGTTTGTCTCTCTACCTTTGAAAAAGAAGATATCATAGTTCAGTACCAGGAAAATAGTGAATTGGAACAAGAAAAACTGGACTCTCATCAGGGTAAATGGAATGCTTTTTTCTCTTTGACATGCCTCCTGCAACTCACTGAACACAGAATGAAAAACCAGGAAACTGAAAAGCTGAAAAACCAATGTTGGTTGTGAGCAATCCTTAATAGACTATTTTATTTTTCCTATGACATTCTTTTTCCTTTCCTCTTGAGCACTCTGGATAATAAATTCAGCACAATAAAATAGAATGATCCAATTTTATCAGACTATACTCCATTTAAACAAAGGTAACAAGACTAGCGTAGTGCCTAGTTGCCTTCCTAAAACCCACTTTGCAAACTTAACAACCATTAGTGAAAACATCTAAAATCTTAGGGTTATTTGTGACAACTAGCTTTGGTGCTCCCAAATGGTCTTTCAGACAAATTATCATTATATTATTATAATTATTTAGCATGTCTATAAACGTTTTAATTTATAAGTACTTTTCAAACTTCCATATTCTTTTTCTTACAACCTCATAAAGTAATTTAGCACTGCTGATTTCATTTTACCGGTGGGAAAGAGACAACTGGGGGAATGTGACCCATATAACCAAAAGCAGATAGGACACTATGAAGTCAAATATAATTTTGTCTGAAATTCCATGAATGGTAGAGGAGCTAGCATATATAGTGCAGTGGCAATTTTGGCTTCAGAATGAGCCCAAATATAATTTCATTCACCCTTTCAAATACCACTCAGAATTCTTATATTGGTGTTCTCGGGTTTGGCTAGGAGGTGGAATTAGTGACATATGGCTTGAAAAACATTTTTCTAATGGTCATTACTATCCCCAATAACGTTGGTTTTATGCTCAACATTCGATTTTCCTCATGCTCCCATTTTGAATTTTCAATAGGAAAATGAACTCTCCCAAAACATGCTTGCCTCAGGGCAGACATCTCCAATCTGTTCCTAGAGACTTTGCCTATAGCAGAATAGGGCAGGCAGGGCTCTTTGGAACGAGAAAAGTAGGCTAATTTCTCAACTGAATTTTGGATCATCTCTCTTCAGGTAGTTTCGCATTTTCCTCAACCCAAGAAGTTTTTAATATCATCAGCATTCTCCTACAGGGAAGAAGAATCCGATCAATTTGAACATTGGTGAAGTCACGGAACTATTCTGGGAGTCAGCTGCCTTATCTGTATGCTTCCCACTACCTTTCTCACCAGGATGTTTTGAGACCATTTTTTCACTTCTGCATACTTGTTTACACATTCTTCTAGGTTAAAATGAGCATCATCATCCTCATCATCATCACGACAGGACCCAAAGCATTCAAACACAGTTTCACTGAAATTGCCTTCCAATCAAAGTCTTATTATCTCAATAGTACTGGCTTCTCAGGGCAAAGGTTTAGGCCATGAGGTAGGAGATCTTTAAACTACAGATTGTTACCATTCCCTCAGGAATGTTTGTAAGGTGAACATTTTTCTGCCCTATATTGATTCTTTGGCACCTCATGCCATTGATGTAGCCATCCAAAGGATTGCTCATAAAAGGAAACTATTACATATAGACAAGCTTCTTTTTTCTTTTCAGATCAAGTCTGCGGCCTTCATGTATTTGAAAGGCACAAGAACCATCGAGTGAAGCTGAACAGTTATGCTAGCCCAAGGGCTTATGAGGTGACATTCTTAATTTGATATGGGAAGCAGAGGCATATCATTAATATTTTATAAATCCATCATGGTGGGTTTTACTTGGAAAATGTTAATATCTTTTTTTATTGATATTAGCCCCATCTCCTGTGTTCAGTGCATGTGAGACATTTTAGAAAAGACAAAAGAAAAGTCTAATGAATGCTGAATACCAAGGAAGACTCATACAAATAGACTTTCAAATGAGCACAAATACCAACATCCAAATAACATCCCAACAAGCAGCTGCTATATTTCTTTCTTTGAATTCCACCCACTCTCCTAAATGAAAGGTTAAATTCAAGTCCCCTCTGCATGTATACACCCTTTATGGATGTTCTTATTTAGTTGTAGTATTATTAGTATTTTTAAGTGCTTACTGAAAGCAAAGCACTGTACTGAATGCTGGGACAGAACACACCGGTGGGAATTAGAAATGGCTGGCTGGAGTATTGAAGAAAAGAAATGACTCAAATGCTGTGGTCTGCTGCACTATTAGGGCCTGAGACTTTATCCTGGTCAGTGTCATTCTTCTCCACCCTAACACTCTGATTGTGCCAACCTAACTCTCCAGTGTTTAGTACAGTGTCTGGCACATAGTAAGTGCTTAACAAATACCATCATTATCATTATTATTATTTTATCAGCATCTTCACTGGTCTCTCTGTCTCCACTCTCTCCCAGTTGTATCTCACTTCAACTCCCACATCCATCCCCGCAGTCATGCTTCAAAACCTGTATTTTCTTTTCATTTTTTTCTGGTATTTGTTAAGTACTTCCTATGTTCCAGGCACTATACTAAATGCTGAGGTTAATACAAGATCCTCAGGTTGGACACAGTCCCTGTCCCACATGGAGCTGTAAAATCCCCTTTTTACAGATGAGATAACTGAGGCAAAGAGAAGCAAAGTGATGTGCCCAAGGTCACAGAGCAGACAAGTGGTGGAGCCAGGATTAGAACCCAAGTCCTTCTTACTCCCAGACCCATGCTCTATCCACTAAGCTATGCTGTTTCTCATTGGGTGCAATGTATCAAAACTCCTCACAGATTATTTCAAGGCTCCCCACCAACTGGCCCCAATCTCCTATATCTGCTCTCTTTATTACACACAAGCTGAACTTCTGATTGCACCTCACCTTAACTCCCACAACCATCCCTGCACTCAGGTTAATTCTCCAGTTTGGACCTCCCTCGCTCCCCAAATCTCTCAGACCACAGCTCTCCCTACACTCCAAACCTTACTGAAATCCTACCTACAGCAATAATAATCACTGTGGTATTCGTTAAGCACTGCACTAAACACAGGGGTAGATAGACGATAATATGCTTGGACAGAGTTCCTGGCCCACGAGGGGCTCCAAATACATTTTGGATTGTATTTATTTTGATTACTCCATTTGTAAATATTGTTGAGTCTGTCTTCCACATTAAAATGAAAGCAGGGAATGTGTCATTTTTTTTTTGTTTTGTATTTCCCAGGCATACAATGCATTGTGCCCAGTGGGGACTCAATAAACGCAGCTGCTACAACTATTACTACTACTGTACCAGTGCTACTATTATTACAACAACTACGCCTACCAAGTCTACATAAAGTAGGCAAAAGGCAAGCAGTGAACCCCAATTAGTCTCCTCTAATGTTCAATTAAAAGAAAATGTTTAGTTTGAGTGGAAGGCTCCACATATTTACTGGTCCAATCCCTGCTCTGTCCATAACACCCATGATAATAACAAGGTGCAGGCTGGGCTGTAAAAGGAAAGAAGGGAGGTGAGGTAGGAGAGGGCGAGGTGATGGAGAGCCTTGAAGCCGAGAGTGAGGAGTTTTTGCCTGATGCCTAGGTTGATTGGTAGCCACCTAGTGAGTACAATGCACTGCACTAAATGTTTGGGAAAGTACAACAGAAGCCCATATGCTAACTGGGAGACACCTAAAAATATTTACAAAGAGTGGAATCAGAATAGATAAATCGAATGTTGAAACAAATGTACACACTGGCACAAGAGCTGAGGATAAGTATAAACAAATATTGTTGGATTGATATTATTGAGGGTGCTGGTGATTGATTATGCAGGTAAAGCAGAGGAAGTGGGATTTGGGGAAGTGGGGAGAGTATTAGAGTTGTTTTAGTCTTGGACTAGTTTGTCTCCCCTGCCAAAAGTAGAAGAGCTCAACTCCTGAGTTTTCCTCTGGAAAACATTGGCAATAGCTTCAATCTTCTGGGTCGTTCTGACTCCTGGTCTGACCTGGGCCTCTGCTGGGGGAATACTTATTAACAGCAATAGCATTTAAGAAGTGCTTACTAAGTGCAAACACTATACTAAGCACAGGGAAAGAAATGTATGGGTGAGTTATAGACGTAGTCCCTGGGCCTCACAATCCAAAAATGGGGTTGGGGGTGGCGGGTAGGAGGTTGGCGACAGACACATACAGAAAGGTGGACCAAAATACAAATATGATGACAAACAAGAAAGAAGTGGCAGGATTTCAGGCTGCTAAATGGCGAGGATGTTTTTCTCACTGTTTAAGGTATACTCGGTGTAAAAATGAGGTTTGTGGTTATTTCAGCCTAAACCCTTTTCCATCCCATTACCACAGGCAATGTCTTAGGGCATCTCTTTGGCCTAGCACACAGTGAGTGGCTTTCATAATTAGGCACTGAAGCTTTGCATTTGCAACTTTAATCCTCAGTGGCTTTAAGTATTATGCTTCATACCATCAAGTCTTAATCAAACCTTAATCATCAAACTTAAATATCAATCTCAATCTTTGTATCTCTCTTGGTATTCTTTCCAATTTGTAATATTGATTAAATATTGATTTTGGCAATCATTCTGTTCAGGAATCTGCTTCAGTCATGATTACCGAGGAGTTTGCAGAGGTAGCAAATGGATCTTGGCCAACATCTATACACCCTGTCTTCATCCCATTTTTGTTATTTTTTTTAAGGTTTGGTCCTAGTTCAGTGTTACACAGCTAAGCAGCCCCAATCTCACTCTTCTGAAACAAGAACTTTAGTATTATAGATTGATAAAATCCAGCTGATTTTTGGTGGAGTGGTTTTCCAAGCTGGTGAAAATAGCTTGAGCAGGGGGTTACAAGTGGAAGAGATGAGAACAGAATACAGTTAGGAGATAGATTTTGATGAAGTAAAGAGTGTGCTCTGGAGAAGAGTGAGGGAGGAGAGCCTATATGAAAAATGGAAATAACTGTTGGAGAGACATGAACATCTAAATCCTGTTACCATCAACATCATGTTAATGTCCGTTTTCCTCCTCTAGACTGTAAGTTTATTGTGGGCAGGGAATGTGTCAGTCGTATTGTTATATTTTACTCTGCCAAGTGCTTAAAAGTACTCTTCACACAGTAAGCACTCAGTAAATATGATTGATTGATAGAATTGAGTAAACTCTTTTTTTTTTTTTACCACAATGGACCAAATTGTAGTTCTTTCCACATTAGGAAATCAACAGGAAATCTGTGTACCTAGAAAAGCCCCAACATTAGTAGGCGAATATTCCACCAGTCATTTTTTTAAACCCGTACATTATATATTGTCTTCTGGTGGAAAAGAATAGAGACCAGAGGATAGTGTAGGGGCTATTTTATTCCTTCCTCATTTCAATGACTTCAAGATTCCTAAGTCAGCAGCACCTGTGAGCGACATGTTCATGTGTCCAACTCACACAACACATATACATTTTGGAGGTTTCCCAGAGAGAGTCTTAGGCTTGGCTGTGCTTGTTAAAGAGCAACAAAATCACTTTGTGGAAGTACTACACTTTCAGCTCCCTCATGGGTAGGGTTCTGAGCTGGACACTCTCCATTCAATTACCTCTCTTCCAGATTTAGCAGTGCTGAAACACATCTGCACAAATCAAACTTAGAAATTACTTCTAAAAATTATGTCAGATGTTCCAGGTGACAAGGGATAGGAAATATGATTCATTTTGGAATGACCCTGCGGAATGGTAAAGTGGAATGGGTAAAAGGCCGAGTGGATAAAGTATGGGCATGGGAGTCAGAAGGACCTGGGCTCTATTACCGCCACTTGTCTGCTGTGTGATCTTGGCAAGTCACTTAACGTCTCTGTGCCTAAGTTACCTCATCGGTAAAATGGGGATTAAGACTGTGCACCTCATGTGGGACATGGACTGTGACCAACCTGATTAGCTTGTATCTAGCCCAGAGCTTAGTACACTGCCTGGCACATATTAAGCATTTAACAAATATCATTAAACAAACAAACAAAAAAGCTAAAGTAGCGGCTCTGGTTGGATGGGTGCTGGGAGCAGGTCAGTCAATTGAATTTTTTGAGCATGTACTGTGTGCCGAGCACTGTACTAAGCACTTGGGAGAGTAAAATATAACAATGAACAGATGCATTCCCTGCCCACTACAAGCTTAAAGTCCAGACAGGCATTAATATAAGTAAATTACATGCTCAAGAAGAACATCAGCAATGCCCTGTAGGATGTTAAATTCTTAGAAGTAACAGCAGCAGCAATCTTCCAGAAAACAGTAATTTTCTCTCTTTGTGGGCTCCTTAGGAGTTTCAATAAGACTAATATATGGCAAATTCCAGGTCTGCTGGAGCTTGGCCATTTCCATGCTGGGGAGGATACAAATAATAGTAATGATAACTACGGTATCTGTTACTATGTGTCAAGTACTAGGGTAGATATAATTCAATCAGATAAGATACAGTCCCTATCCCACAAGGGGCTCACAGTCTAAGAGGAAGGGAGAACAGGCATTTGATCCATATTTTACAGATGAGTCAACTGAGGCACTGAGAAATTTAGTGACTTGCCCATGATCGCACTGCAGGCAAATGGAAGCAGTGTGGCCTAGTGGTAGGAGCACAGGCCTGGGAGTTGAAGAACCTGGATTCCAACCCTGGCTCTGCCACATGCCTGCTGTGTGACTTTGGACAAGTCACTTTGAGAAGCAGCAAGACTCAGTGGAAAGAGCACGGGCTTGGGATTCAGAGGTCATGGGTTCTAATCCCAGCTCCACCACTTATCAGCTGTGTGACTTTAGGCAAGTCACTTACCTTCTCTGTGCCTCAGTTACCTCATCTGGAAAATGGGGATTAAGAGTGTGAGCCCCACGTAGGACAACCAGATTACCTTGTATCTCCCCCAGCACTTAGAACAGTGCTTGGCATATTGTAAGCACTTAAATACCTCAGTTTCCTGTTCTACAAGATGAGGATTCTCTTTTCCCTCAGACTGTCAGCCCTAGGTGTCCAACCTGATTATCATGCTCAGCACAAAGTAAGCATTTAACAAATGCCACAATTATTATTATTAAGTGGCAGAGTCAGAATTAGAATCCAGGTCCCCTGACTCCCAAGTCTGTGCTCTGTCCTCTAGGCTATGCTGCTTCAACACTACTATAGACTTCTCAGTTTGCTGCTTCCACATATTTCTCCTTTCTTTTGACTGCAATGAAGGTTCAACACACCAAGGTGTTTGCAGACAGATCTATCCTTCATCAAGGCCTCGAAAGAACTTTCATTTCTTTTGCATTTTAGTTTCGACTTGGGAACATCTTTAAAAACATTTGAACATGCTCAACATAGCTGGGGCTGCTGTTGAAGACTCAGAAGCCAGTCACTGAACATCAGGAGGAGTTTCGTTAAGCCTCACTACTTGAATTTAGTTCCCCTCCCTAGGGAATTTAGTTCCCTCCCTTGTCAGGTAGTACCTCTCCCCTGCACTCTCTCTCCACCCCCACCGCCCCAACCACACACACAGACACCTTCTTCCTTCCACTTTTCTTGTTCTCTTGTCCTCCAATTCTTTCCTACTCCCATCACTAGCACAATGCATCTTTGATTGCCCTTTTTCTCAGGTTTTCAATTAGATTTTATTCATACTCCCAAGGCCAACTAACTATAAATACTCCAAACCCAATCTTTCTCTTTTCTCTCCTGCTGAGGGAAGGAAGTAGGCATTACCTGCTCTGGTTCCAGTGATTTGGTTGAGAAGAGTAAATTTGTCATGAGAACCTGGAACTACTAAGCTTTTAAACTTAACAACTCTCTTTTGTGGAAGAAACCTTCCTCAACAGCAGACATGTCTAATTTTCAGCCAGTTTCCAATTTGTGCTTTTTATCAAAGGTACTTGAAAAAGTTATTTATATTCAATTGCAAACTTGTCTTGCTGGGTTTGATTTATTTGAAAAATTTCGGCCAGACTGCAAAATGCTCTGTAGCAGAAGCGGAATTGTTCAAGGTACATAATAATTTATTGATTGCACAAGACTCAGAGTTTTTTGGTCACTTTTACATTAGAGAGCTCTCACAGAAAGATCAGGGTTTGCTGTCATTTGGATCTCAAACTCTGCTTTGGTTTCATTTCAATTCCATTTATTTAAGGCTTGAACTGAAGAGGACCTTCCTCTTTATTTTACTTAATCTAGCTTCACATTTGTTTCTAACTCTTATTTGAGTATATGACTCATATGTTAGTTTCTTTCTTTTTCATGATTACTTTCACATGGTAGGGCCCCAAATTGTTTAATCTCCTTTAACACCACTTTGAAATATCTGAGTTGGTAATGTAAGAGTCTAGACTGTAAGCCCTCCAGTTTTCATGTAGTGAAGAATGGGATTGTCAGCATCAGATATGCAGGATACATAAAAAGTTTCATTCTCATTGCAGATTTAATCTTATGTTATTTTTAATGGTATTTGTTAAGTGCTTACTATGTGCCAGATACTGTACTAAGCACTGGGATAGATACAAGATAATCAGGTTGGACACAGTCCACAATCCATATTGTGCCATTTTACAGATGAGGTAACTGAAGCATAGAGAAGTTAAGTGACTTGCCCAAGGACACACAGTGGACAAGTAGTGGAGCCAGGATTAGAACCCAGGTCCTCTTACTCCCAAGCCTGTGCTCTATATACTAGGCCATGCTGCTTCTCTTAAATTGATAAACTAATGGAACTATCCTAGAAAACATCCAGAAGGTATGATGAAGTGAGATGTGTACAAAACTACATCATAGATAATTTGGTCATGCTACAATAAAGGTAATTATAGTTATGAGAATGAGTTTTTAATATACTCTGTAAATTCATGAATAGGTGTTTCTGTATTTCTAGGATAATCTGTTTAAGATTTTCTTCAAATCAACTTCTAAAGACTTTTTACCAAATTTTAGTAGAATTTTCTAAGGGCTGATTCTAACTTGTCATTTTACAAGTTTTCATCAGGTCATTTCTAGACTGCATTAACTTGTATCCTTGCAAAGCACATTCAGCTATCTTAATGCATTACTCCCATTTAGAAAAAAATCTTTACATTGACTTCCCACAAAATTTTGTATTGATTTTGCAAGTTCCTTTACTTAAAAACGGATACTTAATGATGCAGTGCAGTGGTCTTAGCCATAATTTTACCACTTGTCCCCTCTGAAACATCCCCGGTTGCCCCAGGAGATCAGAATTTTAAGATCAAATGCAATGCCATTGATTGGTCAGACCAGTGGTCCATCCAGCCCAGGATTCTGTTTCTGACAGTGACACTGAAGTATTTTTAGTATAGCAAGAAAATTGAGACAGACATAAAACATTAGGAGAAGCAGTGGAAAGAGCATGGGCTAGGGCGTCAGAAGACTTGGGTTTTAATGCCGGCTCCACCGCTTACCAGCTCTGTGACCTTAGACAAGCCCTTTAATTGCTCTGCGCCTCAGTTCCCTCTTCTGCAAAATGAGTATTCTATACCCGTTCCCCCTCCAACTTAGACTGTTAATTCATTCAATGGTATTTATTGAGCACTTACTGTGCGCAGAGCACTGTACTAAGCATTTTGGAGAGTAAAATACCACAATAAACAGACACATTCCCTGTCCACGATGAGCTCACAGTCTAGAGAGTTCCATGTGGGCCCTGATCATCTTGTATCTACCCCAGTGTTTAATACAGTGCTTGGCACATAGTAAGCACCTAACAAATACTAAAATTAGTATTAATTATTATTTGCAAACCAGGCAAAGAAAACAAATAACGGAATCTACAAACAAAAAAGCACATATACATAAGTACTGACGTAGGCTATAAATGAGGAGAATAGTGTTAGATGTGGCTCAAAGATTTATACAACTTGAAGAGCTGAGAATTAATCTGGGAAGGCACATTGAGGAGGTGTATTCCTGGAGGGTCTTTGACTAGGAAGAGGAGAGCTGGAGCTGGGACAATAGGGTGAGTGAGGGCATGGAAACAGGAGAATTGAGAGCAAGGTACAGTTAGAAGGTTAGCTTGGGAGGAATGAAGAGAGCAGGTCAGGAATAGTGGAGGAAGAGATGGAATGAGTTGGTGGATGAAGAACCTTGAAGCCAATTGTGAAGAATTTTTGCTCCATGAAGAGGATTAAGCCAAGCCAGTGGAGGGTTTTCAGGGAGATGTGTGCTGAATAACACTTCAGGAAGATGATTCGTACAGCATTGTGAAGCATAGATTTCAGAAGGGAGGGGCTGGGGGCAGAGAGACAGAGAGGTGACTGATACAATAGTATAGCTATAACAAGAGCTTGTACCAAAGTGCTAAATGTTTGGGTGAAGAGGAAGGAGTGAATCTGGGAGATTCATTCACTTATATTTATTGAGCACTTACCGTGTGCAGAGCACTGTAGTGAGCACTTGGGAGAGTACAATACAACAATAAACAGACATTCCCTGCCCTCAATGAGCTTACAGTCTAGAGGATGACTTGGTAGTAGACAATGTGAGAGCTGAAGGACAGCAAGGAATCAGGGATTACAGTGAGGCTGCAGACCTCTGAAGAAGGGAAGATGGTGGCTTTATTAGCTGAGCTAGGAATTTTAGACATTTTATTTGAGGTTTCGGTGGGACATCTAGGTGGAGATGTTGATTTACAGACAATCAGGAAATAAAAATAGTCTTGCCAATCATGTCAGAAGATATTAAGCATTTCAACTAGATAAATATTCAAATTCAAAATAGCCCAAATGTAACATTATACTAAAAACAAGAAGTTAAGACTGGAAATATCTACATATCAGGAAACTAAAAAAATGGGTGAAAGTTATGCCTTCCATTGTTTTCCGACTTCCATCCTAACCTGTGCTCTAAAAGATTTAGTCATAAACAGAAGACACAATGCACTTCATTGATTTAAACTACTTTTTGTCTGCAATATTGTACAAAACAACTTTCTAAGATTCATTGGCCATTTTGAATTCAGACAGTCTGCAAATTGCCCTAGCACCAGAAGGAAGTGAACATAAAAAAATTGTAGCTTAATACTGAGTTACTTTTGATGGCATGCAGGGTACAAAACACTATTGGCAAGAGTACAAATCTTCTGAATAAAAATACCTTGATGCAGGGAAAGTGGAGGTAGAAAAGGGAGTAGTTATGAGCTCATTAACAATAATTCTCTTGCTGGATCGCTTACTTTAACAATCCCAGAAAGCCAACAATGAACAAAGAAAACACTGAATTAACAAGCAACATATTTCAGAAATATTACTGGATATTTCATGAGATTTTCAGGGTTTGGTTGTTCTGGTCTTTTCACAAGAGAAATGTGTTTGTGTCAGGTTTCTAGATGGAATTTTTCTTGCATGAGACAAAAAAGGATTACAGTGGAAAGCCTATTTTAAGAAAGAATTTTAATAATAATTGCCCGTGGAATATAATAAAACAAAAACATCAGGTCAGATAGTAATTGAAACGACTTCCATCAAAAGAATCATTTTTCGACAACAAAGTGAAGACATAAATCACGTATTTACAACCACTCTAATTTTGTTTCTAGAATGACAGCCCTCTCAGGATATACTTCTCCCTTCTACTAACAAGATAAAATTTTCTTGTATTTCTTTGTGTTTCTCCTTTACTTTTTTCTCCTCTACTTTTGTTGGTGGTTCTGATGAAGTAGGTATATGAAATAAGGCAGGTAAAATGTTATGCTAGGGAACAAAATAGATTTGATATTATGAATGTGCATAAGTAGCCGTCTGTTTTATCAGTTCCATTTGTTCTTCTACATGCTCCCTTGATGGCTTTTTCCAGGGACCAATCTCTGAGCAATTAATCTCTGATCAATTAGCATGGTGTAGAGAAAGAACAGAATCATTTTCTACTGCTGCTTCTCAGAATTTATATTCTTTTTTTTCCACACACCTTGCTTTAAAGACTTGTATTTGAAGTGTTCTAATCATTCTATTAAAATGTCGTATATAGAGGCCTTCATTGTTGGTAATCATGTCCTGCCATTTATATCACTTTATCTATTGGGGCATCATTGAACAATTTACTGCCTCGATAGCACAATTTAGTAACAGCTACAAATTCTTTAATTCCTTGTCGTTGATGGTTCTGGGTAGGGTTTTCTGGGTAGGGTTTGGTATATAACCTTGTCAATTATTGGTCCAGGACACTAAGACGAAGTTTGCAGTAATCAGTCAATGGTACTGATTGAACATCTCTTGAATGTGAAGCATTAAGCAATTGGAAGAGTGGCAACAGAAGCACCTGCTCTGAAGAAGTTCACCTTTTTCAATCCCTAACCCTGTGCTGAATATTCAGAGATTCATAAACATTTGCATGTCTTCTTTTTTTATGTGCTTCTAAAGCACAGTGTCTAGCATCAGTCAGGGCTCAAACTACTGTCTCAAAGACATTTGAGGATTCTCATAGCTTGTTGAGTTTCCAGTAGATTGGAAATATATTTTAATTCCAGCTTGCAGATTCCTTGTTTCATCTTCAACCCATGCTGCCAGGACAGCATGAGTTGAACAGGATTTGAGCCTACCACACGGTCATGCTTCACTCCCCAGGTGACAGAGAAAGACACGACAGACTCTGACTCCAGTAACTGTCGCAGTATGTGGCCTCAGGATCCTGGTGAATTTCACAGGATAGCTTGATTATTTAGCAATTTCCAGATCCCTGGACTGTCAAAACTTTTTGTGAGGTAGATAACCACTACAGAGGGCTGTACTCTTCCTGGGTCTGTCATGCTGCAAAGGTCATATCTGCTGTGCTGAACTTTAGTCTGAAGCTACAATGGAATTTGGATAGGACACAGCTGACCCTGTTCTTCAGGAATCCATTCAAAAGGATTCTTGGTAGAATCTTGCCTGCAATGGAAAGCAGAGAGATTCGCCTGTAGTTTCCTCAACCAGCTCTTTCTCATTTCTTCTTAAAAGTCATGATGATGGTGACAGCTTCAGGGTTCTATATGCTTGTATTTGTGTGACCTTGGGCAAGTCACTTAACTTTTCTGAGCCTCAGTTTCCCCATTCACATAATGAGGGTTAAATTCCTGTTCTCCCTTCCCCCCACCCCTTAGATTGTGAGCCCTATGTGGGACAGAGACTATGATCTAATTGTATTGAATGTCTAGATACCACAGAGCTTATTACAGTGCTTGGTGCATAGTAAATACTTACTATAACAATAATAATAATTATTATTATTATTAAAGATGCTCACAGATCCAGACATTTTTCTGTTTTCACTGCAGAAGTTACTGCCTCAGAAGATGGGATTAAGGTCTCTTGGAGACATTTCAGAAATCCCCACCCTACCAGATCTCCACCCAAAGTTTTTCCCCGTGTTCACTAGTAAAAATGGTGACATCTATGAGTTTATGATAAAAATGGACATTTTTTCAAGGTCGAGGAACTCTCCTTTTTGTACTTTGTGAAAATCAGCCCATAAACACATTTTTGAAAATATGTAAATAATAAGAATGATGATAAAAAGTTGGTTCCAGCTGTATTAAAAAAAACCCAGATTGCAACTAAGATCCATTTTATCTCCACCTTGCAGGCAAAGCCTCAACAGCTGATAAGATATTGACTGTCCATAGATGATGCTTTGGTGGAGTAAGAGGCAATTTTTAACACCTAATCAGCAACCAGGAAATCAAAACCACGCATCATCCATTAGCATTAATGAATCATTAATATATATTAATGAAAAAGGGTAACTAGAAAGTATTTCATGCAATTCATTTATTTGAAGGAAAATTTTCAGGATTAATAATGAAAATGGGAGTACTTAAAAAAATGTTAACCCACTTTACTTTCATGGACATGTCTGTGAAACACAGATTAAGATACTTATCAGCTTCAAGAAGGGGTTTGGTACAATTAGCATTTATAAAACGGTCATTAGTTCCTTAGTGGTCTCGATTACCAGTCCCCTGCAATATAGTTAAGAAACCTGGGCATGGATGGAAACATAGTCTGGTGACGTCTTTTCTATCCTTAGGTGTGATATTTGCTTATACTAATTTTGAAAGGCCCCAGAAGATACCTCTCTGGATTATGTTTTGAAATATTTGAAGCTTCTCAGTAAAATAGTCCATTATGCATTCACCAGGGGACAGAAGACATGTCTAATCCTGATGTTATGTGGTCTGATGTTATCCACCCTCTCCCCCAGTACAATCTAAGCTCCTTGTGGGTAAGGATCACTTCTACCAATTCACAAAAGCCTTCTCCAACAACACATTTAAGAAGAGTTAATGCTCTTTATATCCTGTTTTTTTCTCTCCTGCTTTTGAATCCATACAGTGTCCCTGGAAACACCATAGAATTGACAATTTGTGTTTCTGTGGCAATTGTTACTTCAGCATATTTCATGATTTTTTTCCAGGCTCTTCACAGCAAATCTTTCTAACATTAATCTTTGGCATATTTCTTGACTACTCGTTCCTTTAGTATTATCGACCCCGGGAGAGAAAAATTGTCAACTATTTCAATCTTCTCTCCATCCACTACAAATGTGTTAAAACACAGTATTGCAAAAGGTCAGGAAGCAGAAAAAACCAAAGTGCATGTTGAAGTTACAACTCTGGAAGTATCCAGAAAAAGGAAGGAAGCAAAAATCAGAGGAAAAAAGAACCTGGTTAAAGAACTGAGCCGAGAACTCAGTGCTCTGGTAGGAAGGACAAAAAGTAATATTATAACAGCATATGTAAAGAAATGGAAGTCAATAACAAATCTGGGTGGACAAGATCACTAATTCAGAAGATTAAGGAAATTAAGGGAACATATCGCCCTCAGATCGCTAAGGTTAGGTCAAGAATTTCTGATGGGTAACCAGAGTGGTACAATCATAACTACGCTCAATTTAGTCCATTGTCTTCCATGGTATCACCCCAGTGCTGAAGTCCATCCACATGATGTAAAAATAGCACAGTGCTGAATTTCTAAGTCTGATGCTACATTTCTCTTGGAATGGAGAGTTAAAATGTTGCAATTTTAATAGGACCTCATTTAGTAAATAATTAACTAGCCTTAAAAGCACCATACAATTTAGATCTTCATAGGAAACAGACTTTTGTCATTAGCATGCATTACGGTGGTGTGGCCAAACTGTTGGAGTTCCGACTTGCACTATGTGAAATATTATCAGCAACTGGAGGTGAACTCCAGAACCATGCTTAATCCTCTGAACGTTCAGAATCTCTTTCTTGGGGCTCTCAGCAATATTCTCTATCCAGTTCAGATGAGTCCATGATACCTCGTCATTATAATAATAATAACTGTGAAATTTGTTAAGCAGTAACGATGTGTCAAGCACTGTACTAAGCACCGGGATAGATACAAGAAAATCAGGTCGTACATGGGCTTTCTGTATAAGTAGAAGGGAGAATAGGTAGTGAATCCCCAATTTGCAGGGGAGAGATCCGAGGCACAGAGAACTCAAGTGACTTGCCCCAGGTTACACAGCTGACAAGTGACAGTCGAGATTAGAACGCAGGTCCTCTGACTCCGAGGCCCATGCTCTTTCCACCTGGCCATGATGCTTCCCATGTTCTGTCAGCGTAGGACATGCTTGTAGAAGATACCTGTAAAATTGCTCAAGAATCTGGATATGCCTTTCTGGTATTATTCTGTTTCAACCTGTACATTGTTGGATGAGGTGACAGTACTAAATCCCTAGGTCCTCTGACACCCAGGTTCACGGTCTTTCTACTAGGCCACACTGCTTCTCTTACAAACAAGTCACAGGACTCATCCAGTAGGAACAGCTGGGCCTTTGCTTAGTCAGTCAGGTTTTGAGAGGGAGGATCCTGGAGCCTTCATCAAGAAAATATAGCCCAGCTATTTGGGAAGTCAAGGAACCAAGGCTTTTAGTAAGAATGATGAGCAGTAGGCACAAATGGTGCTAATCCTGAATTCTGGAGCATCTTCTAAATCACTTATCTTCTTTCTTCCTCATACTTAGGGGCATTCCCAAGAGGAAATAAGCCTCAATGAAACATTTAAGTATGCATTAAGCCATTTAAGGGCACATGTTTGAAATGAGAGCCTAGATCTAGACAGATTCTGCTGACTAATATGGGCATCAGAATCAGTTCATAAAGACACCTAATGGCAGATTGAAAACATTGATATACTCCACATTTTTCTTGGCAGCTCTGCCCTTAGCCCTCACAGTAGTCAGTAAAAGTGAAGAGATTTCATATGATTACTTTCTCTGTAATGAAGTACAGAAAGATGGAGTCTGCACAGCAAACTTTTTTCTTTTCTTTTCTGTAAGACTCTAACCCCAAGCATTAGATGGAGTCGGTGAAAACTTTCTTTCTTTTCTTTTCTGTAAGACTAAGACCCTAAACATGCTTTGTGATCAGCCTGGGAGTCTGTCTCATTTACAGCTGTTGTCTGAGACTGCTCTCTAAGTTTCCCATCTGTTCCAGTTCCCCTTATCTCTTTAATACAAGAAATGCTGTAAAACACCAAACATGGTAGTTTTCTTACATTCAAAATGTGAATCTTCTATTGCACTAAAGTGCTGAAAAATCCATTGATATGGGATAACGGAACTTGTCCCATTCACTTTTGCTGGGTTTAGCTAAATAGGCCAAATTTTCACACACTTCCCTCTCCCCTTGTTCCCTCCCTTTTGTTCTCTCTCTCTTTTGATGGTGCTTGCTAAGCACTTACTATGCATCAGGCACTGTTCTAAGCATTGAGGTAAATACAAGGTAAGCATGTTGGAGAGGGTCCATGCTCCAGATGAAGTAACTGAGGCACAGAAAAATGAAGTGACTTGCCCAAGGTCATAACAGCAGAGAAATGGTGGAGCTGGGATTAGAACACAGGTCCTTTTGACTCCGAGGCCTGTGCTCTATAATAATAATGATAATGATGGTATTTGTTAAGTGCTTAGTATGTGCAAAGCACTCTTCTAAACACTGGGGAGGTTACAAGGTGATCAGGTTGTCCCATGGGGGGCTCACAGTTTTAATCCCCATTTTACAGATGAGGTAACTGAGGCACAGAGAAGTTAAGTGACTTGCCCAAAGTCACACAGCTGACAGCTGGTGAAGCCGGGACTAAGCACTATCTCCTCCCTATGCCATAGTTCCAGATGTCTTCATACACACATTCTACATTCTCAGGTCTCTTTTACTATCTTTGTGCTAACTCCACAGTCCTGATGGTGGTTAAGGAGTCCTGGAATGCTTTTCCCTTCTCCCCACCTTCCAAAGCTCAGCTCAGGACAGCTGCACACTCTGATCCTGAGCTGAGGCTTAGGCTGACTGTAGTGGGGTCATGGTGATGGGAGAGACCAAACAGAAACTTGGAGAGCCTCCTGCCACCCATCTGCTTGGACTCTTGAGACTGTGATTGGGTGGCCTGCGGAGGTTGGGGTTTAGGGGGTGTGAATGAGGAGGAGTAAGGAGAATGTCTTCAAATGCTATTGTCAGAAAAAGTCCAGGTGTCCTGGGTGTGAGTGGACATGGGACTAGTGATCTGTCATTTCAAAGCATTGGTTTTGTTCTAATATTAGCTTGGCATGTAACAGTAGGGCTAGTCCCATGAAGACTTAAGTCAAAGAAAGGAATCTGCCAAATGAAACAATCCTGTCAAAAGTAACCCTTGCCCGATGCAGACAGTCAAAATGTAAGAATGTTCTAAAATCTGTTATTCAGTTCATTTTTGCACCTTCATATTGAAAAACATTATGTCAAACCTTCTTTCTTCACCTACAGAGACATGATTTATGGTCAGGAATGAAGTAAAAGAAATTACTGCATGGATTCAATCCTTACTGAGATGCAGAGGAGTTGCCAGGTAGGAAGATCACATTCCAGCTGAAGAAAAACTGAATGGCATTACTTACAGAAGCTACCAGTGATCTAACATGAGGCTAGAATGGGCATGTAAATAGGTAGTGACCTTTTCAGTGACTAGTTGCCCAGGCAGCATTACTGCAGAGGAAAAGTTTCTTCTAACCATTGCTATTACTGAGGCTTTATTACAGAGCTTTACTCCAGCGATACCATTTTTTTAATGGAAAATAGGGGGAAATCGGTGAGAAGGTACAGTTGTGGCAATGGAAACAGGGTAATAATAATCGTGGTGCAAAGTGCTTGCTATGTACCAAGCACTGTATTACATCCTGAGGTAGATACAATAAAGTCAGGTTGGATATAGTCCCTGTCTCACATTGTATTCTCCATCTAAGTAGGAAGGAGATCAAGTATTTAACCCCCCAATTTACAGATGAGGGAACAGAAGCACAGAGAAGTTCAATGCTTTACCCAAGGTCACACAGTCAAGGTACAGCGAGTAGGTTGGCATTAGAGGAGCGAAGTGTGCGGTCTGGGTTGTAGTAGGAAATCAGGGAGGTAAGGTATGAGGGGGCAAGGTTGTTGAGTGCTTGAAAGTAAGGAGTTTCTGCTTGATGGGGAGGTGGATGGTCAACCACTGGAGGTTCTTGAGGCATGGGAAAACATGGGCTGAATGGTGCTGTAGAAAAATGATCCAGGCAGGAGAGTGAAGCATAGAGTACAGCGTGGAGAGGGGAGAGATAGGAGGCAGGGAGTTCAGCGAGGAGGCTGATGCAGTAATCTTGGCTGGATAGGATAAGTGATGAAGCTCTACTCTTCATTAGCCTTCATGCTCCCCATCCCTACACAAAGCACTTTTAGAACCTGTTCTCCCTCCTACTTAGACTGTGACTGTGAGACACTTTGTCCTACCTGCTCATCCTGTAGCAACCCCAGAACTTATTAATATTTAGTGCTCAAAAAAGGGCCACTATTATTAAAATATGGCAACCATTGTGAAAGGTTTCAAAGGAAGCCCAGTACTCTGTTATGACACTGCTCAAATGTTTAGCTCAAAATGGGCCCAGAACCTCAGCCTAGCGGTAGGGTTTGTTGGGGTTTTTTTTGTCAGAGTCAGAACTTATCGTGTCATTTATGGAAAGTCGTGAGTCCTAGATAATAGTTTCAAAGAACTTAATCAGTATAATCTGTTCTGTGAAGGACGCTGTTATGGGAAGAGTAAATTACCATAGGGCTGATGCAATTTCAGGGGGTGGGATCTTTTCTCTGAAGTGCTTTAGATGACTGATAGGGTTCCAACTGAAGAGTTTCACATTAGTGGTAGCGAACATCCCAGAAACACTCTCATTATTGGGAATGGCCAACTCATTAACTGTGTTGAATATTAGAATATTAGTATTAATAATGAAAGTAATATCACCTGTGACAACCACCCATCAACTCTAGCCGTTGGGGTTAACTTTCAAAATTCCTGTTTTAATCTTCTGACATTTTAGGGTTTATCTTATGCACATAGATATGGAAAAACAAGGTCATATACTTCTTTGAAGGAAAAGTTGGGCAAAAAAAAAAATAGTTTGAATCATCAAAATGGCCATCATGGGTGTGCCAAATTGTGATAAATTAGAAGGGGTAGGGGGAATCTAGATGGGTCCTCAATTTTAGGCCAGCAAAATCAAGGTAAATCAGGTAGAGTAACTTCCAACACATGACTGTAAAAGCTTTGTCCAGCCTCAGGTCACACAGCAATGATTTCATTTCACTGCTTCTTATGTGTCTGTTGCCAGACCATCCTCCCCCTGATTTTAGATTGTGAACCCCCTGAAGCCAAGGACTGTGTCTAATTCCCACCTGTTTATATTTCACAATGCTTAGTATTGTGTTCTGCACACAGTATGTGCTTAATAAATACTTGTAGCACTATTACTCTTCTTCCTATGTCCCAGCAGGAACATGCTCATCAGTTCAGTGCTTTACACACAATAAGTATACTCAGTAAATGTCACTGTCTGATTGATTGATCTTATATCCAGCACCTGGAGAACAATCTTACACACCAGCCTTCACACCACCTTGAATGCAAACCTGTTTAGATTAAGCTCAGTGCAGGACCTTTGACTCTGACTGCCAAACTCTGCAAGCTAGGCACCAGAAAGGATCAGGTTCTTGACTCATTCTGACAGCACAGATCTTAAAACCATTGGGTAAGTATTCAAGGATACCATAAACAATGCGCACGTTGGTATTCTTGGCTTTCCCAAGACAAAACACCACAATTGGTTTGACAAAAATGACAGCACAGCCAAGCAGCTGCTGGAGACCATGCATAATTAACCTTGAGCCCGGATCAATGGCAGTAACTCTGCTTTTAAAAGAATGGCTTACCAGCACACTCAGCAGCTGGGGCAAGCCTGACTACGTCAGGATGCAGGAAAAGTGGTGGGTGGTGAAAGCTGAGGCACCACAGGCAACAGCTGACAGTGAGGAGAGCAATCCATTTTCAAAGAGCTCCGTCAACCTATGGAGTGGAGTCCAGAGATTCGAATTCCATCCTACATACCAACGAGTCACAACTGCTGAAAGATTGTGTTCAGGGCAGGTGGCCTGAACATGTCAACAAAGTTCTCAATTACCTATCCATGATTTTGGATGGTGTTTTAAGTGATCTGGAACAATTTCATACAATAAACCATCGTGGAGTTCTGCCAACCATCTCAGAAGTACTGGTGGCTATAGTAAATCAAGCTGCATTCTCAAAGCCTGCTGGTAAAAATGGCATTCTTGCAGAGATGTGCAAGCAGGGAGCGCAAAAGTCCCAGAAAGAGTTTACAGATCTGCTGTGCATAATTCAGGGATGGAAAAAAAGTCCACAGGAGTCCAAAGTTGTGTACACTTTCCATCTATATAAGTGGAAGGGCAGATGTGCCTAATGTGATTACCGCTGGGGTTTATTCTGTTCACTGCTGGAGACGTTCTACTCATATGGCTCAGTGGAAAGAGCCCGGGCTTTGGAGTCAGACGTCGTGGGTTCAAATCCCGACTCCACCGCAAGTCTGCTGTGTGACCTTGGGCAAGTCACTTAACTTCTCTGAGCCTCAGTTCCCTCATCTGTAAAAATGGGGATTAAGACTGTGAGCCCCACGTGGGACAACTTGATCACATTGTATCCCCCCAGCGCTTAGAACAGTGCTTTGCACATAGTAAACACTTAACAAATGCCATTATTATTATTATTATTATAGAAGGTAGAGCTGTCCTTCAGTTCCAAGATGACATCGTTGATGATCGGTAATCATGAGTGTGAGTTTCCCAATGAGAATCTCTTGCACATTTTCAAACTGTGTCCATGGAAATGCAGCAGTGACTAACCACAGTCATGTTGAACTATGAAGCTATAGTTAGTAGAAACTGTTTCCTCAATGTCAATGTGGCTTTCCACATGATACCATTGACATGATCTTGGCTGTTAGGCAAAATCAGTTCCTCTACATGGTTTACATTGACCTCATGAAGACTTTTGAATCACTGAGTCACAGTGGCCTGTGGGCATTTTTTTTTTGTCAGTATAGCTGTCTGGAAAAGCTTGTTAACATCATGTTGCTCCATGCTGTAATAACAGACTTCTTTGTAAGTGCTTACTATGTGCCAGGCACTGTACTAAGCACTGTGGTAAATTCAAGCTAATCAAGTTGGACACAGTGGGACACAGTCCATATAATAATAATTGTGGTATTTGTTAAGCAGTTACTGGTTGCCAGGCACTGTACTAAGCTCTGGGGTGGATACAAGCAAATCAGATTGGACACAGTCCCTGTTCCATGTAGGACTCAAAGTCTCAATCTCCATTTTATGGATGAGGAAACTGAGGCATGGAGAAGTGAAATGACTTGCCCAAGGTCACACAGCTTTCATGCGGGAGAGCCAGGATTAGAGCCCATGACCTTCTGACTTCCAAGCCCGTTTTCTATCCACTACGCCATGCTCCCATATGGGGCTCATGGTGTTAATCTTCATTTCACAGATTGGGGACACAGACACAGAGAAGTTAAGTGACTTGTCCAAGGTCACACAGCAGACAAGTGACAGAACCAGGATTAGAACCCAGGTCCTTCTGACTCCATCATCATTCCACGGAACTGTTTGGCTGCAGTTACAAACTTCTTCAATATTATTACCCACATAGCTTTGTTGAAACATCCCTCCCTTCTCCCCCAGCATGTACTAATGTACACATGTACTAATAGCATGGGAGAGTTGAGGAGTAGTCCGTCTTTAAAATAGTGGAATGAATTTCTTCATCTTTGTAGTACTCGGGGAATAGTATTTCTCCCTTACTCCTAAGTAACTATCTTATTACTGTAGTCCTAGGGAAACTCAGACTTGTGATTTCTGAGAAGACCAAGATGCAGGAGGTTCGTAATTAAAGGTGAGAGAAACTGAGTGTGGGTAGGCAAAATTGATAGGGAAATGGTCTGATTCATTCGCTTTCCATTTTACATGTGGTATGCCGAGATTTTGAGCAGCAGCATACTGTTGTCCCAGTCAGTTTTTGTAAAGCAGTAAACATTTCCTGTTTGGATAAGAAAAGTAAGACAGAAGGGAGATGGAAACCCTTCTGTTTGTAGTTCTGCTCCATTTAAAGAGCAATGCCTTCAATTACAAATCAGTGTTTTTACATTCCATCTGATCATCTGAAGTGCAATCCAAACCTTATCTCATGGGAAATTAGGACACCCCTGATGAGAACTGTGACTTAATAATCACAATTTAATCAATCGAGAACCTCAATCGCAAAAAAATAGCTTCATTGCTTCACTGACACCCTAAGGACTTAAAATAGTATGATGTGGAGACTTCTTATTTGAAGTGGTAGTCAGGAAATCAATTATTAACATCTACAAATGTTATGACGATTTAATGTAGTGTTTTCCAATTCTTTTAGACCTTCCACAAGCCAGAAAAATATGGAGCAACTTTCCTTTTCTACCATGCTACTTTTTTCATAACAATCCTGACACAGTCTACTGATGCCTAAACTGTTGTATGGGAGTGAATTAGACTAGCTGCTACCTCTAGGGTTCCACTGAGAGGAGGAGGAGGAGGAGAAGAAGAAGAAGAAAGAAGATAGAAGGGAGAAGGAAGAAGGAGAAGGAGAAGAAGAAGAATGGTACTTGATCCCTAGTTAAGGATCAAGCATTATTGCACCATTTCACAGGTGAAGAAAATGAGGGATTTCACCTAAGCAGCAATAGAGGCCAAAATAAAAAATGTTATTTAGGGACCAAATAGTTTTGTCACCCACAAAACAGGACTTCCTAAACTGGAGGTGAAGCCATGGCAACAACACCTGTAGGAAGTTGAGAGGGGGAATAAATTTCAGAATTGCAGTAGGGGAATCAGCATTAGGAGTAGACTAATTTTCCTGTCATATAATTGTGTCTGTTTGGCTATCAGGAAGCTTTTTGAGCTGGATTTCCAGTCAACTCATCCCAAATCTTTGACAGTACCTGAGAGCTTCCAGTCAAAGCTGCAAAGAACCACAGTGGTGGATTTCTGGACTATTAGCTCTTTGAAGTCCACCTCCTCATACCCCTCATCCCCCCACCTAAAATCCCTGTCCTCTTTTGGCCCCTGCACTCAACATGGGAAGTAGACACCTATCAATTCATCCTATTTCCTGGATAAAAGGATTGCCCCAGTGTTAGTATTAATGCAAATACATTCAGAGGTCCAGATGTTTACTCCTTTGGACTATTGAGCACCTGTTGGGGACTATTAAATGCACCATCATCAGAGGCAACAAATGAAGTTTACATTCCCAAGAGATTTGCATTTGTTGAATTGACTTACCTTCTCACAGTCTTCATTTCCTGCTGAGCTCTACCCCATTTCACATATGTGCTCTCCCTTCTCCAGTTCCATATCTTCAATTCCTAATGCATTTTCACATCTGGGGAAAAGGGTGACATACTGAGATCTATGAATACTGCCTGGGGATAAGAATACCTCAACAGAAACATTGATTTTAACCATATAATCTTACCCCTTATGGAAGCCAGAGAACTGGATAATTGTCTCTGAAATAATTGGTATTAGTCATTAGCAGTAATTAGGAAGAAAGATAAATTTGTGATTATAAAACTGAACTGTGTCCAGAGTACATTTTAAGTATGGCATGTGCAACAATATGCAATATTGGCTAAGTTCCTTGCAGTCTTGGTGCCTTGAGCCAAACTGTATTTTCCAAGCACTCAGTACAGTGCTCTGCAAACAGTAAGCACTCAATAAATACGACTGAATGAGTGGACATGAAAAAAAGTTAATAGTTGGGGTAGGTGTGTATACTCATTGTTATGAGTTACTAAAAAAAGCATTGAGCCTCCAAAATGAAAATTGATTTTGAAAGCCAATTATGTCTATGCTCAATCATAGTACAAACAACTTTAAATATATCTACTTTTGTGTCAATTGGCCATATCCTGAATTATCACTCCCTATCTTTTCATTAACAATTGCTATATAGATATATATCTATATCAATTGGTTCCTCTTGTTTCACGTACATTCATTCACATGGTGCCATTTCTCCGATCTGTAAATTATTTTGTCTGTTTCTCCCACTAGATTATAAACTCCTGAGTGCAGGGATTGCATCCACAATATCTACTGTAATGTACTCTCCCAAGATCTCAGTACAGAGGTCTGCACACAGTAAGTACTGAATAATAATAATTATTATTATATGTTAGGCACTTACTATGTGCCGGGCACTGTACTAAGCACTGGGGTGTATACAAGCCAATCGGGTTGGACACAATCCTTGAGGCTCACAGTCTCAATCCCCATTTTGTAGATGAGGTAACAGAAGCACAGGGAAGTGAAATGACTTGTCCAAGGTCAAAGAGCAGACAAGTGGTAGAGCTGGGATTAGAACCCAGGATCTTCTGACTCCCAGGCTGGTGCTCTGTCCACTACCATTGATTGACTGATATGCGTGAGTGTCCACTATATGCTGATTCCTCAAGTTTGATATGTCCAAAACAGAACTCCTTATTTTCCCACTAAAACCCTATCCTCCCCATGACTTTCCTGTCACTGAAGATAGCACCGCTATCCTCCCTGTCTCACAAGATAATAATAATAATAATAATGATGACATTTATTAAGCGTTATGTGCAAAGCACTGTTCTAAGTGCTGGGGAGGTTACAAGGTCATCAGGTTGTCCCATGGGGGGCTCATAGTCTTAATCCTCATTTGTCAGATGAGAGAACTGAGGCACAGAGAAGTTAAGTGACTTGCCCAAAGTCACACAGCTGACAATTGGCAGGGTCAGGATTTGAACCCATGACCTCTGACTCCAAAGCCCATGCTCTTTCCACTGAGCCACGCTTAGTGCTATCTTTAAGTCATCTTTCTCACTCAGTCCACATATTCAGTCACAACATTATTTTGGTTCGACCTTCCCCACATCACTCAAGTCTGCCCTTTCTTATGTTGCCAACTTGTACTTTCCAAGTGCTTAGTACAGTGCTCTGCACACAGTAAGCTCTCAATAAATACGATTGAATGAATGAATGAATTCAACCTGCTACCACATTAATCCAAATATTTATCCTATGCCACCTTGATTACTCCATCAGCCTCCTTGTTGTAGAGGCTAGCAAGTGGAAGGCAAGCTGCTCTGTGTAAAACTCAACTAAGCTGGGCAGCAGAGGCATGGGAGAGAGTCGAAGGAGGAGACTCAGGTTTACTGTGAGAAAGGAGGCAATGGTAAACCACTTCCATATTTTTACCAAGAAAATTCTATGGATACACTACCAGAGCGATTGCAGATGGAGGTGGGGTGTCTGCAAGAGATGCGTCCATGGAGTCGCTATGGTTCAGAAACGACTCGGCAGCATAAGACAAGACAAGCTCTTAGCACAGTGCTCTGCATACAGTAAGAAATAGGATTGATTGAATGTTTGACTGATCTAGGGACCTTTAAATTGCCCACCAATTTTTTGCAATATTAAGCAATGTATTTCTCAATAGCTTGTTTATTTTTATATCTCTATATCTCACTCAATAAAATCGCAACACTAATTTTAAAATCAGTAGATTAATAAATCTATTGTAGACAGGGCCCTTCCAGGTCATTTCAATTTTAAAGTTATGATGCAATGACTGATGATTCATGAAATGAAGAGTTCCCTCTGCCACACTCTTACCAAATGTTTAAGGAAGAAGGTTTCTTTGAAAATCAAGGTTTTGGTAGATGTAAGAAAGCTTTCTTACTCGTATCAGTTGTTCAAAAATGAGTAATTATTGGATGCATACTATGTATAAAGCATTGCACTGAGCATTTGGAAGAGTCCAATAGATGTACAAAATAGGATCGCTGCACAGGGGGAGTTTACAATTTAATCATTCAATTTATTGAGTGCTTACTATGTGCACAACAGTGTACTAAGCACTTAGGAGAGTATAAAAGAACAGAATTAGCAGACATGTTCCCTGCCTATAACATAAAAGGACAACTGAATGACTATAACAGACCCCAAATATCTGATTTCTAATGCCCTCTATCCCCAAAACGTCATGTTGTGCCAAGAAGTTAAATTCACTCTAAAATATGTAAAAGTGAATATTCTGCTATGTCAAATCAAATGCAGTGCCAAAATACAGGTACACTATGTAAATAAATTCTAATACCACATATTGTAGGAACATTTACCAAAATGTGTGCATTATATACTTGAGAACTTCTACTGTACAAGGAACATTCTTTTCCTCCTTTTCCTTTTCTCTTTGTGTGAATCTATCATGGTTTTTCTCCACTCTGCATAACTGTGCTAATTTCATTTTTCCAATATTCAGACCCTTCCATTATACTCATAACATTTTTAATGATATTTGTTAAGCACTTACTATGAGCCTGACACTGTACTAAGCTATTGAGAAGCAGCATGGCTTTATGGAAAGAGCCTGGGCTTGGGAGTCAGAGGATGTGGGTTCTAATCCTGGCTCTGTCAGTTGTCTGCTTTGTGGCCTTGGGCAAGCCACTTAACTTCTCTGTGCCTCAGATACCTCATCTGTAAAATGTGGATTAAGACTGTGAGCCCCAAGTGGGACAACCTGATTACCTTGTATCTACCCCAGCGCTTAGAACAGGGCTTGGCACATAGTAAGCACTTAAGTACCATCATTATTATTATTATTATTAATCAGGTTGGACAAAGTCCATATCCCACTTGGGGCTCCCAATCAATTCCCATTTTACAGATGAGGTAACTGAGAAGTTAAGTGACTTGACCAAGGTCACACAGCAGACACATTTCAGAATTAGAACCCAGATCCTCTTGCTCCCAGACCCATGCTCTTTCCACTAGGCCACACCGCTTCTATGAACTATGGATCCATAATTTATGGTCAAACATCACAAGTCAGTGATTTAAAAACATTTGTTATGGTTGCTGCAGCCACAATGAACATCTTAAATGACCACTACCAGTTTGCCTATAAATCATCATCCTGTGTCTGGATTGCAGTGTGCCTACATACCCATGACCACCTGGACATAAGACCCTTGATTTACTGTCCAACTGGTCAACATGACATACTACTTAGATTTCCTTAATATACAAAGAGGAAAATGGTGCACCATGGAGGTAGCTTTCCTTTTCCAAAGGAAACATTTTCTACTTTGACCAAGATTTGAAGTGTTTCACATGTTTTAACCATACCAATTCTTGTAGCCTTTGCAGGCCCAGGAAAGTCCAGTCCATTGTTCTTTCTTCTTGTCTTAGTAATTATTGGCCTAACCTTCCACAAAATATTCCCCAATATTTCTCATTTGGCATTCAGCAAAAAAAATTAATGGCTTCTTTTCCACCTTTCATCTATATGCATTTATAACTTGTGAAGAGGATGGACTCTTCCATTTTATTCATCACTCATGGTATTTAATAAATAAGCTCTTGGTACAGTGCTCTACACACAATAAGTGCTCAATAAATAACAGTGAATGTCGAGGAATGGCAGATCCCCTGTCACTGGCTGCCGTAAGGGCCAATGAGCTGAATCACATTATTGTCAGGAGGTGACAAGGTTTACGAGGCAATAATCTCAGGAATCTCTCTGGAATCAATTCATTCTCCAAATTTTTCTCCCTCGTATTAAGGATACAGCTTAGCTGCCTTTCTGTTTCTCCTACATTTTAGTTTCATGGTCCATGGAATGGCAGTGAAATGGGAAGAACTGCAATTCACTGAGAAGAAAAGAGATATTGGCTTATATATCATGTCGCATTAAAACGCTCAGAGTGACAGCAGGTGAGCTGACCCCCCTCCCCCAACCATGCTATTCCCTAGCTCAAAAATATAAAAGATGTGTAATGGTTTCTCTTTATGAAGCTTTATTGAGGTCAAAGTGGTCAGATACGTCTTTATTCCTGGAGATGCAGCAGTTAGGTACCAAGTGACTAGCAACTCAAAGGCTTTCTATTTTAATGCCATAATAGCTTAACATTTCAATTGCTGTCAACAGAGGCTTAATTGCCCATTAATGACACAGAGCTGTGGCTCTTAAAGGAGTCATTAATGAAAGGGCTAATTTTTTTGGTACTATGGAAGTATAAAAATTGAATGTGAAATAGAAAATCTAGTTCGTACTTGCATGTGCTTTGAGACTCATAGGGAATAGAATAATACATGCTAGCTATGCATGCACATTAGCATACAGTTTTGACCTATTCAAGTCACTTAAACTCATTGTGCTTCTCTCTCCTCAACTGCAAAATGGGGATAATAATAACCTACTCCTCCCTTCCTCACAAGGTTATTGTACAATTAAAATGATATAATTGATGACTAAGAGCTTAGCAAAAAATTAAAGTGCTAACCAATTTCAAATTGTTCTTTTTACTATATACACATTTTCACAAATCCAACTCGGGTATTATAAAAACTGAGAGGTTTCAAAATGAATAAAGTAAAACCATGAACATGTGTACAGGCTTACTGAGAGAAAAACAGGCCTCTTTTTGGCACCTGCATTGTTCTGGCCCGAAATCAATCAATCACTCATATTTACTGAGCACTTACTGTGTGCAGAACACTGTTCTAAGCACTTTGGAGAGTACAATATAACAGAGTTATAAACAAACAGATCCGGGAAATACAGGAAGATGCAGAAAAAGGGAAAGTGTGGAATGCAGCTAGAGAACTAATCCAATGACCTCGCTCTTCCCCTTGGAAGACATTTTGCCACCCTCTACCTACAGTTACATATACCTAAGAAAGAGAAGTAGCAACCAGGAACTTGGTGGATTTTTTAGAGTAGAGGCCTCAACAAGAGCATAATAGCAACACAAAATTAAAAAGGGTGCCACTACGACAGCCCCGTAAAGAAAAATATTTTGTCCAAATTATACTGAATGGTTCTTTATGCCAACAAGCACACACACATGCTCCTAGAAACATTAATCTCCTATTTAACTTGCTTGTGAAAACGTATGTGGAATGCTGTATATTTTATGTTGTTTATTTCACATGCAACAATTGATGGCATAATTGCAGCATGCCAATGTAAGTCTCTGACTTAATTTCTGATTTTGGTCTCTGAACGTTAGTAATACCAACCAGGCATTCTTTCCAAGTCCTCTCTGTTTCTTCCTTTGCTTGCTCTTCCCTCCTTGTCTCCCTTAGTTGTTTATCTCTTCATAAAGCTCCTTGTTCTATCTAGGGCCTCTCAGGACTGGAATTTCACATTATAGATAAAACAATGAAACCAGAAGCAGGAACAAATAAAATAGGACCAGGTTATGTATAGGAAAGAAGTCAATCCTTGTCTTGATTTTCCTGCTTTGTACTGTACTTTCCTTTTCACTATTGATTCTCTTTCTCTCTCCCTTCCTCCCTCCTTTCCCACAAACCAACACCTTCTGCTTTCCCAAAGCAACTTGTTCTATGGTGGTTTGGGACAGAAGAGGGCTGAAGAATCTTATCTTCACCCAGAGAAGCCTAGGATAAGGCAGTTTTAACAATAAGATGATAGTCCTCTTCGCCTATGGAAAGTGGTGAAAGGCTTTCTTGTACCATGGTTCTGTAAGGATTGCAATGAAAAGTTTGCTTCATAAAAGCAGATGTATCTAGGGGCTTCCACTAACAATTTTTGGGGGAAATTCCAAGATCCTTTGCATCCATTTCAAAGGCACTTCCTAGTCTTTGAAATCTCCTTCATATACTGTTCTTACATACCTTAAGGTATTTGGACTACAGGGCAGAGGGAAAGACCCAGATTTTTCATCAAGCTTCTTCTTAAATATATTATAAAGAGTACTCTTTGTTGATTAAGTTTAAAAATAATTGAGAAGGTACATGCCCAGAGGCATTATGTAATGGGGTTATTTTATAAACCTAATTAATAAATTAGGTAATAAGACTTCACTGCACTTACAAAATACACTGAAGGGCATAGAATAGAGTAGCATCATAAATAAAATTTTTACACTTGTCAGAATTAATATGCCAGATCTATTTTGATGTTATGTTTATGTTTACTTTATGCTTTGTTTACTCACTAATACACAAGATCTATGCTTTTCAATTGACATTTCCATCACTGATGGGACTTACAAAGATGCTATTCTTCATTTAAATGATTATGGTGCAGGGAAATAATATTTGAAGCAATCTCAATGGCCAGAGATAATAGTGAGATTTTGTAGTAGGAAACTTACCCTTTCCCCCAACCTTTCCATTCTCCAGCTTAGGTCACCCTATACTCTACGCCTCCTGATTCTAGCCATGATTAGGAAGAAAAAACTCTATTTAAATGCCATAGACACCTATCGGCGTAGTACTTAAGTGCTTAGGAGGTGGGATTATGTACATGTCTGCTGCAGTGATTTGAGAGAGGGAGGAGGCTGGGACGCTCAATATGAGATGGGAACAAGGTTAGAATTTCCCTCCAAGAATAAGAATATTTTCCCGTGGACTATTTCGTCCTGGTCTGCTTGGCCTGAACCTCATAAACAGTTTCCTGCTAACTCTTTTCTGAGTTGCTCTTGATTCCATTTGTCCAGTCTTTAGGAAACTGAAGTAAAGATTTGAGTCAGAGTGGTTACTTTTGATTAGATTATGGCTTTGTTTGGGTGCTCAAATCTGGTAGCCCTTCACCCAGTTGAAGGGGTTAATTTAAGACACTCTAATGAACTGTGTCCCTCTGACTGGTTCCTGTAAACCGAATCTGATTGAATGGAACATCTGCCACTCGCACAAATGTTTTTCTCTCCCATTGCTGGTAGTCATTACTGCTGGCAGAAGTAAATTTCAGGCCAGTGATTTTTACTCTCTACAGAAGACCCTCATGAGCCTCCTAATGCTGCATCCTGGCTCCTTGTGGGAGGGCGAGAGGCGGGGGTTGTTATCCTCATGAGTCTCGTAGCTGAACTGGCCCACTTGGATACCAGGAACATCCCATTTGCCTGAGGTCCATCTGGTCAATTTGGGTCCCACCCAGTCTCGAGCAGCTTTCACAGTTTGGGAGATCAGAGAAAGCAAGCAGATCTGACCTTAACTCACAGGGGTGTTGTGAGGGCTAAACTGAAATAAATAACATAAGGTGCTTTGATAATAAAAGCACTGAAGAGAACTAAGGTATTCCTCTAGACTGTAAACTCACTGTGGGTAGGGAATGTGCCTACCAACTCTACTGTATTGTATTCTCCCAGGAGCTTAGTACAGTGCTCTGCACACAGTAAATGCTCAATAAATACAATTGACTGATTTAAACCTCCCTCTCACTCCCCCCCACCCCCAATCCCTGCCCCATTATCCAGCATTCATTCAATAATTGCCTAATGTCCTGAAAGCCAGGTGATTTGGAAAGAGCTCTTCCCTTTTCTTGGCCTCTCTTTGAACTTTCACACTTAACCATCTTGGTTAAGTTACTCTGAATCTAGACTTGATTTTTTTAGATGAAAAACAAAACAAACAAAAAGACAACCAAAAAACCTTCTACTTGATTTCTTTTTCCTTCTTGATTTTTCTTTTCTTGTGATCCTGTCCTCTCTCCCTCCAGTCTTCCATTCCTTCTTCCTTCAATCTCTCCTTCCATCAGCCCTTCATGACCCTTCCTGTTATTCCACCCCTACTGCTGCACCTGGAACAAAACTGTCAAAATAACTATAATGCTAGCAATTCAAGTGATTATGGATAAATAGAAGTCATCAGCGATTTGTATAAAGCCTGATGATTGACTGGAATAAATTATTTTTCTATCTTGAATAAATACCATTTGATAACATATCCAACGTGTTTTTATGAGTCATTTACAAGGTTAAATGATGTTACTTTACAAAGCAAATTTATATTTGATCTATGATATAAATAGAAAACCATACCCACAGTGAAAAAGTTTGTTTTCTAAACTGTAAAGCTATAATGAATACAGATTATTGGTATATGTGTGTGTGCATATTATTGGTACATATATATATACACACATATATATATCTTCATATATTTGTATATGCATCTATACATATATACGCATGCATGTATATATGTGTGTGTGTGTGTGTGTGTGTGGATAGATAGATAGATAGATAGATAGATAGATAGATAGATAATGTGACCCTTTTCCTGCTTGGCTTCTAGCAAATGGAGAGAGGGAAAGAGGGCACTGTTCATGGGACTATCTATGGTAACTCTTCTGCGTGGACAGAAACCCTCCCTTCCACTATCCAATCATCACTCTCCTCCTGGCATACATAATGCTTCTATCTTTTGCCTATAGCTCAAAGTGAGTGGCAATTATGATCTGGCCAGTGAGCTTACTCATGTGGGCCTTAGATATGCCAGATGCAAGATTGGGGGCCCTTTAAATCTGTCCCCAAAGTCATGACAAATACCTTTAATAGGTGGCACTTACCCCAGTAGGACACTGGCAACTTGCTTTATTATCTTTGATGCTTAACACCGACTGAGTTTTACACTTTATTTAGAATATTGTGGAAAAACATGGAATAAACACTCTGATAGTTAACTAAACTACTTTAAGTTTTTTGTCATCATTTTCTTACTATAGTTTAAGAAAACACAGTACCTGAAGTCTTATTTCCATAAATCTCTGCATGCTTTTAGGAAGCGGGATGAATTAGGGAATATGTTAAACTGTATTGCCTTTATATTGGTTTTTAATTAATTTTGTCCTTGTAATTCCCAAATGTGTTTCAGTGGCATTCAGGGAACAATATGGAAGCCCTTCAGTGGCTAATTTAACACCTATAAATTTCCATGGATATTAACCAAAGACTGTGTGGCCTAGTACAAAAAGAGGTTTGATTTATATTTCAAAGGGAATGATTTTAAAACCACCCTGGGAAATGTTTAATTAAAACTTACTGGTATCCTTTTTTCTCTAGTCAAAAAAATTCCTTCTTTTTCAGCACCCAATTTCCCTTAAGGTCCCAAAATTGTTCAGTATCTGATAAAACATTTAACTTTTCCTTTTTAAAGACAAGGTTCCTTTTGTTACTTTAAAAATATTAGACTGAGCCTAGCACAGAGGTATTTTAAATAGAGAAGAAATAAGCTGGATCATAGGTGTGCTCGGTTTAATCAGTCTTGAAAGAGGTCATCACATTTCCTTTAAAGTAAAATAATATTAATGTAAGAGATTACTAAATACCGCCCCCCCCTTCCACACACACACACACACACACACACACACACACACACAGTATTTCTGTTGTCAAAAAGAGCAATTAGAGTCCGAGACTCTATCAGACATACTGGGGTTTTCACTGACCCTTTCTCTGTGGGTTCGGTCTGGGCAGAAGGTCCAATTTTCCTAGTGTCACTCTGCCCTGCTGGATTCAGGGCTCCTGCTAATGATGAAATGAATACCAAAAACACACGAGGTGTGACATAAAAATAAGTTTAAGTCAAATGAAAAACTGATGGCAGTGCGATTATATGACTCATTTTTTTCTAACTTGGCTTTTTACCTGGGCAAGTGTATAGGTTCATAATTTACTTCCTCATTCCAACTCAGAGTGAAACAATTGCTCTTCATTATGTTTTGACCAGCTTTTAACTATCCCTCACATTGTGGCATGTATTTAATTTAGTTATACTTTTCAGAATCACCTTCATTTAAAAAGCTGCATTTCCGTAATTTTGGGAGAAGTTTAAAGTATCAGCATTTGGTTATATTAGATGCCATATTATGAATATGATGTACCATAATACTTTAAAGGTTGTCATTTGAACTATCAACTATATATTAAATTACTAGAAAAAGAATCTAACTCTATTTTCCTAATCTTCCAAATATGACTGCCCATTTTAGCTCACTTTCAAAGAGCTATTGTTGCAATATACTTCTTCAAATATTGTGTAGTTCAAAGAGTCACTTAAGAAATGTTTCATAGGTGGAAGACTCACTGCATTCTAGGCTATCATTATTTTGGATCTTATCCAGCTATTTGGCTTTCGTATGACTTATGGACAAGGCCATCTCTAGGCTAGGGTAGATCAGGACAATCCCCTTGGACCCTGTGTCCCAGGGGTCCCATCCTTCCAAGTAAGTCCAGAGCTATTTGCTGACAGACCAAATTAGCCCTGGAACCAAGGTTTAAGGGGCTCATTCTTAAGGAAAGGGTAATGATTTAAGGTCAGAACTACTACTACAAAAGTGAATAGGCCTCCTGATTAACCTGGTCCGAAGTTTAATGTCATGATGTCACTACACTCTGGCTGTCAGGCTCAAAAACCAGGGTGGGTCTTCATGATGTTATTTTCATTTCTATGTCTCCCTGTATAGCATTAGAATACTTGCTGCCTAGGTAACAAAATTTGCTGACATCCTTCAGCTCAGTTTCTCTCATGAAAACCTATGGATGAGAAAAGAGTTTTTATGGCCCAGCTGTTGGAGCACTTAATCTAGTCTAGATAGCTCAAGTTACCACATTTAAGGTTGGGTTAAAAATCAGTTTGTTATTTAATTACCATTTAGAATATTAAAATATTGTATTCAGTATTATTTATGTATTAAAATGATCAAGAATATTGCTTTACTTGCTTTCAGCTGTTTATGATACTAAAAAGTATATGTTATAGAGGTTATATTAGTCTTTATATTGCAACTAATTTCCTTTTATCGCTTAAAGAGAGAATAAACTCTACTGAGAAAATATATGCAGTGAGATTCCATTGATTCTTCAGACATTATTGCCTGAGAAACTTCGTGAAAGACTAAACCCAGATTTTTTACATAAAACACAACATCCCTAAGTGTGAATATATATTAAAACATTGTATGTTTAAAGATACACTTGAAAGAGAATGATAGATGACATCTCCAGAGGCAGGACATGGGAAACTCATTTTTTAACTTAAAATACATCCATTTCAACTAGGGCTATTCAGGGAAGCAATTATATCAGAGTACTCACACCCCTATTTTAGGAAAGTTCAGGCTAATACAGAAAAGGAAAACAATCATCACTTCGATCCATAGACAGGAAGCACTTTCTAGTCATATAAGGAGCATCACAAAGGACAAATCTATACCGATGGTATTTTATTGATACCAGTGTTTAAAGAGCTATTCCTGCGTGGTTTGAAACTTGATTTATCTTTATATGCACTTCTTTTGAGGATGCCACAACCATGGTCAATCAGATTCTGCCTGGGAATAAGGTAAATATAATCAATTTTAGAAACTGCATTAACTCTTTCAGTGCATGAAGAGAGATCACTGAATAACTTGTTGCTGTAAATGTTCTTGGCCTGAGTGTTAATACAAAAGTGCTTACCATGCCTTACGTGTCTTTCAAGGCCTCTTTCCTTCTCACCACTTTTCACCTTTCACTTATATATTTTCACTCTTCGTCTAGATATTTAAATACAAATCTCATGGTTTGAAGAGGAGGTCATTCAAGTTTCAATTGGATACAGTGTCCTTTGCCTGGAAAGAGTCTAGCCCGAATATTTCATCTGCACACAGTAAGCACTCAGTAAATACGATTGAGTGAATGAATACCCCAAGCTTTTATTTTTAAAGTGAAATTTTTATGTCTCAAATACTGACATAGTAAATAGTGCCTGCTACTTTTGATGGGCAGTATTCATGTACAGTAGATACATAAGGCAACTTATGGGCACGAAAATGAAACAGTATATATGCTTTCAAATACTGTAACGTTGGCAGTTAATGAATTCTGTTCCATTTCCTTCATTAGCCAAACCTATTTAGTTGAGAAATCTTGAAGAAAGAGATAATAAATTTCTCCCAGTAAATGTTTACAGCTCTCCAATCCTGAGCTTGCAATATTGATGGTTTTGGTGGCTAAAGACATCTGCTGAATAAAGGCCAATTTTAGGGGGGTTTAAAGCTAAAAAAAGAAACATAATTTCATTTTTGTGTAGCACAGAAAGGCCTCAATGGCCTGTAAAGTCATCGCAGTTAAGAGACTTGGCAAAAACTACATCTCAGATAGGAACTCATACATAGGCATAATGTGGAAAAGGTCTTGGCAGGTCAAGATGATTTCAGCATTTATGTTTACCAGTGAGCAGCCCATAAAAAATGACTCACTTCTTAGCAAACCTTCCACATGTTTAAGAAGTGACTACACCACAGTTCAATTTCAAATTATGACCCATTAAAATCTTAAGGTATTTCAAACAGCACTCAAAATCAATTGCCCTAGTGTGATTCTAATTCAGTATATTTCCTCAAGTTCACAAGTGTTTGATTTGTAAAGATATTAGAACTATTTCCCAAGAAATGCTTCAGTGAGTGGGACTTAACCTTGTCTCTGGTTGAGGGAGGGTCACACACATTGATTTCTGAAAACATTTGCCACTGAGCATCACTAGTCTGAATCAGGAGACACAAGAGAGAAGGATGGATGGGTAAAAACTGAAGTGTTCACCTCAGATGTGTGCGGTATTTTTCCATGACTCCTTCCTGCATCCTTACTCTCTTCTTATACATCCTAGTCTTCTCTGTTCTTCAATTTTCTTTTTCTTCTCTAATATTTCCTTCCCATTTTACTGTCACTTCCCACACAGATACCCAGGCTTTCTCATGAGATGGGGTTTTAATAAGACTTTGTAGGTTGAAAGAGTAATGATCTGTCAGATATCAAGGGGGAGGGAGTTCCAAACCAGAGGAAGGAAGTGGATGAGAGGTTGGCGGTGAGATAGACAAGACTGAGATACAGTGAGTAGGTTGGTGTTGGAAGAAAGAAGTGTGAGAGCTAGGTTGTCATAGTAAATTAGGGGCAAGGTGATAGAGTGCTTTAAAACTGATGCCAAGAAGTTTCTGTTTGATGCAGAGGTGGATAGGCAACCATTGGAAATTCTTGAGGAGTGGGGAAACATGGACTGAACAGTTTTATAGAAAAGCGATCCTGGCAGCAGAGCTAAGTATGGACTGAAGTGGGGAGATAGAAGAGGTAGGAACGTCAGCAAGGAGGCTGGTGCAGTAGTCAAGGGTTAGGATAAGTGCTTGGATTAAAGGGATAGCAGTTCAGATGGAGACGAAGGGTTAGATTTTGGAAATGCTGTGAAGGGTGAAGGGTGAACCTACTTGATCTGGTGACAGATGGAATACGTGGATGGAATAAGAGAGGTGATTTGAGGATAATATCAAAGTTATGGTCTTGTGAGACATGGGCAAAGTTGGCACTGTCTACGTTGATGGGAAAATCAAGGGGAGGGCAGGTTAGGTGGGAAGATGAGGATTTCTGTATCCTACAATATTGTATCATATATTCTGTAAATCATACATAGCCCATAAATTCCTATATCCTATACAATTCCTATATCATTATGTTCTCCACTAGCAGAGTGCTTTACTCCTTGCCACTCTTTATTTTAATGGTAGTAAGTGCTTACTATGTGTCAGGCACTATACTAAGTGCTGGACTGTACTCATTGACATTTTGCCCTATTAAATACTGTAATTGTCCCAAAGCACAAAAAAACCCACAAAACATTGGACAACAGAGGCTAATAATTTTAGCAGCATCATGCCTTGACCAATGCCACCCACCACTTTTCTTCCTACACCAAATCTACATGCAGCAAATTTGGATCATATAATACCAAAACAGACTGGTGTTTTGGGCAAAAAAACCATGCTCTAATCCTTCCACTGTTTGATCAAGTTGTGCAATGAAAACATGTGTTATAGCAGAACTGGAGGTGCCTGGGAACTGCAGACTTCAGGGGAAAAAGTGGGATTTCAGAGTTAGAAAGAAGGGCTGGGTATCAGGAGAGGAAAGTCCAAAGTGAAGTTATAAGCCACATATAACAGAGAAGCAGTGTGGCTCAATGGAAAAAGCATGGGCTTGGGAATCAGAGGTCATGGGTTCAAATCCTGGCTCTGCCAATTGTCAGCTGTGTGACCTTGGGAAAGTCACTTCACTTCTCTCTGCCTCAGTCACCTCACCTGTAAAATGGGGATTAAGACTGTGAGCCCCATGTGGGACAACCTGATCACCTTGTAACCTCCCCAGTGCTTAGAACAGTGCTTTGCACATAGTAAGCACTTAGCAAATGCCATCATTATTATTATTATTATATAAGGGTTGTCATCAATACCTGAGGATTAAATACAGTGGCTTGTTTCAATGAATGTTGGAGTTATGAAGAATGCTCCACTACTGAGGCCGTGCATTTACTCACTGAGAAGATAGTTCAATCGTCCCAAAAAACCACATCAGCTGAAAAGATACAAGATGATATTATATATTGAACCTAATTCCCCATTCTTTTGCATGTCTGAAGTCTGGGCTTTGTTAGAAGATCCTTTTTCAGCTACTGAGCCACAGAGAATTGAACACTGTCTCAAAATTAAATAACTGTGAGTAAATTGGAAAGGGACATTTCTACTGTTTAAAGCTACCTAAGTTGATGATTACCACTTTGAGAACATGCACATAATGTTAATTTTGCACAACAATTTGCATTTGCAATAAGCTTACTTGAGTTCTGATTTCAGTATGCAAACCTGTTTCAACAGTTTCAAGGCCACCAGGAGAAAAAGACCCAGTAAAGACAGAAATGTTTCAATTTTAAAAGTAGAATACTTGTCTTCCTAGTTAAGAGGTACCGTTTCATTCTCAGTTCCATTTACATAGAAGGTCTCTGAGGTGCCTGAGATGCCTGTTGTTTTGCTTGTTTGTTTTTAACGGCATTTGTTAATAGTTTACTATGTACCAGGCATTGTATTAAGCACTGGGGTAGATACAAGCTAATCAGGTTGGACACAGTCCATGTCCCACATGAGTCTCACAGTCTTAATCCCCATTTTTACAGATGAAGTAACTGAAGCTTTGGAAAACGGCCTTTGGAAATCACTCGACTGTAAAAAAAGCCAGATTTGGGCCACGTTTGGTATAAGACAGATCAATCAATCCTATTTATTGAGCACTTACTGTTTGCAGAACACTGTACTAAGCACTTGGGAGAGTACAGTGTCACAGAGTTGGTAGACACATTTCCTGTCCACAACATGCTTACGGTTCAGAGGGGGAGAAAGACATTAACGGAAATAAATTAATTACGGATATGTATATAAGAGCTGTAGGGCTGAGGGACAAAGGTCCCTGACTATGGTTGCCATGGTTACAAATCCGCTCACTGGAGGCTCCTAACCTAAGGGAATATGTGAATGCCTCAAATCGCAATGTACAAAAGTAAACTGGAATGCAATCCTAGTTTATATGCCACAAGAGGGAGTAGGAAGAAGTTGAAATGTGACTCTCCAGCTCAAAATCGCCCTGCCGAAGAGACCTGCCATATCGGAGGAACTTGAACAGGACCCCCAGGCAAAATGTTGGGAAATCCTCCTCCTTAATCCTGGGAAACACTTCTAGTCTCTGCACCATGGATTTGTTTTCTCAGGGCATTTTAGGGCTGCCTTAGCCTCCACCATGGTCCCACTCTGGTCCCAGAGACAGAATATCCCACAGCTTTGGGAAGTACGCAAAAGGGCAGTGGATCTGAACGTGGGAAAGAATACGATTGCAATCTCGGGCACATTTTTCAAAAAACACATATTAGGTATAGAGCGTATTAAGTGCAGATGGTAATAAGCCTTGGCAATCACTGTTATGGCTCTGTTGGGAAATGGGAAGCAGGACAGAGAACAGGATGTGATGGCAGAAGGAAAGGTGGGAGCGTTTTTGAGCAGCTGATGTTGGATTTGTGTGACTTGCACTTTGTATAGAAAGGGACACGTGATTTTAATAGTGGAATTAGCAGCATGTTTGGCAGAATTCCAATGATGGTTCAGTATTTAATGTCTCACTGTACTTCAGTCTCATCTATCTCACTGCCAATTCCTTGCCGGCATCCTCCCTCTGGTCTGAAATTCCCTCCCTCTTTGTATATAACAGACTGCCACTCTACATATCTTCAAAGCCTTTTTATGGTCACATCCTGCCTCTAGCCTAGAACATCCTCCCTCTTCATATCTGACAGACAATCCCTCTCCCCACCTTCACAGCCTTATTGAAATCACGTCTCCCCCAAAAGGCCTTCTCCGATTAAGCCCTCATTTCCCCTACTCCCTCTCCCTTCTGTGCCACTCATGCATTTGGATCTGTACCCTTTAATCACCCCACCCTCACAGCACTTGTGTACGTATCAAACACGTCTAAATGTTTTTCTTTCCCTCTAGACTAAACATTTCTACCAACTCTGTTGAACTGCATTCCAAGTGCTTAGTACAGTGCTCTGCACACAGTAAGCACTCAATGGATACCACTGATTGTTTGTTTGATTGATTGACTGATTAGAAAGTTAGCATTTCAACTAGAAGCCTTCTAGATGGGAAAGTCATCCTTTAGACTGTAAGCTAGTTGTGGGTAGGGAATGTGTCTACCGACTGTTATATTGTTACATTGGACTTGCCCAAGCACTTAGTCCAGTGCTCTGCACACAGTAAGTGCTCGATAAATACGGCTGATTGATTGAAGAGGTTGAGGCACAAAGAGGTTAAGTGGAGACATGGGAGACCAGTGGCAGAACTGAGACTAGAACCTGCATCTCTTGTTTCCCCAGACTTGAGCATTCTCTTCTAGACCCTTTCATCACAAATTTGTGGATGGGGAGGAACCATTATGAACCTGAACGTGCTTAAAAAGACCCTCTTTGGGATGATCTATTTCTCAACACTGAATGAATAATCAATAGGAAGCCTCTAGTCAACACACTCATAGAGCACCATCCTTAAAATCCTTAGGACACACTTTCAAACTGGGCTTTAATACATCCAACATAAAGTAAAGCCAATTTGCACTGCATCACAATGTCTTAAAAAACATTTAAGATTCTAAAAAGAAAATAGAAATAGACTACTTTTTTACGTTCTCAGAAATGGGCAAAGCCTCTCCAGAGCAGGAGTGTTTTTTTACCTATCATATTAATAGATGCACTGAGACACTGATTGAAAAGCAGCCGAGATGTTATCTTACCCTATAATTACACACAGCATTTAAAGACCTCTGTGTACTAACACTTTGTCAAGCAGTGATGAAGAAAACATCTAATTTGGAACTTGCAAAATGTTCTTGTTAACAGTTTCAAAGAATACTACACTAGATATAGTTTTGTTAAAAACTGAAAATTACTTTTTTGCCTTGTGATTTTTTTACTCAGTTTGTCAAGCTTAAATTTACAGTAACACAAACAAATGCAAGTGAATTTGCATTCTGCTCTTGTAACATCAACATATGTTTTAAGGACTCCTTGTCCACTAATCTTATGGCTTCTCTTAGTCATGTTTTAAAACAAAATAAATGCAACCTCCCCTCCTCCCCCGGCCCTTCCTGTGGAACTGTTTTATTGGGTGGCAGTGTTAGTCCCCAAAGAAATGACCCTGCTCCATGTTCCCTCCTCTCTAGACTGTAAGCCCCATGAGGGATTCATTCATTCATTCAATCGTATTTATTGAGCACTTACTGTGTGCAGAGCACTGTACTAAGTGCTAAGGGATAGGGACTGTGTCTAAACTCTATTTAACACCCATATCTTGTATCTACCCCAGCACTCAGAACAATGCTTGGTACACAATAAGCATTTTAAATATACCATTATAAATGATAAATTTTAAACAGACCCTGCATAGGGTTTGCATTCCTAAAAGCAGTGTTTCCTAGTGGATAGAACACAGACTTCAGAGTCATAAGGAGGTGGGTTCTAACCCCGGCTCCTCCACTTGTTTTCTGTGTAACCTTGGGCAACTCACTTAACTTCTCTGTGCCACATTTACCTCTTCTGTAAAATGGGACTTAATACTGTGAGCCCCATGTGAAACGTGGACTACCCCTGAACTTAATATAGTGCCTGGCACATAGTAAGTGCTTAAATGCTATTTTTAAAAGTAACAAAAACATTTTTTTTCAATTTTGTTTTAAAGATACCAAATTGTTTTCATTAAGCTAATTCCTCATTTTCTTGGACTATGTTTTCTGATCTCTCCTATTTATTATTTTGTGCTCGCAGGGCATAAGTACTTCAGTCTAGCCAGTTCTAATGGAATTTGTAGTACTACTGAAAGCAGAATGTTAGAATCTTCTAGTAAGTCTATTTATCTAAAAGAACAGAAACTTTTAAACTTTTGAAATTTCTGGCTTATTGATTTCCCCCCTGCTTTTGCAGTCTTATTCCATGGCTGTAAGCCTCTGAGAAACATCAATTTATTACCTTACTTGCTGTACTTATTAGTTTTACTATTATTGCTCTCCCTACCTCATCTTGCGAGCCCCTACATAGGACAGGAACTGTGTCTGAACTGATTATCTTGTATCCACCCCAGGATTTAGCACATGATAAAGGCATAATCAGCACCACTAATGTTTATTATTACAAGTACTACTAACTTCCCCAAAGTGGTGGTGGGGCTCGGGGTAACATTTAGAAATTGGGAAGTGGTTGCTGGGACTATGCTATCAAGGGTGAGGCTATTTGCCTAAAGAACTATCTAGGACATTCTGCACAGTGGAAATGCTCAGCAAGAATCTTGAATGTAACTGAATACTGGGGGTGGCAAAGATTGAAGTGACTGTTGTTTCATGATGCTCAGGCACAATATCAAGACTGTATTGCAGGCATCTTGGCTGTGAATGAGTATTACATATAAAAAAAGCCATACATGCACTTCTCAACGTACTGAATTCCTGCCCACTTACTCATTACACAGTATAACCCAATAGAAATCCAGCTAGCAGGAACAAGAAAGTGAGAGTGTGGAACTACACAAACCATCAATACTATAATCATTTCTTTCCTGTAGTGTCTCTGCCTTGAAATCTTTGTGATAGAAGTAAGGTTCATCCATTCTTGATGGGAGACTCCATTATTATTGTTAATACTTGTTATGTCCATATAATTTGCAAAAACACTATGCTAGACATCAGCTGGACTCACAAAACCTAATTTGAACAGCATCCCTGGACCCACAAAGGGCACTAAAGGGAGAGGACAAACACAAAGAACAATGGAAAGATAATCAAAAAAGCAAGAATATAATCAGTAAAAATATATAAGTATGAATCAAGGGACAGATTCTGGCTAGCACAACACTTCTGGTTAAAGGTGTCCCAAGGGAAAAATTTATTCAATTCACCAAATATCCCAAGTGCTGAAAGGGTGACTTCCTCTTGCCCTGTATTCCATGGTTTTATGAGTATATAAGGTGTCTAGCTGAATCACCAAATTAGGTCATCAGGTGGCAGCTGGCCTGCTGATTGATGTCCAGGGGAATTCTTAATTTGTAGTATGTGTGAAGGGCTCAGCTGTGGGGCTCCTTTGGGTCACGGACACACATCAAATAGGCAAGAGGGCAGAGACCCATTCACTTACCTCCGCATCCTAGAAATACCTTACTGTACGTTGGAGTGGTACAGGATATTTCAAGTGTTCATAAAATGAGATTAAATTGGAACATATGGTCACACAACCTACATATGACATGAGGAAGTTACAGAGTAAAAGAGAAAAGGTCTCTGGCTAAGCTCATGCCTATATTAATCAACCCCAATGGATATGAAACTCTTAATTGCACCCTCTAAAGCAGATTTCCACCAACTATTTATAACATATGTACATATACTGCATATAAAATAAAGAATTCTTGTCTTCTTTCAATTCTCATTCTGAAAGTGTATGATAATAGATATTCTTCAATACCCAACCTGGATGGATTCAGTAAGTTTTTACCAGCAATGGGGAGAGGTGAGGTGTCCTGATAGCTTCTTCAGTCAGAATTTTTCTTTCCTGATTTTGATGATAATCAGTAGTGAAATTAATTTTGTCCCACTTCAGGAGTAATTTCTCCCTGGGAAGAACCTCACAGAGATGTAGGTCCTAAACATCAGTAGACACAGCCCTTATCTCTCCCTTAAACCATATTTCATTCTCCTCTCCTCAGTACTACAAAATTAACAAATGAGAGAGGATAAAGATGTGGTTTCAGTGGCCATGGCCTGCCTCCTTGCTCACCTAGAAGGGGTAACAGTTCCCCAAACCAGCATGACTGTTGCTATTGGTCCTCTGCCAAGTCTTCTACCACAGCTGCTGCTGTTGAGAAGCTCCTTCAGATTAGCCACAGCTGTTGGGGCTAATGGGCAGAGGATGAGGGGAGGAGCTAGATCTGTAGAGACTCCATTTTGCCTCAACCAGTGAAGATTCAGAGACCTGTATTCAGGGACCCACCCTGCAGATGAGCCATGCCCTACAGATAATTCAGCTATCACCCGTGGGTACCCCTAGTCACTGGCCTTTTCACATTCACTGGCTCAAGGACAGTTCAACCACCTCCTCTGGGCATCACCAGATGAAGTTGTTATTGCTGTCATTTATTAAATTTTAATTGCTGTTGTTTACCTCATCGACCTCACCATGACCCTTCAACCCCCCCTTCCCCACCTCATCCCTGTCCTCGCGACACTCCTCATCCCCCTCCCCCTGTGCCGGTCCCCTTCATCTCACTCCCATCCAAACCATCTCCACCTTTGTGCCATCCCCTCCCACATTACCCCTTCCACAGCTGCTGCCAAGTGTGGACTGTGGAACCTCTGCTCTATCATGGGGAAGCTTTCCTTCATCCTTGAATTGTACCTCTCTCAGTCACTCCTCCTCCTAGCCATCTGTGAAACCTGACCCTCCCCAGATGACGCAGTCTCCCCTGCTGCTCTCTCCAGAGGGGACCTCATTTTTTCCCACTCACCCAGACTCACTGGGAAAGGAGGAGGTGTTGGCTTCCTGCTCCTGCCTCAATGCTGCTTTCGCACCATTCCACCTCCCCCATCTCTTTCTTTCCCTTCCTTTGAAGCCCATATCATCCGCCTCTACCATCCACTCCAGATTCTAGTAGCTGTCATCTTCCGCCCCCCAGGTCCCACCTCCAACTTCTTTAACCATTTTGATCCCTTTCTCACATTCCTTCTCTTCTTCTCCTTGCCCACTTTGATTCTTGGGGACTTCAATATCTGCACAGATGTTCCTGATGACCCTCTGCTGCCTGCCTTCTATCACTCCTCAACTCCGCTGACCTACTGCTCCACCGCACCTCACCCACTCATCAAGTTGGACACACACTAGATCTCATCGACCTCTAACCACTGCACAATCTCTACCCTGACCAACTCTGAAATCCCTCTATCTGACTACAACCTCCTCACTTGCCTCCTCTCCCACACACCTCCTCCTTGTAAATCTGTACTACTCCCCCACAGAGAACTCCAATCCAGGAAGGTCTCTACTTATCATGCTCGACTTAGCCTCCATGCCAAAACTACCCACGCTTGACCAAATAGATGTTCTCAACACCACCCTCTCTACTGAACTCAACTCACTCATTCCGCTATCCCTTTGTCAATCTCGTACCACTATCCCACCGCCCTGGATCACCTGCACAGTCCGCCTCTTTCGCTCTTGCACTTGAGCCACAGAGTGCAGCTGGCGGAAATTAAATATCAGGCCGATTTTGTCCACGTCAAGTTTATCCTTGAATCTTTCAACTCTGCCCTGTCCTCTGCTCGGCAAAACTATTTCTCTACCCTTGTTGACACCCACGTCTATCACCCGCACCAGTTGTTCCAGACATTTAACTCCCTCCTCAGGCCCCCTATCCCCCTGCCTCCCTCCTCCTTTGTCCCCACTGACCTTTCCACCTTTATTAAGAAAATTGACACCATCAGGTGAAATGGCTAAGTGACATCTGGCAGGGTCAAAATAAGGTAATGCACTCTCATCCATTTTACAAAACCAAAGCAGCAAAAATAGTCCACTAAATAGATGTGCAAAAAATGAATTCAAAAGGGGTAAACTCTTTTGTTTAGTTTTTACTCTAATGTGCACACTGAGCCCCATGACTTCCACTAATATTGATATGTCACAGGGTTAAACTGCTGTTTGTTGCTCGATTGACAGTCTCGTTGTTAATGCTTGTTTGTAAAATGCTAGTGAAAGCTCTAATTTAGCCCCTAGGATTATGCAAAATCATTGACACTTTCGGTTTCATTTCTCCAGAGAAATGGATTGTCTAACATAACTGATCTGTGGTAAGGGTCAGGTTCAGAAGAAAATCCCATTATATAATTGTAATGCTTAGATTTATCCATCAATGGTATTTGTGTGTTTATTGTATGCTGAGAACCGTAGTAAGTACTTGGCAGAGTACAATGCAATAGAGTTGGTAGACTAGATTCCTGGCCAGAAGGATCTTACATTCTAGAGAAAGAGGAAGACGTTAAAATAAATTACAGATAAAGGAAAATGTGAGAGAATAATAGGTTTTGTGGGGATGAGGTGAATATCAAGTGCTTAAGGGGTACAGATCCAAGCACATGGATAATGCAGAAGGGAGGACAAATAAAGGAAAGGAGGAGATGTGATTTTTAAATAAGACGTTAAAGGTGGTTTTTTGGTTATGAAGAGAGACAGAGTTCCAGGCCAAAGGGCAACTTTACCATTTCTAAGCACTTTTCCAATCGCAAGTAAATCACAAGTAATCCAATCATGCTGAGAAGCAGCGTGGCTCAGTGGAAAGAGCATGGGCTTTGTTATCAGAGGTCATGGGTTCAAATCCTGGCTCCTCCAATTGTCAGCTGTGTGACTGTGGGCAAGTCACTTCACTTCTCTGTGCCTCACTTACCTCATCTGTAAAATGGGGATTAATACGGTGAGCCCCCGTGGGACAACTTGATCACCTTGTAACCTCCCCAGCGCTTAGAACAGTGCTTTGCACATAGTAAGCACTTAATAAATGCCATCATTATTATTAAATCCTAGGAGTCAGTCAAGAAGTAGAATCCCCATTTCACAGTCGGAGAATCTAAGAAACACATACTGAGATTATTTGACTGCAGTGAAGGAGATACCGAACCAAAATTTATTGTTGGAAAAGTTTGCTGTGACCTTTTGTAAATGATCGATAAGATTGCTACAGCCATATTGATGGGGACAGCCTGCAATAGTGATTTTTTTGTGTGTGAGTATGCTAGGTCACTGAACAAGCTCTCTTTAAAAAATAAATAAAATGAATGCTGCATAGTGGACATGGGGGTGGAATGATTCTAGTAAATCAAACTGGGTCTTATGTAGATATGGAAACAGGGTTCCACAACTCTAAAAGTACTTTTTTTGCTATTGGATCCATAAGTCTTCATAAGGGAGGAGGAGGAGGTTTTTCTATAACCTGAGAAGGGTTTGAAGGTGCATCATTACATCTCACGATGAACTATAACTACAGTACATACAATTTTCTCAGACCTCATGACCAGCAGGAATGCCAACATGACTATTGGGAAGGAGACTTCAGGATTTTCTTAGATATGGTTGGTTGGTTGCACATAAGGTAAAACAGTGTATGGAAAACTGAGAGTAGATCCCCTTGCATAATTACGTATTTAGGAGTTTGGGGAAGATTTGCTTCCTGCAATTCAACTTTACATGCATTCATTTCTTGGATATCTTGAAATCCCATGACCATAAAACAAACTGGCGGTTATATGGGCTACTGCTTAGGCTATTTAGTATGCAGTGACATTTGATGAGGAAAAGTCTGAGGGGGGGGAATAAGAAAAGCATTTATGCATGTATATAGATTCAGGCTTTTTTTCACGTACAGGACTACAATTGCTCTCTAAGCTTTAGTTTGCACAAACAACACTCATCCAGCATATATTTCATTTAGACAGTGAACACAACAGCACTGTAGATCAATGTTTACACAAGGATGTATCAATCAATTGTATTTTTTTGAGTTTTTACTGTGTGTGGAGTATCAATCGTATTTATGGAGTGCTTACTGTGTGCAGAGCACTGTACTAAGCGCTTGGGAAGCACAAGTTGGCAACACATAGAGATGGTCCCTACCCAACAGTGGGCTCACAGTCTAGAAGGGGGAGACAGAGAACAAAACAAAACATATTAACAAAATCAAATAAATAGAATAGATATGTACAAGTAAAATAAATAGAGTAATAAATATGTACAAACATATATACATATATACAGGTGCTTGGCAAAGTGCTATATAACAGAGTTGGTAGAAATGTTCCCTTGCCCACAACGAGCTTACAGTCTACAGGGGGAGGCAAGCATTAATATAAATTACAGATGTACTATTCTTCGTGTACTGGGCAGTTCACACTTCCTTTCAACTTCAACAATCTTTGTTTTAAGCAAACTGTCTTGTCAGGTGAAATCACAAAGAAAATTAAAGTCAGTTATCAGGTGAAGGGAAGAGACTATTGCTACATCCACCAGCGTGTGTATCAACCACAGGGAAGGGATCCAGAAACCTGTTATGTGGTGGTCACAGAAGATCATTTTCAGATGATTTGTCTTTCCTGTCTTCAAGTGATAGTGATCTCATGTGTGTGTGTGTGTGTGTGTGTGTGTGTGTGAGGGGGGGTATCTAGGCGCTTGCTCTGTGACAAACACTGTTTTAAGCACTCTGGTAGATACAAGTTAATTAGGTCAGACACAGTCCTTGTCCCACACAGGGGCTCACAGTCTACATGGGAGAACAGGTGTTTTATCCCTGTTTTACAGTCAAAGAAACTGAGTCACAGAGAATTGAAGTGACTGTGTGCAACCTGCTTAGCTTGTATCTACCCCAGTGCTTAGAACAGTTCTTGGCACATAGTGAGTGCTTAACAACTACAATAATTATTATTACTTTGCCCTAGGTCAGACATGACAGAGTCAGGATTAGAACCCAGGACCTTTTGTCTCCCAGGCCTGTGTTCTTTCCACTAGGCAACACTGTTTCTCACTGATTTGTATTCATATTTCTGGGGTTTCAAAGGAGAAGGGGAAAAGTGATAGAAGTAGGAGCCATCTGGATTTTTTTCTCCCATTACCTTAGGTACTTCTGGGGTACACATCAGTGATGTGACAAGTGATTAAAAACTAATGATGGGTATCAACTTGTTCTACCCAGTCTTGCTTCACAATGATTTATTCCCTGTTGGAAGATGCATGTAAGCAAACTTGAAAGTGACAGCTTTCAAAACATTCTTGTCCTCTAGTCTGTAAACTCACTGTGGACAGGGAATATATCTGTTGTGATTTCCCGGGCACCTAGTACAGTGGCCTGCACACAGTAAGCGCTCAGTAAATACAATTGATCATTCTGAAATCAGGAACAATGGGAGACCCAGTCCACTCTTTGCCTGTGTACCCAAAGACTACATCAGCAGCCATTACATCAAATAAAATATAAATAAGCAGTTGCACGTGAATAATCTCGCAAGCATGACTAGGATTCATTCCAAATGCCGGGGCATTTTTGTGGAGGCTTTTATAGGGAAATTGGCTCAGGAAAGTACAACTGTTTTTCAGGAGAAAGTCATTGGCTAGACCTATCTAGTGAATGTGAAGCTAACAGCAATCATCCAGTTAATTTAGACTTCCAAATGAATAACTGAGGGTAAAATATCCCTTTTGAAGCCCAAATGATTTGTTTTGACTGTCTGTGTGGCTACAGGCTAACTTTGGCTTTCACTTTGTAACGTTTTGGTTGAACTAGTTGGAAATTCTTTCATGGAAATTCTACTATAAAGCTCCCCACTCAGTTACGCCAGGGCTCCTACACTCTCCTACCTCAGTCTTCTCCTCCTCTGGACTCTCCTTCCATTATCTCAGCCTATCCTTGGACAGAGCAGCTAGGTAGACCTGGGGTGCTCCTTTCATCTTAGTGAACTGGAGAAATCTCTTTGCACTTTTTGCCAGATCCTACAAACAGGCTTTTCTCATCTTACCGTTTCAGCATGGGACTGTAAGATCCCTCTTGGTCCACTCATCTGGCTGGTTAATTCAACCTTCCGAACTCCCTCTTAGGCAGGACCCCAACAGATGCTCACACTTGCAACCACTAGAATTTTAAGGTACAATCTGGTTTATTGAAAATGAAGATCTAGAAAAAAATCTTTTGTGTGTGTGTGTGAGAAAGGGAAAACTATGACTCCTTTGGTATCTGGGACTGTAAGCTAGAATTTTGAGATTTTACCTTTCTGTTTGAAAATACAAAACTTCCAAACGTTTTCATCATGAAATTCTTCACACCTTGTCACATTGTCTGAGTTCTGAGAAAACAATACCACCATTGGAGAAGACATTTATGCTGCCCTCTTTTTTTTCCCTAATGCTGTCACAGATGATCAGACATAATAAAAACATATTTAGCACATTAAATGCTCTCCATTAAGATAGCACTTTCCTACTTGAGAAGTATTGAGTATTGGTGAATTTAACCGCAATTCAGGACTGTACTTTTTAAAACCATCTTTGTTACATACTTGGAAAAGTGTACCTTGTTGTCTGCTTCTTTTTTTTATAACACTTGCACACAAGCTTTGAATTTTACTTTGAAAATTGATTTTTTTTATACCAAACCCGTTTATATCCCTGAGATAACACTGAAGTACTTCTACTGCTATATTTTTTTTCACCAAAGCAAAGCTAATAAATGTGAAATCCTCTCTCCACACTCAAGATATCAAGGTAAGGAGGATACGTTTGAAAAATTGCTCTAATACATCAGAAAATATAAAAATCAATAAGCTATAAAAGCTAAAAAGCTTCTTCAATTTTGTCCCCTTATTGCTCAGGGTAGGTGGCCAGGGTCCGGAGAACAGTCCAAGGTTGCAAAAGCTATTATATATCCAGTCGTGTATTGCAGAAAATATATGAAGCCCCCACATAAAACTGTGAATGCATTTGAGAAACAAAAGGTGCTAGTAATGGCCTTTAGGTTCTTGCTCACTTGATGGAGAGCCAGCAAGTGTGCTGGAGAAATCATACAGCTATGGCTTTTTTCTGTTTTCACGTTTGTGTGAAAATGAAATAAGCTTTAAGAGCACTTTCCACTTCCTTCTCTACATCTGCTTTTCAGGCACAGGAAATACATTGCACTTTATTGCACATTCACCGCTTATAAAATTCTGTTTGGGAAAACAACAAAATGTAGTTCCATATGCCAGGAAGGATTTGCCTTATGGGCATAACTGAAACTTTGGGCTCTTTGTTAGAAAAGCACTTCCCTGTTAAACTGTATTCACCTTCCCTTTTCTGTGTGTGTGTGTGTGTGTGTGTGTGTATGTGTGTAATCTTTGTGACTTTGAGGAACTTATTGCTATCACTAAAAGGTATTAAGTATTTACATAAAGCTAAGTACTGGAGTAATTACTCAGAGTAACAGAGTGATTACATTAATTTTGGGGCTAAATGACCACTGTAGATTGTCCTCTAGACTGTAAGCTCATTATGAGCAGGGAATGTGTCTGTTTATTGTTGTACTGTATTCTCCCAAGCACTTATTACAGTGTTCTGCACACAGTAAGCTATCAATAAATATGACTGACTGAATGAATGAAAGGAATTCAGAAATCGAACCTTAATGAAACTGTGAAAATGAATAGACATTTGGTAAAGGCCACCTCTTAAATGAGCAATCTTGGGGAATTCACCAAGTAGGAGACTCTCTGTCCATAAAGTCAGATTAACGCTAGGAAGCAGCGTGGCTCAGTGGAAAGAGCACGGGCTTTGGAGTCAGAGGTCATGGGTTCAAATCCCAGCTCCACCAACTGTCAGCTGTGTGACTTTGGGCAAGTCACTTAACTTCTCTGTGTCTCAGTTACCTCATCTGTAAAATGGGGATTAAGATTGTTAGCCCCCCATGGGACAACCTGATCACCTTGTAACCTCCCCAGCGCTTAGAACAGTGCTTTGCACATAGTAAGCGCTTAATAAATGTTATTATTATTATTATTATAATGTGGCACTGTCCATTCCAGGATGCAGATCTTCCTGGAGGGGAGAAGGGTTTTTAAGCTCCCCTAGCCTGCATTTATAGAACGTAATATAATTAAGGTGTTTGTGGGACTTCCCCAGGATGCTCAGTCTGGTTTTCAACATGGAGTTCTAGAGGTTACTGGAGACCAGATTAGTTCTGGGCTGTGGGTTTTAGGATACTCTTAGGGGGGAGAGAGATCCAGACCATCAGGACAGGCCTCTTGGGAAAGTCTGCACTGAATCACATATGTCTCTCAAATCTGCTGCTGTCAATGTATACCCCTAGGGCCACATCAGGGACATTCTGTTTTCTCCCGGGCTTTGCGACTATTACTTTTTTTGCTTTTGTTTTAGTTTTTTGGGGTTTTTTTGACGGGGGCAGGTATTTTTAGAGAAAAATCTTCCTAGAGTAGGACAGAGTTGGTAAGAGGAAAATATTAAGGAAAATAAAGGTATGATTTTTATTTATACTGAAGAGCTGTTAACATTTAATCTGCTTATTTAAGGTCAGGATATTAAAGCAAAAAGTATTCCAAAGGCTAAACCCCAAACTGAAAAGACTACAAAATGGTGTAAACGTACTAGGAATAATATATATTTTATGCAACGTTTATGACTAGATCATGTTGTCGACTTAAAATGCCTGGTATAAATGGCACTCAAGATTTTTTGAACGAACTATTCTCATCAATCTATCTACACAATATACATATTTTGGAGGGGTATGAGGCAGGGAAAGCTATCTAAATTAACTGTCTGTTCAGCCCAACCCATCAGAACATTAACAGCTTGCCACTCTTATTCTCATTCACTCCCAGAATGTCTCCATTTGGACATCCAGCTGACTCCTTCAAACTCAATATGAACATCTCATCATCCCTATTGAACACACTCTTCCTCATCCTAACCTTCTCATCTCTATTGAAATCCCCAATTCCACAACACTGATGTCACCTTTGAGACATCAAAGGTGTCTTTCAGCACTCACATTCAATCAATTCAAAATTACCTAGGTCTATTTATGCTCATTCTCAGCACTTAGGTACAGATGTATATTCAATTGCACATTCGATTATTTAACCTTGGTGTCATCCTCGACTCCGCTCTCTCATTCACCCCTCATATCCAAGCCTTCACCAAAACCTGCCGGTCTCACCTCCGCAACATTGCCAAGATCCGCCCTTTCCTCTCCATCCAAACCGCTACACTGCTCCTTCAAGCTCTCATCTTATCCCGTCTGGACTACTGCATCAGCCTCCTCTCTGATCTCCCATCCTCGTGTCTCTCCCTACTTCAATCTATACTTCATGCCGCTGCCCGGATTGTCTTTGTCCAGAAACGCTCTGGGCATGTTACTCCCCTCCTCAAAAATCTCCAGTGGCTACCAATCAATCTGCGTATCAGGCAGAAACTCCTCACCCTGGGCTTCAAGTCTCTCCATCACCTCGCCCCCTCCTACCTCACCTCCCTTCTCTCCTTCTACAGCCCAGCCCGCACCCTCAGCTCCTCTGCCGCTAATCTCCTCACCGTGCCTCGTTCTCGCCTGTCCCGCCATCTGCCCCCAGCCCACGTCATCCCCCTGGCCTGGAATGACCTCCCTCTGCCCATCCGCCAAGCTAGCTCTCTTCCTCCCTTCAAGGCCCTACTGAGAGCTCAACTCCTCCAGGAGGCCTTCCCAGACTGAGCCCCCTCCTTCCTCTCCCCCTCGCCCCCCTCTCCATCCCCCCGTCTTACCTCCTTCCCTTCCCCACAGCACCTGTATATATATGTATATGTTTGTACATATTTATTACTCTATTTTACTTGTACATATCTATTCTATTTATTTTATTTTGTTAATATGTTTGGTTTTGTTCTCTGTCTCCCCCTTCTAGACTGTGAGCCCCCTGTTGGGTAGGGACCGTCTCTATATGTTGCCATCTTGTACTTCCCAAGCGCTTAGTGCAGTGCTCTGCACACAGTAAGCGCTCAATAAATACAACTGATTGATTCATTCATTCATTCATTATTGGTTATTTATTATTTCTAACATACTCATGCTATTACCTCTTCTACCTTTGTTTCTTCCCCTGCTCTCACTATTCATGATTATATGTCTGCCTATCACCACCATTAATAATAATAATAATAATAATGGCATTTGTTAAGCACGTACTATATGCAAAGCAGTATTCTAAGCGCTGGGGGGAATACAAGGTGATCAGGTTTTCCCACGAGGGGCTCACAGTCTTAATCCCCATTTTACAGATGAGGTAACTAAGGCTCAGAGAAGTTAAGGGACTTGCCCAAGGTCACACAGTAGACATGTGGCGGAGCCAGGATTAGAACCCATGACCTCTGACTCCCAAGCCCGTGCTCTTTTCACTGAGCCATGCTGCTTCTCTGAGAAAAGTTACCATCAGTCTGTAAGCCCTCCACAGTGTAGGAAACAAACTTTGTGCCTCTGATGTACTCTTAGACTTTAATAATAATAATAATAATGGCATTTGTTAAGCACTTACTATGTGCAAAACACTATTCTAAACGCTGGGGAGGTTACAAGGTGATCAGGTCGTCCCATGTGGGGCTCATAGTCTCAATCTCCATTTTACAGATGAGGGAACTGAGGCACAGAGAAGAAGTGACTTGCCCAAAGTCAGACAGCTGACAAGCGGCAGAGCCGGGATTAGAACCCATGACCTCTGACTCCCAAGCCTGTGCCCCTTCCTCTGAGCCACGCTGCTTCCCCTAAGAGTACTCTTATACAAGTAGGCACTAAAAAAACAAGAATGATGAATTGATCATTGTCTTATGTTATGATAAGCACTGTGCTTGATATAAAATAAGCAGATTATTCAGGTTTATCAATCAATTGTATGACATGCTTATTGTGTGCAAAGCACTGTACTAAGCACTTGTCCCCCACATTTAGTCTGGAGCTCTGTTTTTCTAGACACTGTATGCTTTTGCTGTCTGTATTTATCTTGGTATTTGCCTTTCATGCTGTTTTTGTCCTTTGGTTATTCCATCTTTTATCATGTTTCTGTCACCAGAGTGGCATAAGAATGTAAAAGTGTAAGCAATATCCCTGTCATAGTACCTTCCTCCATATATCTACTTAACCTTTCTCTAACTTAATTCCTCAAGACCCATAATTAATTTTATATTTCATTTAATTTTAGACCTTTAATGCATGAATTTAACCAAACCCTTCTAGAAACCATTGATAATTGTTTGCTATCACAATTTCTTGTGGTAATGAATTCCAGGTAATTGCCACCGGTAATGTAAAAATGTGTAATTGCCACCTGTAGTGAAAACTGAGCCCCCTCCTTCCTCTCCCCCTCCTCCCCCTCCCCATCCCCCCCCGCCCTACCTCCTTCCCCTCCCCACAGCACCTGTATATATGTTTGTACATATTTATCACTCTATTTCTTTTACTTGTACATATTTACTATTCAATTTATTTTATTAATATGTTTTGTTTTGTTGTCTGTCTTCCCCTTCTAGACTGTGAGCCCGCTGTTGGGTAGGGACCGTCTCTATATGTTGCCGACTTCTTCCCAAGCGCTTAGTACAGTGCTCTGCACACAGTAAGCGCTCAATAAATATGACTGACTGACTGAATGAATGAATGAAAAAATGTTTTCTTTTTGATCCTGTTTATTATAGCTTCTCCAAATCTAATGAGTGCTCCTGATTCCGCTATGGTGGCAGTTGAAAAACAACAATTCAAATGTTTGCTTCAATAACCTCCATCATTTTGTGAATGTCCATAATGTCCCCTCTTGGACTTGTACTAATTTCGTTTCAGCCTATCCAGTCTCCAGATCATTTTGGTTGCTTTGTCAGTACTTCTCTATTATCTTCTGCCTAAGATTTGGTGACCAGAATTGACACCACAGTCCAAAAGGCTATTTCTGAAATCATGAGGAGAATGTTTCACAGTGTGTTGTCCTTCTCAGATTCTGACTTCTCAAACAATATTTGAGGACTGATGATCATGTTTGCACATTACCATTAAAGATATAATTGGAATTAACTTTTCAAGTCATACCCATTCATGAAACCAAGAATAAAAGTGATTTGACAAATTCAAACATAGGAAAAAAGTTCGTGGGTAAAAGATCCCAAGTCGGGGAGCATTAGAACTGCTGCCAAAGTGGAGAAAGGATCACTTTAATACTTTATAATCAGATATAAGTGAGCCATTACTGGATAATTTTCAATATTATATCCAGTTCATATTACAAGATGGACTGTACTTTCTATTGGTGCTCACCTCTTTTCATTTCTCCAGTATTAAGTGTCTTTAGTTGAATTTGCAAAGTCAACTGTTCCCTTTAGTTTGTACACATCAAGGTCAAATTAAGGTCAAGCTTAGATGAAAGGCATAAATGATGTGCTCAAATGTGATTAGGCTATGCGATGAACAAATGAGTGAGAAATGCAATATTGACCCAATCTTTTCCCTGAATCTTCAGGCAGTTTATAGGGGATATGGGAATATATCATGACAAGATTTATAAAAGCAGATCACAATTTACAGCTAAGCAATGGCTTATTCCTGGAACTGGATTCAGAGGACTATGAACGCTGTCAGTAAATGACTGCAAGGAAACGAGATTAAGGAAGTTATATAATATAGATGACTGAAATGTATCCTGAAAATTATTTTTGAAAGGGGCTAGAACCCTCATTGAGCATTATTATTAAAATTGGGATTACTTTTTTTTGGCAAGGCCTTAATTTTTCCCTTTGAAAGAGAAGGGCAAAAGCAATAAAATCCCTTTCTATCAAAATTGTCTTGGTGTTTTCACATGATATTCAGCTTCAATCCACAGCCATCCGCTTTCCAGCACTGAGGGCCTAATTCTACCCTTCAATTCACACTGCAGATCTCTGAAATTTGGAGTAATTTATTTGTTAGAAAGCTGGCAGCAAGCTCTACACTGCAGTGTTCATCCATTGGTATCCTGCCACCTTTCAAAAATGATGCATCTTCAGTTCTGCCTGTCTTGTGCATTTGTCATGGCAGAATCTCAGGGTCCCCGACACAAAATCACTGGAATTAACAAAATGTTTAGGTTATTCCTATGCTATCAACTGAAATAGGCAGAACTGGATCCAATTACTGAATAATAATGCATGCCAGACATTTTCTATAAAATGCTTCCCTCTTCAGACCCTTCAGATATATAACCAAGAAGGACCTGTCTGGCTACATAGATTTTTACAGGTCAGTTTTGTAGAATCCAAGAACTAAACATTTCCTCCAGTGCAGAGGCGCATCTTGTTTTATGTGAGACCCTCTTTTAAGGGCCGAAGGATCAATAAATTAATGGAAAATTCACCCATCTGCATGTGGCTCTTCAAATTTGAGATGGATATGTGGTAGCGTGGGTAATATTCATTTGATTGCACTAAATGTTGTAAAAAGGAATAAATGAATAGTTTAATGTGAAAGAAAGTGTTCTTGACATTATTTTATAATGGTCTTTAAGTGCTTATTATGTGCCAAACACTGTCCTAAGCCTTGGGACAGATAAAGTTAATCAGGCTGGATACCTGGGGCCTTCAGTCTAAGTGGGATTCAGATTAGACATAAGGAAACTGAGGCAAGGAGAAGTGAATAATAATAATAATAATGACATTTGTTAAGCACTTACTATGTGCCAAGCACTGTTCTAAGCACTGGGGGGGATACAAGGTAATTAGGTTGTCCCATGTGGGGCTCACAGTCTTCATCCCCATTTTCCAGATGAGGTAACTGAGGCCCAGAGAAGTTAAGTGATTTACCCAAAGTCACCCAGCTGACATGTGGCGGAGCCGAGATTAGAACCCACGACCTCTGACTCTCAAGCCCGGGCTCTTTCCACTAGGCCACGCTGCTTCACTAAGTGAGTTGCCCAAAGTCACACGGCAGGCAAGTGGCAGATCCAGGATTAGAACGCAGGCTCTCTGACTCCCTTTTCCACTACGCTACACTATTTCAGGACAGGCAGTGGGTAGAGCACTTTGGGGTGAAGATAAAAACTCCAACTACTGCACGTAGTCAAATGTGAGCATTTTATACCTAACTCTTCCAATCACTCAACCTGTAAAAGCTCCCTCCAGCATAGTGTTGCATGTGAAAACAGAGTCCAAAAGAGGGGGATTCAATGACCTTGGAGCAAGGGTGATGGATCAGGGATGCTTCCAGAGAAATGCTCTAGATTCAGGAGGATTCAAACAGGCTTACATATGATATTTCAACCTGCTGTTTGCACACGCAACCAGTGTCCTGGAATTAAACAGAACACAACACATCTATGCAGCAGGTTGTAATAACACTGGAGGGAACAGGAAGAAGAGACAAATTTTTCCCTTCACAGTGGTGACATAAATAATAATAATAATAATAATAGTATTTGTTAAGTGCCTACTATGTGTCAAGCACTGTAAGTGCTGGGGTATAAACAAGCTAGTCAGGTTGGACACATTCGCTGTCCTGCATGGGGCTCACAGTCTTAATCCCCATTTTACAGATGAGGTAACTGAGGCACAGAGAAATTGAAATATCTGAAACATTCAATGGGGGAAAAAAACCCATTGGGGGATGGGGGAAAAAAACCCCAATAATGTTGCAGAAGGGAGTGGACAGTCTAGAAAATAGAAAGGGACAAGGGGTGAAAGAAAAGGGATGAGATGGTGAAAGACACAGGATGTGACTAAAAGAATAATCGATAGAGCACATTAACAAAAGTCATCGATGTTTTTTTCCCAAACAGATCATTTTTATGACAAAACCTAATTCTAAAATTGTCCCATAGGCATCAATGAATCCAATTTCTTTCAAAGTTTGTGAATCAATGACAATTTCTGAGAAGTATTCATCTTGGTTGGGATGGACCTCAACTTGGTTGCTTACATAACCCTTGCAGCAATTCCTTAAATTCCTTGGAAGAAGTGGCCCAGAAGTCATTTCAAAATGGACTTTCCTGCTTTATTTCCAGCACTGGTGTCATTAGGTTAAACTAGAAATACTGCAGGAAAGACAATTCCTTGGAATCAAGCCTCTCACTCCTGGGAGGGCAATGGGTCACCATGAAAGGGGGCAATACTGGCTGAGGGATTATTTTTAGCCCTATTGCTATAATTATCCATGCAGGGAGTGGGGCATCTGGTCAGGTTTTAGCTCTCTTTCTCTCTTTGCCTCTTTCTCTCTCTCTTTGTCCCTTTCTCTCTCTCTTTCTTTATGCATCTCTGTCTCTGACTCACATTCTTTTGGGCTTTATTTTTTTTTGGTTTTCCTGCTTTCCTTCTTTTGTTTGTTCTTTCTTTCTTGCCAATGAGTAAGAATGGAAGTGTTCTACCAGCAAGCAATATGTTAATAGCTGTTGCAGGTGTTCCAAAATGTTTTCCTTTTCCAATATCAAATATTAACATAGGTGTGTACTTTCTCAGGAACTCCTTTTGGGTTACTTTAAGAGTGTTCCATGCAACAGTGATGTTCACATGACCTGACTCTCATCCTTGAACCAAAGAGGACCCAAACCTCCTCCTATTTTGGTTTCTGCATATGCACAAGCAATCTTCACCTCTGTGTTATTACAATTTGGGAAATTAGGACAGAAATATTTCTTCAAACAAACAAATGTGGTCACTTTAAGAGTTTATTTTTCAACTAGTGATCTTTTTCCCTTTAGTTTTCATTCACTTACAAAAGTCTCAGGACCGAAATGAAGCAAACAATGTATTTCACTTAAGTTTCCCTTGGAAAGAAAGACTAGCATTTTATGATAAAGCTCATAGTATCATCTACAACTCCAATGAAGAAATATTTGATTAGAAAAGTTAATTATATGCATAGAGCCGAGATACTAACAGCTAATTAGTCACAAAGGGAAATTAAATCTAATTTCCTAACTGGCAGTTGCTATCTGGCAATATTTTTATTAAGCAAAATAAATTCCTCTTAATCATAGTGGGTACTCTAAAAATGTAAAGGGAACAATCAGACGTACATAAATTGGGTTAAAAGCTGACAATCACAGAGTGCAGCACCAGGTCAGCAACTTTTCCAATCAATGTAGTTTTGGGTTAGCAATCAGCAGCTAAACTAAATCTGAGTAATGCACTGCAAGGTTCCTGGGAAACTGATTCCTCTTAGCTATTGATGTGTCTTTCATAACCCTGAATTATTGTATAGCACTAGGGAGAAGAGAGTGCCAAGGAGAGAGAATTCTCAATGTACAATCAACGCTCCTCCAAACTGATGATCTTAGTCATCTGGTAAGTACTCTTCACTATTCAGCCAGAGCATATTCATTAGACCCACAATGAGGCAAGAACTTAAAGATGTGCTGAAAAATATCCCCTAATTAGGAAGTATGAAAATGGAACAGTTCCAATGCTGGCTGAGGGTAGAAGAACAAAAAGGAAGAGAAGGCCTAAGAACCAAAACATGAAACAATTTCTCCTGGAGCTTTTTTGCAATGATTTTACTGAATCAGATCATCAGCACTAAAGCCGTATCTGGGTACACCTGGTCCATGAATAAGAGACAAAAGGGCCTTGTTTTTATGGCATTAATAATGAAAAACAAAGCTTTGCGAGTTCCCAAACAGTGGCCCTTGGCATCTTAAAGGTAAAGTAATTTTCTTTAGTGCAATAGCTTCGTTAAGAGACTCCTTCCTTGGGAACCAATGCTGTTCCTTATATCAGAGGATGATTTTGAGTTAAAGTGGAACAATGGAGAATTTGGATGTTACTGTTTACTGTCACCAGCTGAGAGCAAACTTGTTTGCAGCGAGGTGGGGGGTGCAAAGGAAGCTTCAGCGACATATCATGAGGACAGTTCATTCTGCCATTATTAAAGCTGTGGTGACTAAGTGGGAATCAAGTCATGGTGATGGTGAGGAAGTGGAATAAACAGACCAGGAACAGGACAAAACAAAGCCTGTGATAGAGTGGGGGGAGGGAGGAACAAGAATATGGCTGCGAGAAAAGAGAAGAAGAGGACCTGTGGAGTGGAGGCAGACTGTCTGGAATAGCAGTTCCAATGCCAATTCCAGCAGCTTTCCCAATGTTCTAAAATGTGTGAAGAAATTTCGCCTCCTTTTGACTTTTGAGAGGGAGAAGCAGGAACTGTTTATTTCAAGGCAGGGAGGAGGAGGTGTTTTGTCGGGACCTTGCTCCTGGTGAGCTAGTGTGGCAGGATCCTCTGGGTAATCACAGCAGCTCTTAATCTCCTCCATCATATTAAGGGATGGAGGGCAGAAACCTTAACATCAGCCTTTAGGTGGAACCTAAGTGAAGGCATAAAGAGAGAGGCTAAGATGGTGATTATGAGGGCATAAGGGGCCTCAAAGTTCTCCTTCTAAACCTGGGCCTACAGACCTGTAATTACCCAGATAATTCAGCAAGAAAAGATCATGCTTGAAGTTAAATTGAGGTTAAAATACATTTGAATTTCAGGAGGTAAAATGTCCTTTGATTTGGGCATGCACGTTGCTTTGTCCAGTTTCAAAGTGAAACCACCTGAAATCAATTATTTTCTATGAAAAAATAATTCTAATGGAAACATAAATGAATAGGATTTTTTTCCTTATCAAATTTTCACTCAAAGCTAACTACACTGAAGGGCATTAGATCACCTACGATAAGGTTCAGGAAGAAAGTCTAGCAGAAAAAAATGGCCTATCATCATTATGAAGAATTATCAAGGGTCTTATTTTAATCAGCTACACTCAGTCTCTGCTCCACACTGCAAAGAATTTCTTGAACCAGATCATCTATGTTGTAATAATACCGACTGTAATAAAGTATGACATGATTGGGAGGAATAGTGATCTTAAAAATTAGAAAGAAAAAAGTCCTATTTGGCTATCTAGTCAATTCTTCTTTCAACCCAGAATTGTTCCCTACATTACATTCTCTAGTGCTGTGTCTCATCCGGCTTTATGTAAGTCAAGTGATGGTGCTTCTGCTATTTCCTTAGGGAAATTACTACACAGTTTAATAGGCTTTGTTAGGACATCCTTTCTGATCATCAGTTGAGAAGCAGCGTGGCTCAGTGGAAAGAGCACGGGCTTGGGAGTCAGAGGTCATGGGTTCGAATCTCTGCTCTGCCACATGTCTGCTGTGTGACCTTGGGCATGTCACTTAACTTCTCTGAGCCTCAGTTACCTCATCTGTAAAATGGGGATTAAGATTGTGAGCCCCATGTGGGACAACCTGATCACCTTGTATCACCCCCAGTGCTTAGAACAGTGCTTTGCACATAGTAAGCACTTAACAAATGCCATCATTATGATTATTATTATATCTATCTTCTTTCAATTTGTTCCCATTGCTTCCAGGAATATCTCCTTGGATGACTCCAAATCATTTAACATCATCATTGATGTTTAGGCCATCTGTCTGAAGGGGCCATGTTCTATTTTTACACAAATTAGTCATAGCCCACAGAGGACTTTTGTTTAAGCACAGGGAGAATGGAATCTTCACCCAATCTCCTTATTAGACTTTGTTATATGGTACATGTGGAGAGCATCCAACTAGGGGAGCCACAAATCACCTAAAATTGAATTCCTCTAGACCGTAAACTCCTTGTGGGCAGGGATCATACCTATAGACTATTTTGTGTTATACTCTTAGTACAATGCAATGCTCTGTCCATAGCAAGCACTCAATAAATATCATTGGTTGAAGACTTAAAGTGCAATTATTTTCAAGTTCCAATGCTATTTCAAAAAACTGAAATCAAACCTCTGAAAATCCCAATTAAAAAGAAAATCAATTAGTGCCAGGGTTCTTGTGAGTGATAGGGTTGAAGCTAAGGGATTAAGGAGAAAGGGGAAGGAGGTAGTATGTTAATGAGGGTTCTTTCTTCCACAATCCATCGGTGAAAGGAGTAAGAGTTGAAAGGGAACTAAAGGGGGAACAGGATTAAGAATAAGAATCCCATTCCCCCTTTTTCTTGAATGGATTCTAGTTGTCCCCACTTGATAAGGAGGCACTTGAGTCCTGCAGAGTGCCCTTTGGTTGGGTAAGAAAGCTGAGAAGAAGAACTGTGAGGCTGATGGACAAATCCCTTAACCTGGATGCCATTCATGGGCAGCAGCTCAGAAAAGGGAAAACCTCAACCTTGATTCAATTTCTGGGAAGGGGGTTTTGGGGTATGTGTCCTGTAGCAACAAGGAGTCATAGCTCCTCCTTTTGCCTGGAAGCTCCTTGTGAGCAGGGAACATATCTACCAACAGTTATATTGCACTCTCTCAAGCACTTAGTACAGTGCTCTGCCCATTGGTGCTCAATTGGCTCTGCCAATTGTCAGCTGTGTGACTGGGCAAATCACTTAACTTCTCTGTGCCTCAGTTACCTCATCTGTAAAATGGGGATGAAGACTGTGAGCCCCGTGTCGGACGACAACCTGATCACCTTGTATCCTCCCCAGTGCTTAGAATAGTGCTTTGCACATAGTAAGCGCTTAACAATTGCCATCATCATCATCATCAACTGATTGATTGATCATATACAAGCACAGCATGGAGCAGAGCATGGAAAGTCCATCCGGTCACATTTACTGGTTATTAGTTCACCATTTAGTCTTCTTTTCCCTAGGATAAACTCCCAATTCCCATTTTCTAACCATTAAAAACAAAACAAAATACTGTTTGTGTTTCCTTGTGGGTTGTCTCTCTTTATTCTCCCTTCTCCCTCAGGTTCCATCTAAACTTACCCTTATGGATGGGCTTGCCCTAGACAAATATGCCTCTCACAAATTCTGTTCCTGATAAGCATAATTAGTTCCTTCCGTTTCTCTCCCTTCCCCTTTCTCAATCCCTCCCACTCTCCTTCACCTCCTTCTTTCCCAAACTGCTCTCTCACCTCAGAGTAAATCACTGTGGAATCAAGACTAGAACATCCCAGGTCGTCTTTTTCATGCTCCTCAAGAAAGGATCTTAACTGTCTCTTACTCTTCACACTCCCATCTCCCATCCATCTTTCACACCTTTTGCCCTCCCATCTCAATTTGATAAACCATATCCACTGCCTTCTTTCAATGCCTCAAAAAAGCCACTTCCTAAAGGGTTCCTTAAGTGCCTAGTACAGTGCTCTGCCCACAGTGACTGCTCAGTAAATATCATTGATGGCTTAATTCTCAATCGCCTCATGTATTTATTGATTTCTTTATTTGCTATTGATTATTCTCTCGTCTAATTTTTACATCTGTTCTCTTAACTAGGCATACCAGTCGATTTATTTTTTATCATTTTCCCTATTAGATAGTAAGTTCCACATATTTGGCTTGTGTTGTATGGTGGCTTCTAGTGCCCAGAAGCTCAATAATATTTAAAACAAGGTATTCTAGCTTGATCCATTCCTTGGACCCACTGCTTTTGGCTTATTCATCACTGGCTCATGGAGAGGCAAGGAACTTTAAAGACCTTGTTTGTTCTGAGTTCACCTCTTGAAAAATACATTATGGAAGTTACATCGTATTCTGAGTTCTGATGCAATCTGGCACTTTTACCTTTTTATATGAATTATGTTCTGCTACTAAAATTCCAATAGACGTTTTTTGAATGGCTTTCCCAATATCATTTGTACACAACTGCCAATTTTTATTAAGAATTTTGGCAGTTTGCTATATATACATGAACATGCATATGTTTAAAGAGCACAAAAAGGCCATATTCCATGCCATAAATTAATTGCAACACTTTAATTCCAAAAGGCTATTTTTAAGTCACAGAATAGTGGAAAAAGGTCCAAAACCATTTACTATCATTAAATTTACCTTTCTTTTTTTTCCAAGAGGAAAAATTATTTCTTACCCATTTGATTTTCAGGGAATCAGTGGAAACACTGATTTATTAATCTTAAAAATTACTGGATTAGGCTCAACTTTCATAGCCCTTCTAGATTGTGAGCCCGTTGTTGGGTAAGGATTGTCTCTATCTGTTGCCAAATTGTACTTTCCAAGCGCTTAGTCCAGTGCTCTGCATACAGTGAGCACTCAATAAATATGATTGAATGAATATATTAATCATGTTCATCACAAATACTTGGGATGATGATATTACATTCATTTGGAGGAGGAACAGGCCTTTTCCCTAAAAATGGGTGTGCTTCTTTCTTTAGCACAATTTTTAAAGGTTGCAGTTCATTTGGGCTATCACTACAGAATAGGAAAAGACACAGAATATAGTAATATCATTCTTTCTTTCGCCAAAAAATTATTTCTCTCTATTCTGACTCCTTTTCCTCCCTTTTCAATCTCTTCCTTTTCTCCTCTTGCTCCTTCTTCTCCTCTTTCTATTTCTGGTCTTTCATAGATAAGCTATCTGTAAAACTTTCTCAGAGAAGTGCAACTGCTAGCCTGAATGTTTATTTGAAAATAGCCAGATTCCTCTAATACTGTGAGCGATTTCTTGACCTCGGCACTTTCCTAAGTATGATGCAGTCCTTGCTAGTCATAATAGAAAATCACATCCCTTCCTCAATCGCAAAACCAGAAAATAACTTGCCAATCTGATGATGATCCATCCAGAGGATACACTCTTTGAACAGTAATAATCCTCTTCCTGATTCATGGATCCTCATTTTTCTTTCAAATGATGCTTTTCCCTGTGCAAAATCACAGGTAAACATGCTTATTCAATACCCATCAGCCCAATAGTTTGCTCAGACAATGGAAAATTGGTTTTCAAAGTTATTGAAATTTATGCCATTTTCTATCATCACTTCAAACACAAAACACAAACTGAACCAGATTTTTTTTTGTAGAACCTATATATTTCATCCCACGTTGTGGCAGGAGAATTACAATGACTGAGGAGAATTTTGAGTTCCAGTGACGTTCTTTTCTAAACAACAAATATTCAACTGGAGATGGGTTATAGAGAGAATACTGGATTAAAAAAGGTTATTTGCTTTGCAAGGAAGTACTGCATTCATAAAGAGGGACAGCTCAATAGCTCCCAACTTCACAACAAATGAAATTTACCATTTACAATCCATGTAATATATGTTCTATTGCTTTTTACATAGAAAGGAAACACAATTCAGATTGTTTCTTCTAATGAAAATAAAAAATAACCCCAATCACTGTCAGCTTTCTTAATATCTCTTAATTGGGAAGGAAAGAATTCAACAAAGGAGTTTCCTGAGTTTTGAAGTTATTTTCTGGGAATTTGTTCTGCTATAATTGTGCATAATGTGATAACAAATACTGTAACTCACCCATGCATGCTTCCAGGCTACAAATAGAGGGGAACAGGGTAGAAGAATCGATTGCAATTTTATCTCTATTTTTTCTTCTCTTCAAATGCCAATGTCTTCTCATTTATGTGAGCAAAAACAAAAGGTGATTTGGAAAGTAATCAAAATGAAGAAACAGAAAAGTGCAATTTAGAGGCAGGAAATATTTGTGCCAATCGAAGTGAAATATTTGATTTCTCTTAACTCCTTCAGAATAAGCTCATTTCTGCAGCAAGAAAGGATGTTGGGTATGCTGTTATACTGACAGAATATTTGGAATCTCTTAGGATTATATGATGAGCTGCATAAATATTATTGTTTATAATCAATTTTCTTGACACCCTGGCCAGAAACCTCTGTGTTGTGATACCTGTGAGTGTATTCTTTCAAAACTTGGACATAAGGCAAAACAAATTTGGTGGATTTTCAGTGGAGATCTTTAAATTTCTTTGTATTTGTTGGTCAAGTAAATGTTTTTTACCAAAATGTTTTTCGTAGGAAGTGCTTATCTTTCTCTTGGAAAAAAGGGACATTGCTTCAGAATTCCACTTTGATAGTGGGTACAGATGTTGTTAATGCTATTATGTGACCCTGCAAGGCAAACGTTACCCATTATGCCCCTTAAACTGCTCTTGGTCTGAAAGTCCTGATCATCTGCCACATCTCTGTCCAGTGAACTGTCCTTCTCTGACCTCTGATTTGAGCATAGACTAGATTGAAGAAGAAAGAGAAGGGACAAGCTTACCCCTTTGTCTCACCTCATTCCCCCTCCCATGCCCTTTTCTTAAGCACACTGATTTCACTATGTAATACCTACTCAATTCCCAAATGGTCTAAACTGACAGATTCGGTTCGGGTGGAGGTGGAGGGTTAACATTAATAGGGAAAAGGAGCATATTAACCTTGCTTCCCTGCTCCTTGGCCTAATATACGCTTTCTGATACACTCCTTTCCTTTTTCTTCCTTCTTATCATCTATCCTAGATCTCCTGAAGACTCAGATTTTGCTGCTTTGGCAAAACTATATCATTGGTTAGAAATAGTTATAATCATGTAAGTTTAAAACCAAATGATAAGGCTACAGATTTAAGGAAGCAGAATAATCACATTTAAAAAGCACAACAGGAACAAAGCTTTCCCTACTTGTGTTTACTTAGGATTACCCTGTGATACAGCCAATCTAAGCTTCCAAAGTGTGGCAGTATCATGGTTAACTAGTGAGTTAGGATTTCCCTTAGACTTAGAAGCGATTAAAAAGGTGCCATTCCAGAACCATCCCCAACACAACAACCAAGGCAAGGACAAATTACACTGAAAATCCCTCCCAACTGTCACCTTCCCTCACTTCCCCTCCCTATTCCCATCCGTCATCTCTCTCCATCTCTCTCTCAGGCTCTCCTCCATTTCTCCCTTCCCTCTCTCCCCACTCATGATGAGGCTTCCTCACACATCCATTGGGAGATGCTGAATTTCTGACTAAGCATGGGCAGAAACCTTTGAATATGAGACTTGCTTCAAGAGATTGTGACCGTCCATTGGGGAAATGTGTAAACTAGGAAAAAATAGGAGAACAGTGCTTGGCACATAGTAAGAACTAAACAAGTACCGTAGTTACTACTATGATGGATAGAGGGGAAATTGGTGTCTGGCAGGAAAGTTCGTGAAAGACAGAAAATCACTCATTCATTGTCTTGCCCCCTTCCCACCCCATTCCGCACTCTGGAAGAGCAGGGATGTTAGCAGGTTGGGCTGCTGGTTGAGAGCACATGGTTATTCTCTTGTTAGTATACCTATATACCTTTGGGAAAAGGAGAATTACATTGACAGCAAATGCACCACCAGCTTTGTGATTTTAAGCACACACAAGCCTCCTGTTTACATGATCAAGGGAAGAATTGAGTTCACCACGTTTTCCACATGCACGATATTTCGAAAATATTATAATCGTATTTTCTGACCTGTGAATGTGACTTACACAAGGCTGCCGCTTCGAAAAAACTTAATTGGGGTTGCCATGTTTTCTTACCTATTTTGGCTAACCATTCTTTGACAGAAAAGCTGAATGAAGGCTTTATCAGTGGGAGTGCTGGAAACATTAACTTTATCAGCATGAATCTCATGATTAACTCAAAGCACATAGACTACAGTTCTCGGCTTGCAACCTTACATCCAGAAATGCATATAAAATTTACAGAACACAGAGATGTTCACTGATGGGGAATGAAACTATCTTGCTTCTCCCACAAGGGAGGGTAAAAGCTGTAGCATTCGAGTGGTTTGAAAATGGAATGTCCGATTGCATTTCTGCTTTTACTCATGATTGGCTTCACCTCATATTGGTACTTTAAATCTGTGAGTGCAAATCCAAATGGGTATCAATTTCAATTGATAAACCAGTATAAAAAAATAAGAAAGTCAAGGATAGGTCTTATGGAATGCTTGCCACATTAACTTTTCAATAAGTCATTTAAGAATTTAAAAGCATCATTTTAAAGTATGACCTGTTTATACAATGATTTTAAAGTTAAAGGTAGAATTTCATGAAGTGAAAAATCAATCCATCAGTGCAGAGTACTGTACTCAGCACTTGGGAGAGTGTAAGATAACAAGAGTTGGTAGATATGTTCCCTGCCAACAAGGAGCTTACTGCCTAGAGTGGGAGGAAGATATCACTATCAATAAACAAATAAATTATGGGTATGTGCATAAGTGCTTTAGGGATGAGAGAGGAACGAATAAAATGTGTAAAACCAACTGCAAGGACGATGTAGAAGGGAGTGGAAGAAGAGAAAGTTGAGGGTCTAGTCGGGGAAGGCCTTTTGGAGGAGATTTGCCTTCATTAAGGCTTTGAAGGCCAGGAGACTGATCATCTGTCAGATACGAAGAAGGAGAGCATTACAGTCCAGAGGCAGGATGTGGCCAAGAGGTAAGTGGTGATACACCTTTCTCCTGGAAACATTATTCAACCTCAGCTTCGCTGACACTGTCCTCTCCTGGTTCTCCTCCTATCTCTCTGGCCACTCATTCTCAGACTCTTTCACGGGCTCCTCCTCTGCCCCCCACCCTTTAACAGTGGGAGTCCCTCAAGGCTCACTTCTGGATCCCCTTCTATTCTCCATCTACACCCACTTCTTTGGAGAACTCATTTGCTCACATGACTTCAATCATCTATGCAGATGATTCCCAAATCGACATCTCCAGGCTACCTTTCTATCTCGCTGTAGTTTCGCATTTCCTCCTGCCTTCAAGATATCTCTACCTGGCCGCCCTGCCGACATTTCAAACTTTGCCCGTCCAAAACAGAACTCCTTATCTTCCCACCCAAACTTGTCCTTCCCCTGATTTTCCCATCACTGAAGCCAGCACCACCATCTTGCTGTCTCTCAAGCCTGTTATCTTGACATGATCCTTGAGTCTTCTTGCTGTCAACCCACATATTCAATCTATCAATAAAGTAGGTGGCCAGGTCACTAAAGGCAAGAGATGGGGAGAGGAGGTAAGAGGACAGAGTTTACGAGGAGGGAGTTAAACATCTGAAGAAGCAATGATGATGGTGATGGTGGCAGTGGGATTGGTTATGTGGGAGAAGTGGGAGACAAGAATAGGCAAAACTAGAGGGCAGAGAAAAAGTCATGACAATAATAAAAATTATGGCATTTGTTAAGCGCTTACTATGAGCCAAGCACTGTACTAAGCACTGGGGTGGATACAAGAAAATCAGGTTAGACACAGCCCCTGTCATGTGAGGCTCACGGTCTCAATCCCCATTTTACAGATGTGGTAACCGAGGAACAGAGAAGTGAAGTGACTTGCCCAAGATCACACAGAAGACAAGTAGCGGAGCCAGGATTAGAACCCATGACCCTCTGACTTCCAGGCCTGTGCTCTATCCACTATGCCATGCTGCTTCTCTCAGTTCCCTGCACAGATTGAACCTGAAAAGAGATAGGGAAATGACTACTCAGATTCGTCCTGTTGAGCTTTTCTACAATAACCCTGCCTCCTTCCTTGCTCTTTCTCTCTGCCTTTTCAGTGGTTCAGTTTCACTGAAACTAGCTGAAGAAGCTAAGGATACCCAGGAGCCAGGTTTTGCATGAAAGGCAGACACACTTCAGCAATTCCCTCTATTCAGTCGCTTAACTGTGAATGAATGGACCAAATACAAACAGTTCAAATAATCATCTTTCTGGGTCAGACCTATTTTGCTGATAAAAAAACTACTGTCCAAACCTGTATGCTCCCTGAAAAAGGCACAATTCACAAAAATTCAATTCCCACGTTCTCATGCCAGCAACAATAAAAATGTTCACAGAACTCCTCTTATCTGTTGATATTTCATTCGCTAGAGCATGTTGAATAGTGCAGCATTCATTTAATACCCATGATTTTTATAGCTAGGTTGGCTGGCAGATTTACAAAGAATGCAAATTAAAGGAATGTCTGAAAACATTGGAGAAACATTATATTGTTTAATCTGAACACACATAACCTGAAGCGATGGCAAGTAGTAATTATCAAGAATTGCATTTATTATATTTTGTATTTTATGGTACTAATATTTTGAAGTGATAGGCAACACTTTCTTTAGTAGGTTGAGTTGGAATGATTGAAGGTGATTTCTTCCCGTTTTGCCAAACTACTAGTGGCTTTAAAATATAAAGCTTATAAGTGAACAGAAACATATTAAGTGTGTAAGGTGGTCTTTCATTTTCAGAGATAGGCCTGTCACTATAGACATAGGGTCAACAGACCATCACACTAAGTCGCTCTGCAACTTTGGGAACCTAGAGACAAATGATTTGCTGATTGCATCACTGATAACTGATAGCCATTGCTCCAGAGAAAAAAGGGGTAATTGGCAACCATCTCTGTGAGCACTCCATTCAGCAAGAAGACTGCTTTTGCTTAGTGTTACAAAGTCAACTCTCTTTCTGAACAATTCACCTGGGACAGTGTTGGGGTTTTTTTTCTTTCTTATTGTTGTTTTCATCATCTCATTCTTTAAGTCACGCTTTAAGTTACTTTCTGTGAATTAGTTACATTTCCATTCGGTTTTGCACCCCAAACATGAAACTCACTGGTTACAGTAATCAGGTGTCCTTTCCTCGTTCTGAGTGAAGTACAAACCTAAATAGAGCTGCTGTGAAATAAGCATCAAAGTTCCATCAACTGAATAGGGAAAGGTAAATTTTCTATTGATTCTATCATAGAAAAAAAATCCAAATCACAAGGTGTCTGATTAAAAGAAAATACGGAAGACAATGGATATATGAAGTCCATTTTGTTCTTCCCTGTTTATATTACTATATATGACATTTTCTAAAGGAAATAATTTACTTCATATAGTTTTCTTATAAGCCCATTTTTGGGCCTAGATGAGAAATTTCATTATTCACTGCTATAGAATGGATGTAGAATCCATAGGAAATCCACAAACCTAATTATGCTCAGGTGTTCAACCGCCTTTACCTACAGACTACTTACTAAAAAACCCTGCTATTGGTCCTGTAGGCAGAAAAAACTGGGAATGAGAAGATCTGAGTTCTAGTCCCTGTTCTGCCTAGAGCTGGCTAGCATGGGAGAAGACAACCCCCACCCCTCATACATTTCACAACCTACTATACCGGTGTCTATCTACTCACTCACTGCACCCCTTAACCGACTTGAAACATGATTGGCAGGGCAGTGGGAATAGTGTTGCATCAGCCACTACCAGGCTAATAAATTTTTCTGAGCAAGTTCTAGGACCGAGGCTCGTCCGTCATTCCTGACAGGAGACTTTGTCTTCGACGTCATCATCATCCACTAAATGATTCCCCAGTGGTCCTCGAATGAAACCCAAATTCCTGACCATCGGCTTTCAGGACCTTCATCAGCTCTCCCCTTCTTACCTAACTGTTCTCTTCTCCTGTTATAACTCAATTAATTTTCTTTGTTCCTTCCAAATAAGCCTCCTAATCATGCCTTGTCCTAAAAGCTATCACCCCTCCTCCTCTCAATCCATTGCTCACACCATCCCCCTGTCCAGGAAGTACTTCCCTCTCAGCTTCTGCAAGCCTTCCTAAAAGTACTCCTAAAATGCAACTTCTCCAGGGAAACTCCCTGGTGAAGTTCTCCACCTAAACAAGTATGTACAAGCGGTGTGGCCCAGTGGAAGGAGCACAGGCCTGGGAATCAGAGAACCTGGGTTCTAGTCCCAGCTCTGCCACTTGTCAGCTGTGTGACTTTGGGCAAGTCACTTCACTTCTCTGTGCCTCAGTTACCTCATCTGTAAAATGGGAATTAAGACTGTGAGCCCTGTGTGGGACAGAGACTGTAGCCTGCCTGATTCTCGTGTGTCTACTCTAGCGCTTCATACAATACCTGGCCCATAGTATGTGCTTAAGAAATACCACAAAAAGGTATTCATCATTTATTTATTCATTAATTATTTCACCTAATCTCTCACTCATAAATGTAAACCTGTTGATTGATGACAACAGTCTTTTCCATTATATTGCAAACTCTTTGAGAACAAAAACTAATTTTTATCTCGGTTCTGTGTTTCTCAAGTGCCTAATAATAACCTGGAGCATACCAGAATAGGGCTTCATTCATTCATTCATTCAATCGTATTTACTGAGCGCTTACTGTGTGCAGAGCACTGTACTAAGCGCTTTGGAAGTACAAGTTGGCAACATATAGAGACGGTCCCTACCCAACAGTGGGCTCACAGTCTAGAAAGAAATGAGAGCCAGAACAGTCATTCTGCCTTCACTGCAGCTGTACTTGACTTCACTGGCCGAAGGTGGAGGGAACATAAAGCCTATGTGTAGGGTGGAGATCCCAGACAGCACAGGTGCACTGCAGTGCCCCTGCTCATGCAGGCAGTCCTGCACCAAACTGGGCAGAGGCCAGGAGGCAGGCAATACCAATATTCTGGGTAGGTACCTGGACAGACGATGAGTCGGTGGATGAGAAGTTGGTTTGAGCTAAATCACACACACTGGAAAGGTGCCACACTCCCTCTGCAACTGCCACTGGGAAGAAGATGGGGGATATTCCCTGGGGGAGTAGATTGGGCAATTTGAACAACCCTGTTAAAACAGTGCTCTGCGCAGAGTTACTGCAGATAATTATATAGTTAATTGTATCGATCCTATTTATAAGCAGAAAAAATTGCAATTCATTGGTTTTTATTTCCCTTTTCTACTATCCTGTATGGAGCAGTATCATCTGTCAAATTTAGGCATCCAGAAAGAGGAAGCAATGCAAAAGTCCCATTGAGCTGTTCTTTTCTCCCACCACATCCCAGCTAGAGAATAGCCATAAACTAGATAATCAACTTCTGAGTAATTCAGGTTTAATGTTGTGTCTCTTCACTTCTTCCTTTCCAATTCCATTTCCTGTTGGAGTGCTTCCACCTGCATATGATATGTAGCCCCTCAACTATGCAGTTGACATGTTTCATGTTCAAATTATACCACCCCAACAGAAGGTATTCTTATGAACTGGTACTTCTAGTTTTAATGAAGCTCTGGATTTTCAACAGAACAAAGAGATTTGACAGGCAGTGACATTTAACATGATGCAATTTAAGCACTATTACCTTTTAAATCTAAATGAATGAATTTTGTGCATGTGTGTGTGGTATTTGTAAGGCACATACTAAGTGCCTGATTCAACAACTGCCGTGATTAGATCGTATCTACCCCAGTGCTTTGAACAGTGTCTGGCACATGATAGGGGTTTAAGAAATACCATAAATAGTCATCTTTTGTAAAATATGGTCATATCTGTCTATCCTCTAAAACATGCCATTAATCAGTAGTCAATGGTATTTTTTGAGGGCTTTCTGTGTGCAGAGCACTGTGCTAAGCCATTGGGAGAGTACAGTAGAATTAGTAGACAGGTTCCCTGTCCAGAAGGAATGTACAGTCTAGGCAGGATATTAAAGAAAATTATGAATATGTGCCTATGTGCTTTGGGGCATAGGGACGGGTGAATATCCAATGCTTAAAGGGTACAGATCGAAGCGCAAAGGTGATGCAGAAGGTAGAGGGATTAGGGGAAATGAGGGCTTCCTCGGGAAGGAATCTTGGAGGAGATGTTATTTTTAAAGAAGCTTTGAAGGTGGGGAGAGTGGTGGTCTGTTATATGTGAAGGGGGAAGGAGTGCCAGGCCAGAGGGAGGACACGGGCAAGGGAATGATGCTGAGACAGACGAGATTGAAGTACAGTGTGTAGGTTGGCGTTGGAGCAGTAAGGCATCCGAGCTGAGTTGTAATAGGAAACCATAGAGGTAAGATAGGAGGCGGGAAGCTTACTGAGTGTCTTAGAGCCAATGTTAAGGAGTTTCTGCCTAATGCAGAGGTGGAAGGGCAACCATTGGAGCTTCTTGAGGAGTGGACAGATGTGGACTGACTGTTCTTTTAGAAAATTATCCAGAAATCAATGAGACTTTATTGATTTCCCTGTTCTTCATGAAGGAAAACGGTTCAGGTGAAAACAAATGAGATTTATTATATATTTTGTGTTTTCCACAACCTGGATGGTTCTCTGGGAAACCTCCCATTTACTTCTAAATATTAAATGCAAGTTCTTAGCTACCCATCATTTCCCGTAAAGTCTCCAAAATATATCTTCTTTAATAAGACTGCAACTTTCCCAGGATTTCTGTCAGAGAACCCACTGAGTTTGAAAAGCCGTAGAGCAATGATGAAGTAGCAAAGCGGCCTTCAATTCCTTCACCATGTGATTCCACTTGAGCATTTGAGTTTGCAGCAGAAATCTAAATGTTTAGGTTAATTGCCACGCCATGGAATACAGAGATTTATGAAAAGACATTAACAGCCTGTCCCAGTGCTGTCATTTAAAAGGCTCACTGGATATTCAATAAAAAAAGGAAAACTTAAGCATCAAGAGACAAAAATTGCATTTAAATCACTGTGGCTAAAGGTTTCTGTGGTATAAAGAAAGATTAAATCAATCAGTGGGGTTCTTTTAAATTGAAGGCTTTAAGAAAATGGGCAAGAAGCAGTGTTCTTTATTTGTCAGACAGTGGCATGGTTAATCAATGCTAATTGCCCAGTCTTGGCCTCTCCGTTATGTTGGTTAATTAAAGCACTTTCTTAATAAATACAAACCAAATCCCCCTACGTGGGGGGCAGGTTGAGAAATAAAAGCCCTGTACGCTGAGATCTTTTCTCACTTGAAAATCCTGGCTGAATTAGTAGAGGCAGAATGGAGCCATTTTGTCTGCACAGGCTTTTTATCTCCACGCCCCCCTGGCCATCCGTGTGGGAAAACATTTGTGGAGTGAGCGCCTTTAACTAGAGTAATCATCATCATCATGAAGTGCTTATCAGAAAGGAAGACAAAATGCAATTAGGCTAGATTTACAGTTGGACCAATAATTACCACTCAGATGTTTCAGCTGTATGGAAAATACATGATTCCGAACCAGGCCTTTTTTTGTTGGGTTGCCTTTTTTCCCCTCTCTCTCTGCATCTCCCAATCCCTCTTTCACGTTTATAAAATATGTCAGTCATGATGTAGCACAGCTGAATAATTGTCATAGAGTCAAATGCTTGCAGATGGTTAATGGAAACAGAAAATTAAATGAACAGCAGTAAAGAAAGTCATAGAAAATTAAAGAACCCTATTGCAAATTTAAAGGGTCATTTGGTTTCATCAAAAATCAAATAATATGAATATGTTATTCTCTGCATGAAAGAGACTATGTTAAATTGTTTTGAGAGCTGAAAAATGAGCAATCAATGGTGTGCTAATGAAATTTGTGGAAAATCATGCACTATTGAAATATGCAGTAAATTGCCATTTAGTGCCTGCAGAAGAAATCTACTTTAGGGATCAAATTTTAAAAGCGTATTTGTTTACAAAATTATTGAGTTGAAGATGGGCCTTGGAACAAGTAAGACTGTTACCCAAAAAGTAACAAGGGTGATTAAACAGAGCATTCTGTCCTAAGCTGTAAAACACTCAAGTGAATGTTAGTAAAAACTCCTGTCTGAGGGCTTCTTATCAGAGAAAGCTAACACAACAATCAATTTCTACATAGACCAACAAGGACTTAGGACCGTACCACAAAACTAAGCTCTCATCTGCCTGACATTTCTGAAAGATATAATTGATAAAGCCTTGGTTATCACTCCACTACCAAGATAGATCGTATCATTTAGAAGTGGATTTCAGTTACAGATTCTTATAAATTGATTTTAAAGCATTAAGAAGCTTATTTACTCTCTTATTTTTCAATATCCTTTCAAATATTTGAGAAAACCCAGAAGTCAATATGATATGTCTTTGTCAGAGAAATCATTTAACTTTTGTAGCTGCGGAGAAAAAGAAAACAGAGACCCACTATAAAAGTCTGATTTCAAGTAGTTTGTGACATTGTCATTAATAGACATCGGATACCTAAGTATGTTTAAATGACTTAATGATCTTCTTAGGTGATAAAAAGAAGGATTTTCCTCTTATTAAAAGAAAACCTAGAATCTGTTAAAAAAAAACTTAAGGAAAAATTAAAATAAGATATAGAATACAATGAATTCCTTAGTGTCTGACCCTTTTCATGTGCCTTATCAAGCATTAATTGAAAAGGGTGTGACAGACTGTTTTTTTGTCACTGATGTCTGTTGAATTGAGCATTAAAAGATTGTCTAATAATTTTTCTATTGTTACTCTGACTAGTCAGTGGGTTGCATATTAAATTGAAGCAGAGATGAAAATATTGATCTCACTTCTGCATTCAAGTAGGCACAAAATATCTTCTCAAATCTCTTTTTAATAACTGTTTCAGGCTGACTATCCAGTAGAAGTGAAGGTGAAAGATCCTCTTCTATAAAATCAGGGCAGCAACCATAAGTAATGGTAAATATTTTGCAGTAAACACACTCTAAATGCATCACTTCCACCTCTGGATTTTATCTAAGGATGTAATGTTATATACACCAAGCAGCACAGCTCAGATATTGAATCTTCTCTGTATTTTTCATCAAAACTAGTGAGGTTAATCGAGATGACCAATTTTTAAATGAGAGATATTCAGGACTTTCTATTAGAAATCAACCTCTTACAAGTGATTGTGGCAGCATAATCCATAAAATGTACCTAACGAGTGCACACTACTGCTGACCCATTGTGTCATATGAATGCACCTGAAATGCAATTTCTAGTAGTTTGGCTGTCATTTTGAAAATGAAACCTGTGACATATTCTTTCCTCGTTGGTAGGGTTTCGATTTTTTTTTTTGCCATCAACCACACTCTAGCCCTCATACACTGTGAGCCTGTTGTTGGGTAGGGACCATCTTTACATGTTGCTGATTTGTACTTCCCAAGTGCTTAGTACAGTGCTCTGCACACAGAAGTGCTCAATAAATATGATCGAATGAATGAATGAAAATGCAGTTACATTTATTATGAAATATTTATTTTCTGAAAATAACACATCAGATTTTTATGGCACCAGAGTGAAAATAATTTTAATTTGATGTGTTTGACTGTGATTCCTGCCAACATCCTGGCCAAGTTAGAAAGCCATGTTCAATAGCTCCGTTCAGTGAGTACAGCATGCTGTGAAGTCACTCAATGCCTTTCAGCAGAGTACCGAAAGTTGGAGTTCTACAGAAAGCATCGCTCCCTCAGAAGTGGATTAGCATGAAATAATGCATATTACCTGTATTTGCAAATTTGATGGAAGGCAAATTCATTTTTATTCCAATTACACTGAGATTTATTTTCCTTCCTGCAGAGGACAAAAGTGGGGTCTTGTGTGTCCATAGGGCTTTCAATGGGTTAACAGAAGGCTCTTCTCCCCCATATTGCCATGTTTAGAGCTGTGTGCTACACTCTTGCACTTTGAGCAAAATGATGTCTCATCCCCTTCATATCCTACAGACAATCACCCTTCCCACCTTAATAGCCTTATTAAAATCACATCTCCTCTATGGGCTTTCCCTAAGCTCTCATTTTTCCTATTCCCACTCTCTTCTGCCTACATTTGGATTGGTACCCTTTAAGTACTTTATATTCACCCCACCTTCAGCCCCATAGCACTTATGTACATATCTGAAATTTATTTGTCTGTCTCCCCCTCTAAATGTAAGCTCCTTGTGGGCAGGAAACTACCAAGTCTGTTAAATCATACTCTCCCAAGCACGTAGTACATTGCTCTGCACACAGTAAACACTAAGTACAGTTGATTGATTGTGCCAATTGGGACCTCAGACTGGGCGGGGGGCAAGGTGATGGCATGATCCCAATGATTCTCTTGGAAGACAGTTTCAGCTTTGCCCCCTCTAACAGCACTTTGATACTCACTGCAGCACTCAACACTAACGTTCACCTCCCTATACTCAGCTATTTCCCCTCTCTGTCATTCATTTTAATGTCTGTCTCCCGTTGTGGACAAAGATCGTGTCTACTAACTCAATTATGCTATACTTTCCCAAGCACTTAGTACAGTGTTCTGTACACAGAAAGCACTCAATAATCACTACTGATTCGATATCAGAGAAAAATGTTTAGGAGATATGTAGGCCCACTCCCACAAAAGACATGATTTTCTAATGAAAGTTTGTATAAGCCTTCTTCCGGTAGAGGATGCAAGGGGATGGATGGAGGTCGTGGCATAAGGCTTTTGAAAACTCAAGCTAGAGGATAGGGGTCAATTTTGATGGGGTTGGATTTCTCCATGTCAAGTCTAATTTCCGCTATTTTACTCATGGAGATGTATCACTTAGTCTTCCTTATCTCCATTAATAAGGAAGGCATACCATGGATGTGCTTTCCTAATGTACCCAAAGACGTTACTGAGCATCTAACAATGTTACTCATGTCTCTTATACAGTGTATATGCCTCCACCGTGACTGACACCAATGAGAAGAAAAGATTTTATATGGATTTGGACAGATTCTTCACAGCAGTACCAACTATGATAAACCAACTCTCCAGGGAGATTCTGATGCAAATCAGGCTGCCTGACTTTAAAACATAGTGAAAAAATATGGGATAACATGAGGTTGGTGAGTTAAGCAGCAAGGGGCTACTCCTGATCAGCGAATGTATCAAACATCAACTAGCTGCCAGCTCAGGCTGGAACAACAACAATAATAAAACAGAACAAAAATAAAAATCCCCACTCTCACACCAGAAAAGGTGCTTAGCAGCCATATCTCAGCAAGTGTTCCTCGGGTTTAAATCTATTCTTCTTGTCTTCTACTTGATTATTCAATGGAGGTACAGCTTCTTCGTATTAGTAATGCACTAGGGACTGGAATTTAGCCTGAAATGGACAGAGGCTGTATTTATCAGTCCACATCTAGCAAACCTTACGAACAAGCAGTATCAACTTCCTCATCATAGAATTGAGTAAAGTCACTGAATTGTTACCTAGATAGAATATTGTCCAATACTAACAAACGAACAAGGAATTAGATACCTAGATCAAGTAGATTAGTGTGTCCTTTGTGAAATTCAAATTCAAAGAGCTGCAGTGTCAACATGGCATCATATTTCAGACTAAAGTATGTAGACCTACAACAAATACTACCTTTGACCAACTAATAGGGCAGTTTCAACAGTGCCACCTATATCCAATTCTCTCCATGAAGGGATCAAAAGCAAGGCCTAGCACAAGCCTGAGAGTCCAAAGACCTGGCCCGGCTCTGCCTCTTGCCCGTTCTGTGTCCTTGAGCAATTCACTTAAACTTCTCTGTGCCTCAGTTTCCTCATCTGTAAAATAGGGATTCAAAACCAGTTTTCCCTTCCTCTTAGATTTTGAGTCCTATGTGAGATGGGTCTGATCTAATTATCATGTATCTGCCCCAGTGTTTAGTAGTGTTTGACACATAATAAGCATTTAACAAATATCACCAATTGTTATTATTATTGCTGTCTTTGTTGTTTGACAGGATCATAGACAGTGAGGTTCTGAAATGCAGTCATACCACGTCTTCATTCTTTGGGGCTATCATTTATGTAACCACCTATGAGTCAGATTTGATTTGATTGTCCTGCTTGAATACCATAAACTGTTTTGATGATATACCTTATAAATTTGTCTCCCTTATTGTATATATTTTTAATGGTATTAAGCAATTACTATGTGCAATGCACCATTCTAAGCTCTGGGGTCTTGTCTTATGCTGTCGAGTCGCTTCTGACTCATAGCGACACCAAGGACACATCTCTCCCAGAACACCCTGCCGTCTATTTGCAATCGTTCTGGTAGTGTATCCATAGAGTTTTCTTGGTAAAAATCTGGAAGTGGTCTACCATTGCCTCCTTCCGCACAGTAAAATTGAGTCTCTGCTCTCGACTCTCTCCCATGCCGCTGCTGCCTGCATGGGTGAGTTTTGACATGTAGCAGATTGCCTGGCACTTGCTAGCCACTGCCCAAGCTAGGAATGGAATGGGTAGGCCTTTGCTGGACCCTCCCTCCAATAGCCGAGACTGATAGAGTACTGGAAACTCTCCAGGTGCGACCCTGAGAGGGGAAAGCTCTGGGGTAGATACAAGGTAATCAGGTTGGACCCAATATCCATGTCCCATATGGGGCTCACAGTCTTAATCCCCATTTTACAGATGAGGTAACTGAGGCACAGAGAAGTTAAGTGATTACCCAACGTTATGCAGCAGACAAGTGGTGGAGCCAGGATTAGAATCTGAGTCAGTAGAACCTTTCTTCCACTTGATTATTCTATAGAGGTAGTGCTTCTTAGTATTGCTATGTGCTTGCCAGGCCTACTAATTTGTATTTTGGGTTTGCAATGAAATTCTCTAAGCACCAGATCCTGGAATTCTTGGAAGGTTGCATATGATGTTTAACTATTTTTTTAAAAGATTTAGTAATGCTTTTCCTCCTTGCTGTGACTGACCCTAGAATCAATGTTCAATTTAAAGGAATCTCTTTCTTCTAAAACTCTCATGGATTTAGAATCTTTAATTCAGAAATACTGAGAAGGGAGATGTAAGATGAGATTGGTATTTACTATTGGGTGGTCTAAATGCAGAGTACAGATAAAATCGGTCCTTTGCTAGCTGCAGGATTTTTCTAAATACACATTTGTTAATTGTGAGAGCTCCTTATACTAATGGCTCTGAGCTTTCTCAGATTTCTGAAGAGTCTTTGAAATCCTATTTAGTACTCAGATATTCAATAGGGGTTTCCAGAGACCTGGGGGTGGGAACGAAAGACCATTTAAAAATTGAAATTATAAATATCCATTTACAGATGTTGTTGCTTTGTTTCTTAGTTTTACTTGTTACCACTTACCTCTTTGCTTCTCAATGGAACAATCTGAGGGCAAATGCATGAGGTTATTTACCTCACAGATCACAACAGTACTTAACTCATAAATGTTTTCTCAACTCAGAATAAATGAACATGTGCCTTCTTGCTCAAGCCTGGACATTCTATGCATGCCTTTTTAGTAATTCTGGGAGTAGGACTCTCTGCACTGTTTTTGCTTAGGTTTGGGAAAGGGCTGCCACAAAGGCCCATTAAAACAAACATAGGAGAATCTCTCATCAGCTTACTGTAACTAGTCCAGCCGGTTTAAAGATCCAGCCAAGATAAAAATGTATAAAACAACTGTGGTGTCACCTTTTCTATATGGATGTGAGACCTACTATAGAAGACATATCCACTTTCTTGAGCAGTTTTGCCAGTGTCACCTTCAATCTTCAGCTTCAAATGTCAGGGCGAGATTCCAACAGGGTCCTGGAACAGTCAGCTAGCCAGCACTGAGGCAAGGCTCCCAGTAACACCACTCATTGTGTCAAACGTGTGCAGAGAATGGATGATAAGAGGGCACCCAAGCATTGTATGGTGGAAGGGAGCCGACATAAAGAGCCAAGGGGGCAGACTAAATGATTTGAAGAGATTGACTTGAATGAAGCACAGTCATAACATAGCCAGTGCAGCTATGTCAGCCCCACAGGCATCAGTTGGGAGATTGGCATCAATTGATTTGTGGAGCAAAGGTTTCATGAATCAATCACTCAATCAATTATGGATAAATTTAAGAGCTCACTGTGTTCAGAGCACTGTATTAAGATCTGAGCATTGTACTAAGCACTGTGCAAAGACTAGGATACTACGAGTCAGGTGCATTAGCTCAGAAAGGAGCTACTCATGTATACAAACGGCAGAAGAGACTTTTAGGCATTCTTTTTTCAATCATACCCACACACACAAATATGATCTCGAGAGTTGTGTATCAATCTCTGTTCATACAAACACCACTAGCAGGTGCAATCGACACAACTTTGGCCCCTTAGCTGGCTTGAAGGGAAGAATTGAATTTTTAAAAAAAGGAAAAAAAAACTCAATCCCTATTTCAAGGGATTGAAATTCAATTTCTGATTTGTTGGGTTTGGGGAATACAATTTCAATAGAAATGCCAAAGATCAACAGTGATAAAAAAATACATTCTCTTTCAGTTGGGAATGCATTTGATAAAACAACAAAGGTTTAGAAAACATTGAGGGGGAAAAATAAGACTTTGGTTAAGGTCCTTTTATTAGAACTGTGGAAATATTCCCCTGGGTCTTGTTGGTTTCAATTTATTTATGTGTGTCAAATACCATTTTTCTTCTGCTTAATAATAAATATGATCAAAGCATTATTTGCCCAGCTTTGGAATTGGATTGTGTATTTTAGCCCTGCTGCAATGGTTGATTTAAATTGTTTTTCAGGAGAAATGCAGTTTACGTGTGTAATTTCAAATACACTCCTATTCTTGCATGACAGCTCAATGTGGCATGTGTGAAAAGGCATGACAGGGTTCAGAATGCTAACTAGCTGGGCATCGCGGCAGCTGGGACATCTTCAAGGGGAATAGCGTGCCTCTCCTTGCATTGTGCACTTAGGACTACAGGATTCACTGGACTCGTGGGTCTCACAGAAGCAATGTCCTCACCAGTGCTGTGGATTGTTCCTACCATCCTTTCCACTAGTTCTGCCTGGGCTATCCCTAATCCTTACTGCCACTCCTGTTTCCTGGACCACAGCCTCCCATTCTTTCTCCCATTTAAGAAGGGAGAAGAAAGGGTTTATTGGATATAGTTAACTGGATCCGTGCCCTGGAAGCAGAGCCAAGGGTAGGCAAGTGGTGGCTCAGGGCAAAAAATAATGAGTAGCCATCTCCCCGCGCACCACCTCTCCCAGGTCCACCACTAAGGATTTTGACAGTTCCAGGCCAATTCCAAAAAGTAGAGATTAGGAAGCAGAAGAAATTCTTGATGTAGCTCCTTAGTTCTTCTTTTGATCTGAGAATGGCAGGACCTCTTACTTCCAGGGGTCCTGCCACTCAACCTTTTTTCTCTAATTAGTAGCTCCTGAAAATTGTCAATCCAAAAGGCAAAGTAGAGTCTCCTGATCCCTAGAGGTATCTGCACTTGTCCTGCCTCCTTCCTCCAACACTGATTCTGTGGGGGCTAGAGAATTCTGACTCATAGTCCCTCTGAGGACATTATGTTTTTAGGAAGCTTAGCATTTAACCAAATACCATGAGGATGGGTCCTTTCATCTTAAAATGTAGTAAATGCTGTTGTCTTAAATGCAGTATGTGCCCAATTTCCTCAGTGCAAGAACATCTTAGGATTTCTTTCCCTATTGAAATGGAGACAAGTACAGCATGATTCGCTGGCGAATGCTTAAATATTAGCTCCTAGTAACAGAAATAACCTGCTGAGGAGCTTTCCCACTAAAACATTGTCACTGAAAAGGCCATGCTGAGAGTACAGCACAGGAGTCCTGTGCTGACATTTTCTTAAAAATAAATTACTGTTTTAAAAGACTCTTCAGCTCCTAGCTTTTTTTTTTCCACATCATTTCCCCTCTGAAGCCTTCCATGACTAGTCTTATTCATTTAATCAAGCTAACAAGTTATGGATAAATTTGTGAACTACTTTTTCAATCACAAGCCCACTGATGCTTCAGATTTTGATTTCTTCACTCACTGGTGTTTACAAAGTGAGGCTTGAAAATACCTTAAGGCTACCTTGATAGTATTTATCCAGAATGTAGTTGGTAATAGAAATAAACTTTCTAGTTGTAGGCAAATTCCACTGGTATTCACTTTCAGCTTTTAAGAGGCTAGGAATATTAATTCTTCTTTATTTGTCTTTCATTATTTATTGTGAAGAACATTAGTTCAGCATATTGAAAAATAGTACCTGAAATTTTTGAAAAAAAATTTCGTTAGAGCTAACTTTTGAGAATTTTTCATTAACTTATGTTTCTAATTATTTCCCATGAGTACAAAATGAAATGTGATTCAGTTGAGACAGGTAGAGATAGGGTTTTTAATTTTTAATTAACTGTTCAAGGAGAAATTGGGCTAGGGATAATGTCAGTGTTGGTACTTGAGATCAAGGGTGCAAGGAGATTCTGAATTGTTCTATTAGAAAACTAAGGGATATGATGATTATTGATTAACACTAGGGTAATAGCAGGGAAAACCACAGTCTTGATGGGAATGAAGAATAGCAATTTGAATAAAAACTGCACAGTCCAGTCATATAAATTGCTAGATATTCCTTTGTTAACTTGGTCAGGCAGATGTCATTTCTCAGGAACCTTGGAAACACATTGTAAAATGGTAGGTGAAAACAAAGTGAACCAAGAAGATATATTGGCAGCACGTGAAATCTGAGAGGCCTCAAACTCTGTATTGAGCAATATATCGTAAGAAAGAAAATAAGAATAAAAAAGCATGCTGGTTGCCCCTCCATCTCCATACCAAACAGAAACTCCTTACCAATGGCTATAAAACATTTAATTGACTCTCCCCCTCTTATCTTAACTTGCTCATCTACTACAACCCAGCCTGCCCACTTTGCTTCTCTATCATCACCTTCTCACTGTACCTCAGTCTCCTCTCTTTCCCCACTGACCCCTTTCTCGCATCTTCCCTCTGGCTCAGACCTTGCTCCCCTTTCATATCGGGCAGGCCACCTCTCTCCCTATCTTCAAAGCCTTATTAAAATCACATCTCCTCCAAGAGGCCTTTTCCGACTTCCCTCACTTTCTTGTCCGAGACCTCAATCAGTTGTATTTATTGAGCGTTTGCTGTGTGCAGAACATTGTACTAAGCACTTGAGAGAGTACAATACAACAATATCACACCCATTCCCTACCTTCCCTTCTGTATCACCTTCCCTGACTAATACAGTATTTTAAACATTTAAAATGGTAGGTTTTTAATAGGAACTGACACAGAACTTAGTACAATCTTTGAAAGACAAAAAGGAAATGTGTGAATATGAACTTAAAAATGTAAATTGAAATGAATTAGCTGGAAAGCACTATTTTTCCTATTCTCCCCTACTCTTTTTTTCCTTATCTTTTAGTTCAAAGAAACTATAGGCACATGTTGCTTTCACATTTTCTTTAATGTTAAATTTCTCATTCCATTTTCCTTTTATTCTTCCATTTTGAGAAGGCTGTTTTCTCTGTTTTGATCTCCACACTATTCTCTCCAGCCAATTTCGTTCTCACTCACTGTGAATGTCTATCTTGCTCTGTCAGACGTTTCCCCATCTCATTTTTTATTCTTTATCAGAGCCCATTAGGCACCAAATTTTCTTTCTTCCCTGTCATTCCCTACAAAGGATTTTCTTCTTTCCAATCATCTCTCCCAAATGATTGTACTATCAATTGTCCTATCTCTTTTAGTGACCCCACTCCATTTGCCTGCAAAAATCTCTTAAGTGGGAAATGATGCAACTTCTAATTCTAACCCCCCCACACCCCATCACTCATGTCCAGTAGTTGAACTAAGTCAATTTAGGCAGTGAAGCAGTTTGGGACTTTCAAGAACATGTGGAGGCTATGAGGTCAGGACCAGAGCCAGGTCCTTTAAAGCTCTGGTTCTACTGTGACTCTCTAGGGCCTTATAACAATCAATCATTACTGTGTGCAGAGCACTGTACTAAGCACTTGGGAGAGCACAATATACCAGAGTTGGTAGACTTGCTCCCTGACTAGAATGAGCTTACCATCCAGAGGAAGAGACAGACACTAAAATAAACTATGGATATGTGCAGACGTGCTGTGGGGCTAAGGGCTGAGTGATTACAGCGTACAAATCCAAGTGCGAGGGTGATGCACAGGGAAGAGGGAGTGAGGGGAAATGAGGACTTAGTTGTGGAAGGCCTCTGGAAGGAGATGTGATTTTAATAAGACTTTGAAGGTGGGGAGAATGATGATCTGTCAGATGTGAAGGGGTGAGTGGTAGTAGGAAATCAGCAAGGTAAGATTAGAAGGGGGATGGGGATTGAGTAATGTAAAGCCACTGGTAAAGGAGTTTCTGTCTGAGGTGAAAGTGGATGGCCAACCACCGGAGGTTCTGAAGGAGTGGGGAAACATGGACTGAATGGTTTTGTAGAAAAGTGATCCAGGCAACAGAGTGCAGTATGGAATGAAGTGGAGAGAGAGAAAGGAAGCAGGGAGGTCAACAAGAAGGCTGATACAGTAATCAAGGTGGGATAGGATAAGTGCTTGAATTAACATGGTAGAAGTTGGGATGGCTGGATCATTTTTCTACAAAACCATTCAGTCCCTGTTTTCCTACTCAAGAACCACCCATGGTTGCCCACTGACCTCCACATCAAACAGAAACTCTTTACCTTTGGCTTTAAATCACTCAATTCCCTCGTCCCCTCCCATTTTTCCTTGCTGATCTCCCACCGCCACCCAGCACACTCTACAAAATGTAGATTTATTTTACATTTCTTCTTCTTTGCCATGTTACCTGGGCCAGCACAGGTTTATCAAGTCTGAATTCCCTCAGTGAGGGCTCTTTATTCAGTATGTGGTTTGACTACTTGGGTAATTGTTCACGTTTTATAATCTGAATGAAATGCCAGAAGATAGGAAAGCTATGAATCGAGTATTTGAATATGAGTTCAACTTCCATCATAAGGACCATTTTAGTAAAAAGAACCAGTGAGTCCAAAGGGGACAGCAAACTGTTCAAAATCCATATGAAGGGGCCTGTGCTGACTTAAGTTTAAAGGTGAGAACAGTTGAAGGATGTTACCTTTAGACACCGAACTAGTCAGAAACCTGAGGACACAAAACACTTTTTGTGTACATGACAGTGTTAGACTGTGGGGACTATGATAGGCACAGGTACTACTACTGATAATAATAATTATTATGGTATTTGTTAAGCACTTACTATTAAAGAGCTGTTACGGGAGGAAGCAGAGGAGATAATAATAATTAATAATAATTATGGTATTTGTTAAGCACTTACTATGTGCCAGACACTACTAAGCACTGGAGTGCACACAAGCAAATTGCGTTGAACACAGTCCCTGTCCCACGTGGGGCTCACCATCTCAATCCCCATTTTACAGACGAGGTAACTTAGGCACATAGAAGTGAAGTGACTTGCTCAAGGTCACACAGCAGCCAAATGGCAGATCCAGGATTAGAACCCATGACCTTCTAACTCCCAGGCCCGGCCTCTATCCACTACGCCACTGCAGCCCAAAGCAAATCCACACCTTATTCAAACAGGGAATAAGAAAGGAGATGGAGAGAGATGACTTTCTCCCCCAAACTCCTAAAGGCAAATTGCTTTGCCTTTGGGAAACCCAGGTAGGTGATTGTGGCTCAGTATAATTTTATTTTATATATAGTAAATAACAAGATTTTTATTTCCGTCACATTGGCCTCCACATTGGGGGAAAAAGAAGCATTTTGTGTTTTCATCTTTAAAGGTCTTTTCAACAGTAAAGCAATCCTGAGACCACCCTAGAGGTGAACATTAATAGGCCAGTTGCAGCCATGATAAGAATACCATTTCCCTTCAAGACTTTCTCGATGCCACAAAATGACCTATTTTCCTCTTGGTCTCAATCAGGAAATGTTAACCACACAGTTAAATTGAAAGTGAAAGAAATACCGGGATATAAAGGCAGTGGAAATATCTAAGAAATATAATTTTAAATTGGGTGTGAAATATAACGGGTTAAAACTCTCAGTAAATCTATTATCATGAACAGTTTTCCATCCCTAAAGTTGTATTCCATTGAGGACTGATGTAGGAAAATCCCATTTCACTGACATTGGCTGTCACGAAAGAAGTGTTAGACAAAATTGGGACATATTAGAATTAGGCAGCTCTTCTGGTTTGTTTTTCAGCTTATTGAATGTTGACACATGTAAACTGAAGGCCACTACTTTTTGGTGCTGCTCTGTTGCCTTATTCAACTGGACATAAGACATATAAGAGCTGCAAGTAAATTTTCACTTCTTATGTCTCTAACTTTGTTACTGATAGCTTCTGTTGAGTGGGATCAAGTAATAGCCTCTCAGGCAGCCGAGAAAAATGTGACAGTAAGCTTTGTTGAGAGAGTCTTTTCCACTTCCTGGCTACAAGTAAATCATTCAATTTCTTTTGTCCAAGAATGGCATGGCATTAAGTTTCATGTTAGGTAACTGCAGAGGAAAATAGTGGTTTACTCTTAGTGGAGTGTCCCAAGCCACTGATTTTTTTCCAAATTAAAGTCAGTGTGTAGCAGTAGACTCAGTGGATATACTAATGGCTGAAGCCAATTTGTGCAGAAGCAACCAAATTTCTGCAAGTATCCCCAAACTGTAAACTTCAGCAAGAATCAGGGTATTGGTGAGGATATAGGCCCTTGAAAGGAAAATAAAACCCAATGAAAGAGACTTTGCAGTCTAGCATAATTGACAATAGTTTAAAAAGTATTTTCCAAGCTATTATAATCTACATGAAAATAGAACTTTTCAATATTTAAATGTCATCCTGTTAAATATCACTTGTTAACATTTCCACAAATGATCTGATAATATAGTAAAGGAGAATTGTATTCTGAGTATTTTGAAGACTCTTCAGTAAAATGGAGCATTAAATGAGAAATTCTGAATCTGAAAATTTGGTTTACATTTTTCATAATTCATGATGCTCTTGGTAGGTAGCCTGTGATGCTGCCCTAGGAGACAGCATAAGGCTTTAATAAAGGCCAGAAGAAAAATCACAAAAGTATTAGAATATCATCCAAGTGGTATGCATTTACATTTTGGAGAGAATTCTTTAGAATAAAGGAACCACTGAACAGCAAATTTGTAGGCCAGTCAAGAAGTTCACAGGGAAGCAATCGACAAACTCACTTCCTTCTCTTCATGCCCTCCATTGTGCTGAATTGCAATGAAAAAAAAAAACTAGCCTTTTTGTTAGCTTGAAAATCAAAGCTAATAATAACATTTGGCTATTCAAAATTTGGATCGTTCCCTTTCCATTCTTGCTCTTTTTGCAACATCAGTAAGTGTACCCTGGGCAGACATTAGCATTTACATGATTATTGACCTGATGGATAGGATCTTCCACTTGCTAAAATGCCCGAACTAGTAAGTTGTTCCTCCCAAGAATGAAACCATGTCCAGTTGTAGCCTCATTTTACATGTGCAGAAATTGAAAAAAAAAAAATTATCACCTCACTTTGTAACTTGCTTCCACTCTCCTTCCCTCCCTGACCTTCATCTTCAACTTTTCACTCTCTGAAAACTCCTTCCCCTCTCTTTTCAAACATGCCCATGTTTCCTTTAACCTGAAAGAATGTTCTGTGGATCACACTGCACCATACAGCTCTCATCCCATTTTTCTCCTCCCATTCCTCATCTTCCCTTCCAAATACCCTTCTCCAACTTTCCCATCACACTCAACACCACCACCATTCTGGTTACCTTCTCTCAAGTCCATAATCAGGGCATTATCCTTGGTCCTTGTCTGCTGTGCGGCCTTGGGCAAGCCACTTCACTTCTCTGTGCCTCTGTTCCCTCATCTATAAAATAATAATAATAATAATAATGGTATTTGTTAAGCACTTACTATATTCAAAACACTGTTCTAAGAGCTGGGGGGATACAAGGTGATCAAGTTGTCCCACAGGGGGCTCACAGTCTTAATCCCCATTTTATCCCTAAAATGGGGATTAAGACTGTGAGCCCCATGCGGGACAGGGACTGTGTCCAGCTTGATTTGCTTGTATCCACCCCAGCGCTCAGGTGGTCAGGTTGGGCATAGTTCCTGTCCTGCATAGGGCTCACAAACTTAATCCCCATTTTACAGATGCGCTAACTGAGGCACAGAGAAGTGAAGTGACTTGCCCAAGGCCACAAAGCAGACAAATGGTGGAACCGGGATTAGAGCCCACTACCTTCTGAATCCCAGGCCTGAGCTCTATCCACTACACCTTGCTGCTTCACTAATGTCTTACCCCACTCAGTCTTTTTCCAAATCACATCCCCTCCCTCCTCCTCAAAGTTTTATCTGATTAAGCTTCCCACCATCCTAATCATACCACCTCAGAACTTCTATTTACTACATATTTGTTATTCATTTTAATTTAGTATCTCTTCTCAATTTATTTTATCCATTGAATAGTAGTCAATTTATGACTACTCACATTCCGCTCAGATTGTAAGCCCCACAATGGAAAAGCTATTTTAGTTCTTATACATACCCCACTATCGAACACCTAGTATAGCTTTCTACATAATAAATACCACCGTTGCTGCTACTGATGATACTGATGAAGATCATTTTGTTATCTGCATTAAACTGTGCAAGCATAATAGATGAGTAGGTCAACTAAAACGTAACACCACAAGTTTTAGTCCAAATGAATTTTTTTTCCAGTCACACAAATGAGTGGAAGGATGAGCTTCATTGAGATTAGGAACAATGTCCCTTGTGGTTTTACTTTCATTATAACAAAAAAAATTTGACCTCTAGTAAAATTATGTTGTCAGATAACTTATGATTCAGTCCTTAATACTTCTCCTAAGATTGGAACATATTTTTCCTCAATAACTAATCTTGTTTTAGTTCAGTTGCTCACAATAGCAAATAGCTTTTTTAATTAGTAAATGTAAAAGGAGGTTTTCAGGGCTCCTTATCTTTCTAGTTTTGTTATCCCGCCTATCCATGTCTTGAAAAGAGCCAAGATATGTGTAATGCTAATTAATTTCATACCACACTAGAGCCGTTAAGCCAGGTATTCAAATCTTTTTTCTCAATTCAAATGCATTCTGAAGCTTAAAGTTATTACTGCTAATGAGTAATTTAATTTACTTTAATTTAATTAAACTATATTTAATTCAGTTACATGAAGGCACTCTAGCAGCCTTTGAAAATACATATGATAATAATATCTATGGGTTTAAGGAAAATATTGTGTTGCAAATATTGTTCATTACATTGCAGAATCATCGAGGGATAAAGGTTCTTTGGATCCTCAACTCGCTTCTCTCAAAGACGATGATTAAAAACAAAATACAGAACGAACAATGAATGGCAAAATTAACATATAAAATATGATTTCTGACTGAACAAGAAAAACTGGGTGATGCTTAAAGCTTACAACAACAACAATATCAATAGAGCACAATAGAAGCAATTTTTCAAAAGAATAAATTAAAAGCCAGAAAAAATTCAAAACAAAACTTAAGGAAGTCAAAGTCTACATGTTTTCCTCCCAATTCTTTATGAATTATGCATGGCAGAAACAATGAATGTGGAAGTCCTGATTAAATTTCACTCCACACATTTTATACACTCACATTATTACTGAGACTCATCCATATGCATGGGGACTAAAATGTGAGACTTGGTATTCTTAACTAAAGCCTGCATACCACAATCGTGAGAAGCAAAGAAAATGCAACTCACTCTTGACCTACAGACTGTGATTTAGTGTATCAGCCAGCACACTGTTTCAACAAAAGTGTTTCCCAGGTATTGAGCTACAGGTTCTACTCCACCGACTCAATGAAAATTTTCAACACAATGATTTGCAAAGAAGCCCCTTGTTAAGCTTGGAGAGGGGCTAATTAAATGCCTCTCTCTATGTCCAATAGCAAATCTTCCCTTCCCAATCATGCCACTTCTTTCAAATTTTCCTCACCAATCTTTGCTCATCATTGCTTTTCCTTATTGATTCGTCTTCCATTTTCCTTTCTCTTACTGCTGTTTTGCCTGTCCTAACCTTCCTGGCCTTTCCTTTCTCCTCCCTTCATATTGCTCTTCTTCCAGTTCTTCCTCTGACTTCAGTATTAGCGACTGCCTCTTTTCAAGATTCTCAGCTTGACCATCTCTCCCTCAGGCTTCTCCCTGTTCAAATTTTCCTTCTCTTGGCTCCTCCTTCATTCTTCTTTCCTATGACTTTTGCACCTTATAAAGACATGTTCATGCAACAAAATAGATTGTACTTTTACATAGCATCCCTTTATATAGATGCTATAATCCTCATACAGTATCACAAAAAGTCATGCCGTAAAGTACAAAGAAGAATGTCATGTCACTGCGGTCTCTTTGAAACTTAGAGAAGTGGAATTTAGGAAGATCATAAAAGAGGGGATTACAGTAATGGCAGAGGAAGAGATTAATGAATGAATGAGGATTTCAGCAGATGCAAGGTGAAGGTAGGGCATTTCTGGGCTCAATTCCAGAGGTAGTGAGAGGTAGATTTTAAGATAAGGTAAATGGGGGAGGAAAAGCAAAGGTCAGAATGAAGGATGACTTCAGGATTTCTGGCCCTGGGAGCAAAATTAAAAGGCTGAGTTAAGCAGTGCATTATAGACAGGGGAGACAACTTTGGGAGAATAAAGTCAAATTTGGTTATATGTTAATAATGGAGGGCAAGGTCAGAGAGGAAAGATAGAAAAAGAACCCAAATTATTCAATCGAGAATGTTATCCAAGTTGTTAGTGCCCATGAGGAGACCTCATGCATAAGGGAAAGGAGATAGCAAGACAAAAAACGTATCAACATAGTTATAACGATGGCTAGTTCATTTTTAAAGAGGTATGATTACTCTTCTAGGAAATGAATGAAACATTGGGCCTTGAACAATATGATTTCACTGAAGCAGAAATAGTAGCAATCATAGGATTGCTACCTAACAACAAAAAGAAGCTACAAAAGGTAGCATTACAGTACACTGCATGTTGGGAAAGCAAAAGGGCGAAAGGGAGAGGGGGGTGCAAATTGGAAAGCATTCAGAGTGAAGGCAGAACAGAGAATTAGGGCTTTGAATTGAATGTTCTCCCCACCTCTTTTTTACTCAAGAAACCAACTGTTCCATAAAGCCTTCTCAGATTGATCTCACTGGTAATCCCTAGTTTTTTTTCATATCTTTGCAAATAGTACAGCTCCTTATTTGCTCTTACATATATTTAACGTTCTGTTAGTTGTGCTTCCTTTTTACTTGTATATTTTTGTATTTGCCTCTGTCCCATCTCCCTCAATAGTAATGGCATTTATTAAGCGCTTACTATGTGAAAAGCACTGTTCTAAGTGCTGAATAATAATCATTGTATTTGTTGAGAGCTTACTATGTGGCAGGCATTGATCTAAGTGCAGGGGTGGCTACAGATTGGACATAACTTTAACTTGGCCTCTTTGACTTGGCCAGCCAGGACAACATGAAAGAGTCTCGGAATCTTAATTAGCTTTTCAGGACAGGGAAATTTTCTATTTTCCAGAGTCCATATCTCCTGATGGTATCAAATGCTTTCACATAGTCTGTGAAAACTGTTAGAGGTCTTGGTTCTACTCTCTGCACTTTTATGGCACCAGTATGCTGCAGAGATCATGTCTGCTGTTCCAAGCTGTGATCTGAAGCTACATTGTGATTCTGGGAGCATTTGGTAGACTATATTCTTTAGTAGTTTATGTAGCAACGCTTTGGCTAGGGCCTGGCAGGCAATGGAGAGAAATGAAATGACTTGATAATTGCCCCCTGTACACTTGTACATTCACACTTACATTCATTTATAAAATTAATAGTTTTCTATACCCTATTATTTAAAAATTACCTCAATCATTTCCCCTTTCCCTTCTTTCTCCTATCTGTAAATTATTTTAGAGTCTGTCTCCCTGGCTAGATTGTATGTTCCTTCAGGGTAGGGATTGTGACTGCCAATTCTACTACGCTCTCCCAAGTGCTTAGTACAATGCTCTGCACCCAGTAGACATTCCATAAGCGTTATCAGTGGTGATGGTGATGATCTTTTGTCTTTCTTCTTGAAGTTGGTGATGGCAGTGGTATCTGAAATCCTGTTCCATTACCTCAGTGTTTCATATGTTAAGGCAGAGCTCGTGTAAGTGTTCAAGTGGCGTATCCCCAATGTGGTTGTAGATCTTAGCAAATACGACATCAGGTGCTTGCCCATTTTTCATGGTTCTGACTGCTGTAGTTGAGGAGGAGTATTGAAAATTACTTAAATTATGATCTCCCATTTTCAGAGTGGGCACAGAGGATTCCACCTCTGCTGGCAAATTAACTTACTCCCTAGGGGTTGGATAGATGGTAAAGAAAAAGTTTGATCCTAGACAAGCAGACCATGTGGGACCGTGAGCCAGCTGAGTCCTCTGTGCCTCTTCCTTCTCCCTCCACCCTCCCCACTTAAGTTGTGTCTGAATTTCAATCATTCATCTGTGATGGTTTAGAAAATATTCCATTCAGAGTTTCCAGGATTTGTATTTAATCATTTCCTTCCTGTTGAATTCTAGTGGATTGATATGGGTAGCCTGCCTTAATTATATAGGAAGCCTTCCTCCTTTCAATTGCTTTTCATATCTCTCTGGAGCAAGAGTCAATCATCAGTTTTTTATTGATACTATAGATTGAGTTTGTGAACTGGAGGGTGGGTGGGGTTAACTAAGGAACCTCTCATTGGAAGTATGGCCTTGAACTGTTATTCAAAAGGGTAATTATAACACATTCATCGACCTCATTCACTCGATCATATTACTATGTAGAACGCTTTAGAAAAGAGTGTGAATGGAGAGATTCAAACCCACACCTCCATGTGGAAATTGCTCAGGCAATATTTGAATCTCTTATTTTAGCCCACTCAGCCATCCTGGCACTCTCCTGTTTCACCTCCCTATGATTTCTCTCATTTTCAATCAGCTTATCTATCCCCACTCACTAGTTTCTTTATTATCTAAGTTAGGTGTGTGGCTTAGTAGATAGACAGTAGAAGGCCCTGGGTTATAATCCCTACTCTGCCACTTGTCTGCTGTGTGATCTTGGGCAACTCACTTCACTTCTCTGGGCCTCAGTTCCCACATCTGTAAAATGAAGACTAAGACTTTGAGCCCCATGTGGGACATGGACTGTGTCCAACCTGATTAGCTTGCATGTACCCCAGTGCCTAGAAAAGCACGTGGCAAATAGTATGCTCTTAACAAGTACCATTAAAAAATTACCTAGTGTCCATATTAACTATCTTTTTTCACCTTCCATAACTTTCCAGAGTTTTGACTTCAATAGGCCCTCCCTATTCTGGTTTCTTTGAAATTCATTGGCAGGTCATAACTCCTCCATGGAATAAATTAAAGCAGTACACACAGAATACTGTATTTAATCTGAGCTTGTGTCTTTAATTCTGCTGTTTCTTCAAGAGCAAGCTCTATACAGTGATGAACTTTCCCAGAGTCTATGATACCATGGTTCTATTCCCCAGTCTTTGGTGCAGTGGGTCAGGAAAAACATACCTTTCAACCATTTTCCAGGCAGTCCTGCCTGGATCGTGGAGATACTTGCTTTCAACATATGGAAGCATATTTATTAAAATTGTCACCTTCCTATTTTCTAATTGGAGATTGGTAATGCTGTGACCTGTGTGTTGGGATAATCCTGCTATGTATAGGAAAATTCAGTCATGTTCTTGGAACATATTGGTTTGGCATATTTCCCTACTACTAGAGTAATTTTGGCAACTCGGCATTTTCACAGGCCAGTTTCCTATGCTTCACTTCACTTAACCTCATGACATCCTTCCCCGTGGAATGCTACACTTCATTTGTAAATAAATTGCAGAATAGCCCTTTCTCGCCCATATTGAAAATGTCAAGGGATTATAGGTCTGTCGCACTTCTAAGATGCTGATTATCCAATTGAACAAAGACACTTTGAAACTTTGTTTTTGTTTCCTTTTGGCACCCTCAAAAAAATGTGTAAGCCACTAGGTTGATCTCTTCAAAGCCAAAGAAGTAGAGGGAAGTAATTTATTCAAGTTGTGGCAATTTGAGATTAGTCAAATGATGGAAAAATTGAAATTCCTAGTTTCCTTAGTAAAACCTGTTCAACATCCCTTTATAAATATTTCAATCATATGGAATACTTTCTATCCAGAATAAAAAAATTTATAGTCATGGCATATTTTAATTTGAAAAAAACTTAAATCCCAGGAAGAGTCTAATTTCACAAAAATGAGATCCCTGAGGAATTCATTCTGTTATTAATATGCCAATCTATGTTCACCAGAAGTGCAAAAGAGTTAAAATCCGACTATTGGGTAAACCAATGACACAGAAATTTGAATTCTGACTTGGATTATTTTGAAAGTTTGGTTTTGAATTTAAGCCACTCATGCTGTTTGTAAAAGAAAGTTTCAGTGGTATTTCTCAGATTGGGGTGTTCTGACAGTTTGTCTTGTTCTTGCAACCTTTTGCTTGTATCCACCCCAGCACTTAATACAGTGCCTGGCACACAGTAAGAACTTAAATACCAGAATTATTATTATTATTATTCTCAGAATACCTGATTGCACCTCCTTTAAGAAATTAGGGATGACACAATGAAAGAAGAGAGGAATGCTGCAGGAATAGAAATAGACCTGCAGGCATGTAGGAACTGTGAACCTGCCCCTAAGAACCTCTTAGGTCGATTGTATGGACTCTTTATCATCCTGTAATGATATTCTAAAATCCTTAGAGACAGGGATTGTGTCTCTTCTGTCTGTTGTATGTTCCTAAGCTCCTAGTCAGATGTTGTAGTATACTGGGAGGAGATAGAGCTACAGTCTGGAAAAAGGAAAAGTCCCAGAATGGCTATTCTGCTAGGAAAGTGATTTCACTCTGGGGAAGGTAGTCTTTTCAGCCTGAGCCAAGAAGCAGCTGAAGTGCCCAGAACAGCATCTAGTCCCTTCTGTTGTTGCAATTGGGGCCCTTCCACTAAAGATGGGATGACCCAATGCACCCCTATTGTTGCCTCCCCAGCAGCCTGATCTTCTCTTCCAACCCCTAACCCACGCAGACATCAAGACCTCAGATCATAATAATGTTTAATGACTTCTTAATACAGTAACAATGAAAACAATTCCAGTTCAAACCTCCTTTTTCTAGATCTAATATATCCCCCCCAACCAGGACCCTCTGTATTTTCCTGCAGGCATCCTGGGGCTCAGTTTTCTCTGGCTCTTCTCCCTCTTCTCTGGAGATGTCCCAGGTTCCATCTCACCCTCATCATTCCCAAGTGCTTAGTACAGTGCTCTGCACACAGTGTGTGCTCAATAAATACCACTGATTGATCGTATGATGGATGAGCATTAGTTTAGTTTAGTCATGAAGATGTTGGGGCTAGAAGTGGCATGAAGGAATTGATAATAGTTATAGTGGCTAATGCAGCCCCATTTGCACTCTCTCATCCCTGGAAGTCAGTCATCTTCTATCGGGGTAGTGAGTGCAACAAGCTTATACATAAAACCAAGTTATGGCCAAAGTGCCTTTGGACTAGTGACGATATCATGCTGTAGCACCAGTAGGCATTTTCACGGTAACATCTCAGCGGCTGCCGTAGTTTCTGCCACCTACATTAGTCAGCTGTTTTCAGTATTCCTGCTCACCCTGCGCACTAAATCTGATGGTATTTCAGGCAGAAACCTTCACCACTGGTGGCATAACCCGAGCAGGGATTTTTCTACTGCTGGCTATATAATTATGGTATTTGTTAAGCACTTACTATATGCCAAGCACTGTTCTAAAAGCAGGGGTAGATACAAAGTAATCAGGTCGTCCCACGTGGGGCTCACAGTTTTAATATCCATTTTACAGATGAGGTAACAGGCACAAGGGAGTCAAGTGGCTTGCCCAAGGTCACACAGCAGACAAGTGTCGGAGCCAGGATTAGAACCCATGTCCTCTGACTCCCAAGCCCGTGCTTTTTCCAATAAGCCACACTGCTTCCCTCGTATTTAAGTGCTTACTATGTGCTACGCCCTGTTCCAAGCTCTGGAGTAGATATAAGGTAATCAAGTTGGACACAGTCCCTGTCCCACATTTTACAAGGTCGCACAGCAGACAAGTGGCAGAGGCAGAATTAGAACCCACTACCTCTGACTCCAAAGCCCATGCTCTTGCCATTAGACCAGGCTGCTTCTATCACACCTGCCCCACTCCCCTCTGCACTTGAGTTGTAGATTGCACTTGATGGGGAGGGGCAAATATAAATTTGACACTACAGATGCTGTATTTTCCAACTGTCCAGTCTATAGACAAAGAACAAATTGAAAGTGAAAAATGTGCTAAGTATATATACAGGTCTGTCAACCTATATTTACCGGTGTTATAAAGGATAATTTCAATCCTTCATCCCAGACAGTATCCATTTAATAGCCTACTCACCAGCATAAGGAAGATGACAGCTATTCAACCACAGAATATTATTACAGTCAGAGGCTTCCTCCCGTAAACTCTTGTCTCTCCCCTCATCTCCCCCCACAGACACACACACACACACACACACACACACACTTTTCATAAGAGTACCCAGCTATTATTTTGGTTTGTTCACTTAGGGAAAGGCAATGCTTTCTCTGAAATGTTATCATTGCCCTCTGGTTCTAAAATTGAAACATTAAAAATATGTTATCAGTCTTTCCTCACTCTTTCTTTCAAATAGTAAATAACATTTTCAATTTCCCAAGCTAAGAGATCTCTCTCTGATCATCTTCTCTCATAACATATCACTTACTTTCTGCCACAGATTCCCCTTCACTACTCATTCACACTTTCTAACCCAATCTGTTCCTTTTCTTCCTTCTCCTGTCACGGATTAAGTTTATACTTGTTATCACTTCAAATAAAATGTCTAATGGGAGAAGAACTTAAAACTAATGCTAAAGGGAGGTTTTCCCTATTATCTGTAATTTTCAGTTATGCACATTACTCATTCCCCATTCCTGTGGATAACTGAAATGATGTGGTGGCCAGATTCCCCTTCTTTTTATCATAGTAAAACTTGGATTTTCTGGCCTCAAGTACTCTAGGACTCTGGCTGATTTTCGGGTTCTGTTAGAGACTGAAAGAAAAGGGAAGTGCCATCAGGGTAGCGGTAGAGGCTAAAGCGCCTTTTTCAGATGTCTCCATCAGGGACCTTGCCACCATCAATAGCGATCTGGGTAGGAGAGAGTAAGCACAGGTTCCTAGCACTCTAAATTTACCAGTCAACCATGCCCCCTCTAAATGGTGCAGATGCTAATTCCTCTAGCTTGGGATATATCAAGAGAACTGAGGTCCTATCATCATCATCATACCTATACATACCTGTATATATGTATATATGTTTGTACATATTTATTACTCTATTTATTTATTTATTTTACTTGTACATATCTATTCTATTTATTTTATTTTGTTAGTATGTTTTGTTTTGTTCTCTGTCTTCCCCTTTTAGACTGTGAGCCCACTGCTGGGTAGGGACTGTCTCTATATGTTGCCAATTTGTTCTTCCCAAGCGCTTAGTACAGTGCTCTGCACATAGTAAGCGCTCAATAAATACGATTGATGATGATGATCATCATCAGCAGCAACATTGTTGAATGCCTACTGTGTGCAGAATCCTGTACTAGGGAGAGTACAACAAAGGCAGAAGACAGTTCCTGCGCTTGAGCAGTATACAGTCTAATGTAGGAGTTTACAATTTGCAATCAACCTTCCATTAAAATACAAATGATTTTGTATTTTACAAAATACAAACAATGTAAATGCATGATAAAAACATTTTCTCTGATTACTAGGTTTACTAATTCTGTTAAAATCCCTTCCTGAAGTGCTTCTATCCTTTCAAGTGGGGAGGGGCAGACTGGACCCCAGCTACTCCCTGCCCCTGTTGGTCCCCCTTTGGATAATTGAAGTAGGACTAGGTGGGGGGTAAGGCAGGGAGGGGATTAGATGAGACTCCAGTCTCACCCCACAACCCAGTGCCCTTGCCATTCAAACAAGCTGTGCTCCAATGAGCACTGCTTCAACACTGATGAGTTAACGCTGGTTTGATGTTTCATTGTCGGTGATCCTATCTTGTCTTCTTAGAGAAGCATCAGTGGCCTAATGGAAAGAATACGGGCCTGGGAGTTAGAGGACCTGCGTTTGAGCATGGATTGTCTCACTTTATTGCTGAATTGTACTTTCTAAGCGCTCAGTACAGTGCTCCGCACACAGTAAGCACTCAATGCATGTGATTGAATCAATGGATGAATGACTCTGCAACTTGTCTGCAGTGTGACCTGGGGCAAGTCACTTCACTTCTCTGGCCTCAGTTCCCATCTGCAAAATAGGTATTCAAAACTGTTCTCCCTCCTACTTAATCATGTGGACTGTGAGCTCCACGTGGGACCTGATGATCTTGTATCTACCCCAGCACTTTGTTCAGTGCTTTGCATTATTATTATTATTATTATTATTATTATTATTGAGGTTGAGTGGGACTCACAGGTGACACTAATGGAAAAACTCAAGAAGCCAAGGATGTCTCCATCCCTGGATTTTACAGTGACATAAAATGTGGCACAGGTGGATAGCTTTATAGACCTTTCATTTGGTACCAAGTTTGATACCCAAGTGGAGCCCACCTCCACTCCCAACCTGACCTAGATCTGCTCCTTACCTCTCCATCCCCAGCCTGGCCTTCATGGATACTTTTCACCTCTCCTCTCCATTCCCGGCCTACCCAATCTTGGTAACTGTGGCTGAGCCCTACTGGCTCCTTGCTAATGTTGTGCATAAGCGACCTGTTTTCCGAACCTGCTACCCATTCCCATACCTCCGCTTACCAAACCCAGGTCTGGTGCCTCCGTCTTTCATTCTGGATCTCTGTCTGCTGTTCCTGAGGCTTCAACTCCCCTCCACCATTAGACCTCTTCCCTCTCTTCCTCTTTTACCTCTCTGTTACTTGGCTGCAAGATTGTGGTTTTCAAGCACCAGAACAGATCTGGCTGAAGTCCACAGTTACCAGGAAGGATTATTAATTAAAAAAATATATTTGGGAAGGCAATCTTGGAGTCACCCAAAAAGGCTCAAAATGAGTTTTATAGATTGGGAGGAGTGGGTCCAATGAGATATAAAAATAGCACAATTCCAGCCTCCTAATCTGAATTCTATGGAGGCCATCACTTTCTTAAATACAGGGAAGCATACACAACACTGTTCCCAGCAGGCACAAATAAATACAAATGGTCATACTGCAGACTATTTGGTATTATTACATCAATTGTGAACCCTAGGGCAGAGGTGGCATTTGAATTGCATTCAGCAGTGGTTGCTATGGTAAATAATTATGAATATTATTTTTCATTTTGAATGGAAAAGTACATTAAATATTATGGATTAGAGCCTAGAAATGACCACACAGACAGAAGCTAAAGTTACAACTTTCTTGGCATAAGAGGACTACATTATTTCTGCATTTATCCCCTTGCTGCTTTTAAACTCAGTGTCTTCCCACTAATGTTTGAAGGAGTCAGCACCATGTTCATCTGGCTTCTCAAGCAGATTGATCAGTTTCAACTCCATTTCATATCTAATGTGGTTGCATGTTAATGGGTCTGAATGAATTCGGTGTGTCTACATCTAGGTGTGTGTATATGATTAAGCAATGTGTACAGCACCTGTATATATGTATATATGTTTGTACATATTTAGTACTCTATTTAATTGGTACATACTTATTCTATTTATTTTATTTGGTTTATATGTTTTGTTGTCTGTCTCCCCCTTCTAGACTGTGAGCCCGCTGTTGGGTAGGGACCATCTCTATATGTTGCAAACTTGTACTTCCCAAGCACTTAGTACAGTGCTCTGCACACAGTAAGCGCTCAATAAATACGATTGAATGAATGTGTGCGTATGACTGAGTAGGTACGTATGCCACCTCCTACTTGTCTATCTGTATTCCCTCTCTCTCTGTTTACATCTGTCTTTAACCCCACAAATTTCTTTCCCTGTTACTGTAACACACATATTTTTACTCTGTTCACACCCCAAGAAAACAATGGTCTTTCTATTAAGGTGTGCTTACAATTTTGGGTAACCTTGTCCTGCCTTTGATTTTGAATATGATTCATAGGCGATGGTGGTGAAAATTCTCAAGGAGGTGGTTGTGGCTTTTTGTGGTAGGTCCAGTTCCAACTCTCACATAAAAAGGTGGACACAATTACAACTTTATATACCTTTAATTTCGTTTAAAGCTTGTTGCTCTGTTACTGCCAAGCATGGTTCTCCCAAAAGGCATGCTCACCTTCGTGATTAAATTTTATACTTACTTGACTATCAGGGCATCTGGCTAGCAACTGAGTTTTGACAATGAGAATTTTGAGATGTGTTTAGGACTTCTAGGGTGTAGCCTGGTATAGAACCTTAGTTTTATTTTTCAAGCTTTATTGATCTATTTATTCCATGTATCTTCTGCTTCTTTATTGGTTATTCATTTTGTTCATGTCTATTATATAAGTCTATTCTTTCGTGTTAATTATCACTTTTGGAGCATGGGGATACAGACAAGAACCTGCAGCAGTGGGGAGAGAAGGCAGGCTTGTCAGGACAGCAGAGAGAGTAGCTGGAGAAAAATCTGGAGAAAAGGGAAGGAGCGGGGAACATGGAAGAAGGATTGGCAGGGAGATAAGAGAAGATGGAAAGAAGAAGGAAGAAAACAGAAGCATGGGAGAAAGGGAGGAAAACAGGAGAAATGGGAGAGGGAGATGCTGGACAATGGATGAACAAGGAGAAAGGAAAGGCCAGAGCATCTTAAAAAGCAACTTAAAAAATAAAAGATATTGATTTTTATCCACCCAGTCCCTTGCCCACAGCACTTGAACTTCTGGAAATAGTTCAGGGCAGAAGAAAAAAAATGTAAGGAAATAATCAGGCAAACATCAATTAGAGCTACATGGCCAGAGGCAGCTGGAAGCATTGGTGGGCTGCAGAGGTGGGAAGGCTCGTTTTAACCGTAAGCATCATTTGGGTCATGAGGCAGAGCTGCCCACAGAAATAGACTATGCAGGCATTAACCATCGCCTTACACCCAAAGGTTTAAGTGATTCACAGTGGAAGATCCTGAAAGTCAGAGATCAGTCTTCCCATATTCATTCCTCCATGCACATATTAGCATATCACCAGCAACAACTTTTCATCTGAATGGCAACAATAGGAACATTGTTTTTTCTATATAACTCACCAAAATGAAAATGGCAATACATACTTCTAGCATACTACCCTTGAGCATCCCTTGGTTATTCATCCATTTTAGTATCCCTTCAATAAACAAGATTTCTGGTCCAATTGGCTTGTTCAAGGTTCCACTAGAAATTAGGAATAAAAAATGAACGTGCTGGAAAATCTTAATATTGAAACATTATAATCAACCAGCACTGCATCTGAGAGAGCCATTCTCCAAATGCCTTTTTTCCTGGTGTTATTCTTTTGTGTCCCAACCCCTCTAGATCATTCTTTTTCCCAGGGTGAATTTAACATTAGCAAGATAGTCATTCCATTGCAGGTCTATCGTCTGCCACTGTTCAATGACCAACTGCATAAATAGTGAAGACACTGCTAAGACTGGGCCCAGTAGAAGAAATGCTAGTTCACGGTATAAAAATCACTCAATTAAGAAAGGGATAGAGAAGCAGCATTGCCTATAGAGCAGAGGCCTAGGAGTCAGAAGGAACCCTGTTCTAATCCTGCTCTGTAACTTGTCTACTGTGTGACCTTGGGCAAATTACTTCACTTCTCTGTGCCTCATTTTACCTCATCTGTAAAATGGGCGTGAAGACTGTGAATCCCATATGGGATGTGGGCTGTGTACAACCTGATTTGCTTGTATCTACCCAGCACTTAGTCTAGTGCCTGGCACATAGTAAGTAGTTATAACAATTACCATAAAAAATGCATAGCTGGGAGAAAATATTGAGTAAACAGTAGTATGTGCTGTCGCTAATGTTTCCAAAATGCCACAGCTTCAACCTCTCAAAATGTCTTACAAATAATTTCCGGATTTCTGTGAAACACATTGAGATATAGAAAAGAATGCATAAAATAAAAACAAAACTATCATCGTATTTATGCCCTTTAGGGTGGCGGACATTGAGGTTGGGAAGGGTATGAGGGCAATATGTATATAAAGTTTCAGCTCCTCGAATTATGGTACTCGTTAGGTGCTTACTATGTGCCAAGCACTGTTCTGAGCACTGGGAAACTACATGTTTATGGGGAGTACTGAAAGGAGCAGGTAGATGGGGTGGGGCAGTTACGGCAGTGGCAGAGGAGTGAAGGAGGCGTAAAGACGGTGATGAGATCAGGAGAGTCAATGGCAAAGTCCAATCACACTGCGACAAGAATAACAGGAACTCATCATCTCCAAAAGGGGATAAAAACTACAAACCCCAAAGAACAAAGGGAGCAACAGTCATAGAGCAATAGGCAGACTCACCCACCTCTCTGTCCCTTAACCATCCCCTGACTGTTCTCCACCCGTGACCATCCCAAAGTGAAATAAGAGCAGAGCAGAGGAAACCCACCCCTGGGACAGAATCAGGTAGGGGTATAGGATATTGGAAAGGGTACACGGGGGGCTTGAGGGAATCAATCAATTGCATTTATTGAGCATGTACTGTGTGCAGAGCACTGGAGTAAGCACTTGGGAAAGTACAATACTTGGAAGACACTGTCCCTGCCCACAACTAGCTTACAGTCTAGAGGGGGAGACAGACATTAATAGAAATGAAAAAAATGATGGATATGTAAAGAAGTTCTGTGGGGCTGAGGGGTGAATAAAGGGTGCATGGGTGAGCATGGGTTCTGGGGTTTTGTGTCAGTCTCTTGTGCTTGATCCTCATCTTGAACCCTCTGAGAGGGGAACCTTCCAGGCTTTCTGGGTCAAAGGGAACAACTAGCCAAGAAGGCCTGTGGGGGGGTGGTGATGTGCCAGTATCTCTGTGTCCAGTAAACCATACTGCTTCAGAGTGCTTCACCTCTCAGCTGGTTCTGTGGGTCACTATGATGACGATGGTATTTGATGATAGTATTTCTTGAACGATTACTATGTGTCAAGCACTGTTCTAAGTGCTGGACACTGTTCCGATGCTGGGATGCCTAGATGGGGGAGGGTAGGGCACACGAATGATTTTAGGGAGTTCTCTTATTAGAGAATCATGAGCAAATCACTGAACCAGATATCAAATTCTGTACATTATGCTGAGGTGTTTAAGAAAACCAGGTCTTAGCAAGATATATTTCCAAACGAAAATTTCTTTCTTAAAAAAAAAATAGACTACAACTCTCCCAAACATCATATAACGAATATTGCTGTTTTTGAACTCAACACATTAGGAGGGTTCAAAATTGTATGGTTTCAAAAAAAACCAAACCAACCCATTCATCATTGCTGCAGTATCACAAGATCCTTGTCAACAAAAAAATGGATTCTCTGTTTTTGGTTGAAGTGTTTGAAGATGATCTTGCCTCATTCAAAAATTAAAAAAAAATTGGAAATTTGTACCTGCTTATTAAAATGAAAGTGGTTTATATTATGAGGAAGCATTTGTGAATCAGCAACATTTGTAGAACTATGGTGTGCAGAGCATTGTTCTAGACAATGTGGGAGTTGAGGCAAAAGATAAGGTCCTTGCATTTAAGGAGTTTACAATTTGATGGGGGAGAAGGACAAACAATCTACAAGCCTCCAAAAGATGCAATCCCAAATAATAGAAACGTGAATGTATATATGTTCATAATCATCTAATGAACCTTGGAAACAAAAGTAACTTTTTTAGTTTTCTTTTTGTCTCTTTGATGTCAGTTTGACTTAATCCGGAAGGACAGGCTTACTTTTTTTCCTTTTGTTAATCTGACCTGACCCTAGGAATTCTGAGAAAGCTTCAAAATATAAGGTTAGATATGATAAAATAGAGGTGTCAGGACCAATGGAAGGCCAATAGGTTTTCAGACATTGGTCCCCAATGAGTGTTAACAAAGCATACTTGTTTGAAGTGTTCCAGTGTGACAATGAATTGTTACAGCAGTGTCTGGGGTATTAAATGAGTCTATCTTTCACTTATTCACTAAATCACTGTTTATATGCCAAAAAACAGCAATGTGAAGTGACACAACCAGTTGGCAGCTATAATAGCTTTAAAGCTCTTTTGTGGATTTCTTTTAAAATGAATTATATCTAGGAATAAACATGCCTAGTTGGGAATATAGGGAAGGGACTTAATGGACTTCTCCTTGATTGGCAAAGAGTTTATTATTTTGTAGTTAAAAATTAAAAGGTGTAGAAATATATCCTGCCTACTTGTTTTACACTGACAGATTCCACAAAGTATTTTTGTCTCATACACCTACCAATCAACTGATCAAAAGTATTTATTGAGCGCTTAATGTGGGGCAAGCACGGTATTAAGCCCGTGGGAGAGTAAAACAGAACTAGTATACGTGATTCCTGACTTCAAGGAGTTTACAATCTAGTGGGAAAGACAGACATTAAAGTAAATTTCAGCCCCCTGAGGGCAGGGATTGTGCTTATTAATTCTAATGGATTATCATCATCATCATCAATCGTATTTATTGAGCGCTTACTATGTGCAGAGCACTGTACTAAGCGCTTGGAAAGTACAAATTGGCAACATATAGAGACAGTACCTACTCAACAGTGGGCTCACAGTCTAAAAGGCGGAGACAGAGAACAAAACCAAATGGCAGCAAACCTTCTGACTCCCAGGCCCCTACCCTGTCCCCATGCAGCAGATAAATAGTAGCAAACCATGTGACTCCCAGGCCCCTACCCTGTCATCATCAATCGTATTTATTGAGCGCTTACTATGTGCAGAGCACTGTACTAAGCGCTTGGGAAGTACAAATTGGCAACATATAGAGACAGTCCCTACCCAACAGTGGGCTCACAGTCTAAAAGGGGGAGACAGAGAACAAAACCAAATGGCAGCAAACCTTGTGACTCCCAGGCCCCTACCCTGTCCCTACGCAGTAGACAAATGGCAGCAAACCTTGTGATTCCCAGGCCCCTACCCTGTCCCCAAGCAGCAGACAAACGGCAGCAAACATCGTGACTCCCAGGCCCCTACCCTGTCATCATCAATCGGATTTATTGAGCGCTTACTATGTGCAGAGCATTGTACTAAGCACTTGGGAAGTACAAATTGGCAACATATAGAGACAGTCCCTACCCAACAGTGGGCTCGCAGTCGAAAACGGGGAGACAGAGAACAAAATCAAATGGCAGCGAACCTTGTGACTCCCAGGCCCCTACCCTGTCCCCATGCAGCAGATAAATGGCAACAAACTTTGTGACTCCCAGGCCCCTACCCTGTCATCATCAATCATATTTATTGAGCGCTTACTATGTGCAGAGCACTGTACTAAGCGCTTGGGAAGTACAAATTGGCAACATATAGAGACACTCCCTACCCAACAGTGGGCTCACAGTCTAAAAGGGGGAGACAGAGAACAAAATCAAATGGCAGCAAACCTTGTGACTCCCAGGCCCCTACCCTGTCCCTACGCAGCAGACAAATGGCAGCAAACCTTGTGAATCCCAGGCCCCTACCCTGTCCACATGCAGCAGACAATCAGCAGCAAGCCTTGTGACTCCCAGGCCCCTACCCTCTCATCATCAATTGTATTTATTGAGCGCTTACTATGTGCAGAGTACTGTACTAAGCGCGTGGGAAGTACAAATTGGCAACATATAGAGACACTCCCTACTCAACAGTGGGCTCACAGTCTAAAAGGGGGAGACAGAGAACAAAACCAAATGGCAGCAAACCTTGTGACTCCCAGGCCCCTACCCTGTCCCTACGCGGTAGACAAATGGCAGCAAACCTTGTGACTCCCAGGCCCCTACCCTGTCCCTACGCAGCAGACAAACGGCAGCAAACATTGTGACTCCCAGGCCCCTACCCTGTCATCATCAATCGGATTTATTGAGCGCTTATTATGTGCAGAGCATTGTACTAAGCACTTGGGAAGTACAAATTGGCAAAATATAGAGACAGTCCCTACCCAACAGTGGGCTCGCAGTCGAAAACGGGGAGACAGAGAACAAAATCAAATGGCAGCAAACCTTGTGACTCCCAGGCCCCTACCCTGTCCCTACGCAGCAGACAAATGGCAGCAAACCTTGTGACTCCCAGGCCCCTACCCTGTCCACATGCAGCAGACAATCAGCAGCAAGCCTTGTGACTCCCAGGCCCCTACCCTCTCATCATCAATTGTATTTATTGAGCGCTTACTACGTGCAGAGTACTGTACTAAGCGCTTGGGAAGTAGAAATTGGCAACATATAGAGACAGTCCCAACCCAACAGTGGGCTCACAGTCTGAAAAGGGGAGAAAGAGAACAAAACCAAATGGCAGCAAACCTTGTGACTCCCAGGCCCCTATCCAGTCCCCATGCAACAGATAAATGGCAGCAAACCTTGTGACTCCCAGGCCGCTACCCTGACATCATCAATCGTATTTATTGAGCACTTACTATGTGCAGAGCACTGTACTAAGCGCTTGGAAAGTACAAATTGGCAACATATAGAGACAGTCCCTACCCAACAGTGGGCTCACAGTCTAAAAGGGGGAGACAGAGAACAAAACTGAATGGCAGCAAACCTTGTGACTCCCAGGCCCCTACCCTGTCCCTACGCAGCAGACAAATGGCAGCAAAACTTGTGATTCCCAGTCCTTCTGCCATGTCCCAATGCAGCAAACGGCAGCAAACCTTGTGACTCCCAGGCCCCTACCCTGTCATCATCAATCGTATTTATTGAGCGCTTACTATGTGCAGAGCACTGTACTAAGCGCTTGGGAAGTAGAAATTGGCAACGTATAGAGACAGTCCCTACCCAACAGTGGGCTCGCAGTCTAAAAGGGGGAGACAGAGAACAAAATCAAATGGCAGTAAACCTTGTGACTCCCAGGCCCCTACCCTGTCCCCATGCAGCAGATAAATGGCAGCAAAATTTGTGACTCCCAGGCCCCTACCCTGTCATCATCAATCGTATTTATTGAGCGCTTACTATGTGCAGAGCACTGTACTAAGCGCTTGGGAAGTACAAATTGGCAACATATAGAGACACTCCCTACCCAACAGTGGGCTCACAGTCTAAAAGGGGGAGACAGAGAACAAAATCAAATGGCAGCAAACCTTGTGACTCCCAGGCCCCTACCCTGTCCCTACGCAGCAGACAAATGGCAGCAAAACTTGTGACTCCCAGGCCCCTACCCTGTCCACATGCAGCAGACAATCAGCAGCAAGCCTTGTGACTCCCAGGCCCCTACCCTCTCATCATCAATTGTATTTATTGAGCGCTTACTATGTGCAGAGTACTGTACTAAGCGCTTGGGAAGTAGAAATTGGCAACATATAGAGGCAGTCCCAACCCAACAGTGGGCTCACAGTCTGAAAAGGGGAGAAAGAGAACAAAACCAAATGGCAGCAAACCTTGTGACTCCCAGGCCCATATCCAGTCCCCATGCAACAGATAAATGGCAGCAAACCTTGTGACTCCCAGGCCCCTACCCTGACATCATCAATCGTATTTATTGAGCGCTTACTATGTGCAGAGCACTGTACTAAGCGCTTGGAAAGTACAAATTGGCAACATATAGAGACAGTCCCTACCCAACAGTGGGCTCACAGTCTAAAAGGGGGAGACAGAGAACAAAACCAAATGGCAGCAAACCTTGTGACTCCCAGGCCCCTAACCTGTCCCTACGCAGCAGACTAATGGCAGCAAACCTTGTGATTCCCAGTCCTTCTACCCTGTCCCAATGCAGCAAACGGCAGCAAACCTTGTGACTCCCAGGCCCCTACCCTGTCATCATCAATCGTATTTATTGAGCGCTTACTATGTGCAGAGCACTGTACTAAGCACTTGGGAAGTACAAATTGGCAACGTATAGAGACAGTCCCTACCCAACAGTGGGCTCACAGTCTAAAAGGGGGAGACAGAGAACAAAACCAAATGGCAGCAAACCTTGTGACTCAAAGGCCCCTACCCTGTCCCCATGCAGCAGACAAATGGCAGCAAACCTTGTGACTCCCAGGCCCCTACCCTGTCATTATCAGTCATATTTATTGAGCACTTACTATGTGCAGAGCACTGTACTAAGCGCTTGGGAAGTACAAATTGGCAACATATAGAGACAGTCCCTACTCAACAGTGGGCTCACAGTCTAAAAGGGGGAGACAGAGAACATAATCAAATAGTAGCAAACCTTGTGACTCCCAGGCCCCTACCCTGTCCCCATGCAGCAGATAAATGGCAGCAAACCTTGCGACTCCCAGGCCCCTACCCTGTCATCATCAATCATATTTATTGAGCACTTACTATGTGCAGAGCACTGTACTAAGCGCTTGGGAAGTACAAATTGGCAACATATAGAGACAGTCCCTACCCAACAGTGGGCTCACAGTCTAAAAGGGGGAGACAGAGAACAAAACCAAATGGCAGCAAACCTTGTGACTCCCAGGCCCCTACCCTGTCCCTACGCAGTAGACAAATGGTAGCAAACCTAGTGATTCCCAGGCCCCTACCCTGTCCCCAAGCAGCAGACAAACGGCAGCAAACATTGTGATTCCCAGGCCCCTACCCTGTCATCATCAATCGCATTTATTGAGCGCTTACTATGTGCAGAGTACTGTACTAAGCGCTTGGAAAGTACAAATTGGCAACATATAGAGACAGTCCCTACCCAACAGTGGGCTCACAGTCTAAAAGGGGGAGACAGAGAACAAAACCAAATGGCAGCAAACCTTGTGACTCCCAGGCCCCTACCCTGTCCCCATGCAGCAGACAAGCGGCAGCAAACCTTGTGACTCCCAGGCCCCTACACTGTCCCCATGCAGCATACAAATGGCAGCAAAACTTGTGACTCCCAGGCCCCTACCCTGTCATTATTAGTCGTATTTATTGAGCGCTTACTATGTGCAGAGCACTGCACTAAGCGCTTGGGAAGTACAAATTGGCAACATATAGAGACAGTCCCTACCCAACAGTGGGCTCACAGTCTAAAAGGGGGAGACAGAGAACATAATCAAATGGTAGCAAACCTTGTGACTCCCAGGCCCCTACCCTGTCCCCATGCAGCAGACAAATGGCAGCAAACCTTGTGACTCCCAGGCCCCTACCCTGTTATCATCAATCGCATTTATTGAGCGCTTACTATGTGCAGAGCACTGTACTAAGCACTTGGGAAGTAGAAATTGGAAACATATAGACACAGTCCCTACCCAACAGTGGGCTCACAGTCTAAAAGGGGGAGACAGAGAAGAAAATCAAATGGCAGCAAACCTTGTGACTTCCAGGCCCCTACCCTGTCCACATGCAGCAGACAATCAGCAGCAAGCCTTGTGACTCCTAGGCCCCTACCCTCTCATCATCAATTGTATTTATTGAGCGCTTACGATGTGCAGAGTACTGTACTAAGCGCTTGGGAAGTAGAAATTGGCAGCATATAGAGACAGTCCCTACCCAACAGTGGGCTCACAGTCTAAAACGGGGAGACAGAGAACAAAACCAAATGGAAGCAAACATTGTGACTCCCAGGCCCCTATCCAGTCCCCATGCAGCAGATAAATGGCAGCAAACATTGTGACTCCCAGGCCCTTACCCTGTCATCATCAATCATATTTATTGAGCGCTTACAATGTGCAGAGCACTGTACTAAGCTCTTGGGAAGTACAAATTGGAAACATATAGACACAGTCCCTACCCAACAGTGGGCTCATAGTCTAAAAGGGGGAGACAGAGAACAAAATCAAATGGCAGCAAACCTTGTGACTCCCAGGCCCCTACCCTGTCCCTATGCAGCAGACAAATGGCAGCAAACCTTGTGACTCCCAGGCCCCTACCCTGTCCCTACGCAGCAGACAAATGGCAGCAAACCTTGTGACTACCAGGCCCCTACCCTTTCCCTACGCAGCAGACAAATGGAAGCAAACCTTGTGACTCCCAGTCCTTCTACCCTGTCCCCATGCAGCAAACGGCAGCAAACCTTGTGACTCCAAGGCCCCTACCCTGTCATCATCAATCGTATTTATTGAGCACTTACTATGTGCAGAGCACTGTACTAAGCGCTTGGGAAGTACAAATTGGCAACATATAGAGACAGTCCCTACCCAACAGTGGGCTCACAGTCTAAAAGGGGGAGACAGAGAACAAAACTAAATGGCAGCAAACCTTGTGACTCCCAGGCCCCTACCCTGTCCCCATGCAGCAGACAAGCGGCAGCAAACCTTGTGACTCCCAGGCCCCTACCCTGTCCCCATGCAGCATACAAATGGCAGCAAACCTTGTGACTCCCAGGCCCCTACCCTGTCATTATCAGTCGTATTTATTGAGCGCTTACTATGTGCAGAGCACTGTACTAAGCGCTTGGGAAGTACAAATTGGCAACATATAGAGACAGTCCCTACCCAACAGTGGGCTCACAGTCTAAAAGGGGGAGACAGAGAACATAATCAAATGGTAGCAAACCTTGTGACTCCCAGGCCCCTACCCATTCCCCATGCAGCAGACAAATGGCAGCAAAACTTGTGACTCCCAGGCCGGTACCCTGACATCATCAATCGTATTTATTGAGTGCTTACTATGTGCAGAGCACTGTACTAAGCGCTTGGAAAATACAAATTGGCAACATATAGAGACAGTCCCTACCCAACAGTGGGCGCACAGTCTAAAAGGGGGAGACAGAGAACAAAACCAAATGGCAGCAAACCTTGTGACTCCCAGGCCCCTACCCTGTCCCTATGCAGCAGACAAATGGCAGCAAACCTTGTGATTCCCAGTCCTTCTACCCTGTCCCAATGCAGGAAACGGCAGCAAACCTTGTGACTCCCAGGCCCCTACCCTGTCATGATCAATCGTATTTATTGAGCGCTTACTATGTGCAGAGCACTGTACTAAGCGCTTGGGAAGTACAAATTGACAACATATAGAGACAGTCCCTACCCAACAGTGGGCTCACAGTCTAAAAGGGGGAGACAGAGAACAAAACTAAATGGCAGCAAACCTTGTGACTCCCAGGCCCCTACCCTGTCCCCATGCAGCAGACAAGCGGCAGCAAACCTTGTGACTCCCAGGCCCCTACCCTGTCCCCATGCAGCATACAAATGGCAGCAAACCTTGTGACTCCCAGGCCCCTACCCTGTCATTATCAGTCGTATTTATTGAGCGCTTACTATGTGCAGAGCACTGTACTAAGCGCTTGGGAAGTACAAATTGGCAACATATAGAGACAGTCCCTACCCAACAGTGGGCTCACAGTCTAAAAGGGGGAGACAGAGAACATAATCAAATGGTAGCAAACCTTGTGACTCCCAGGCCCCTACCCATTCCCCATGCAGCAGACAAATGGCAGCAAAACTTGTGACTCCCAGGCCGGTACCCTGACATCATCAATCGTATTTATTGAGTGCTTACTATGTGCAGAGCACTGTACTAAGCGCTTGGAAAATACAAATTGGCAACATATAGAGACAGTCCCTACCCAACAGTGGGCGCACAGTCTAAAAGGGGGAGACAGAGAACAAAACCAAATGGCAGCAAACCTTGTGACTCCCAGGCCCCTACCCTGTCCCTATGCAGCAGACAAATGGCAGCAAACCTTGTGATTCCCAGTCCTTCTACCCTGTCCCAATGCAGGAAACGGCAGCAAACCTTGTGACTCCCAGGCCCCTACCCTGTCATGATCAATCGTATTTATTGAGCGCTTACTATGTGCAGAGCACTGTACTAAGCGCTTGGGAAGTACAAATTGACAACATATAGAGACAGTCCCTACCCAACAGTGGGCGCACAGTCTAAAAGGGGGAGACAGAGAACAAAACCAAATGGCAGCAAACCTTGTGACTCCCAGGCCCTTACCCTGTCCCCATGCAGCAGACAAGCGGCAGCAAACCTTGTGACTCCCAGGCCCCTACCCTGTCCCCATGCAGCAGATAAATGGCAGCAAACCTTGTGACTCCCAGGCCCCTACCCTGTCATCATCAATCGTATTTATTGAGCGCTTACTATGTGCAGAGCACTGTACTAAGCGCTTGGGAAGTACAAATTGGCAACATCTAGAGACAGTCCCTACCCAACAGTGGGCTCACAGTCTAAAAGGGGGAGACAGAGAACAAAACCAAATGGCAGCAAACCTTGTGACTCCCAGGCCCCTACCCTGTCATGATCAATCGTATTTATTGAGAGCTTACTATGTGCAGAGCACTGTACTAAGCGCTTGGGAAGTACAAATTGACAACATATAGAGACAGTCCCTACCCAACAGTGGGCGCACAGTCTAAAAGGGGGAGACAGAGAACAAAACCAAATGGCAGCAAACCTTGTGACTCCCAGGCCCTTACCCTGTCCCCATGCAGCAGACAAGCGGCAGCAAACCTTGTGACTCCCAGGCCCCTACCCTGTCCCCATGCAGCAGATAAATGGCAGCAAACCTTGTGACTCCCAGGCCCCTACCCTGTCATCATCAATCGTATTTATTGAGCGCTTACTATGTGCAGAGCACTGTACTAAGCGCTTGGGAAGTACAAATTGGCAACATATAGAGACAGTCCCTACCCAACAGTGGGCTCACAGTCTAAAAAGGGGAGACAGAGAACAAAACCAAATGGCAGCAAACCTTGTGACTCCCAGGCCCCTACCCTGTCCCTATGCAGCAGACAAATGGCAGCAAACCTTGTGACTCCCAGGCCCCTACCCTGTCCCTACGCAGCAGACAAATGGCAGCAAACCTTGTGACTCCCAGTCCTTCTACCCTGTCCCCATGCAGCAAACGGCAGCAAACCTTGTGACTCCCAGGCCCCTACCCTGTCATCATCAATCGTATTTATTGAGCGCTTACTATGTGCAGAGCACTGTACTAAACGCTTGGGAAGTACAAATTGGCAACATATAGAGACAGTCCCTACTCAACAGTGGGCTCACTGTCTAAAAGGGGGAGACAGAGAACAAAACCAAATGGCAGCAAACCTTGTGACTCCCAGGCCCCTACCCTGTCATCATCAATTGTATTTATTGAGCGCTTCCTATGTGCAGAGCACTGTACTAAGCGCTTGGGAAGTACAAATTGGAAACATATAGACACAGTCCCTACCCAACAGTGGGCTCACAGTCTAAAAGGGGGAGACAGAGAACAAAACCAAATGGCAGCAAACCTTGTGACTCCCAGGCCCCTACCCTGTCCACATGCAGCAGACAAACGGCAGCAAACCTCGTGACTCCCAGGCCCCTACCCTGTCATCATCAATCATATTTATTGAGCGCTTACTATGTGCAGAGCACTGTACTAAGCGCTTGGGAAGTACAAATTGGCAACATATAGAGACAGTCCCTACCCAACAGTGGGCTCACAGTCTAAAAGGAGGAGACAGAGGACAAAACCAAATGGCAGCCATCCTTGTGACTCCCAGGCCCCTACCCTGTCCCCATGAGTAATCGTTTAAGAAATACGATCATCAAATACCATCATCATCATAGTGACCCACAGAACCAGCTGAGAGGTTAAGCACTCTAAAGCAATATGGTTTACTGGACACAGAGATACTGGAACATCACCACCCGCACACAGGCCTTCTTGGCTAGTTGTTCCCTTTGACCCAGAAAGCCTGGAAGTGCTTTCCCAAGCACTTAATACAGTACCCTGTAAACAGTAAGCTTTCAGCAAATACCACTGACTGAATAACTGGTCTGTCTGGTAGGAAAACAGAAGGGGATCCAGACGAAGGACACACTGTAGGCAAGAGGTCAGCGAGAAGAGAGTGTGAGTTGTGGTGCGGTGGGAGAAGAGAGTGGGTAAGTTAAAGGGAGAGAGCTGATTGATTGCTACAAAGCCAATCCTCACCTTGAATCCAGAAGATATGAATAACCATTGACAGATTTTGCAGACTGGGGAGATGTCAGCAGAACAACATTTTAGGAAAATGAGATGGGCAGCAGAATGACAGTAGAGCGGAAATCGTAAAACTCGTTGACAGTAGGGATCATGTCTACCAATTCTGCTGCAATCTGCCAAGTGCTTAGTACACAGTAGGCACTTATTAAATACTGAGATACGACGGCAGTATAGCCAAATGGAAAGAGCATGGGTTTGGGAATCAGAAAATCTGGGTTCTAATTCCAGCTCTGCCACTTGCCTGCTGTGTAATCTTGGGCAAATCACTTAAATTCTCTGCACTTCAATTTCCTCTGCTGTAAAATGGGGATTCAATCCGTTCTCCCTCCTACTTAGACTGTGAGTCCCATGTGGGCAGAGACTGCGTTCAAACTGATTATCTTGTATCTACCCCAGTGCTTAGTACAGTGCTTGGCATATATTAAGTAATTAATACCACAATCATTCTTCTTATTAAAACCTGTAAAGAGGCTGATGCAGTAGTGAAGTTGGGATATGGCAAGTGCCTGGACCAGCATAGCAGTAACTCAGTCAATCATATTTATTGAGTAATTACTATGTGCAGAGCATTGTACTAAGCAATTGGGAGAGTGCAATCTCATAACAGACACATTCCCTGCTCATAACAACCTTACAATCTAGAAGGGGAGGCGTACATTAATATAAATAAATACAACGGCCGACAGTAGCTGTTTGGATGCAGAGGAAGGGGTGGATCCTGGAAATACGGTGGAAGAAGAGCCAACGGGATTTGGCAGCAGACTTAACACAGCAGTTGAAAGAGAGGGAAAAAGTCAAGGATAATGCCAAGGTTACATCCCACTGTGCCACTAAAGGCCCTTGCTGGGTCCTAGAGGGACTTGAGGAGAATGGAGAACAAAAGGAAACAACAGATACAGACAACAGATACAGTGAGGCGTCTGTTGTATTCTCCCAAGCACTTAGTATAGTGTTCACACACAGCAGGAACTTAATCAGGAACCACTGATCGATTGGTTAAGTTATTATCGCTTAATTACAGAAAGGGACACTCTTCTCTCGCACAGGATATGGAAGTGATCGTCGATCATGCACCGATCTTATCAGCTACGCTTCTATTAAAGGGTACCCACTATTAAAATCTCATTGGCAATCTGTAAATGAGAAGGCATGCGTGTGTGTTTGTGTATAATTATACTACTACTCATTTTGGTTCAGGAGGGCTCCACAGCATAGTCTGCAGAGAAGCACACTTCTTTAATTGGGAACAGTGAGGAAGACACCCATCCTCAATTTGTTTCAGTATATAGCTGTTGGAAAAGCAAAAATAGACTGTCCAAGGACCTAATTGCCATAATTATATATAAATTAACACATTTTATAAAAACATGAGAGCTTGAATGTGATGAGTATTAGCAGTAAAGGTTTTTTTTTTTTTTAACAAAGCCTGAGTATATATTTTAAGTGATTTAAAAGGTGTGCGCTACCTAATGGTGCAACACATTACATGTGTAAAATAATGACAATATTCTTTCATCAGTTCAGCACATGGAGTGTTTTTTTAAGGAATTCAATAGATATTCTGCTGTGCTTTATGTAGCTGTTCTTCATATTTGAAGAAGAGAGGACTGATAATGAAATTCACTTATGGATGTATGTGTGGCTTAAAAGGCCAAATTATTATCATTTTTATTATTATTGACAATAATAATGATAATAATAGTATTTGGAGAACTGTCACTATTTCAATTATGCCTAATTCTCTCTCCTCCCTTTTGGAGCTTTTGCTTGAAAAGAGATACTCCTTCCTTGATAGCAGTATTCCATGTTGATCTATCTTCATCAATCGTATTTATTTAGCGCTTACTATGTGCAGAGCACTGTACTAAGCACTTGGTACAACAATTTGACTTCCAATTTTCAGCTGTGATGTTGCACTGAATGACACTTTTGGTTTACCATGTCCTTAAAACATTTTCTCTACCATCCCTGCTTTCAGTCTTCCAATTTCAGTTCTCCTTACATCAGTTGTTTAAGTACTCTGCTGTTGCTCACTCACTACCCGTGCTCTACCCAGATTCAAGGAGACTGACTGCATTTCAGAACTTCGTTTTTTTATGATCTTGCCTTGTCATTTGATATTGAGTGGACTGTAGACTCTAGAATGTAAGCTCATCCTCTACACTGTACGCTTGTTATTGGCAGGGAATGTATCTGCCATTCCATTGTATTTTACTCTCCCTAGTACTTATTACAGTACTCTGCACATAGTAAGCACTCAATACGATCGATTGATCAATTGAGTATAGTCCATAAATGATGCTGGTGGAAATGTTCAAGGAGTCGTGTGTAAAGCCTGTGTGAAACAGGTCTCCCACCCATAGAGAAGGTTGAACAACACTACAACTCTGTAGACCTTTAGTTTGATCTGGAGCCTATTTGACCTCTTCCCGAAGGACATGCTGGTCTTGATGCAGTGTTCTACTTGGAAAGGTTGAAAGAGTTTTCTGGAGGGGCACCTAACATATCTTGATGACAGCCCATTTCTTCATCATCATCATCATCAATATTTACTGAGTGCCTACTGTGGACAGAGCACTGTATTAGGTCCTTGGGAGCAGACAATTGATGTCAATGACAGAGTTCCCATCCTCAAGTAGCTTACAGTCCAGCCATTATCTTTCCATTTTATATTACTATAGTTTACAGATCATAATAAAGAACTTGAATGATAAATGACTATTTTTACTTTGAGTCCCACTCCGAGTTACATTTCACAGTTTACTCACCATTTAAATAGCAAGGATACATGAATTTATATTGTGAGTTGTTGTCATGTAAATTTATGAATTCATAAATTTAAATGTTTTGCAGACAGTTGTTTGACCCATTTCAGTAAGTTTCTCCTTAGGGATAACACATCTATTTCAGATTCAATAGCCTGACACTTTTCCCCATCATATTGTCATTTTTTTAAAAAAAAAAAACAGCAGACTATCTTCCTGAGAGTAGTAAAAAAAAAAACTGGTAAACCATAATGTGTATTTAAAATATGAGATGACATTCAAATAAATTTACTTGACATACGAAGGTTTCATTTTTCACAATAATGAAAGTTTAAGGCAATAAAATATGCATATGACTGGCATGGATCGAGTCATAAGGAATATTCTTTAAACTATCCAAATTTAATCATAATTATGAATTGCTACATTGTTTATGATTCTCACTGCTTTGGAAGAACTTGGCAATTTTGTATAGATAGAGCTTTTGTGGGAGTACTATTATGTAAACAGGTCAAATATGATTCCTGAAACTACCATGGACATTCAAAAAGAATTGTCCAGGGAGATGTTTTCTGTTGATTCATTCTACACTCTGGACTCTTGAGGCATCTATTTAGGGCTTCAAATCAATTGTTTTATTCTCTTTCATATGTCAGGATGTGATGACAAGCATCAGAAAGAATGATGATAGAAATGGAGAAAGACATAAAACTACAAGAAAGAAGGCTTGTGTCATTAGCTGGGGATGGATAGTTTGATGTAGATAATTAAATCCATTTGAACTTTGTAAAAACTCAAAACCTGAGTGGAACTGAAATTTCATCAATATTTCTGGTACTTTTTCAAAAATGAAAAACATGTGTGTATTTACCTTTTATTCTTTGGGTTTAAAATGCATGTACTGTAGTAAGAAAAAGATTTGGTTTTGAACATAACCTTCCATTAAGAGAGTGAATCAATCCAAAGGAAGTATGAAGATAGAATCTGTTCTCAAAGTCCTTAAATTCTTCTTTGCATTGTTTCAAAGGCAGGGCTTCAGGAATCATGTTTGACCTGTTCACCTAATAGTATTCCTACACAAACACCTCCTAAAAAAAATGGTAAGAATTAAGAACAAATTGGCAACTCATAATTATGATTAAATTTGGACAGTTAAGAATCTTCCTTATGATTTGATTCAGAGCTATGATAGGTGTGCTTTATTTCTGGAACCTAAATCATTTTGAAAAATGAAACCTTCACACGTCAAGTAAATTTATCTAAATGTCTTGCCAAAGACACCTCATTTTTCAAACAAGCATTATGGTTTTTCCAGTTTATTTGCATCCTACTTTCAGAAAGATAGTCTCCTGTTTTGAGAGGACACTAAGTAAACACTGTAGAGGAGGGAACAGTTCACACTTAGTGAATAAAGGCATAGAAATAAACACCAAGTATAATTAGTGCTCTGACCATTTAAAATTCTCATTCTCTCAAATTCAAAAAAAAAAAACTTCCAAGAGCAGAGTACAATTCTTGACGGCCAGACAATGTCTGTGACATGCAAGTCCGTTACTTCAAGAGCCTCCAGTGGTTGCCCATCCACCTCCACATCAATCAGCTATCCGCTCCTACCTTATCTCACTGATCTCCTACCACAGCCCAGCCCGCACATTTCACTCCTCTAGTGCCAGCTTTTGCACTGTGCCCTGATCTCATGTAATGTATTTCTCTGCCGACCTCTTTCCCACCACCTCCCTCTGGCTTGGAACTCCCTCTCTCTCCATATATGCCAGCTCAATACTCTCCAAGCATTGAAAGCCTTATTAAAGTCACATCTCTTCCAAGAGGCCTTACCTCATTAAGCCCTCTTTTCCCTGGTTCTCTCTCCCTTCTGCATCATCTATGCACTTGTGGTGTCTGTCTTCCCTCTGGACTGTACACTCGTTGTGGGCAGGGAACAGATACAACTTTGTTGTATTGGACTCCCCCAAGCACTTAGTACAGTGCTCTGCACATAGTAAGTGTTCAATAAGTAACATTGATTATCTCTCATTCCTTTAAGGTCTGAACAACTCAAGATTTCAGCTGAGGACATGGGAAACCCAGGATGCCTATTCACAGGCAAGTGTTTTAGGAAAAAATAAAAGAAACACATTTCTCCCCAAAAATCCATATTGTATTTGGGCATTGCTTAACCTTTACATCATTTTTTTCAGGAGAAGGTGTTTGCTTTCCCAGCAAACACTTCCAAATTGGGAGTTTGGGTTTCATTTGGAACCCATTAGGTGCCAAAATACTTTACTCCAGTTTCCATTACTTCCAATCAGAAAATATAATCTAAAGAAAATGTATGGGAGATTTCTGGACTGATTGTTCAGCGGCTGTGATTTTCTTGAGTTATTCTTGTCCCCCAAATATGTTCTTCTATCCACTTCTGGAAGTCTTTTTGGGATAAGAATTTCCCTGAAATGTTTTGTTGACCAGTCAAGATGGCAGCCCATGAGTCTAAATTGAAGGGTGAATCGAATTCACATCAATCCTACTTGGAAGAAGAGGTCTTGATAGCAGAAAGACACTTTTAACAGAGTAAAACTAGTAGTGATGGTATTTATTGAGCATCCACTGCGTGCAATGCATTGTGTGCACTAAATGCTAGGGAAAATGCAAACTGCTTGCAGGTAGGGATGAGGTCATCTACCTCTATTGTACCATCCCCAATTCTAAGTACGGAGTTCTGCATGCAGAAGGTGTTCAATCAATACTCTAGATCAACACATTCCCTGCCCACAAAGATCTGTCTCTAATGAGGGAGCCAGATATAAATATATTTATCAATAATGAAATTAGAATAAAGCACAGACTATGGGGTTGACTATACATGGATGCAAACAATTGCTGAGGATGTGCATAAATAAATTCATAAATGCTAGAGGTGTACATTAGGTAGATATAATTCAAGGTGCTGGGAATTAACCAGAGAAGGGTTATTGGAGAAAGTGAGATTTTAGGAAGGTATCACATATGTTGCTAACACAATACTAAAGATGACATGCTCATCAAAAAAAATTACAGAATGTACAGAAGTTGTAAATATGCCAACATCCCCCACCTGAGAAGGAAGTAGTGCTTGTGCTAATGGAGACCTTGGAGAACACAATGGCTCACACGCAACATGGGAGGGTCAAGGGTCCCCTCACAGAAATATTCTAGTTTTAGAATTGAAAGAGGCTCCTGCATGATGATGTTGATTTACACAGCACATATATGTGGCATAGTACAATGATGCAATAGTTTGTTGCATGTGCACTCATTGTAACACAGTGATGTAACAAAATGACAGTGTGGAATAGGAGTGAGCAGAACGTTTTTCCTTGCTGGTCCATGACTGTTTAATAATAGGAAAAAAAAAGATAATTATAACATGTTGCAAGATGCTCGCACTAAAATGGTTGCTTGACATTTTAAAAGCCTACTTCTAAAAAGCTGGCAAGTTTTCCTTTTTGTGTAACTTAGCAACCCATCTAGACAGGTTTCTGTTTCCTGGTTTGGTTTATTCTCTCTCATGTCTATCATTTGAATGAAGAGTATTTCATCCCATTAAATACTACAAGGTATTCCAGACTGCCTTGCTTTCTGGAAGACATAGAACGTAGCCATGTTTAATTTGTCCTAGGAGAGGTGTTAAAGGCACTGAATATATACCCATCTCCTGATCTACTCCTGTCTGCAGCGCTCAAGGAGTGATGGGGTTGGGAGGGTGGGGGGGGGGAGGAAGAGAAGGGGTTGACGAAGGGAAATTCCTTGACTTCTGAACCAGATACACTGTCCTTTTGTTGCAACTTGGCCGGAACAAAGCTGAGTTGGGTAGCACGAGGTAGACTCCTGTCGTGAGCCCCGGGGTTTGTACCAACCAGGGCCTTCCTGGATTGGGGGAGCCTCAGTGAAACATAGTAGAAGTCAAACCACACCTCTGATGACCAAGGTTTGTGTCTAAAGGGTTTTTTTTTTTGTTTTTACTTAGTTTTACCAGTGTGCAAGACACTGTCACCTGTTGTTTGGGGACGGGTTCGTTCAGTAATCGGCGAAGGGGGGGGAAGGGGGGGGAGAAGAGGGGGGAAGGGGGAAGAAGGGGGGAAGGGGGGGGAAGATTTTTTTTTTTTCTCCATTTCTGCCTCTCTTCCCCCGTGTTAGGATCCGGAGCATTCCCTCTGAGACTGACGCGGGTAGCCCGTCAATCTCCACCCTCCGAATTCCCAATTCCAGGAGTTGGCACCAGACCAGACGGTGTTGCGGTGTGGCTCGGGAGTTTGCACTTGGCCGGGATCAGGTCTGCCACCCTTGGCTATGGCTACTACTGTTCGGCCCTGCATGGGAGGAGACGTCCTTCACCCCCGCCGTGAGCCAGAACTGCATTCCGTCCAGCTCAGCCAGATGGTCTAATGCAGTGGCAGTTGTGGCCTCCTTCCCGAGGCCCGTTAGGTACCCTTTTAGACTGTGAGCCCACTGTTGGGTAGGGACTGTCTCTATATGTTGCTAACTTGGACTTCCCAAGCGCTTAGTACAGTGCTCTGCACACAGTAAGCACTCAATAAATACGATTGATTGATTGATTTGCCATGGTACTCCGAGAGGAGCCAGGGGCGAGCTGAACCATGGTCCTTAGCATTGCTTCCTTATGGGGGGCTTTTTCAGGCTCTAGGTCAAACTCCCCCCGGATGCACGTGGGCTCCTGATAGCCCAAACAAACCCCTGGGCGCGCAATCCCTGAGTAGGGCCTCATCTAAATCCTTCCATGCTCTACATGCCCAGGGACCTCGTAGGATTCTTTTGGTGGTGCCATTATCCTATTCTACAGAATTCCTGCATTCATTCGTTCGGTCATATTTACTGAGCGCTAATTGTGTGCTAAGCACTGTACTAGAGAAGCAGCATGGCTCAGTGGAAAGAACCCGGGCTTGGGAGTCAGAGGTCGTGGGTTCTAATCCTGGATCTGCCACTTGTCTGCTGTGTGACCTTGGGCAGGTCATTTAACTTCTCTGGGCCTCAGTTAGCTCATCTGTAAAAAGGGGATGAAGACTGAGCCTCATGTGGGACAAACCTGATTACCTTGTATCTAGCCCTGCACTTAGAACAGTGCTTGACACCTATACCAACTTTATTTTATTTATTATTTACTAAGCACTTGGAAAGTACAATTCAGCAACAAGTAGAGACAATCCCTACCCAACAACAGGGTCACAGTTTCTTGGCTAGCACAAATGGTTCTCAACCTACACCCTTGGCCTCCTCTTCAGTAAGGGGGGTGTAAAGCCATTCCATGATCATAAATCCAGAGAAGCCACTCTGGTATGGGCTCTCCCAACGCTTAACGCAGCTAATTCCACCCCAGTATAACCCCTTGGGTGGGTGGGGGGCTCCCTGTAGACATGGGGACCACAACTGGGGCTACTCTTAAGGTGGGGTCAATTTATCTGGCTCAGACCTGCTGTCTCCATTGCAGCAATCAGGGTCACACCCACCTTTACAGTGGCATTTAACTCGGCCTGGCTAGTTTTCCCCAATTTAGCCTTCAGGATAATCTCAATTACTTTAATAGCTTCATTTGCAGCTTCTTTAACAGTCACCATATTCTCAGCAGCGTGGCCCAGAGGAAAGATCGCGGGCTTTGGAGTCAGAGGTCGTGGGTTCAAATCCTGACTCTGCCAATTGTCAGCTCTGTGACTTTGGGTGAGTCACTTAACTTCTCTGGGCCTCAGTTACCTCATCTGTAAAATGGGGATTAAGACTGTGAGCCCCCCGTGGGACAACCTGATTTCCTTGTAACTTCTCCAGCGCTTAGAACAGTGCTTTGCTCATAGTAAACGCTTAATACATGCCATCATTATTATCATCAGAAGCAGCTGCTTTAACCATTAGTAAGTTCCTCCTCTCATAGAAGGAAAACCCTACGACAGTATTGCCAGCAGACCCAGGACCAGATTTAAGGGTTCCAGGTGCATAATAATATTCGAACATTGTCAACCTAACCCAGACCTCCATGAGGGAGGTGACAGAGAACACGAGAGGGAAGAACTGACCAAGAGGGCTAACAAGCCATGACACCAGAAACACCAGCATAGTGACCAAGGTCCACACATAATAATAATAATGGCATTTGTTAAGCACTTACTATGTGCACAGTACTGTTCTAAGCGCTGGGGAGAATACAGTGTGATCAGGTTGTCCCACGTGGGGCTCACAATCTTAATCCCCATTTTACACATGAGGAAACTGAGGCACAGAGAAGTTAACTGACTTGCCCTGTCACACAGCTGACAAGTCACCGAGCCGGGATTTGAACCCATGACCTCTCTGACTCCACAAGCCCATGCTCTTTCCACTGAGCCACGCTGCTTCTCTAGAAAGGCAGCTTGTTGTGGGCTCACCACAACTCCTTTAGAAGATAACCTAGGAGGATAGTTGGTGAATTTTTTGTGAGCATTCCTGTTAAAGTTTGCATGTTTAAGGCCTGAACCCTGGCATGCCTTAAGCAATGTGTCAACCAACCGGATTTATTGAGCATTAACGAAGTGTGAAGCAGTACACTAAAGTGCTTGGGAGAGTAAAACAGAAGCACAAAACATGTTTCTTGCCCTTGAAGACTTTACATTCTAATGGGATAGATTGCAAGCAAAAAATATAATTTGTGGGAGTAAGAAAAAGAGCAAGAATTTATCAGAAAGCAGTAAAAAATATGACAATTAAATAGCTGAAAAAATAATTATAAATAAAAATAAATATATTAGGGAACATTAGTCTTGAACATAGAAAGTGAACACATAAGCCCGGGATAGTAAGTTTGTTGCATTACAAACACATTATCAATACAATCAAGTTATATTTATTCTTTTTATCCTTATTTCCTAATTAGGCGCACACCCCATTTTGTTCTTCTCAATTTAGAAAGAAAATCAGGATGCATGGGTCCTGTTTCTGACCCCAGGATGGTCTGCAGGGGATCTCTCTGAAAGCCACCCTGATCCTTACCTAGCTCTGCCACCTGGATAATTTTTCTTAAAAAATTATTCATTCCATTTCTCCCCACTCCTCAAAAACCTCCAGTGGTTGTCCAACCACCTCTGCATCCAACAGAAACCCCTTACCGTACATTTTAAAGCAATCGATCAGCTTGCTCCCTCCTATCTTATTTCGCTGCTAAAACCCAGCCCACGTTGTTCACTCCTCCAACACTAACCGACTCACTGTACATCGACCTATTCTCTCTTACCACTGGCCCCTTGTCCACATCCTCCCTCTTGCCTGGACCTTCCTCCCTTTTCATACGTCACAGACCACTTTACTCTCCCCACCTTCGAGGCCTTATTAAAATCACAGCTACGAGAGGTCTTCCTTGACTAAGCTCTCATTTCCCCTACTGCCTCTCCGTTCTGCATTCGTAAGCCCTTTAAGCAGTTGACATTCACCCCACCCTCAACCCTATGACACATATACGTATCGTAATTTATTTTAATGTCTGTCTCCTCCTCTAGACTGCGTTGGCGGGGAACATGTCTACTAACTCTCTTGTATTACACTCTCCCAAGCTCTTAATACGGTTCTCAGCACCCAGTAAGCCCTCAGTAACTTTGGTTGAGTACCTTATACACCATGCTTTTTATAAACAGAAGTAGAAGGAAATAATGGATGTTCAAATAATACTGTAGTATTATGAGGACAAATGTTCATAATGTTGGGTTAGATATTACTCAAAGCATATTAGACATGATATCTACCATTTAGGAGTTTAGAACTATAATAGATAATATTTAAGAGGCCATACAATGAGTGTGGAATTCATACAACGCTGCACTAGTGTAACTATGAGTAGATGTGAGACAGAACTGAATAATACTCTATAAATGGCTCTTCTTAGGTCTGTACAATAGAAAAGTAGAACAAGACCATTTCCTTTATTTTAAAGATCAAAAGCATTAGTAGAAAAGGAACTAGAATATTTTTTTCACCATTTTCTCTCCCTGCCCCATCACACACTTACACGACAAAAGGAGGCCATCAGCAATCAATCAATAATAATGTTTATTAGGCATTTACCATGGGCAAAGCAGATTACTGAGCACTGGGGAGAATCTGTGACCATTGATTCAGACAGGGTCCCTGACCCATAGGACCTACAAACTCAAAAGGTCAAAGGGAAGGATTGGGGCTAGGAGTCACATCCAATTAGTGATATTTTTCTGTTGTAGTGGGCATCACTCCTTGCAGCTTTCCAGCAAATTTATGATTCTTGCTGCCACCAAACCCTTATGTTAAATAAAAAGGAATGCAATGGTAGGTTTTGCTGTCAGAGAGTGTGTTGCTTACATCCTCCTGCAAGATGGGGGAAATGGGTTGGATTTAAATTTGGGAAGTGAAGGATAGTATAATTTGGGTTAAACTTTCTGTTGTCCAACTTGCATATAAATAAGGTCTCCTTCAGATTACTAATCTAGGCATACAGAAATAAATGAAAAAGCTTATGAGTTTAAATGTAAATTGAATGAAGTTAGGCACCAGGATCGGGTAGGAGCATATTATTAGCACTAATAATCTCAAGAGGCCTTAGGAAACAGCCAGCCACCTTGTCGAGATATGCTTTGATTTGTTTATTGGTCTATTTATGTTTGCCTGGATTCATTTTTAATATAAACCCTGAAAGAAAAGTTGTTTCAAACAAGTACTTCTATTCTATCCCCAGGAGGACCTGGGTGGGAGGGGGGAGAGATTATTTTGCTGTTTTATGACAATATAAACACATCAAACGTTTCTCTCAAGCACATATAACATAATACACCAGATTCCGTTTTCTGAACAAATGGTTCCATTCCTTTCTTCATCCTGAATTCAGTACAACGAGAAGCCCACAGATAAATTCCATTTCTTCTTAATGAGCCAAATGCTTGAAGGACCTAGGTAGGTTATTTTCTCTTCTTCAGTGGAAAAGTTCTCCCAAGCAATCCCCAGAAGGGAGCATTTTGTTTGCACCTTTTCACAGCTCCAGGCTGTAGCCAGCCTAACACAGTGCAGTTGAGTCTCTTCACAGGGAAACCAGAACACACTTGCAGTTGAAAACTCCATTGTCATCGAAGGTGCTTCTATCTTAGGGAATTTTCTCTTTCTTGGAGTATCACAGTAGGGTTGGGAGTTGAATAAAGAATTTGAAACCCTCCCCAATTAGTCATTCACACACTTTTCGAATCCACTCAAGCACATAGGCTATTTTTATGGAATAAGATCTGGCAAACAGTCTTATCGACACAGTGGATTATTATCCATTTTGTAGCCTAGTTGAAGGTCAGTGCTTGATGAACAATAATAATTACTACTATGACATTTGAGCAGCAATTACTCTTGAGATTCAATTTTTTTTTAAATTGTGTATGTCATGAAAGAAATTGCAGTGAAAGGAATAACCCTTGTTTCTATTCTCAAAGCTTTAAATAGGTGAACTCCCAAGACCAACTTCAGTTGTGCAGGAAAATAATATATACGGGCTGAAAAAAGAAAGAGACCAAGTGTTGAATTTATTCCACGTGCAAACTTGGAAAGAAAACTGAAGGGTCTACTCTAGGGTGTAATCTTGCACGGCTGAAGGATAAACAAGACAGTCTAATAGCCCTTTCCTCCACTCAAATTTATATTATTCATTCCACTGATCTGGACTCATTATCTCCTCTGAGCTTCCTTCCTCCCTTCTTCCTTCCTTCTATCACTCTCCCCCTACCTCTTTAATTGTGTCTCCTTCCGCAACTTCTTTCTTCCCTTCCTTCCTTCCATTCGTCCTTCATCTTTAAGGTAACTAAGCAATTGGGAATTCATACACAGCATTGCTGCCATAGCATTTATGTACATAGATTTACATACGATGACTTCCTCCTACTTGTAGATTTTAGTGTCTGACTCCCCTACTAGATTGCAAGCTCCGTGAAGGCAGGGATCATGCTGTACTCTCCCAAACATTTAGTGCAGTGATCTGCGCACAGTAGGTGCTCACAAAATGCTACTGATTAATGTATCACCCATTGAGAGTTGGCTAGGAAATAAGGTTACCATAAATTAATTTGCTAGAGATGATTCAGACCAGAGGGGACAGACAGCCTTAATTTCTTGGTTATCAAGGACGAAGGGCATTTGAACTTGCTTTCTCTTTATAAAATAAAAATGTTTAACAGGTGTGCCTGTGCCACCCACCAGAGGATATTCTTTTCATTCATTTCCTTGGGAAAGTAATTCACCCCTCCCTCAAATTTTTGTACAGTGAAATGAAAAACCATTTTCTCTTGCAGAGTAAAACTGAATTCTCATATGAGAATGATTTCTGGCAATGTCAGTGGGATCGGAGAAGAAGCACGGCCTAGTGGAAAGAGTAAGGGCTTGCGAGTCAGAGGACCTGGGTTCTAATCCTACTCTGCCAGTTGCCAGCTGTGTGATCTTGGGCAAGTCACTTAACTTTTCTGTGTCTCAGTTCCCTCACCTGCTAAATGGGGTTTTGATGCCTGTTCTTCCTTCTATTTATATCACAATCCCAATGTGGGACCTGTTGCTCTTGCATCTACCTTAGCGCTCAGTACAGTGCTTGGCACATAGTAAGTGCTTAACAAAAACTATTAATATTATTATTATCTGACATTTACTATGCTGTCAGCATTGTGTGAATTAAATTATTTGCATGGAACTGTTTTCAGGAAGGGAACTTTTTTCCCTCATTAAAATTCAATTTTCCTTTTTTCGAACACCTAATAACTATTGCATGTTGGTGCACAGAGGATTCAAGACAGGTCAAGGTAGATTAATTCCTACAGAGCATGTATTAATCTAGGAATATACCCAAATGTATTTGGAACTGTTGGCTGCAGGACCTTTGAATCTTTTTCATGAAGAGAGGTGTACCCATTACATTCAGAGATCATCATAGTTCATATCTAAGATTTCTTTCAAAAGAAGGGATTTTTTTAACAAATGTGAAGTTATCCCAATTAAGCTCTTAAACTATGAATCATGTTCTTTACAAGAAAAGCCAAACCACTGCCATCTCTTGGTTTAGGTGGGCCCAGAAGCTTAGAGGGGTGAGCTTAGAGGGGCAGAACATTGGGAAGCTGTATGCACACAGAACTAGGGACTGGAAATTAAAGTCACTCAGAACCAGGGACTATAAGTTAAAGTTTTTCAGCATGTCTCACCCCACCTCCCAACACACTCTGTTCACCACATCCTCGTTCTCTGTCACTGCCAAACCAAACAGCCCACTCCCAGCAACTGGTCCTCATCTTCTATGCCACCCTCTTCTGCCAGCCCCCTGCCCATTACTCTGACATGTTGTGGCCTGTTGAACCCTCTATTATGGGCAAACTCCCCTTCATCCTTGACATGGCCCTATTCTTTTCACTCCTCATCCTCATCATCACCAAGACCCGAGTTTCTCCTGAGGAAACTGTCTCCCCCACCTCCGTTTCCTGAAGGGACCTCAACTTCTCTCACTCCTCCCAACATTCAGAGAATGTGGGAGCAGTGAAGCCTGTTCCTTGCCCTCCAGAGCCACTTACACATCATCCCACCTGCTCCTATCACTCACCTTTAAATCTTCCTTTGGATGCCGTTATCATCTGCCTTTACCACTTAGCTGAATTACAAGTTGCAAGCATCTACTACCCATACAGACCTATATCCAATTTTCTGAGAGATGTTATTCCCTTTACTATCTTCCTTCCTTCCTTCCATCCTCCCGTACACTGATCTTTGGTTACATCGACATCACTGTGGACGTCCCTGATGTCCATGTCTAATTACTACCTGTGTATTCTTTCCCAGCTCTTAGTACAATGCTCAGCACACAGTAAGTGCTTAATAAATATCACCACCACTACTACCATCCTCAGCCATCTGATTCCACTCACACCTCAACTCTGGTGACCTCCTGCTTTACCCTACTCCTCCCACTCACCAACTTAGACACACCATAATGGTCACTGTACTATTTCCAAACTCACCAATTCTGAAATCCAACTTTCGCCCCCAGCCCCCTAATTGTCATCTCACCCATTCCCCAAATCCTCCCTAAATTGTTTTCTCCCCACTAAGTTATTCTTTCCCCTTAAGAGATAACAGCAATAACAATAACAATTATGGTATTTGTTAAGCACTTACTATGTGTCATGCACTGTATTAAGCACTGGGGTGGATACGAGCAAACGGGGTTGGGCACAGTCCCTGTCCCACTTGGGGCTCGCAGTCTCAATCCCCATTTTACAGATGAGGTAACTGCAGCCCAGAACAATGATGTGACTTGCCCAAGATCACACAGCAGACAAGTGGCAGAGCCGGAATTAGAACCCATGGCCTTCTGACTCCCAAGCCCATACGCTATGCACTACACCATTTCTAAACCCCCTACACTTATCCCAAGCTATCATGGCTCCTCTCAAGCTAAACTGATCACCATTTTCCATTCTTATCTCTACTGCCACCAACCTCTTTCTTGCTCATGTCCTCCCTGCTGCCTCCCCCTTCATATCTGATGGACCACAGCTCTTCCTATCTTCAAAGATATTCTGAAGCTACATCTCCTCCAGGATGCCTTCCCTGAATGATCTCTATTCTCTCCTTTTATATTCCAATTGCCCCTTCATCGCTCTTGTGCCACCAAAGCACTAAAATACTGATAATCCCGCTTTAGAATTTTTATGCATACACATACTCACTATTTCTTCCTCATATCTGTAGTTTAAGTATCTGTCTCCCCTACTACCTGAGGGCAGAGATCATTTACTGTATTATCTACTTTACTCTCCCAAGCACTTAGTACAGGGCTCTGCCTACGTTAGACATGATAAATGATATTGATCGATCAGTTAATTGATTGCTTAGGTAAAAACCTAATAATAATAATAATAATGATGATGGTATTTGTTAAGTGCTTACTATGTGCAAAGCACTGTTCTAAGCGCTGGGGGATACAAGGTGACCAGGTTGTCCCACGTGGGGCCCACAGTCTTAATCCCCATTTTACAGATGAGGGAACTGAGGCACAGTGAAGTGATTTGCCCAAGATCACACAGCTGACAATTGGCAGAGCTGGGATTTGAACCCATGACCTCTGACTCCAAAGTCTGTACTCTTCCCACTGAGCCATGCTGCTTCTCTAATGACAATCCTCTCAGTATAGTGGGGATACTGAAGGGTGAGGCTGGATTCAAACTCAGAACAAATTGATTTCCTATTATGTTTATTCATTTCTACTAGACAGAGAATTACACTCCAAATTAATTGCTCACTGGGACAGAGTGGAGAGTGTAAATTGTCTCTAGTTTATTTTTAAGGAAAATGAGGCCTGAATGAAGAGCACAGGATCCTGAACATTGAACACAGTCTTTAAAATGACCAGACCTTTTGATATCAGTCAACCCCACTGGCAATCAATAAAATTGGATTCGCTGATAGATTTTTCTCCCTCGGAATTATGGAAATGATGAATAATATCTCAGAGGAGACAGGGAAATAAAATCAGAAGCAGTGCTGTTATGTCTTGTTTTGTTTAAAACAGTGGCAACAGGATGCTTGAAGAAACCTTGTGATAGTCACCCACTTTGACACTGGAGGAAGAGTAACTTTGCTGTTACTTGCCAAATGTTTTTCTTACCTTGCCAGCCATTTCTCTACAGAAACGTTCTGGACACATCACCCCACTTCTCAAAAGACACTCCAGTGGTTGCCCATCCACCTCCGCATCATTCAAGAACTCCTCACCATTGGCCTTAAAGCATTCCCCCACCTCGCCCCCTCCTACCTCACCTCGCTACTCTTCTTCTACAACCCAGTCTGCACACCTCACTCCTCTAGTGCTAACCTTTTCACTGTCCCTCGATCTCGTCACCAACCCCTGGCCCACGTCCAGCCTTTGGCCTAGATTGCCCTCCCCCCTCAAATCCGACAATTTCCCTTCTTCAAAGCCTTACTGAAGGCACATCTTCTCCAAGAGGCCTTCCCAGTCTGCCCCCCTCTTTCCTCTTCTCCCACTCTCTTCTGCTCACCCTGTTTCCTTTGTTCTTCCTCCCACCCAGCCCCACAGCACTAATGTACATATCCGTTATTGATTTATTCTTATTGATGTCTGTCTCCCCACTCCTCTAGACTGCAAACTCATTGTGGGCAGAGAATGTGTCTATGTATTGTTATACTGTATTTTCCCAACTGCTTAGTACAGTGCTCTGCACACAGTAAGCACTCAATAAATATGATTGAATGAATGAATGAATGAATGAATACTTCTGGAAAGAGGAAGTGTCAAAACAATTTCCTTAGGGGTGTGTTGGGTTTGGGGAGGGCCTGAAAAGGGAGATTGGCAGTCAGTCTGCTGCTGCTACTCTTCCTTTCCCACCCTGGATAAGTCCAATCCTGTATTATACGTTTTGATAGCTTTCAGAAGAGGGATAATTTTAGACAATTCAAAAGTGTTTCAAGATTGAAGAAGAAGCCCCTCTTTATTACATGTTCAATTATTGTGTCCTTTTCAGTTCAATCCATGTCTACCTTCTTGTCCAGTCTTTTGAGTGCCATTTTACAAAGTACAGTAATTCTGTTATTATCCACAGAACACCATTTACAAATCAGAACACTTCAATTAGATTTCCCTTGAACACCATTTTCCAAATTGTGCAAGTTACAGTGTCTCTGTGACTCATTTTTAAAATTTGTCATTAGTCTGGTGGCTCTTTTCCTGTTTCTCTTTTAATTAAGTCACCAAAAGAGAAAGTAACCTTTAGGAGATTTATTTACCACCCTTTATAATACAGAAAAGACAAAGGTGAGCAAACTCATATACTCACCCACATGTAATCCACAATACTTTTGTTAAAATAAGCTGTTCTCTCCAAAATGAAATGGATTCCCCCCGCCCCAAAATCCTGGATCACTGTTATGTGCCTGTGGTACGTCCATCAATATGTCTGTTCATCAATATTTGAAGGTCACTGATAACCAGCTGCCTATGTAGTAATACAATATTCTGCCTCCTGGTAATTACTTGAGGAGTGGAGAGGTGTTTACTAAGCAATGCTTGAGGAAGATGATCTGAGTAGTAATGTGCGGTGTGGGCTGAAGAGGAGAGAGACTGGAGGCAGGAAGAGCAATGAGAAAGTTAATGCAGTAGTTTAACTTTTCTATGGTGAATGTTTGAACCAGGGTGGAAGCTGTTTCAGTGGAGAGGAAGTGGTGAATCCAGAAAATGTTCAGGAGGAAGAAAAGGTAGAATTTAACAGTTGACTGAAAGTGGGAGCTGAGACAGTTAGAAGTCCAAGATGATTCTGCCTCCCGGTCCCTAACTGTGGACCACCCTTAAAACCCAATTCTGGGTCCCCTTCTATTCTCTGCCTACACGCACTCCTTTAGAGACCTCATTCATTCCCACTGCTTCAACCTCCATATCTATATGGATGATTCCCCAAAACACCTCTCCAGCCCTGGCTTCTCTGTTTCTCCACAGCCTCATATTTCTTTCTGTCTTCAGGACAACTCTATCTGGATGTCCTGATGATACCTCAAACATAGCACGTCCAAAACAGAACACCTCATTTTTCTACCTAAACTTCCTCCTCCCCACAACTTTTCCATCACTGTAGAGAACTCCTCTATATTCCCAGTCTCAGAATCCCATAACCTTGGCACTATCCTCGACTCATTTCACTCATTCAACTCACATATTCCATCTGTTTCCAAATCCCACTTTGACTATTGCAGTAGCTTCTTCACTGACCTCCTGACTCCTGCCTCTCTCCCATTTATACTTCACTCTGCTGCCCAAATCATTTTTCTAAAAAATATTATGTGCACATCTCCCCTCCTGAAAAATCTCCAATGGTTGCCATCCATCATTCTTACCATTGGCTTTAAGACACACAGTAAGCTCTGCCCCTGAATCGATCAATTAATCTATCATGTTTACAGAAAGCACATTGTTTGCAGAACACTAAACTAAGCACTTGGGAAAGTACCACACAATAGAGTTGGTAGACACAAGCCCTCCCGAAAGGAGTTCACAGTCTAGCTTACAGTCCTAAATAACCTCAGTTATCTCCCACTTCTTTAATGCTGATCTTTAAGGCTGATGACACCAAGCCCACAACGTTGGTGTCATCCTCGACTCTGCTCCCTCGTTCACCCCTCACATCCAATCCATCACCAAAACCTGCCGGTCTCACCTTCGCAACATCGCCAAGATCTGCCCTTTCCTCTCCATCCAAACTGCTACGCTGCTGGTTCAATCTCTCATCCTATCCTGACTGGATTACTGCATCAGCCTCCTCTCTGATCTTCCATCCTCCTGTCTCTCCCCACTTCAATCTATACTTCATGCTGCTGCCAAGATCATCTTTGTGCAGAAATGCTCTGGGCATGTTACTCCCCTCCTCAAAAATCTCCAGTGGCTACCAATCAACCTACACATCAGGCAAAAACTCCTCACCCTCGGCTTCAAGGCTGTCCATCACCTCGCCCCCTCCTACCTCACCTCCCTTCTCTCCTTCTACAGCCCAGTCCGCACCCTCCGCTCCTCCACCGCTGATCTCCTCACCATACCTCGCTCTCGCCTGTCCCGCCATCGACCCCTGGCCCACGTCATCCCCCGGGCCTGGAATGCCCTCCCTCTGCCCATCCGCCAAGCTAGCTCTCTTCCTCCCTTCAAGGCCCTGCTGAGAGCTCACCTCCTCCAGGAAGCCTTCCCAGACTGAGCCCCTTCCTTCCTCTCCCCCTCGTCCCCCTCTCCATCCCCCCCATCTTACCTCCTTCCCTTCCCCACAGCACCTGTATATATGTATATATGTTTGTACATATTTTTTTTTACTCTATTTATTTATTTATTTTATTTGTACATATCTATTCTATTTTATTTTGTTAGTATGTTTGGTTTTGTTCTCTGTCTCCCCCTTTTAGACTGTGAGCCCATTGTTGGGTAGGGACTGTCTCTATATGTTGCCAATTTCTACTTCCCAAGCGCTTAGTTCAGTGCTCTGCACATAGTAAGCGCTCAATAAATACGATTGATGATGATGATGATGTTTGTACATATTTATTACTCTATTTTACTTGTACGTATTTACTATTCTATTTATTTTATATTGTTAATATGTTTTGTTTTGTTGTCTGTCTCCCCCTTTGAGACTGTGAGCCCGCTGTTGGGTAGAGACCGTCTTTATATGTTGCCAACTTGTACTTTCCAAGCGCTTAGTACAGTGCTCTGCACACAGAAAGTGCTCAATAAATACGATTGAATGAATGAATGAATGAATGAATGATCTACATACTGTACATCAATCTTGTCTCTCTTGTTGTTGATACCTGACTGGAACTCCCTTCCCTTTCATATCCAATACACCACAGTTCATTCATTCATTCAGTCATATTTATTGAGCACTTACTGTGTGCAGAGCACTGTACTAAGTGCTTATCTTTAAAGCCCTACTGAAATTATATCTCCTTCATGAACCGGTCAATCATATAAAGCCTTCCCTGACTGGCTGCTCATTTCCCCACCCTATTCACCCTCTCTTCTGTGTTGCCTATGTAGTTGGGTCTCCACTCCTTAAGCATTTTGATACTCACCCCATCTCTAGCACCACCACAGTTACCTAGATATCCATATACGCTGCCACTTCCCCTATCTGTAATTTATATTGATGTCTGCCTTCCCTTAAAGTCTGTGGCTCCTTGAGGGCAGGGATTATGCCTAGCGACTCGACTGTATTGTCATCTCCCAAGTGCTTAGTGCGGTGCTCTGCATGCAGTCTATATTGAATAAATACCATTGATTGATTCATTTGGGGCTTTTAGGACCTATAGGATGTTGGGAAAGTTGGAGGAAGTGAAGGTTGAGGGTGGGTTAGTACAGTGCTCTGCACACAGTAAGCGCTCAATAAATATGACTGAATGAATGAAGATGAGAAGGTCAATTTGGGTTTAAATTCCCAGCAAAATTCTCAAGAGAATATGTCCAGGAAAGAAAAGAGATGCAACATTGAATAGTTGGGGAGAGATCAGGTCTAGAGAATCTGATATTACCAAGAGTTCTCAGTCCTAAATCCCAGGCAAAAGTGCACCCACAGTCACTTTATGAGTGAGTACCAGACCCTGATCAGCCTCTGCTGGATACTAAAAACTTTCAATTCTTCCAACCCAGGTTGGGGGCCTCTGCCTTGAGCTCCCCAAGTCCCTGCACCTCTATGGCTGCCACCATCCTTCAACTGAAGGCTAGGCATAGCCCCAAAGGCAAAGGGGTCATCTGTTTCCCCTGAGACATCTTCAGGCCTATCATATATTCTCTTCTTTCGCCATTCAAACTATAGAGTGGCCTGAAACTATCCTCATATTTAGAGGTTGCAATTCTTGGTACCCAGTGGCCATCTGCCATGCAAGCCTCAGAAAATGGTGATTTGATAGCCTGACACATTTTATCCATCTAATGAAATGGTTGCAATTGGTTTGGAACATTAGTCCTACCTTTAAGGACGCACTATTTTTCTTCACCCATTTAGAGTATGCTTGTGAGCATTTTCTTTCCTTTTTTTCTTCAATTTTTGCTACTGCCCAAGTGACCTTTTCTTGGAAGGTAGGTTGTGACAGTTAGCATTTTGGATACTGGGGTCACAGTCGGATCAAGAGCAATTAAATTAAGTAATGTCTTGGCTGCATCTAGATTGTGACCCTCATTCCCTTTCCTGTCCTCCCTGTGAGTCATTAATCTCAGTTTTAACTAAATTAAAGTTGTAAAAATATCTCCATTTAGTTGATTCTTCCTTGTTTTTCATTTTCTGCTCTCCTTTTTCATTTTTATTCCTTTCTTTCTTACATAATGTCTTATAACCCTACATGATAGATAAGGCCATGGAGCCTTGTTATTGTTGGTTACACACTCTGTGGTCCTTTGCTAATGATGAATCTTCCTTTGAAGTCATAGAATCCTTTCACTTCCTCAGCCCTTCCATAAGTCGCTGAACAGAAGATGGTCATGATGGTCATTAAAGCCTGTCTTGGTTCAGCTATATGATGGCCTAATCACACCCCTGCAGAACCCAGGACCTCTGAGCTCAAAGAGTTCTCTAGATTGCAGGTAACGGAGATGCATGGGTCCTGTTATGATTAGAATACAATTAAACTCTTGAGGCTCATGGAAACATGCGTTGACACTTGCAAACCAAATTTAGGAATGTGAGCAATAGGTGGTGGAATGCCAGAGCCGAAAAGATCCAGGGCTATGCAGACCTTTATGAAATAAACACACTTTTAGACTTTGCTAAAGACATTTATATGGTCCTGTAAATGTCATCACCATATATCTAAAGAGTGAAGATGGGTCCAGTCCAGTCCAATCACACTCAAAGAGGGGATCTTAAAAATATAACAAGAACATTTCAGTGTCCTCTGCAACAGAGCAAGGCTCTGCAAAACATATAAAACATCCCAATATGTGAATACATGGGACTTGTCCCAATTATTGGAGAAGTCCACGAATATTGGAAAAACATCTGAATCCAAATGCATACCTACTGAGACCTACAAACATGAAAAGGACACCCTGCTCAAGCACTTATGCAAACTCTTCCTCAATATATGGGCCACTGAGGAAATGCCACAGGATCTCAAAGATGCTACCTTTCTCACCATCTTCAAGAAGAAAGATGAAAGATCAGATTGTGGCATTATTCTCCATTGCTGGCAAGATCCTCATCAGAGTACTTCTGGATCAATTACTAAAGAATATCATTGACCAAACACTCCTGGAGTCACCATGTGGCTTCAGCTCAAAATATGGCACAGAAGATATGATCTTTGCTGTGCATCAGATTCAGGAGGACTCCAAGGAACAGCACCAGAACCTCCACACTGCTTTCATAGACCTTACCAAGTACCAAATGGCATGACAAGATCATGAGCAATTAACTTTAGGAAAGTAAGTCAGTCTCCTACATCAAAGCTATGCTCACCTTATTACAATTATGTGGGGTTGGACACTGGAGGAGCATAAAATACAGCAGGATAATAATAGTAATAATAATGATGGCATTTATTAAGCACTTACTATGTGCAAACCACTGTTCTAAGCACTGGGGAGGTTACAAGGTGATCAGGTGTCCCACGTGGGGCTCACAGTCTTAATTCCCATTATACAGATGAGGTAACTGAGGCACAAAGAAGTTAAGTGACTTGCTCAAAGTCACACTTCTGACAACTGGTGGAGCCAGGATTTGAACCATGACCTCTGACTCCAAAGCCCGTGCTCTTTCCACTGAGCCACACCACTTCTCTGCTTCTTCTCTTTAGGATACTCTAACAACTCTCATATGGAGAGCTGAATTGGGAAACCAGTAGCTAGGAGGCCATGTTTTACGCATGCACTGTAACAAAGCCTCAGACAGCATTGCATCCCAGCTGAATACTGGGAATTAATTCCTCAGTTGAATCCAAGAAAAGAGTGGATCTTTCCAAGCAAAAGTTTCATAAGGACTGAGAAAGAAGGAGGCAAAATAGAAAACAGTGTCAGGCACTGCAAAGATTAAGCATGACAACATGACCAGGTACAGTCATTTGTGTGCACAATGTGGCCAAGACAATGAATTTTTCAGGCAAACACACACACACATTTAAGATGTACAAGAAGTCAAAATAGGCTGCATAAAGAGGAAGAAGCAGTCAGGGGAGGCTCACAGGCATCAGTGAGAACTGTGGAAGTTTGGACTTTAAGAAAATGAAGCTGATGTCCTGTATACAAATTGGGTATTTGTTCCTAAATAAAATATTAGTGAATATAATGTAATTCATATGACCCCTTATGTTTCATAATTGAACTTAGTTATCAATGAAGTAAACAGGGGTGAAGCATAATGGATGACGTTTTAAATTCTTAATGGCAGTGTTAACATTTATCACATCTATAAATGCAATGTATTATTACTATAGACTGTGCAGCAAAAACTGGGTAGGAATTAATATGTAAGGCTAATTTTAATTTGTCTTGCATTGAATTGAATGAGTTTATCAATGCATTGGAAAATTTCACAAAGCTTGTTTAATTATACTGTGGGAGCAATAGAGAGTAAAAGTTAACTTGGATCTTAACACATGGGATGTTTTGTGTTTACAGACTGGCTATTTGTTTATTCCCCTAAATATACCTCTAAATCCCTCATTAATTTTTCTTAAGCTTCCAATTTGAAGTGGAGTTACAAAAGCCCAAGATTATCTCATACTCTTCTCTGCTGGAAGGGGGGTTAAAATTTAAATGTAGTATACTGTGGCCTAAGGCTATATTCCAGGACTATTATGCACATTATCACAATATTGCTAAAGCAGATAATGAACTCAGTTAAATACTAATCAAATATTTAAATAAATGCATTTCAGTGGATATGGTATTGCTCAGATGTTTGCTTAATTTGTGAATCTATTGATTAAATCAACTCATTATTTTAATTGAACTCTGATGGATTCTTTAATCCCAAAGATTGCACTAAAAGGACTAATTTTGGACTCTAAAAATAATTTTCTAGTATCCAGAATGCAATTGCTTCAGATAACAAAATGTTAAATTCAAAACCTTGAAGTAGTTTAGACATTTGTAGTCTGAAATTATGTGCTTTCTAAAAACAAAAAAAACCCCAAAATCTCAAAAAAGTAATATTTTCCTAAATACTCATTACTTCTGAAAAGCAGAAATATTGGCTTCTAGAAGAAGCAGAAGAAAATGCATTTTATTTTACAAGTGGCAAATTCTGTTATTGAAAGAACTTGAAAATTTCATGATAATTATCTTCTCTTTGGTAAAACAAAGACATATTATTGTGCCCACTATACAAATTGGAAATTAGTGCCACAGATTAAGGCGCATGCACGTATTTTGAGCTGAATTCATATAGACTCTGATTATCTAAAGCAGATTCACTGGGTAAACGCAATAGGTACTGGCCAACAGATTTCTGTCTTTTTTTAAAGTGCCTAGCTAGAGAATTTACAGCTGCCAAAATTCAGACTAAAATTCATTTTGCTACTAAAAAACAATATTACAAAGCCACAGCATTGACTATTTCCTGATCATTCATTCAATCGTATTTATTGAGCGCTTACTGGGTGCAGAGCACTGTCACCCAGTCAGCCACTTTAGCACTCATTAATCCATCACATAAGATTAGTGCCTACTGAGTGCAAAGCACTGTAATAAGCACTTAGAAAAATACTGCAATAAGCACTTAAGAAAGTTCAACAGGAGTAAAGTCCATAATCCCCAGGAAGACAGACATCTAATGGGGAGACAGACATCTTGTGAAAATATATGTACAAAATTATCTACATACAGTAGCAGGCTGAGGAGGAAGAACAAGGATAAAATAGGGAGTAGCTAGAAAATGCCAGGTTGAAATAGAATAAGTGCAAATAAATCACTGAATATACAACTGAATATATTTACATAAGTTTTGAGGCTGAATATAAGTACATCAATGCTAAGGTGATTGTTGGGTTTATGTGAATTGAAATGTTGTGAATTAATCAGAGAATGCCTGCTCATCTAGTCACATGGTTACAGACTTTCTCACTCTGCCTCATTCTCATCTGTCCTGTCGATCTCTTGCTCACACCCTTCTTCCTGTGTGGAACTCCCTCCCTCTTCAGATCCAGCAAACCACTGTTCTCCTCCTCGTCAAAGCCCTTCTGAAATCCCATCTCTTTCAGGAGGCCTTCCCTGATTGATCTATCATCTACCTACCCTACAGCTTCACACACCCAAATGTCATTTCAAGCTCTTCCATGTCACCCAAGCACTTGGGTACTCATGGAAAATAAAAACAAAGCTTACCCAGCACAATGGTAACACATCATTAAAGTTCTCCCTGACTTGGAAACCTCTTCTGCACCATCATCATATGAAAAAATCCTAAACCTATGTAGGATGCTTTTGGTGGAACTGGAAAGCAAGTTGAATTCCATGGTTCCCATTAAACTTGTGAATCCTGGCCACAAGACAGTATCTTCTGGGAGAACCTCTGAGAGCCATCATGGAGCTGTACGGTAGAAATCTGTACACGCCAAGCAAACACCAAGACAGGAGGCTAGAGGGTCAGCAAGGAGGCTGATGTAGCAATGCAGCCTGGATAGGATGAGTGATTGCATTAACGTGGTAACAGTTTGGAAGGAGAGGAGAGGGTGGATTTTAGTAATGTTGTGAAGGTGGAACCGACAAGATTTAGTGATGGATTGAATACGTGGGTTGAGTGAGAGAGAGGATTTAAGGGTAACACCAAGGTTACAGGCTTGGGAGACAGAAAGGATGGCGGTGCTGTCTACAGTGATGGGAAAGTAAGGGGGAAGACTGGGTTTGGGTGGGAAGATAAGGAAGCCTCGGGAGAATGAAGAGGAGCCAGTCACTCAGATTAGGAAATCCCAAATCCCTGTGCTCCCAATTGGGCCGCCCATTGCCACCACGCAGAAGAGACCAAACCCCATTGCACCTACAGTGAGTGATGAGGAGGCCACTCTTAAATTAATCTAGAATGCTGGGAAAAATTGGAAACAGAAACACCTAAAGTCCTGGGCAGGCTGTTTCTTGTTCAAACTGTTTTATGACACCTCCATTTTTTTTATCATGTTATTAGAACTTTTTCATCTTTAACGGGTGTTTTGCTCTTACATTTTCCATCATGAATTCCTTAAGGGTCATATCTACTGATTTTCATGGTAATTTTCTCAGCACCCAGCTTTGTCCTGGACACACTTAATTAATCATTGTGATGATGATGGAGAAGAGGATGAGGATGGGAATAAGTAAGATGAGGATGAAGAATGGTTTTCAGTCATTCCATGCTTAATTATCATTATGGTATTTTTTAAGCACTTGCGATGTGCCAAGCATTGTTCTAAGAGCTGGGGGAGATACATGTTAATCAGGTCAGACACAGTCCTTACCCCACAAAAGACTTACAGTTTAAGTTAGAGGGAGAATAGGCACTGAGTCCCCACTTGACAGATGAGGAAACTTTCATAGAGAAGTTAAATGACTTGCCCAAAGTCACAAAACGGGCAACTGAACCCAGCTCTAGAACTCAGTTCCTTGGACACCCAAGGCCAGGCTGCTTCTCTGCTCCTCCTTAATTATAACAAAGAAACATTTGTAGTACTTGCTGCTTGCTGTCTAATGAGGCAAATTTTTGTTGCATCCATTAAGAAACATAGATCTGGCATTTTTTTTTTGAAGTAGACATTAATTTCGCCTTGAGCAGATTTAGCCAGTTTCTGATGAGTGGAAAATGGGATATTTACATATTGGCAGAGCAATAGTGAATGAAAAACAACTTTTGGGATAATGGTAAAAATCAAACAAAGCTTTGTGTTTGACAGTTTTGAATTAAATCTAGATCAAATGTGTTCACCACCATAAACAGCCCAGTAAATACTGCAATGCAGAAGGATGTCTTGTCACAATTATAAAGAGTTGTATTTCTTAAATCACAAAGTGAGTGCTGTGAATTTCTTGTAAAATTGAAAGTAAATAAATTGTTTGATTTCCTGGATTATTAAACTAAAGTTGGATTGGATGTTGATTTGTAGATAAGGTGGCCATAGCTTAAAGAGCTATGTTTACTATTTGAATACCATGAAAGTAATAACCCGTTGAACTGTATTGGTGCAGGTATTTATGTTAGCAGTTCCTAGTGATTAAACCTGTAAGTAGTAGTAATGTTTCAAGTTAGCACTTTTTATTGAGTCGACATAACTTTCTTGTATTGCAGTTTAAACTCAGGGAGATTCAACTGAATTCTTGAACATTTTCCCCGTTTTTATTTACATGTAATGAACAAAAATTAAAAGTACTTAGCAGGTAGATCAATAAACAGGATCATTAGAACCCTCAGAAAGAATGAGTGAAATCATCCATGGAATAACTTAGTACAATGGTATAAATTAGCTGGTCCAGTCAGGTATGCAATCCTTCAGAGATATTTATTGTTAATAAAGCACACCAGAAAGAGAAATGCTCATGTACTGAACTCTCCAAAGGGTTTAGTGCAGTTTGTTTGACAAATTGCAAAACTATGTCATTCTTACCTCTCTACTTTCTCCTAATTGCAACACCACTTACTTCCACTCCTCAAATATTCTCGCTCCTTCCGCCTTCTGTTCTTCCCAGACCTCAGAATAGGGGAGCAGGACACTATCCAGTCAGAGGCAAGATGGAAAGGGAATTTGCATGGCTAGCTCAGTGACAAAAAGGCAGCCTGAAGATGTCAAATAATTTATTTCTTGTTCATGAATGGTGTCTTAGCTGTGAACTCACTGGGTTCACACTCTACCTAAGAGTTCTAAATAAAATAACTTAAAGAAATCCAGCTCCCCTAAACTCTTGTACCTTGGTCTTTAGTGTTACAATGCTGCAGCTTCTTCGTTCATTCATTCAATTGTATTTATTCAATCGTATTTATTGAGCGCTTACTGTGTATTAAGCGCTTGGGAAGTACAAATCGGCAACATATAGAAATGGTCCCTACCCAACCGGGCTCACAGTCTAGAAGTCTTCCAGTCTTTACTATTATGATGTTGCAGTTTTCCATGTACTTTACCAAACTTGACTCTGGGTGCCTGATGAAATACTGTCAACCTGATTTGCCTCTCCTCGGAGATTAGACATGTACATATCTTGTACATATTTACTATTCTATTTATTTTGTTAATGATGTGCATTTAGTTTTAATTCTATTTGTTCTGACGACCTGACACCTGTCTACATGTTTTGTTTTGTTATCTGTCTCCCCCTTCTAGACTGTGAGCCCGTTGTTGGGTAGGGACCGTCTCTATATGTTGCCAATTTGTACTTCCCAAGCGCTTAGGACTGCTCTGCACACAGTAAGCGCTCAATATATACAATTGGATGAATGAATGAATGAATGAATAAGACATTGAGGAAAATTAGGGAAGATTATTGGGGAGGTTGAAGAATATTAACACATTTCATTTGGGCTGAGCCATGACTAGAGACCTGTTTTTTTTCTGAAACACCTAGGTGTTCATTCATTCATTCATTCAATCGTATTTATTGAGCACTTACTGTGTGCAGAGCACTGTACTAAGTGCTTGAAAGTACAATTCTGCAACAAACAGTCTTCTATGTTTGAAGGCCATCATGCTAGCATGGACTATTTGAGAAAAATATGTAAATGTCCTAGAATTCAAATTTACCAGACAATAGGCTCTCCCCATCTTCAGAGCCCCTCCTGGAGGCCTCCCCTACTATAATATCATCAGGTTATATTCTTCCTACTACCATTGCAGCACTTGGATGCTATCTAAACACTTGCATACTCACAACTCTCATGGCATTTATGAACATATCTTACATGCCCTTATTACCTCAACGCTAATTCATGTACATAGCTTTTCCTTTTCCCTCCTGCCTGCAAATTCTATTAGTGTCTCTCTTACCAGCTAGAATGTACTCTCACAACTGCTTTGTACGGTGCTCTGCATACACAAGGCCTGCATAATAAATACCATCGATTGACTCATTGAATGACTGATACTGACTAAACTGGCCTACCTTGTACCAATTCCCAAATGTTCTTACTTCAAAAGCTAAGCTTTGATTTTCACACCCGACCTCTAACATGCTGAGGATTTTCTTGATATACTTTTGAGACCCATTGCTGAGGCTGTAATGCCTGACAGTTCATTCATTCATTCATTCATTCATTCAATCATATTTATTGAGCGCTTACTGTGTGCAGAGCACTGTACTAAGCACTTGGGAAGTACAAGTTGGCAACATATAGAGACAGTGCCTACCCAACAGTTGGGGCCCAGCTAACAGCCTGTAAAGGAAGAATTACTGGGGATAGCTAGTAGAGAAGCAATCAGCCAGGATAATATGAATGTTCTTTGTCTTCCTGTAATTTCCTCACATAGTGCCCTTGCAGGGCAAAGGAGTAGAAGTGAGCTGAATAAATGCTTGTTATAGTCAATAATGATGCCACAGTGCTAGAAAAACATGGGTCCACTTGAAATTAATGTTTAAAATATTATGAAAAATAAAATGAAAATACAGCAACCTGGCCCAGAGGAAAAAGGCCTGGAACTACAGGTTAGGTTTTGATCACAGCTTTGCCAATGACTTGCCATATGACCTTGGGCAAGTCATTTAACCTTTCTGAACCCACTTTTCTCATCTGTAAAATGAGGACAAAACACCCATTCTGTCAATCGTTTCAACTGTGAGTCCCAAGCAGACCTGGATTAATCCTACCTATCTTTCTCCTTCTTCCTGCCTCCCACTCCCAGGCCCCTACATCCCTGCAGCCGCTCTTGTGGATGGCACTGTATTGATGTCATTGAGGGCCATATGAGGGAGGGCTTATTAGTCCAGCCAGGGCCCCAACTTCCATTAATGTGGCCCTGATTCCGTGTTGTTCAGGGACTGTGTCCAGTCTGATTATGTTTAGTGATTCCAGCACACTTAGCACAATACTTTCGTGCATGGGAAGCACTTGATAACTACCACAATTATAACATGTACTTAAAATGAAACGTGAATCCAGTTCCCGTGCCTTATTAATTCACTGCTGGAGGCAGAACAAGGGAGAGAACCGTTGGCAGCTCTATTATGAGAGACCAACACCCAGGCATCTACTCCTGAGTATTCCACTTCTACATTGGATGTCTTTGAGCCTTTGTGGCTCAAGGTTCATGACATATTCCTTTCAAAGCTCTGCCCTTCACCATAGCCTTGACAGGTGATAAGATCATGCCTATAACTCTTTAACAAAACATAGGTTTTCCCCAAGATACTAGTTATTTCACTGAAGAAAGCTTTCTAAATGAAAGGTAACTGAAAGTTTTTCGTATCACTCTAAGGTAGAGAAGGTAAACTGACAATATTGGAAAATGTACACGTCTCTGTGGTAGCACTGAAATGAGTCCTATTGACAAATTTGTTCTGGGGAATAAAAGAAAGCATAAGATTAAAAAAATCCTAAAGAATGAAAGTCCAAAAATAAACTGAATGCATTTTAATGATGTGGAAAGTAAAAGGGAAGGAGTAAATATGCCAGCACAACTGGTCACTACCCCCCTGTAGGTTAGATAAATCCCAAAGTTCTGATGTTGATATGTCAATTATTATTAAATAGCAGGTGGCCTCAAAGCCCCTGTTCTTGGTGATGGATGTCAGCTTGTTCTTTGTTCATCCTATGAAGGTGCTCTCCCCCCACAAATTAGAAAAGATAATATAAGACTACTTCACCATTATGATGTCACATAAAGCACATCACTGTTTCCTATAATACTAGGAAGCATAACAGCACAAGTGTGTAACTTCTCTGATAATTAAATTAGACAATAAAGATTTTATATAATATCCAAATAGGGTGTTACTGTTATATTTGAAGCCATTTATAGGTCTACCTGCTCTTATCTCTGGGGTTGGAACGTCCAAACAAAAATCTGTCAAACTACACAATAATTAGATAGATGTAAAGAAAATCAGCTTGTGAAAAATGGGTTCAACCCAACTTGCTCATTAGCATTTTATTTTGAATTATTTGGTTTTTATCATTCTATATTGTGGTAGGTTCACATCTTACATGAGTTCTGGTTATTTGGATAACCCGTTTTATCCCTTCAGGTATTCTATTGTCCTTACTTCCATTAAATTGAATTCTATTAACTTCAAATTGCCATTTTCCAGGAATACATTAATTACATTCATTGCCCTCCCCCTTTTTTACTGTCATACATGAGCAATGTATTTTAAATTAAATGTTCACATTTTGTTAACCTCGCTGGTGGTTCTAACATCAACATTTTGAGGCCCTTCCCTTAGTACTTACCCTCTTGTATAATTTTAATTTTGTCACTTCTGTGGTTAGTATACCAGACATTCATAATCCTAAACATTTCAATCCAAGCCCTAGTCAATTTTAAAACAATAGAACATTTCCCGTATCTTTTAATAAAATTTGGTGATCTAGAGGAAAGGATCTCACAGAAGATGGTAACAAGGTATATGTAGAGGCATGACCAAAGGACATGCTAGCCCCACGATCTCCATGGGATGTTTTCTGGCCAGGAGTGCCAAGGCAAAGATGTTTGCCCAAAGAAAAATCTACTGATGCCCCTAATAATAATAATGATGATGGCATTTATTAAGCACTTACTATATGTAAAGCACTGTTCTAAGCGCTGGGGAGGTTACAAGGTGATCAGGTTGTCCCACAGGGGGCTCACAGTCTTAATCCCCATTTTACAGATATGGAAACTAGGCACAGAGAAGTGAAGTGACTTGCCCAAAGTCACACAGCTGACAAGTGGTGGAGTCGGGATTTGAACCCATGACCTCTGAATCCAAAGCCCAGGCTCTTGCCACTGAGTCACGCTGCTTCTTCTCTAGACATAATATTATGTGGGTAACGCTCATGTGCATCCCAGAAGGAAAACAGCCCATTATTTTTGATATTGTCTAGATTGGAAGCTCCTTTTGGGCAGGGATCATGTCTAAAAACCCTATTGCACTATTTTCTCTCAAGCTCTGAGTACAGTGCCGTGCACAAAGTAAACGCTCAATAAATGCCATCAGTTGATCCTTGATATTGCATCTGGAACTGTTATTTTCCATGTGCGTAGTTATGAGGTGCAACCTATGGGTTTTTTTTTTCTACTTAGCGGCTACAGCACTGTTCTTCAGAGATTGTCAGTATGCAGTTTTGCATTCATTTCACTTATGAATATATTGACATATATGCCACTTTCTCACATTTTCTTTTCATCTTTCCATACGCTTGTTCCTACTAATTGTAATAATAATAATTATAATAATAACGGCATCTGTCAAGTGCTTACTATGTGCCAAGCACTGTTTTAAGCATTGGGGTAGATACTAGGTAATCAGGTCATCCCACGTGGGACTCACAGTCTTAATCTCCATTTTACAGATGAGGTAGCTGAGGCACAGGGAAGTGAACTGACTTGCCCAAAGTCAGGCAGCTGATAAGTGACAGAGTCGGGATTAGAACCCACGACCTCTCCCTTCCAAGGCCGTGAGCTTTCCACTTGCACTTTCCCAGCTCCCAATATTTGTAAATAATTTGAATCTCCCTATCTCCTTAAGAATCCTTGAGAATAGCATCTCTTGCTTTAATTGCACTCTCCCAATATCCTCCTACTGGGTTCTACACAAAGCAGGCACTCAGTAAGAACTAATGATTGATTGATTAATTGATTGACCATGGGTTCACTGTCAATTATTTTCCCAAATCGAATCACAACACCTCAGATCCCATCACACTTCATATCCCAGCATGAGTGGTATTTATTTTAAGCTTGTTTGTTCATTCATTCAATCATATTGCACACTTACTGTATGCAGAGCAGTGTATTAAGTGCTTGGGAAAATAGAATACAACAATAAATAGACAAATTCTCTGCCCACAAGGAGTTTAGGGAGCAGTAGAGAGAAGACAGGCATCCATACAAATACACAAATTACAGATATGTATATAAATGCAGTGGGGCTGGGAAGTGGGGAGAACAAAGGGAGTGAGTCAGGGTGATGCAGAAGGGAGCCGGAGAAGGGGAAAGGAGTTGGGGGCTTAGTCTGGGACGGCTACTCGGAGGCGATGTGCCTTCAATAAGGCCTTGAAGGTGGGGAGAGTAATCTTCTCCTGGATTTGAGGAGGGAGAGTGCTCCAGGACAGGGATCAGAGGACAGACAGGGAAGATAGCATTAGAGGAGCAAAGTGTGCAGGCTGGGTTATAGAAGGAGAGTTGTGAGTTGAGGTATAAGGGGGAAAGGAGGTGGAGTGCTTTAAAGTCAATAGGGAGGAGTTTTTGTTTAATGCGGAGATGGATGGGCAACCACTGGAGTTTTTTCAGGAGTGAGTACATGGAGGCAACTGTGTTGGACATAACACCCAGATTCTTTGGGTGAACTGAGATAACTTAAGAAATATTTGCTTGACTTTTACTGGTCTTTCCCCACAAGTGTTGGATTGAAACCAAGCCTACTTATGCCCTGAACATATCCAAGTCAAAAGGACTGTTTACTAGAAAGATCTTTCTGAACACCCACTTTTCCTGTGCAGAGTTTCAAAGTATATACCAGCAGGCCGATTTTTAGCCTCATTTAGTTGAAGGATGTGAGTTGCACCAAGGGGAATGGACAACAGTGGCAAATTGGATAGTCCTATTACAGATTTCCTGAGCTAATGACAGCTTTTATAGCCCCCGATTTTAAAAAATCGACTTGTAAGTGTGAATTAAAAGTAGTTATTTGTGTGTCTCTCACACACTGCAATCTGCATTTTACCATAAGCTTGATGACTTCAAGGAAATTTACTTCGAGATGGAAAACTTCATTATACGAGTCTCTCAGGCACTTAGATATTATTCACTATGGCTGCAATACTACCAAACAGGTGCCTATACCCAGCTGAATGTGCATTTTCATTACTTGGTATCTGGCCTTCAGCAGAACTGTCAGTGCGGTAATGAAAAACATACCCTCATCTGAGACTTTGTTTTCTAAACTTTCAGGAGTTTAGCAGTTGATCAGCTTCAGGGTAGCTATCAAGATCAGAAAGGCACCCTGGCATATAGAGGCAATCAGCACGCTCTCTTAGTCCTCACAACTTATGACATGAGCAATCCCTTCCTGTGAGCCCTGTCTGTAACCCTTCTCAAGGAAGGAAGTCACGTTCTCCTCTTCCCCAGCTGTTTAAGGGTATTATCTCACCTCCCAGGAAAGGCAATGGTTTGGTTTCCTGAGGATGGATTAGGGTTCATAAAACCTAGCTTTCAAAGAGCCAGGCAGAACACTTGTGCCCAAAACCACAAAGCACTGTATTTTTTGCTGACTGAAGTGTTTTGAGTTATAATTTATAGCTCCCAAATATATCTAAATCATATGAAGTCCTACAGTCTATTAATTATACTGTTTCCTACGTAACTACCCATGAAAGCATCCACAAACCACCCCGCATCCAGAAAGTATAATTCATCGAGACATTCTGAAGAGTCTGATTGCAGCCAGATGGTATTTCATAAAATTTGGGGCATTATTAAAAATATAATTTTATCTGCTGATGATTAGAGAAATAATGCACTTAATGTTTGCAGCACCTTTTATTTACTTGACAATATTTCTCATTTGAGAATGAACAGAAAGAAAGCCTTGGTTTCTTTTATTATGAGAATAACATTCTTTAGTGAAAGACAATTTACAATCTCTAATCTAGGGATTCAAAAATGGTATACTGAAGTTAGTTCCTGGTTGCTTGTTTTGTTTAAACAATAATGTTTCTATAGTTAAGTGAAAATATGCTTCTGAACAATCTCTGAATTGCCTCAATGAGTTCTCATCATCTCACATCTCCATTCAAGATGGGGGTATTTATTTAGCCATAGCTGAGAAAGGTGGCTTTTTTTTCCTACTTGATACAGGCTACTGCATCAGTTCTTCACTTTGGGATGAAAAATCTGGCACTTGCAGCCATAGGACTGCACTGTGATATTTAAGTGCTTACTATAGGCCCAGCACTGTACTAAAGACTGGAGTGGCTACTAGCAAGTCGGGTTGGACACAGTCCCTGTCCCATGTAGGGTGCTGAATCTTCATCCCCATTTTATAGACTTCTATACACTTCTAGACTGTGAGCCCGCTGGTGGGTAGGGACCGTCTCTATATGTTGCCAACTTGTATTTCCCAAGCGCTTAGTACAGTGCTCTGCACACAGTAAGCACTCAATAAATACAACTGAATGAATGAATAGATGGGAGAACTGAGGCACAGAGAAGTGAAGTGACTTGCCTAAGGTCACACAGGAGACAAGTGGTGGAGCTGGGATAAGAACCCAGATCCTCACTCCCAGGCCTGTACTATATCCACTGGGCCACACCGCTTAATGATAGTAGGGAAGCTGCTCAACTTCACCCAGCCCAGAGTATTAAAAGCGAATGCCTCTGCCAATAAATTGGATGTTGTTTGGGGAAAACCCCTGTGTCATGATCAGTAAACATCTGGATATTCCCTCAAACATGTACATCTGAGATTTGGCAGCAGAAATGGTGGTTACTGCTTTGGGCAAAAAGCAGAATTGTATTTAGAGCTCTGTTTGTGTCCAGCTGCATTTTAGCTCTAACAGCTTGATAAGGTCTAAAAATGAGTGAGCCACAAAATGGATGGAACACTGAAACAAGCCAGGCAACAAACTAGATGCCTTCTCCATTGTTTAGGTGCAGAATTATCTGTTTAAACCGACAAAAATGGAGTATGAGGGTTGAATTTATATGGGTAACTACAATTTAAATCCACTTCAGTCTGGCTGTATTAACCTGACCTAGGAGAAACTGTTAAATCTTCCATAACTTCGGAGTCTACAGTTTAGCCAATTCCCTGATCTCCAATTCCTTGACATTAAACCTAGTGGGAGCGTGGCCACAGCTGTTTCAATACCTGAAGGATATTGCCTCTGGAAGAAATGTAGCTGGTTCTAACTCAATCTGTTAAGACCAAAGGAATTTTATGGGTAGGAAAAAGATTTTGAAAGTGTCCCTCAGGAGGATGAAGCTCTGTGGAGTAAGAATGTCTGCTGTATCAAAGAAGCTTGTAAACATTCAGAATGCAATGTAATATATTTTTTTGATAGCTAGTAGTACTTTGTTTTTCTTTTTCCTTTGACTACAGGAATGTGTTCTTTTCCTGAGATGCTTTTCCATATGTAAATATGTTAGTAAAAATCCTCATCTGAGCAGCAGCCACTTATGTCTAATTGGCCCTGGACAGTAGCCAACTTGGGACCAAAGCTTTCCGTGTCTTCTTGAATTGAGAATTCCTCATGTATTTTCCTAGCAGAAATGTCACCCTGCCAAAAATTATTCGGGATAAACTCAACTGAGGGAGGAAAAAGTGGTAGAGGTCCGACGCTGAGTAGACGTGATAGAGCAGCTTTAGGTAAAATCCATAACCCCAAACCTCCACTCCTTACAATAACTTCCTGTATTACCCTGTTTTTAATTGGTTTTGATTATCATAACTAAACCCCTAATAATAATAATAATAATAATAATAATGACATTTATTAAGCACTTACTATGTGCAAAGCACTGTTCTAAGCTCTGGGGAGGTTACAAGGTGATCAGGTTGCCCCACAGGGGGTCACAGTATTAATCCCCATTTTACAGTTGAGGTAACTGAGGCACAGAGAAGTTAAGTGACTTGCCCAAAGTCACACAGCTAATTGGCAGACCCGGGATTTGAACCCATGACCTCTGACTCCAAAGCCCGGGCTCTTTCCACTGAGCCATGCTGCTTCTCAGCAGCATAATAAACAGGTGAACTTTGGATTGCACCTTAAATCAACTGGACTCTAATTGCCTGTCCCAGGGATGACCCGCTAGACTGTAAACTCCCTTTGGGCAGGGAACATGTCTACCACTTGAGAAGCAGTGGGGCTTTAGTGGATAGAGCACAGGCCTAGGAGTCAGGAGATCCTGGGCTCTAGTCCCGGATCTGCTGCATTTCTGCTGTGTGACCTTGGGCAAGTCCCTTAACTTCTCTGAGCCTCAGTTACCTCACCCGTAAAATGGGGATTAAGACTGGGAGCCCCACGTGGAACAATCTGATCACCTTGTATCCCCACAGTGCTTTGCACATAGTAAGTGCTTAACAAATGCCATTCTTCTTCTTATTATTATTATTATTCTAGACTGTGAGCCCGCTGTTGGGTAGGGACCATCTCTATGTGTTGCCAACTTGAAGTGCCCTGGTAAAGCCAGTAGCGGCTAGCCTATCAGCACCCAAAGGGCTAAGGGGCTGGTGGAGGAGGCTTGCCATTCCCTCATCCTTCTCTCATTAATGAAGTGTCCAAACCTAGGAGGATAATTTCTGTGGCTCAGTAATAGCAAGACTATTCAGCATGCATTTACTGTAAAACCCTCTGTCCCAGGTCTTAACACAGAGACAAACTGAATGGATGAAAATTACCCTATAACTTGGAGGGTGGGGATAAAAACTACTCAGCTCTCACCCAGCCTGAAAACAGGACACTTTTGCACTGATATATCAATCTATGTTGATGATTCAACTTGAATAATATTGACGTCACTTAACTAATCATCCAACAAATACATTTGATGGGAGAAGGTACAGAGTTTAATTCATTGAAATAATTGGCTTGATCGCTTCCTCCCTTGAGAGAGAGGGGTGGGAGAGGCAAATCTATTCTGACCTAGGCCCTGGGTGGTGGAAACTCCAAGGGTTTCTGAGTGGAACTGAAGAAAAGTGTTTACTTTATGGTGCTTGGTTTTAGATTATGTGCAAAGTACTGTATTGTCAATCAATGTGAATATTGTGTGTATGCAGATAAGGCACTAATGTTCATAAATGAAGTTACAGATGTGCCATTAATTCACGTCACACTTATAGTTCAGTCTTTGCCATGAAATGACTAGTCAATCAGATGTTGTGCCTGATCAGTAAAAGTCCATCATCATCACGTTCATCACACCCATAGTTGCCTTCAGAGTTTAGGGAACTTTTACTCCTGAATCTGGATTGAATGTGAGCCCCGGAAGTTTAATCTGCATTGTTCAGGATGGCTTTGCTGTTTTAACTCCCTGAGGGCTCTGGAGGACAACTGGGGCTTCACAGATAGCAGAGCTGCCTTAAGAGACAAGCCCCATGATCTCAGGACTAAAGGAGGACCAGCACAGACTCCTGACTGGACTTTTGCTTTCGATTGGAGAAATGTTGAGAGATGCAGGGAAGCAGCCAATTCAAACTCCGTGGCCTGCACAAAACTGCACCTACTTACACTCCTCAGGGACACATTATACAATGGATAGCCTTGAGGAGCAGAAAGGAGGAAAAGCAGAAAGGGAAATAAGAATTCAACATTTGTTAATATTCTCGCTACTCTAGATGTGCCAAGGACTAGCAAGGGAAGCTGTCTGAACAGAGGCAGCTTGTTTCCAGCCCGGCTGTCACCTGGACATCAAATTCTTTTCACAAAGAGCACCTCCTGGACATGTCTCCTAATCAATCAATCATATTTATTGAGTGCTTACTATGTGTAAAGCACTGTACCTAGCACTTGGAAGAGTACAGTGCAACAGAGTTAGCAGACACATTCCCTGACCATAACAAGCTTACAGTCTAGAGGGGGAGACAGACATTAATATGAATAAGTGATCTATAGTATATAATTTAAAGATATGTACATAAGTGCTGTAGGGTTGGGGAGGGGGATAAATATCAAATTTCCAAAGGTCACAGATCCAAGTGCGCAGGTGATGCTGAAAGGAGCGTGAGCTGGGAAAGGAGGGCTTAATCAGGGAAAGCCTCTTAGAGGAGATGTGACCTTAGTAATTTTATGACGGTGGAGAGAGTGATGGTCTGGAATCTAGGAAGGGGGAGGGAGTTTCAGGCGAGTGGAAGGATGTGGGAAAGGGGTCTGAGGCAAGATAGATGAGATTGGCGCCCAGTCAGAAAACTGGAGCTAGAGGAGTGGAGAGTGGGAGCTGGACTGTAGTAGATTAGTCAGGTGAAGTCCTGTTAATTCTCTCCTTACTGGGTCTTTCATTCATTCATTCATTCAATCATATTTATTGAGTGCTTACTGTGTGCAGAGCACTGTACTAAGCACTTGGAAAGTACAAGTCAGCAACAAATAGAGGCAATCCCTGCCCACAACGGGCTCACAGTCTAGAAGGGTCTTGCTCATACCCACTCTGTTCCTCAGTTTCATTACCCATAAAATGGAAATAAACAGCAATCATTTATTGAGCACTTACTGTGTGTCAAGCACTGCAGCAGCATGTGCTGTAACACTGTACAGCACTGTAACAGAGAATCAGCATGGCTTAGTGGAAAGAGCACAGGCTTGGGAGCCAGAGAACATGGGTTCAAATCCAAGCTCTGCCACTTGTCCCTGTGTGACCTTGGGAAAGCCACTTAGCTTCTTTGTGCCTCAGTTACCTCATCTGTAAAATGGGGATTAAGACTATGAGCCCCACGTGGGACAACCTGATTACCTTGTATCTTTCCCAGTGCTTAGAACAGTGCTTGGCACATAGTAAGCACTTAACAAATACCATCATTATTACTATTATTAATAAGCACCTGGGAGAATACAAAATAACAGATGAGTTCTCCTTCTTAAATTCTAAGCCCTGAATGGGATACAGACAATCTGATCTGAATATCATCTTTCTACTTAGCATTTAGTTCATAGTAACTGCTTACAAATGCCTTAATCAATGACCAAACAAATGGTCCTCCTCAACCCTCCCCGCCCTCCACACATGATCGGATATCCAGCTTCCTTAAGGTACAACTTTTCCCTAGAGTGTGTTTTAAAATTCCAAACCATCTGGAAATCAATTCTGTACTTGCAATAAGAATAAATCAGTTTTAATTTAGTTAGTTGTCATAAGCATGTCATTCAGTAAAGGACAATTAGTCAGGAAGCATTTAAAAGCTGTCTGTCCATCTTTACTAGTGTCACCCTAAACAATTGTGAGTTTCAAAAAGTAAATGCTCTAAGGATTTCACATTTCCAAATTCCGATCTGCAACAATCAATTGTATTTATTGAGCGCTTACTGTGTGCAGAGCACTGTACTAAGCGCTTGGGAAGTACAAGCTGGCATCATCATCATCATCATCATCATCAATCGTATTTATTGAGCGCTTACTATGTGCAGAGCACTGTACTAAGCGCTTGGGAAGTACAAATTGGCAACACATAGAGAGAGTCCCTACCCAACAGTGGGCTCACAGTCTAAAAGGGGGAGACAGAGAATAAAACCAAACATACCAACAAAATAAAATAAATAGGATAGATATGTACAAGTAAAATAAATAAATAAATAAATAGAGTAACAAATATGTACAACCATATATACATATATACAAATTGGCAACATATAGAGACAGTCCCTACCCAACAGTGGGCTCACAGTCTAGAAGGGGGAGACAGAGAACAAAACCAAACATACTAACAAAATAAAATAAATAGAATAGATAGGTACAAGTAAAATAAATAAATAGAGTAATGAATATGTACAACATATATACAGGTGCTGTGGAGAAGGGAAGGAGGTAAGATGCAGGGGATGGAGAGGGGGACAAGGGGGAGAGGAAGGAGGGGGCTCAGTCTGGGAAGGCCTCCTGGAGGAGGTGAGCTCTCAGTAGGGCCTTGAAGGAAGGAAGAGAGCTAGCTTGGCGGATGGGCAGAGGGAGGGCATTCCAAGCCAGGGGGATGACGTGGGCCGGGGGTCGACGGCGGGACAGGCAAGAACGAGGCACGGTGAGAAGATTAGTGGCAGAGGAGCAGAGGGTGCGGGCTGGGTTGTAGAAGGAGAGGAGGGAGGTGAGGTAGGAGGGGTAGAGGTGATGGAGAGCCTTGAAGCCCAGGGTGAGGAGTTTCTGCCTGATGCGCAGATTGATTGGTAGCCACTGGAGATTTTTGAGGAGGGGAGTAACATGCCCAGAGCATTTCTGGACAAAGACAATCTGGGCAGCAGCGTGAAGTATGGATTGAAGTGGGGAGAGATACGAGGATGGGAGATCAGAGAGGAGGCTGATGCAGTAGTCCAGACGGGATTGGATGAGAGCTTGAACAAGCAGGGTAGCGGTTTGGATGGAGAGGAAAGGGCGGATCGTGACAATGTTGCAGAGCTGAGACCGGCAGGTTTTGGTGATGGCTTGGATGTGAGGGGTGAATAAGAGAGCAGAGTCGAGGATGACACCAAGGTTGCGGGCTTGTGAGACGGGAAGGATGGTAGTGCCGTCAACAGTGATGGGAAAGTCAGGGAGAGGGCAAGGTTTGGGAGGGAAGACAAGGAGTTCAGTCTTGGACATGTTGAGTTTTAGGTGGTGGGCAGACATCCAGATGGAGATGTCCTGAAGGCAGGAGGAGATGCGAGCCTGGAGGGAGGGGGTGAGAGCAGGGGCAGAGATGTAGATTTGGGTGTCATCAGCATAGAGATGATAGTTGAAACCGTGGGAGCGAATGAGGTCACCAAGGGAGTGAGTGTAGATCGAGAACAGAAGGGGACCGAGAACTGAACCTCCACTCCAACCTGGTTGGTACATGACACTTGGCAACAGATGGTCATAATTGATTTTGATCAAGAGGTATCTGCAGCTTTCATGGGTCTTCCTCAAATGCAGAATGCAAATATGCATCCTCCACTACTTCCAGAAGATCCAAGTATATGGATTGCTGGGTCTCTTTTCCCAAAGAGTGGTTGATTAGACTTGAAGCGCTTGATCCTCACAAAGCTCTACGTCCGGGACAACAGGGGGAGCCAGTGTACAGTACATGAAGAAAACCTAGGCATGTTGACCACTGGCATGGGGAAGAGCAAACAGAGCTCCAAAATTTAAAAGTAAACTCTGGAACAGCTTCAAGGCCACATTGCAGCTTGTGCAAGGGAAGGCATGCAATGGAGAGGACTGGCAAAAACATTTCATAAAATACCCACCATCTGGATGCTTTCTTATGCATCACAGCCTGTTACACAGACCATTGGCTCCCAGAAATTATGAGGTCTGGTTCTCCACCAGGAGAAGCAGACGTTCCAAAGGCAGACTATATCTCAGACTTGTATCATGATACTGGATAAATGTACCACTGAAGGAACTTCGTTGAATATCCTGCTCATTCATATTTATTGATCACTCCTTGTGTGCAGAGCACTGTACTAAGTGCTTGGGAGAGTAAAGCACAGTATTGCAGATGCACTCCCTGCCCACAGCAGCTTACAGTCTAGAGGGGTAGTGTCCTTCCCCATGAAGAACCAGATACCAGAAAGGGTGGAAGATGGAACCTAGAAAGGACACATTCTGGGGGATGGAGGGAAGAAAGTGTGGTAGGGGCCATCTTTGCCATGCCATCCCACCAGCCCACTCAACAGAACTGTGCATATGCATTTATTTGATTGCTCAGTGGCTCTATTTTGTTGTATTTAGGCTTAGTCTAAACCGTTTAGCAATTTGAGTCTTTGAGGACATACGCTGTGACCGTTAATGCTTTTCAAGTGTCCTATTCCTCTCGGGTTGGGGGTTGAAGCAAACCTAGGAGAGGACCTACTGGAGCTATGCGGAGGTTCACCCACGGGCACACTTAGCCCTACACTAAATACCATCCAGATTTTAAGTGCTTAAATAAAGACTTACGACAGGCCAATCTTTTATTTTGAGAATTAATAAGAACTGTGCATACTTGGCTGGGGGGCGGGGGGGGGGGGGGCAAGTGGAAATTCAGCACATGGGTGTCAGCCATTTTAAGAAGGGTTTCTATTCATTCGCATCACAAATGTTCCAAGCAGTAGTTATACTGAGTGCCATAGGAGTTGCACCATCACCTCTACTGTACACCTCCCAGAGACCTTGCTTTCCATCTGAAGCCAGCCCTTCCTTTTACCCCCGATATTAGAAGCTTTTCTAAATCTCACTTGCAGAGAAACTGTCTACCCAGCCTCCTAATCTTTCACTCTCCCGGTAGCCTCCCTCACTTAGCCTGGGAAGGGAAACTTTATTAACTTGCATCTATGCTAGCACTTGTTACAGTACCTGGCATTTACACTTACCATTAAAAAAACAAGGGTGGGTGGCACTGGGGACAGATCATGTTGCTTATCTCTCTGGGGACATCTGTACTCTTGCTAACTGGCCCCTCTCTCTGCTTTAGGACACCAATCCAAAGGGGAGGCATCACTGATTAGAAGGAACAATAAAATGGGGTGTTTTCAGAAATAAGTAGATTCTTTGTCCTCATCAGTCAGGTCTATCAGAGGAACCATCAAATGATTGGAAGGTTGATTCTGAACGGAGCCTGTCAGTGGAATTTTTTTCCTCTAGAATTCACATATCAAAGATGATAAAAAGTCTTTTATTTTCAAGAGAGCTGACGGTCTTGAATATGTTTCTCCCTCTGTCCAGGCTGCATGTACAGTTTCCCATGGTAGCCGATGACAACAATGTAAATAAGCTTAAATTGTTTTAGATGAAGACAGAGTCCTTTTAGAATCTGATCACAACCTATACAGTCTCATTAATAGGTAAGATCAATGGCCCATCTAGCCCAATACGTTGTGTCATAGTGGCAACAGTATGCTTGGGGAAGTCATGGAATAGTTATCCATCTTGACATCCAATTAATGGTGGAATCTCTCAGAGGAGCCTTTCCAAACACAAAGACATGGGGACTGGGCTACTTCATCATTATTATTATTGCTGTTACGGTAATATCTATACTATATATCAAGCATTATTCTATGCACTGAGGTAGGTATTAATGATAATAATAATTGTGGTCTTTGTTAAGCACTTCCTGTGTGCCAGTCACTGTATAAAGCACTGGGGGTGGGGTGGGGAGATGCAAGCAAATTGGGTTGGACACAGTCCCTGTCCCTCATGGGGCTACCAGTCAAAATCCCCATTTTACAGACAAGGGAACTGAGGCCCAGAGAAGAGAAGTGACTTGCTCAAGGTCACACAGCAGACAAGTGGCAGAGGCGGGATTAGAACCCATGACCTTCTGACTCCCAGGACCATGTGCTAGCCACTACACCATGCTGCTTCTCTAATCAGGTCATACACAGTTCCTGTCCCACCCAGGACTTAAAGTCTAAGTACTTTGGGCTGGTGCACCTCTCTGCCACAACCACAGTAAGATGTAAGTCAGACTAGGGAAGGAAACAGCCAAGTAATGTATGGATGTCCCCTCTAACACCCCCGACTTTTCCTCTGGTGATCCACTATGGACTGTTTGTCCATGAATTGATCCCAAACCCTCTTGAAGCTGCTGATACTTCAGGCCTGCGCAACTTTCTGTGGTAACACATTTCATATGCTTACCACACACAGTGAGAAGAAGTATTATTTTCTGTTTGTTTTGAAACTCCCACCTTCAAGCTTCAGTGGATGCCCCCTCTTCCTGCTGTTGTGGGAATTTGGTGAACAATAATTCTGTGTTTGCCCTGTCCACTCCCCTTACGATTTTTGTAGGCTTCAATCATGCCTCCTTTCAGGCTCTGCCTTTCCAGGCTGAAGAGTTCGAACCTTTTCAATCTGCAGGATCCTTGAGAGCTTTATGCACTGTTAATAGGGGGCACAAGGGCAGCAGAAGTCTTGAGAAAAAGAAGGATGGGATGCCAGAGAGCCAAAATATAGGAGTGAAGTAGCATTAAGGACAATTCTGGTAGGATTTTACTGAGCCACTAGTGAAATCAGTTTCTCCTCACCTGGTTTAGAACTAAGCCCTTATTTTAAACCCGTGTGTGTACAGTGACAGGAAGTATAGAATTGTAAGAAATTATCTTGATAACTGAGTCCTTATATACATAAATTTTTGTGAGTGGCCTTTGACACAGAATTCATGTTAACAATAATGATAATGGCATCGGTTAAGTGCCTTAATATGTACTTTATTCCTATTAATGTCTCTCTTCCCCTCTAGACTGTAAACTCATTATGGGCAGGGAACCTATCTGCTAATTCTGTTGTACTGTACTCTCTCAAGCACTTAGTACAGTACTCTGCATACAGTAAGTACTAAATAAATATGATTGATTGAGCGATTGATTGTTTGATGTGCCAAGGATTGTTCTAAATGCAGGGACAGACACAAGACAACCAGGTTGGACATTTTCCCTGTCCCACATGAGGCTCACAATCTAAGGGAGAGCATGAAATCTTATCAGCGTGGCTCAGTGGAAGGAGCCCAGGCTTGAGAGTCAGAGGTCGTGGGTTCTAATCCCAGCTCCACTACTTGTCAGCTGTGTGACTTTGGGCAAGTCACTTTACTTCTCTTTGCCTCAGTTTCCTCATCTGTAAAATGGGGATTAAGACTGTGAGCCCTACGTGGGACAAGTTGATCGCCTTGTATCCCCCCAGCGCTTAGAACAGTGCTTTGATCATAGTAAGCGCTTAACAAATACCATCATTATTATCCCCATTTTACAGTTGAGAAAATGGAGGCACAGATAAATGGAGTGACTTGCCCAGTGTCGCACAGCAGGCAAGTAGTGGAGCCAGAATTAGATCCTAGGTTTCCTGATTTCCAGGCTTGTGCTCTACCACTAGGCCATGTTTACTTCCCTAAATTATTCATCTTGGTTTTCTACATAGATCAAATTATCTGCCTATGTAATTTACCTCACTTGGAATATGTCTACATAGATAAAAACAAAGTTTGTCCTGATCTGAGACTGTTTTCCTGACAAATATTAAGTTTGCCACCAGATATAGTTTTTTGGTAAAATATTTTAATGCTCTCTTGTTTCATGATGTATACACTTTTTTGCTGGCATGTTCCACATACTCGATGTTTATGCAATGCATGCAAGGCATATTCAGTCAGTATAATCAGTAAACTTTGTATCCTACTTTGCCTAGGGAGCCCACTTTTAACAGTGCCATTTGAAATGTCAAATTTTCTCAAGACTATTTTCTGTTGTCATAGAACTCTAGATTGGAAGGTATTTCAGTAGGGCAACTGGTATCGTCTCCTGTCACTATTGCACCTGGTCACAAGAGTTTTGCTTGAGACAGGGTTTCTGACTGTGGGCATTTCTGATTGTTCCACAAGATATTTTTCCCAAAAAGGGACATAAACTAATAACTAAGGGAAATGGCTTCCCACCTGGTGTGTGTTTATTATAAACTACTCTTAGATGGGCTTATGCTTGGAAGACTTTAGGCATGATATTTTAAAGTATACCTGACAGTGGTGGCTAAGTTTTATGAACTGAAAAGCCACAATCCCAAATATAATATGACCAAGAGCAACAGAACCGACAAGCAAGAGACAGCCAGGATGAGGTAAGTCCACACTCTCTTGCTGACCCAAGATCCCTTAAACACATTGATACTCATCCCAGCCCCAGAGCACTTACATGAACATCTTTACACTTTTCCATTTCCCCTATTCATGTCTGTTTCCTCCTGTAGACTGTAGGCTCCTTGTGGGCAGAGATCACATCTGCCAACATTACTGTATTGTGCTCTCCAAAGTTTTTAGTCCAGGACTCTGCCCGCAGTAAGCATTCAATAAGTACCACTGATTGACCACATGAGTGGCTTTTGCCACCAAATACTTAAGCAATCACTTGTAACTTTTTGTCGTGATAAGAAATCTCCTTTCTGGAAAAAAAAAATTATGCCAGTTTTCAGGATATGAAATTTATATATTACAACTTTCCTGGTCTATGAAATTCTAATTAGGAAAAGAGACACATTTACACGTTTTTTCCATCCCCCTTTAAATCAATCAATCATATTTGTGGCATGCTTACTGTGTACAAAGCACTGTACTAAGCCCTTGGGAGACTACAATATAGCAGTATAACAGATACAGTCCCTGCCCACAATGAGCTTACAGTCTGAACTGGGAGCTGCACAGCAAGTGATGACTCTGTGATCCTCTAATATGTGAGACAATATATTATCCTTTACTGTTTAAGAGCAATCCATGGTAGATTTTTGAATAATACACTTTATAGTCATATTCTTCCAGGTGCTCTAAATTGTCTTTCTAAACATATTTCTAGCTTCAAACTACAGTCCCTAAAGTGGAGGGTTCTTCTGTTTAATTGAGGTACATATTTTCCAGAAGCCATGCACAGGGACTTTCTACTTTATATTGGTAATAATAGTTGATCCATAAAATGTTTAAGTAGAGAAATGTATGCTCACTTCCCCAGATAGTGAGCACACATTAATTCAATTTTAGCAAACACTGGCTCAGTAAACAAGGATGGATCCATTCTATAGGAATGATGAGGCAAAAAGAATTCTTATTGAACTTCAAATGAGAACCTATGAATTAAGCAAACTGGTAGAGCATTTCTCCAATCCTGATGGGAGGCAGTCAGCATTATGCATTGTGAGGGAAAGTGTATTTAAGACATGTTCAGCACAGTGGAACAGGAAGGGATGCTTAAGGACAGTGGAGTGGAAAATAAAAGGCAGGGAAGTGTGGTGGACCAGACAAAATGACAAAACCTATCTATGGTGGGCAGATTTGGAAAGCAGGAATACAAAAACTCAGTTTTATTTTCCCAACAAATTTTCTTCATATGTAAATGAAATACTGCAAGGCTAGAATTAGGAATTAGGAATTCCTAATTAGGAACAGAATTAGGAACAAAATAACTTCCTATTATGGGGTATTTTAATCCTAAATGTGAGTTAGGGGAAGTTGAAATCCCCATATGAAATTAAAAAGTATTCCCACCAACGTAAATAGAATTCACAGGTGGATGGGGATGTGTCAATATCTTGTGAAGTACACAATGATGCCGAAGTTTAAAATGATAGTAATTCCTTAATTGAAGAATTCATGGTGAGTATGCCTTTCTGCACTAATGTCTTATCTCTCTCTTTCCTTGTCTCACTTTAGGTGAGAGGGGAAGGCTGTGATAAGCAATACCACATTTTGATTGGTTTTGTTGTGGGTCAAATGTGAAATCAGATAAAACTGAGTTTAAAGACCTAAGATTCAATCACCTCGCTGAATAATTCACTTATCCATAGCTCTCCAAGAGATTTGTTCTTCTAGAACTGGTTCTAGGGAGGCCTGGTTCTATAATCCTATAATGTATACATATATGCATATATAAATATGTAGTTATATTATGAATGATCAGTTATCTCAAAAGAACCGTTACAAGAAAATTTTAAATCCAAGATTCTAATAGATATTAAAGCAAGAGAAACAAGTGAATGGTGTTCTTTTTTCAGAAAAGGGGAATTTTCTATCTTATCCATATGCATTACTTCATGCCGATCAATAGCAAGCTGAGGCAAGGATTTTGATGTAGCAAGGTTGCAGACTTTCTCTTTTTGTGAGTGTTTACTACAGCCAGCTAGTGGAAAACATGAACCTTAACCAATCAAGAAAAAAAAAAGTTAGGATAATTAAAAACAATGATTCTCTCAATCCAGAACAATTGAATTTTTCAGAGGTACTACAAAGGTACATGGCAGCTGACAGTCTGTCACTTATGTGAGTTTCAGATTCAGCACAAGCTCTCATGTGATCCATCTCACAAGGGAGAAGACCAGAGCCTCTTGTCAGAATCAGCTACAGGACTCAAATCAACAAAATCCCAAATGGCACACCTGGACTGGAGTATAATGCTATTTTACAAGGTTAGAGGGAATCCTAGTTAAATATTTTCTGCCTTTTTCAACGAAACCTTGTGCAAAGCAGTAATGTAGGTAGCACATCACATCAAAATTGATTTTTTGCAGTAGAGAACAATTAAAATAAAGGATTTGCAGTGCATAGGACCAGAAAATGAGTAATATATTGAAAACCCTTTCCAATTAAAGATCTGTGGGGGGAAAACATGAAAAAAATAATCAGGAATAGCCATTTCAGGGCACTAAGGACAAACTGCTTCATTTTATTTGGAAAGCAGTTTCATAGAATATTAAACTATCTAGCAAACCATGAATTCATGCCTTTGCTAATGCTCTACTGTATCTCTCTAAAATGATAATCACACTAATTGAATGCTCACATTAAAAGCTTTCTGAATAGAGTTTCACAAATTTTTTCCTTGGATATTTGTGAGGATATTCATTTCGAATAGGAAGATGCCAATCCTCATAAGAAATTTGCATAAACATTATAAAGCTATTGACCACCCTGGTTCATGCTCTTCCACTAACTTGTACCGTCATGATCAGCCTCGTCACTAGTCTTCCTGCCTCCTGTCCTCCCCTTAGATTACATATTCCTGCTAGAACAGATTCTCTATTCTTCAGAAATCTCCAATGGCATTCACTTCTCTCCACATCAAAAAAATATTTCTCATGGCTTCAGGGCTCTTTGGTGGCTCTTTTGCCTATGGCTTCTTTGATACATTGATCCTCCTAAGTTCACCTTCTTACTGTACCTAGTTCTTGCTTTTATGCCTCTGACCATTTGTTCATACTGTTCCCCTGGTCTGGAAATCACCACAGTCATCTCCAAGTACAAAACACCCCTAGAAATCCCACCTCCTCCAGGAAGCCTTCCCCAGTCAATAAATTGTATTCATTGAGTGCTTATCATATGCATTCATTCGTATTTATTGAGCACTTACTATGTGCAGAGCACTGTACTAAGCGCTTGGGAAGTACAAATTGTCAAGATATAGAGATGGTCCCTACCCAATAATGGGCTCACAGTCTAGAAAGGGGAGACAGACAACAGAGGATTGGGTTTTTTATTCACATTTAAAAGGGGGAGACAGACAACAAAACACATAGACAGGTGTCAAAACTGTCAGAATAAATAGGATTATAGCTATAGAATTATAGGCTCCAGGCCTCAGTGGTTCATTCAATCGTATTTATTGGGTGCCACTTGAGGTTGCGAATTGTGAATTCGATTCACACTTAATAACATTGTTTCTAGTTCTTTTGGTGTTTGGTATTTCCAATTCCGCTAAGTTGTTATCGGTAAAGGATCTGACCTGGGCAGATGTTCAAAATATTTTGAACATTTTGAGTTCTATTTTATTCTTCTGCAGGTGAAATAAAATTTCATTTCAAACATGCAGACTTCCCTCATAGCACTGTATTAAGCACTTGGGAGAGTAGCCCAGAAACCGTCCTTAACACTTATGCATTCTATTCCTATCTTTAAAGCTCATATACATATGCTTACTTATTTGCATAATCAATTATTTATTCAGCTATTTTATCCTAACATACTTTTACTATTACCTGTTATATTAGTGGGAGCACGGAAGGAACACAATTTGTACAAATTATCTTTCTCCCCTATCAGATTATAAATGCCTTGAGGACAGGGAATGTTGTGGTCTGCTTCTGTTGCACTCTTCCAAACACTTAGTAGAGTGTTTTACACTTGGGTAATACCATTAATTGATTATTACTTCACTGCTATCATCAGGAATGGTGTTTATTGAACGTTTAATGGGCACAAAGCACTCAACTGAGCCTTCGAAAACAAGTAGAAATTTGATTCCTGATCTCAAAGGGTTTATAACCTAAAGGAGGAGATAAGTGGATCATCAAATACACAACTCAGGCAATCCTTGGATTTAGAACACATTTGGTTTCTGAAAGCCTGTCTTCAGTAGGAGGCAGTTTCCACATAGGAACAATGTTATGAATGGGAATCTGTTCCTGAAGCAAAGTTGAATACTTTAGTTTTACCAAATGTCCCCCAAATTGTATGTTAGATCACATAAAAATGAGTAATTTGATGACTTCTTATATTAACTTATATTTGAGTCATGAGGTTCCATGTACTTTCCAAGTGCTTAGTACAGTGCTCTGCACACAGTAAGTGCTCAATAAATACAATTGAATGAATGAAGTAGCTGCCCTTTTCTTCATTGGAGTTAAAAATGAATGTGTCAGTCCAGCCTTGGTGACTCCTGATGATACAATAATAATTATAATTATGGTACTTGTTAAGTACTTACTATGTGCCAAGCACTATTCTAAGTGCTGGGGTAGATACAAATTAGGTTGGACACAGTCCCTGTCCCACTTCAGCTCACACTCTTAATCCTCATTTTACAGATGAGGTAACTGAGGCCCAGAGAAGTGAAGTGACTTGCCCATGGTCACACAGCAGACATGTCTTGGTCTCATCCCCTCTCTTTTTCCATCCTCCTTCACCCTTTTGAAACAATTACTCCTTCTCCCTCATATTTCAGGCCTTAAAATGGTTTTCCTAATTCCTCTCCCCACCCTGCCCCCCAGACTCTCACTGTCCCTTCCTCTGAATCCACCCACTCCTTCTTCAGGATCTCTCCTTTCAGTGCCAATTTTTGACTTTTTTTCACCTTATTTCATGGCTAGACTGGTATCTTTCCTGGGGATTTCACAGACCAGCTGGAGTAGGAGAGGGTGCCTGGGAGGCAGTTTACATCATCCTCCCGCTCCTCCATTCTGTCCAAGCCCCAGGGGTATGGCAGTCTTGGGCCTGCAAGAAGAAACTAAAAGGTTGTGGCAGTCCTCTTCCAGGCCTTCTCCTCCTCCATTCCAGCAAGTCCAGCCTGGCCTAGCTGGACTTAGTGAGGTATGTTTGGGAGTCATCTGCCTGGGGGTGGCAGTTGAAGCTGTGGGAGTGTATAGATTGAGAACCGAAGAGGATCCAAGATTGAGCTTGCGAGACACCGACAGTTAGGGAGTGAGAGACAGAAGAGCCATCAAAAGAGACTAAGAGTGATCAACTAGCACAGAACAGGAGAGGACTACATCAGAGAAAACAAGGCTGGAGACTGTTTTCTGAAGGAAATGGTCCACAATGGAAATTAAGACTGTGAGCCCCACATGGGACAACCTGATTACCTTGTATTCCCCCACCCCCAGCGCTTAAAACAGTGCTTTGCATATAGTAAGTGCTTAACAAATACCATTATTATTATTATTATAAAGCAGCTATGACACTGTATAAGCCTACAGATTGTATTAGCTTTTGATCACTTCTTTTCCTGCTTAATCAGAAATAATCATTCATATTTATTGTGATGGAATGTCTTTTAAATAGCCCTTCCTAGAGCACAACTGATTTTTTTTTTATATTATGGCATCTTAAGAGTATCTCTATATCAGCCTTCCAAACTGATTTCTAAGGGGCAACATTTTAACCCAAATTACTCCATGGGGTAAAGTGGAAAATTTGGTAAACTGTGCAAAACTTATCAGTCACTAAAATATATTATTTTATAAACTGCTCTCTGTTGTATTCATTAATATCCTAGGGTTAAAAAGAATGTAATCCAGGTGCCTACACTGATCAAATTATCCTCATAACTTGTCAACTCCATTTCCTCTACTTTTGTTGACATCATCCAATGTGCCATGGTGTAGACACACCACAGGGGAATTGTCACCATTGGGCTATTTCTCCTTACAAAGGGTGGATTCCTTACATATCTTGAGCTTTCGCTCTCTTCCCCTAAAAAAAATCTTGAACAGTATCACAATTAATTCTTTCTCAGGAATGAATACATCTTAAGAAATGTTATTTAGCTTGACAGCCTGGGACACAAAATAGAGTCTATTGAATTGTATGACGTGCATCAGTCTCATAGTTGAAAAACAGTGCTAATCGATATTGTTGACGTCTTCTAACAATGACAAATTAGATAATAGCCTTTTGTGAATTTCTGATACCCTGCAACACTGTTGTACTTTCCCTAGAAAGGGAGCAGTGATCTCAGAAATTAGGTTGAGGCTTGTCTACATTCATTCCTAGACAGTATTCAATAACACTTATTTTAGCCAGTGAGGTCATATTGGCCTCTGGGAACACTAGGAGATAGACTTCAATTTCATCAGCCAAAAATGTTAATGCTGGCTGACTTTTTATCACAAACATTTGGTATCAGCTAATTACCCTCCTGCACACATCTTCCCCCTAAGGAAGACTTTAGTTGACTGTGGGGGCAGATGCCCTGGTAGTCAGCAGCTGCCTGTGTCCTGGGGAATCTTACATAGTTGCCAAAAGGAGTGTGTCTGGGGCATACAGGTGAGGAACCTGAAATTTTGCTTCTCTAAAAATCACCCCTAGTGATTTTTTCATTTTTTATGTCTTTATCCATGTCCATATGTTGTGTTTTTCATAATTCTTTATGTATCTGTTGTCAGTCTCCTCTCCTAGAGGGACAGAGACTGTGTCTAATATCCACCTGTGTAATCTCTCACAGAGCTTAGTACAGTGCTCTGTACTCAATCATAGTTATTCAGTGCTTATTCATCAATCACCATCATCAGTGGTTTTCATTGAGAGCTTACTATATGCAGAGCACTGTAATAAGCACTTGAGAGAGTACAATACAAGAGAATTAGCAGACACATTCCCTGCCCACAATGAGCTCACAGTCTTGAAGGGGAGACAGACATTAATATATGATTTAAAGATATGTACATAAGTGCTTTGGGGTTGAGGGTGGGGAGATAGCAAATGCCCAAATTTCATGGATCCAAGTGCATAGATGATGCAGTACTTTGTGCAGAGCACTGTACTAAGCACTTAGGAGAGTATAATAGAGTTGGTAGACACTGTTCCATGTCCACAAAGAGCTTGCAGTCTAGCAAAAGCGTTTAAAAAATACTACTACTGGTACTATTCCATCTATTACTGCTAGAGTGGTTTGGGTTTAAGACTGGTTCAATTCCCCCAGAAGGATAGATCTTTGGCATAGAAAAGAGAGACCAGAAAGCCACTATAGCATTTCTACCAGTGCTTTTCTTAGACCTAGAACCAAGGAGAGGACAGTACGCTTTTAAAGGTAAATGGTTACTCTAATAATAATTGTGGTATTTCTTAAGCTCTATGTACCAAACATTGTACTAAGAGCTGGGATAGACACAAGATAATCAGGTCAGACACAGTCCCTGTCCAACACAGGGCTCACAGTCTAAATAGGAGGTAGAACACGTATGGCATCCCTATTTTACATATGGGGAAACCGAGGCAAGGATACTTTAAGTAACTTGCCTAAGGTTATGCTGTAGGCAAGTGGCAGTGCTCTTTTCTCTTAAATGGCTGATATTCGTAAAGCATTCTCTTCTAAATGTTAGTGAAGTTTCTGTTTTGACTCTAACATCATGCAATGTTGGCTTCTGTATTCCACTCAGTCTTCCTTCTACTCTTACTCTTCTTTTTTGCTGGTATTTGTTAACTGATTAGTACATGCTAGACACTGTGCTAAGTGCTGGGGTAGATAGAAGATAATCGGGTTATCCACATGGGGCTTTCAGTGTAAATTCAAGGGAGGAGGATTTAATCCCCATTTTACAGATGCGGTAACTGAGGCATAGATAGGTTAAGTGATTTGCCCAAGGTCACAAAGCAGGCAGTTGGCAGAGGTGGGATTACAACCCAGGTCCTCCGACTTCCAGGTTTGTGTTCTTTCCACTAAGGACAGGCTGCTCCCCTATGCCCATGGCGTTCCACCTGGCATTTGTAATACTATTCTGCCATCATCATTATATAATATATGCAATGTGTATGATGTGGAAAGAGGAATTTAGGAAATGTATTCATGAATAAGGCATGTTCCCTGCTCTGAGTGGTTTACATTCTAAGATAGACACACTAATGGGGAAATATCAAGTAGAACAGCAAGACACAGATTGAGTTGGTTGTGTCTAGCCGAGTAAAGTCTAATGGAAAGCGGGAGGTAATTGTCTGAATAATTCAGGTCTCAAACCTGTGATTGAGGAAAAAGAGGAGTGTTATTTATGGATCAAATTTTCCAGCATAGCTGTCTGTCTACATTGATCAAATTCATAGGATATTTTCTGAATGTTCTTGCTCACTTGGAAGGTGATATTGTCAAAGGAAATAGCAGTATATTTGACCTTCCTCCTCCTTTCTGCATCTTCCGAGACTGGACAAAACAACTTGGAATTATCGCCTTCTCCCCTGTCCCCGGGAGCCCCTGCTCCCTAAACGCTGGGTGATAGCCACACTGCTTCCTCAGGAATGGGTACCAGCTCCCCTCTGTGCCACTTAAGAGACTCCACCCCATCCTGCCTTCCACCACTCAGGCCTCACCTACAGCATGGGGCCACCACAAAACTTCAGGGAGACTGACTGGTGGCTGCTGTAGACTCTGAGCCACAAGAAGTCTGAGATTTTTCTCCTCTAGCCCAGAACCTTGCTGATTTTTTATTTTATTTTGGGTATTTGTCTTTAACTTTTATGCTGTTTACTTTGTTTGTTTCATTACTCCTGATGTGTCTGTCTCCAGTCCCCTCTCCCATTCTTGGACTGTGAACCCCTTGTCTAATTCTCCGCTGTGTAATCTCCCATAGTGCTTAGTACAGTGCTTGCTCAGAGCAAGAGCCTAAATTATATTACTACTACCACTGTGATCAACCCGCCCATCACATTATCTCCTTTTCTTCATTTATTTGGCTACCCTTCCGCCCAAGGTTTCAGTTGGTTATCAAAAATCTCTCTTCTTTATGCTCTCATTTTCTCAATTCATCCCATAAACTACCCCTCACATAGTTACATATGATTTCAATTCTAATGAAGTTTAAAAGGACTCAGTGTGCCCAAATTACTGATTAACTAGTGGTCGAGCGGCCCAGGATAAAATCATGTGTAGTCATATAGAGACCTAGAAAGAGCTAATGAGTTAGAAATAAAGTTCCTACAGAAGCCATGTAGCCCAAGGAAAAGCCTGGAACTCTCTACTTCATATCTGACAGACCACTATGTTTCCTCCCTTCAAAACCGTATTAAAACCTTCCCACCTCACCCACACATATGCTAGGTCTCTTACCATTAGTAGGGTCATCTTAGAAACTGAAGGACAGCTTTATACCCTCGACAGCCTTGCTAAGACTCCCCAGAAGAACTGTGAGAAACACTTCCAGAATTTGTCTTCAGCTTGACATTCCCATCCCCTTCCCACCTGAATGAAGGCAAAAATAAATCTCACTTCTTGTGACACCTCCTGTTGAGTGAAGGTGTTCCCTATGAGGAATCAATGGACAATATTTCCTTAGTATTGATAATTTCAGAAGTGACCATATTAGAATTTTCTGTTGAGCAGTACTGGAAAATCCAGCTTTAACTGTACTTTGTCTTGCCCAATCCATCACTTTTGGCCAGTCTCAGCCCTGAGCTAAATCAGCCAATTCTTATCATGATTCAAAAATTCAAAAGACACAGCAAGTTTTCCTTTCTACTTTCCTCCTGTCCTCCTCTCATCACTGTGCTCTCTCTACAGTCAGCCTATTCTACCTTCCAATCCCTGTTAATTTCCTTATAATCCCCAGTGTAGTGCCAACATATTTTGCAATCTAGTATCAATTTGGGGGGGGGGGGGGGGGGCGATGGTCTAATATCCCCAGTTTTATTATTAATTCTCTGGGGTCTCTTAGGCAGATCAATTAACCTACTCCTTTCTCCCCTGTCAACTCTTCCTGGCTAGAGATTTTACCTAAGGGCAGAGAAGCATCTGGCCACTTTACTTCCACTAAACAAGTCATATGAGGTTCACTGCTTTCTTGCCTGGGACCAAATAGCTAGGTGGTCTACAGCTTTAATGTTAGCAACCTGTCAAGCTTTTTAGTATGCAGAGTAGAATGGAATAAACAGAATCTTTCTCTGTATTTGGGTAAGCATGATTGTAATCTGTGAAGGGGTGCTGTGAAGATTAATGAGGCATTTTCCCTGAAAAAAAGGGAATAGAAATAGGAGATATGCTACTGCCAACATTTCTGACCAATCGAATGAGCTTTGCTTTCTTTGTTCAAGTTAAAGTTGAACTTTTTTTTGTGGAGAAAGGTTAGAGAGGGGGAATTTTTCTCTCCTAATATTGTACTCTCCCAATCAATCAATCAATCAATCGTATTTATTGAGCACTTACTGTGTGCAGAGCACTGTACTAAGTGCTTGGGAAGTACAAGTTGGCAACATATAGAGACAGTCCCTACCCAACAGTGGGCTCACAGTCTAGAAGGGGGAGACAGAGAACAAAACCAAACATATTAACAAAATAAAATAAGCGCTTAGACAGTTCTTTGCAAACACAATTGAATGGATAATATTCTATTTTTGTTTCATTATCAAGAGCATAAGCTATCTAATTTGGGGAGCAGTGTGGCCTAGTGGAAAGAGCATGGGCCTGGGTGTCAGAAGACGTGGGTTCTAATCCCCACTCTGCCAAATGTCTGCTGTGTGACCTTGGGCAAGTTACTTCACTTCTTTGGGCCTCAGTTACCTCATCTGTAAAAGGGGGATTAAGACTGTGAGCCCCATGTGGGAGAGGGGCTAGGTCCGACCCAACTACCTTGTATCTACCCCAGCGCATAGAACAGGGCTTGCCACATAGTAAGCTCTTAACAAATACCACAATTATTATTATTACTCTAGAACAGGCATTAGTTCCAAATAAAATGCTACTGAATGACACCCAACAACTTCATAGAGAAGCAGTGTGGCTCAGTGGAAAAGAGCCCGGGCTTTGGAGTCGGAGGTCATGGGTTCAAATCCTGGATCCGCCAATTATCAGCTGTGTGACTTTGGGCAAGTCACTTCACTTCTCTGGGCCTCAGTGACCTCATCTGTAAAATGGGGATTAAGACTGTGAGCCCCCCGTGGGACAACCTGATCACCTTGTAACCTCTCCAGCGCTTAGAACAGTGCTTGGCACATAGTAAGCACTTAATAAATGCCATCATTATTATTTATTATTTTATAGGGTTTTTTAAATTGTTGAACTTTACCCGGAATATTTAAGTGCTAAGCATGTCATCTTCCTGGCTCGTGTTGTGCAGAATTTGAAACTGTTGTATGGTTCACTCTATTTGCTCACAGGCGAGTAGCAGGAGAGTAGTGAGACTAGAGGAGCATAGTTTATCCTTGTGGCTCAGAAGAAAGAAGTCACAATAGTCACAGTGACCCCATGACAGTCACAACCACAGCAGAGTGTGGGGTTGAACAATGATAAAGTTCTGGATCCTGGAATCCAGTGGCTTCCTAACATTCTAATAGTTGTGAAGTCAGCTCCCACAGCTGGAGCTTTCTGGAACACCAGGCCAGAATGTGGCCCGACATTTCAGCTTTGTCAAGATGGTGCCATGAGAAACACCATCTCTAGTTAGAAAAGAAACAAAATAGCATAATAGTGTTCAATTTCTTGTCTATAACGCCTCTCTGAAATAGTCAAACATGGTCACCATCCAGGTAAAACATGATTCCCGTCCTCAAATAAAGGTCAACTTAAGTGAGGAATTTGCTGATCCTCATCATAAACCACTGATAGAGATTATAAATGTCTGAAAATCATGAATGGCTTTTCTATACTTCAACCTGACTTTCCATTTTGCATATTGATAATGCTGATGTTTTATTTCTGTTGATTTTTAAGAAACAATTATGAGGGGGGAAAGGGGAAGGAAGGAGTGCAGTTTCACTAATGCAATTGATATTTCTAAGGTTGAAAAGCACTTGACTTTAAAAATAAATGTTAATCATTTTTTGAAATTCTCATTTTTAATTAATTGATTAGTATTCTGAAATATTTAAATATTACATTGTAGTCAGCAGTACAGGAAAGCAAGGCATCACAGAATCTCATAAGGCTTTATGTTAGAAAATAAAGTTCTTCATGAATCACTTCTAGTGATCCTAACTCAATTCCCATGGCCTCTGGAACCTATGAAATGCAAATCTCATTCTTTCAACACTTTCTTTAAGAACGCATAAGCCATGGTTTTCCCTCATTACAACAATCTGGCTTGTTTATACATCTTCAGCCTTCTCAAATCTCTCTCAAGGTCCCCCCTTGTCAGCTGTGGAGATATGTGATTTCCTTTCAGGTTGATGTCAGAATAACATCTCAAAGTTAAAGCTATCAAAACAAAGCATTACTTTTACATTTTTCCTAGAAAAGGGCAACATTTGTTTGATTTTGAGGTACTCTTTGTCAAAAACCTCCTCTTGATTACTTTAGAACAGTGAAGGATAATGAACAACAAAGAAACAATAGTTCATTAAAAACCTGTGTTTGTCTTATAAATTAGCCAATTTTAAGACCACTAAATGCAATTCAGAAGTGGAGGTCATCCATTACTTCTCACCAAGTACCAGGACATGATTTCATTATTGAACATCTGTAATATTTTGGCACTGTCTTACCGTGCTGTGATACCTGAAAATGAATGTCCTTCTCCAAAACTCCAACACAGACCAAAGAAAGTAAAACTTAGGCAATCTGAAGTACCATTTCATCAGCAGAATACCTGACCTACTTTGTTTCGGGGAGAGGGAGACTTACTGAAGCCATTAGCCATTTTAGGGCTCTACTCAAGTGGCTTGTCACTGAAACACGTTCCAGTTTCAGGAGCTTCGTTTTAACATTAAGTTTTAAATCTGTTCCGGGAATGATGCCGCAGATGGTTGATATTAAGAGGTTAAAGGAATGCAGAATGTATGTCAACATAAAGTACAGCTGAATGTATTATGCTTGTCGAAGTTATGGTGATTTGTTTCATTTTGAGGCATGCTGCAGACTGTAAAATAGGTTTTACCAAAGAATTTTAACTCCAAAAATGGTATTGACACAAAAGTGAAAGATTTTTTAGCTTCACTGTGCCTATTTTACCAAAAATATGAAGGAATGGACTTTTTTTATTCTACAATGAATTTTGAAATAAACAAGCCAAGATCTGGGTGGGGAGCACTTGAGAGAAAAAAAAAAGCATGGGGTTTGCATGAGTATGCATAAAACAAGTTTAAAAACAAAACTTTCAATAGTGAATCTGATTGAACAAGGAAGCAGTAACTATATCTTGCACAACATAAAAAGCAATCATTCCATTCAGAGTCATTACAAGTTTTCTGACTGCTATTTAGATAATCATGAATGAAACAAAATGGAAAAGATTGACTTCCCCCCCCCACTCTAAATGTATTATCTGATTGCCCTGCCTAATAATCGGATTAGGTTTGTGTATTGTGCATTTTAAAATGAATACTGAAATTCTGCTTTCAGGAAGGGGAAAGGTACAAATATAATTATGAGCTGTAATTATGAGTCTGTTCCTTCAGGCTTGATGAAGTGCTTCTGTGCAATGCTGTATCTACACTGCACTTAGGAACATCAGTGCTTATATTGTTGTCTAAAATGAACAGCAACTTAGCTCTAATGGACTTCACTCTGTGTTTTAAAATTTCTCAAAATGATTCTGAGATCATTAGCTTCATGAGCACTAATGCATGCTGCTTCCCATAAATGAATATAATAAGGAAAAACATGAGGTTAGCTAACCTTCAAACCTCTTTAATTCCCCCAAAGCAGAAATGGGTGCTGATGTGTTTGCCCTCCCAAACAAAAAAAAAAAGAAATTTGATCTACTTTCATTTTTCACTTGCGCTTTTGCTTTTGAAATCATTTTAAGTCGCTGTATGTAGGCTATGAGCAACTTCAAGAGGGCCTTAAACCAGCAGACCCTTACCTGAATTCAGTAGCAGGCATCTTCTGTGGGTACCACAACCTGTGCTCTGACTGAAAACCCAGCTGCCCTAATGTGAAGAATAACTAACTCCCAGTCAGATGTCAAAGATGCCACTAATTAATGCATCTACAAGTGTGCCCTGAGTTTGCTGACACAGTATTTAGCTACTTAACATTTTGAACACTTTAGATTCAGAAATGAAAGGAGGGTCGAGGAACCTTAACAGAACAACAACTGATGTATTAGTTAATACAAACAATCCAAAATCCTTTCCCCACAACAGTAACAAGTTTAGCTTAGTATATAGTACTGCAGTGCTTGTACAGTTACTTGAATGTCTCAAATCTCACCATTACCAAAGGAAATTTAAGCATCTGTATAAGAACACTCCTAATCATTTTGAATGGGAAACTTGCCAAACAGTAGGTATTTCAAAGGATTAGGAAAAAGGCTTTGAAAATTACTGAAAATGAGAAACAGGTGACAGGGTAAATCTACAGCTATGGGCTCTGTCTCATTTTTACTGTGTTGTGATGCATTAGTAACCAAAAGCAAACAAAAGGTACTAAGTCCTTGGATGCAGAAAGGAAAGCAACATTTTCTTCATTAAAGTAAAAATCTTAAGTGGCAAATTTATGGTAGGCCATTCACCTTGAGATGTCCTGGAGACAAGAACAGAGATGAGGTTGGATAGCGGCGGAGAGGTCAGGTGAGAGAGGAAGATTTTTGAATATACTGTTAAGTGAAGCCTTATGAATGGATGAGTTTCCCAAGAAAGTGGATAAAAATGGAGAAGGGCAAGGGATCCAGGACAGAGATTAGTAGGAAACCTTCAATAAAGTGTTGAGAGGTAGAAGAGGAGCCAGTAAAAGAAATAGCAAAGGAGCAACTTTTGAGATAGGAGAACTGGAGAGAAGCAGTTCTTAGTTTTACACCATAATTGGTCCTGAATACTACCTTCAGTTGAAACATTGCAAGGAGGAACCAATTCTCTCATTGGAACAATATGGGATGTGGTATTGCTTCCTGAACCAAAGTTTGGTAAACACCTTTTTTTTTTCCAAACTGACCAAGGATTGTGTATTAATTATAAATTAATAATGCATTTATATTGGAGTCAGAGGGGTTCTGTGATAGACTTTCCAGGTTTTACTTAATCAGAAGTAAAATGGATATAGCAATCCTCCCAGGTGATGCTGCCTGGTGATGAGAAGCAGCATGGCTCAGTGGAAAGAGCACGGGCTTTGGAGTCAGAGGTCATGGGTTCAAATCCCGACTCTGCCAATTGTCAGCTGTGTGACTTTGGGCAAGTCACAACTTCTCTGTGCCTCAGTTCCCTCATCTGTAAAATGGGTATTAAGACTGTGAGCCCCACGTGGTGGGACAACCTGATCACTTTGTATCCCCCCAGCGCTTAGAACAGTGCTTTGCACATAGTAAGTGCTTAACAAATACTATTATTATTATTATTATTAGGTAAACCCTCCTCTCAGCACTTGGGAGAGTACAATATAACAAAGTTGGTACGCACATTCCTTGCCCACAAGGAGCTTGCAGTCTAGAGGTATTTTCCATTAAGCATCAGAAGACGGGAGATCTGAAACCATTTCTTCATTGGGAAAGAGGTCAATTTTCAGAACAAATTGAAAGTTTGTACCAGTTACTCTTTCCGACCTTTTAATGTTATCTATTCTCCCCGCCTTTTTGCTTTACTAACTGACTGACCTTTGTAAGAGAAGGGAGAAAAAATATAAAAGATCTACCTAAAAAGAATCCAAGCACAGCTTAAAAAAAGGGGAGATGAGAGCAGAAGGAGCAATTATATCACAATTTCAAAAAGCATTAGAGAAAATACATTTACTTGCTCAGTTTTCAGAAAAGATATTGTTAAGTATCCCTGTTGTTGGAGACATTCTGCTGTTATAAGGCAGTTCAGAGTAATTTGGTTTCTTCAGTGCTTAAAAAAGTGTTTACTGTTTTTTTATGAATGCCACTCATTAATGCTTAATTTTGAATGAATGAGCAAAAAGATAAGATTATAGAAGTGTAACAGAGCATATTACAATTTTTTTTGCATTGCCATCACAGCCAATCTTTAACAGAATCCTCCATGTTTCCTTTGGAACAGCAAGAGTTGAAACTTCAATTTATGATGTTACATGGGGCAATAACTTACTTGCTTAAATTCACTGAAAAACAAATGTGACACTTTTATGTTTCAATTATCAATTATTTTTTAAAAATAACCATTATCAAGAATAGGACTGTGGAATTGTAAGTTGAATAAATAGGAGGATGACATTTCAAAAACTGCAGCATTCAGTGAACTCTCACTATAAAAAGAGGATCTACACATATTGATTTGTAAATAAATGTGTATAAAAATGATCCATCTGCCCTGTGGTTGCACTTTAATGTGTAAATGAGGAATGACAAATATTGCCCAAACCTTTAAGAAATGCTTTTCATTTTGAAGGTATGTTTTATAAATATGCTGCTTCCCACTGTAGTGCTCCAATTGAACCCACATGGTCCTACAGATAAAAAGAGTGTCATTGAGGACGAAAGAAAACATTCCTTGGTATATCCGTTTGGATTTGAAGAACGTTAGATTTCTAGTTGAAAAGTTTTTAAAAACTTGGTAATTTGGGATTTGGGAAAAATTTGGGAAAAAAAATTTGGGAAAAAAAGTGCCTTTCCTATATAGTCCAAGAAAAAGTCAGGATGTGGTGTGGGCTGAGGAAATTTGATCAAAGACAATCGCATATGGCAAATGCCTGGTCTAGCACTATACTCAAACTCTAGGCCTGTAACTTAACTAACTTTTGGGTCTTTGAAGTAACTCATTTAGTACTGTGTCTCCTACACAGATAAGAAAAAAATTTTCAGTAGCTACTGGGAAAACACCACAGTAATGCATTAAAATAGTGACGATATCGATTTCAATTTCTGTTCTTTTATTTGGAATTGGCAGTCTATTCCCAGTTTAGAAGAGAGAGTTGTTGAAACAAATGTCTCTGGCTCCAAGGTCTCATAGCCAAAAATTATACGGAGGTATGGGAGAATGATTATTTGAGTAATAATTAGGATGACAAGATTTGTAAAGTGGAAAAAGATGGAATTGCCTAATTTTTGGCACACTACTTTGGTTCTGCAGAAAAATAACCCTCGCCCTAAGGGCTTCTTAACCAGTGAGTTAAAAAGAGTCTTTCAATCTGAGTTCAACTGTGTACATCTGCTAGCACTCCTCTGGAGAAATGAAGCATAGAAATCATCCGAACAGCAGCTCATTTTAGTTCAAGCATCTTTATTCCCACAGGTCTGGATTCTGAGCACGTATTGTCGGCAAATCAGGCCTTTTATTGCTTTGGGTATTTCCATATTCCCTCACCCAGAGAGTCACACTGGTATGAATTCTCTGTGGCCTGTCACTGGTTGCTCTACTAGCCAGTCAGTTGCTGGTTGGACACATTGGGGCCCACCATCTTGATTTTCACTGCCTCCACACAGCCAGGGTCCAGGGCTTGAGCAATGGGCAGAGATGAGATATAGAGGTCAAACTCCTGCCAGACTCCAGAGCTAAGGGGGTCAGGGCCTTTGTCCCCCTCTAGACTGTAAGCTCATTGAGGGCAGGGAACATGGCTACCAACTCTGTTATATTGTACTCTCCCAAGCATTCAGTACAGTGTTCTGCACACTGTAAGTGCACAATAAATCCGATTGATTGGTGATTGCGGGGCTGAGCGCGGGAGAGGAGGAGGGTTGGGTTGAACTCCACCCGCCGTTCAATTCCAGAACACCTGGGGCAGGGACAAAAAGGGGTGAAAGTGGGCTGGAACCAAGGGTCTGATCAGTGAGCAGAATGGGCAGGGGGTGTCAGACCCATAGCTTTCCAAAGGGAAGTCAGAACCCACTTCCCCTCCTACTAGTGTCTCAGGGAAATCTTCTCACTGTAGATGCCACTCATCTACACTCATGGCATCTACACTCATTTTAGTTCAAGCGCCTTTATTCCCACAGCTCTGGATTCTGAGCACATATTGTCAGCAATTCTGGCCTCTCACAGGAGCTGAAGCCCCGTTCTTTCCACGTCCTCACTGATGCATGGGCCACCTGCCTATATCCCAGAGAAGTCAGATCTTCCCTTCCCCTTCCCCTGGCCACTAAGGGCACACTTTTAGCTGAGATCCTGAGTTCACAGTTTATTTTGATGGTCATTGCCCCTCTCAAAAACGGGCAAAGTGTTGCCCAGGCCTGGGTGCAAAATCTTAGAAAAGTAGCATAGGTATTACCTCTATTGGCTTCAATTTCCAAATGAGAGAGAGAGAGAGAGAGAGAGAGAGAGAGAGAGAATATGTATGTGTGTGTGTGTGTGTGTGTGAGAGAGAGAGAGAGAGAGAGAGAGAGAGAGTGAATGCACCACACAGGTGCACACACTCACAAAATGGCAACAGTTCTGTGTCCTCAAAAGATCTTCTGGATATGAGATGTGAAATTACCCGAATGCATTAAAAACCTAAACATGGCCACAAGGTTTATTTTTCTTTTTGGAGCTATCCATATTCTCTTGCAAGATGAAAAGGCTTGTTCAATACAGCACTATGACACTACCTTAAGGGTAATTGTTAGAAATCCCCAATTTTTCTCTTTGTGCTACTACTTTAAGATCTAATTCACACTTCTAATTAATGAACTAGTTCTGAAGACTACACTGACGACTATGTGCAGTAGAATGTTACTTGTTTTAATGATTTTAGAAAACATTTTAAAAATAATGAATAATGATGAATGGCAAAGAAATGCAAATACGCCTATTATGAAATATAGGAACAGTCAAAATTCCTGTATACCCCCTTATAAATGGATTGTATATGAGGTTTTTAGATCATAAATAGATTTTTATATTATGAAAACAAATTAAATATTCCCTCAGATGAATTTCTCTTGCAAAGATATTCTTAGTCAGATATAACTGGGTGTACCTCAATAAACAAGGAGCCAATTTAAGGAAAAATGAGCCTGGATAAAAGCCAATTCTAGTAAAACCTCATGATTAATATTAAGCAATACTGCAGTCCTATAATAAAATGCACATGAGCTGTTGACTCAGAAATAATGGATGCTGATTTGCATTGATCTTGCATACAATTTACATGTTATTTGTTTCGTACCAAAATATCCAGAAATCTCTCCTCCCAGTGTTTTTTATCCTCCATGCCTTGGCTTTTTCTGACTTCTTCATGCCTGCCTTATAGTTTCCCCGTTGCTGTCCTCTAGTCCTCACCCCACCCCTGCCTCCTGCCTGGTAGGGTTCATGTTTCATTTGAAAGTTAGAATCCCATGAACCTGAGTTGGGAAAATTGAGAATATGTCCTGGGAACTGGAATTTTCAATGCCAGCATCTGTGGTTAGTTGGCAGGCCCAAGTCTTTCTGGAAGTTTGGCCCCCTTACTGTATCATCTTGGACTGGGGGAAAAAAAACACCCCAAAACAGGGATTGTTCCCTGCCTGAGTGCAAGAGGTAGCTAGGCCTAGATTCAGTGCAATCGTAAATAAGCTTTTGAAGGGTTTATTATGTCCCAGTAGAGTCAATTAGGGCCAAGGGGAAGGTTCTGACTCGGCTTTACAGACGGAACAAATCACGATACTCAGCATCACAGAAAGAAAACATTGATTAACACACAGAAAAACATCAACGACAACGGATCCTGCTTCTGCCAATCCAGGGGCAAAGAGATCTCTGACAGTATTTAAGCCCACAACCCTTGTTGACTTTACATTAAGCTTCTTCCCTAATGGCCCTAATCTAGTAATTACAGTAATTACAGTCCCATTGTCTTCTGCCCTTAGAAGATACCTCGCCCAGACCCCTGCGGCTGTGTCAACATTTAGGTCTTTGAAATCCATAGGTCTGGCTCACCTGCGATCACAAGAAGAAATATGCCGAAGAACATTAAATTTAACACGGTGTTTAGCGAAGTGCAAACTACACGCTTCAGGGGTTACATGTCCGAAAATGTAGTTTACAAACAACTTGGTAGACTTAATATTTTGTGATTTCCATACCATCTCTTTTGTGATCGTCGCCAGTGTTTTGTAGGGGTTTTCAACCACAAGAATACACCACACAATGAGGGAAGTTAAAAAAATAATACGGGCTCAATTAATATTCAGAGCACAGCTGGAAGATAGGTCAAAATAATAGAGGGCCCCATTTTTTATGGTATTTCTTAAGCGCTTACTATGTGCCAGGCACTGAATTAATTGCTGGGGAGTATACAAGGTAATCAGATTGGACACGATTCCTGTCCCTCGTAGGGCTCACAGTCTCAATCCCCATTTTACGGATGGGGTAACTGAGGCCCAGAGAAGTGAAATGACTTGTCCAACGTCACACAACCTTCTCTCTGTACCTCCATTTCATCTATCTCGCTGTAATCCCTTCACCCAAGCCCTGCTTCTGGCCTGGAACGCCCTCCTTCCATATATCTGACGGACACTTCCCAGACTAAGCCCCCTTTTTCCTCTGATCCCTCTGCTCAACCCCCCTCCCCGCCCCAATATTTATAATTCTATTTATTTTTATTAATGATGCGTATATATCTATAATTCCATTTATTTATAATGATGCTACTGATGCCTATTTACTTGTTTTGATGTCTGTCTCCCCCCTCCTAGACTGTGAGCCCGTTGTGGGCAGGGATTGTCTCTGTTGCTGAACTGTACTTTCCAAGCGCTTAGTACAGTGCTCGGCACAAGGTAAGCACTCAATAAATACGATTCAAGGCCCTACTGAGAGCTCACCTACTCCAGGAGGCCTTCCCAGACTGAGCCCCTTCCTTCCTCCCCACCTCGTACCCCTGTCCATCCCCCCATCTTACCTCCTTCCCTTCCCCACTGCACCTGTATATATGTATATATGTTTGTACGTATATGTTACTCTATTTATTTATTTATTTATTTTACTTGTACATATCTAGTCTATTTATTTTATTTTGTTAGTATGTTTGGCTTTGTTCTCTGTCTCCCCCTTTTAGACTGTGAGCCCACTGTTGGGTAGCGACTGTCTCTATATGCTGCCAACTTGTACTTCCCAAGCGCTTAGTACAGTGCTCTGCACACAGTAAGCGCTCAATAAATACGATTGATGATGATGATGATGATTCAATGAATGAATAAGCACTCAATAAATATGATTGAATGAGGAAATTGAGGAACGGAGAAGCTAAGTGACTTGCCCAAAGTCACACAGCTGACAATTGGCGGAGCAGGGATTTGAACCCACGACCTCTGACTCCAAAGCCCGTTCTCTTTCCAATGAGCGACGCTGCTTCTCTAATTATGCTAGACTACTCCCTCTTTCATTCATTCATTCATTCAATCGTATTTATTGAGCACTACTGTGTGCAGAGCACTGTACTAAGCACTTGGGAAGTACAAGTTGGCAACATATAGAGACGGTCCCTACCCAACAACGGCCTCACGGTCTAGAAGGGGGAGACAGACAACAAAACAAACCATGTGGACAGGTGTCAAGTCACCAGAATAAATAAAAATAAAGCTAGCTGCACATCATTAACAAAATAAACAGAATAGTAAATGTGTACCAGTAAAATAAATAGAGTAATAAATCTGTACAAACATATATACAGGTGCTGTGGGGAGGGGAAGGAGGTAGGGCGGGGGATGGGGAGGAGGAGAGGAAAAAGGGGGCTCAGTCTGGGAAGGCCTCCTGGAGGAGGTGAGCTCTCAGTAGCGCTTTTTTCATAATAATAATATAATTTGTTGAGCATTTACTATGTGCCACGCACTGTACTAAGCCCTGGGGAATATATTAATAATAATGATGGTATTTGTTAAGTGCTTGCTATGTGCCAAGCACTATTCTAAGCGCTGGGGTAGATGCAAGGTAATCAAGTTGTCGCACATGTCGCACACTTTCAATCCCCATTTTACATATGAAGTGACTGGGGCCCAGAAAAATTAAATGGCTTTCCCAAGGTCATCCAGCAGACAGGGGGTGGAGCCGGGATTAGAACCCACAACCTCTAGACTCCAAGCCCGTGCTCTTTCCATTAAGCCACGGGTCCTCCATAGGGTTTACAGCCTAAGTAGAAGGGAGGACAGGTATTGAATCCCCATTTTGCAGAGAAGGGAACTGAGGCACAGAGAAGTGAAGTGATTTGCCCAAGATCACAGAGCAAGTACGTGGCAGAGCTAGGATTAGAAACCCAGGTCCTCTGGCTCCCAGGCTTGGGCTCTTGCCACTAGGCAATGCTGCTCTTCCTCCACACCATTTCCAGGATCAGTCCTTTCCTCTCCAAGTGGCCATCATGCTGATCCAGACAATAAATATCATCATCATCATCATCATCATCAATTGTATTTATTGAGCGATTACTATGTGCAGAGCACTGTACTAAGCGCTTGGGAAGTACAAATTGGAAACATATAGAAACAGTCCCTACCCAAAAGTGGGCTCACTTTCTAAAAGGGGGAGACAGAACACAAAACCAAATGGCAGCAAACCTTGTAACTCCCAGGCCCCTACCCTGTCCGCATGCAGCAAACGGTAGCAAACCTCGTGACTCCCAGGCCCCTACACTGTCATCATCAATCGTATTTATTGAGCGCTTACTATGTGCAGAGCACTGTACTAAGCGCTTGGGAAGTACAAATTGTCAACATATAGAGACAGTCCCTACCCAACAGTGGGCTCACAGTCTAAAAGGGGGAGACAGAGAACAAAACCAAATGGCAGCAAAAGTTGTGACTCCCAGGCCCCTACCCTGTCCCTACGCAGCAGACAAATGGCAGCAAACCTTGTGACTCCCAGGCCCCAACCCTGTCCCCATGCAGCATACAAACGGCAGCAAACATTGTGACTCACAGGCCCCTACCCTGTCCTCATCAATCGCATTTATTGAGCGCTTAATATGTGCAGAGCACTGTACTAAGCGCTTGGGAAGTACAAATTGGCAACATATAGACACAGTCCCTACCCAACAGTGGGCTCACAGTCTAAAAGGGGGAAACAGAGAACAAAACCAAATGGCAGTAAACCTTGTGACTCCCAGGCCCCTACCCTGACCCCATGCAGCAGACAAATGGCAGCAAACCTTGTGACTCCCAGTCCCCTACCCTGTCATCATCAATCGTATTTATTGAGCGCTTACTATGTGCAGAGCACTGTACTAAGCGCTTGGGAAGTACAAATTGGCAACATATAGAGACAGTCCCTACCCAACAGTGGGCTCACAGTCTAAAATGGGGAGACAGAGAACAAAACCAAATGGCAGCAAAACTTCTGACTCCCAGGCCCCTATCCTGTCCCCATGCAGCAGACAAATGGGAGCAAACATTGTGACTCCCAGGCCCCTACCCTGTTATCATCAATCGTATTTATTGAGCGCTTACTATGTGCAGAGCACTGTACTAAGCAATTGGGAAGTACAAATTGGCAACATATAGAGACAGTCCCTACCCAACAGTGGGCTCACAGTCTAAAACGGGGAGAGAGACAACAAAACCAAATGGCAGCAAACCTTATGACTCCCAGGCCCCTACCCTGTCCCCATGCAGCAGACAAATGGCAGCAATCATTGTGACTCCCAGGCCCCTACCCTGTTATCATCAATCGATTTATTGAGCACTTACTATGTGCAGAGCACTGTACTAACCGCTTGAGAAGCACAAATTGGCAACATATAGAGACAGACCCTACATAACAGTGGGCTCACAGTCTAAAAGGGGGAGACAGAGAAAATAATCAAATGGCAGCAAACCTTGTGACTCCCAGGCCCCTACCTTGTCCACATGCAGCAGACAAAGGCAGCAAACCTCGTGACTCCCAGGCCCCTACCCTGTCATCATCAATCGTATTTATTGAGCGCTTACTATGTGCAGAGCACTGTACTAAGCTCTTGGGAAGTACAAATTGGCAACATATAGAGACAGTCCCTACCCAACAGTGGGCTCACAGTCTAAAAGGGGGAGACAGAGAACAAAACCAAATGGCAGCAAAACTTGTGACTCCCAGGCCCGTAACCTGTCCCCATGCAGCAGACAAATGGCAGCAAACCTTGTGACTCCCAGGCCCCTACCCTGTCATCATCAATCGTATTTATTGAGTGCTTCCTATGTGCAGAGCACTGTACTAAGCGCTTGGGAAGTACCAATTGGCTACATATAGAGACAGTCCCTACCCAACAGTGGGCTCACAGTCTAAAAGGGGGAGACAGAGAACAAAACAAAATGGCAGCAAACCTTGTGACTCCCAGGCCCCTACCCTGTCCCCATGCAGCAGATAAATGGCAGCAAACTTTGTGACTCCCAGGCCCCTACCCTGTCATCATCAATCATATTTATTGAGCGCTTACTATGTGCAGAGCACTGTACTAAGCGCTTGGGAAGCACAATTTGGCAACAAATAGAGACAGTCCCTACCCAACAGTGGGCTCACAGTCTAAAAGGGGGAGACAGAGAACAAAACCAAATGGCAGCAAACCTTATGACTCCCAGGCCCCTACCCTGTCCCTATGCAGCAGATAAATGGCAACAAACTTTGTGACTCCCAGGCCCCTACCCTCTCATCATCAATCGTATTTATTGAGCGCTTACTATGTGCAGAGCATTGTACTAAGCGCTTGGGAAGTACAAATTGGCAACATATAGAGACAGTTCCTACCCAACAGTGGGCTCACAGTCTAAAAGGGGAAGACAGAGAACAAAACCAAACGGCAGCAAACCTTATGACTCCCAGGCCCCTACCCTGTCCCTATGCAGCAGATAAATGGCAACAAACTTTGTGACTCCCAGGCCCCTACCCTCTCATCATCAATCGTATTTATTGAGCGCTTACTATGTGCAGAGCACTGTACTAAGCGCTTAGGAAGTACAAATTGGCATCATGTAGAGACAGTCCCTACCCAACAGTGGGCTCACAGTCTAAAAGGGGGAGACAGAGAACAAAACCAAATGGCAGCAAACCTTGTGACTCCCAGGCCCCTACCCTGTCCCCTGCAGCAGACAAACGGCAGCAAGCCTTGTGACTCCCAGGCCCCAACCCTGTCCCCATGCAGCAGACAAATGGCAGCAAACCTTTTGACTCCCAGGCCCCTACCCTGTCCCCATGCAGCAGACAAATGGCAGCAAACCTTGTGACTCCCAGGCCCCTACCCTGTCCTCATCAATCGTATTTATTGAGCGCTTACTATGTGCAGAGCACTGTACTAAGCGCTTGGGAAGTACAAACTGGCAACATATAGAGACAGTCCCTACCCAACAGTGGGCTCTCAGTCTAAAAGGGGGAGATAGAGAACCATACCAAATGGCAGCAAAACTTGTGACTCCCAGGCCCCTACCCTGTCCCTACGCAGCAGACAAATGGCAGCAAACCTTGTGACTTCCAAGCCCCTACCCTGTCCCCATGCAGCAAACGACAGCAAACCTTGTGACTCCTAGACCCCTACCCTGTCATCATCAATCGTATTTATTGAGCGCTTACTATGTGCAGAGCACTGTACTAAGCGCTTGGGAAGTACAAATTGGCAACATATAGAGACAGTCCCTACCCAATAGGGGGCTCACAGTCTAAAAGGGGGAGACAGAGAACAAAACCAAATGGCAGCAAACCTTGTGACTCCCAGGCCCCTACCCTGTCCCCATGCAGCACACAAATGGCAGCAAACCTTGTGATTCCCGGCCCCGTACCCTGTCATCATCAATCGTATTTATTGAGCGCTATGTGCAGGGCACTGTACTAAGCACTTGGGAAGTACAAATTGGCAACATATGGAGACAGTCCCTACCCAACAGTGGGCTCACAGTCTAAAAGGGGGGGACAGAGAACAAAACCAAATGGCAGCAAACCTTGTGACTCCCAGGCCCCTACCCTGACTGATTGATTGATTGATTGATCATCAATCGCATTTATTGAGCGCTTACTATGTGCAGAGCACTGTACTAAGCGCTTGGAAAGAACAAATTGGCAACATATAGAGACAGTCCCTACTCAACAGTGGGCTACCTTGTGGACTCCCAGGCCCCTATCCAGTCCCCATGCAGCAGATAAATGGCAGCAAACCTGGTGACTCCCAGGCCCGTACCCTGACATCATCAATCGCATTTATTGAGCGCTTACTATGTGCAGAGCACTGAACTAAGCGCTTGGAAAGAACAAATTGGCAACATATAGAGACAGTCCCTACTCAACAGTGGGCTCACAGTCTAAAAGGGGGAGACAGAGAACAAAACCAAATGGCAGCTAACCTTGTGACTCCCAGGCCCCTACCCTGTCCCCATGCAGCAGACAAATGGCAGCAAACCTCGTGACTCCCAGGCCCCTACCCTGTCATCATCAATCGTATTTATTGAGCGCTTACTATGTGCAGAGTGCTGTACTAAGCGCTTGGGAAGTACAAATTGGCAACATATAGAGACAGTCCCTACCCAACAGTGGGCTCACAGTCTAAAAGGGGGAGACAGAGAACAAAACCAAATGGCAGCAAACCTTGTGACTCCCAGGCCCCTACCCTGTCCCTACACAGCAGACAAATGGCAGCAAACCTTGTGACTCCCAGTCCCTCTACCCTGTCCCCATGCAGCAGATAAACGGCAGCAAACGTTGTGACTCCCAGGCCCCTACCCTATCATCAATCGTATTTATTGAGCGCTTACTATGTGCAGAGCACTGTACTAAGCGCTTGGGAAGTACAAATTGGCAACATATAGAGACAGTCCCTACCCAACATGGGGCTCACAGTCTAAAAGGGGGAGACAGAGAACAAAACCAAATGGCAGCAAACCTTGTGACTCCCAGGCCCCTACCCTGTCCCCATGTAGCAGACAAGCGGCAGCAAACCTTGTGACTCCCAGGCCCCTACCCTGTCCCCATGCAGCATACAAATGGCAGCAAACCTTGTGACTCCCAGGCCCCTACCCTGTCATTATCAGTCGTATTTACTGAGCGCTTACTATGTGCAGAGCACTGTACTAAGCGCTTGGGAAGTACAAATTGGAAACATATAGACACAGTCCCTACCCAACAGTGGGCTCACATTCTAAAAGTGGGAGACAGAGAACAAAACCAAATGGCAGCAAACCTTTTGACTCCCAGGCCCCTACCCTGTCCCCATGCAGCAGACAAATGGCAGCAAACCTTGTGACTCCCAGGCCCCTACCCTGTCATTATCAGTAGCACTTATTGAGCGCTTACTATGTGCAGAGCACTGTAGTAAGCGCTTGGGAAGTACAAGTTGGCAACATATAGAGACAGTCCCTACCCAACAGTGGGCTCACAGTGTAAAAGGGGGAGAAAGAGAACAAAACCAAATGGCAGCAAACCTTGTGACCCCCAGGCCCCTACCCTGTCCCCATGCAGCAGACAAATGGCAGCAAACCTTGTGACTCCCAGGCCCCTACCTTGTCATCATCAATCGTATTTATTGAGCGCTTACTATGTGCAGAACACTGTACTAAGCGCTTGGGAAGTACAAATTGGCAACATATAGAGACAGTCCCTACCCAACAGTGGGCTCACAGTCTAAAAGGGGGAGACAGAGAACAAAACCAAATGGCAGCAAACCTTGTGACTCCCAAGCCCCTACCCTGTCCCCATGGAGCAGACAAGCGGCAGCAAACCTTGTGACTCCCAGGCCCCTACCCTGTCATTATCAGTCATATTTATTGAGCGCTTACTATGTGCAGAGCACTGTACTAAGCGCTTGGGAAGTACAAATTGGCAATATATAGAGACAGTCCCTACCCAACAGTGGGCTCACAGTCTAAAACGGGGAGACAGAGAACAAAACCAAATGGCAGCAAAACTTCTGACTCCCGGGCCCCTACCCTGTCCCCATGCAGCAGACAAATGGCAGCAAACATTGTGACTCCCAGGCCCGGACCCTGTCATCATCAATCGTATTTATTGAGCGCTTCCTATCTGCAGAGCACTGTACTAAGCGCTTGGGAAGTACAAATTGGAAACATATAGACATAGTCCCTACCCAACAGCGGGCTCACATTCTAAAAGGGGGAGACAGAGAACAAAACCAAATGGCACCAAACCTTGTGACTCCCAGGCCCCTACCCTGTCCCCATGCAGCAGACAAATGGCAGCAAACCTTGTGACTCCCAGGCCCCTACCCTGTCCTCATCAATCGTATTTATTGAGCGCTTACTATGTGCAGAGCACTGTACTAAGCGCTTGGGAAGTACAAACTGGCAACATATAGAGACAGTCCCTACCCAACAGTGGGCTCTCAGTCTAAAAGGGGGAGATAGAGAACCATACCAAATGGCAGCAAAACTTGTGACTCCCAGGCCCCTACCCTGTCCCTACGCAGCAGACAAATGGCAGCAAACCTTGTGACTTCCAAGCCCCTACCCTGTCCCCATGCAGCAAACGACAGCAAACCTTGTGACTCCTAGACCCCTACCCTGTCATCATCAATCGTATTTATTGAGCGCTTACTATGTGCAGAGCACTGTACTAAGCGCTTGGGAAGTACAAATTGGCAACATATAGAGACAGTCCCTACCCAACAGGGGGCTCACAGTCTAAAAGGGGGAGACAGAGAACAAAACCAAATGGCAGCAAACCTTGTGACTCCCAGGCCCCTACCCTGTCCCCATGCAGCACACAAATGGCAGCAAACCTTGTGATTCCCGGCCCCGTACCCTGTCATCATCAATCGTATTTATTGAGCGCTTTCTATGTGCAGGGCACTGTACTAAGCGCTTGGGAAGTACAAATTGGCAACATATGGAGACAGTCCCTACCCAACAGTGGGCTCACAGTCTAAAAGGGGGGGACAGAGAACAAAACCAAATGGCAGCAAACCTTGTGGACTCCCAGGCCCCTATCCAGTCCCCATGCAGCAGATGAATGGCAGCAAACCTGGTGACTCCCAGGCCCGTACCCTGACATCATCAATCGCATTTACTGAGTGCTTACTATGTGCAGAGCACTGTACTAAGTGCTTGGAAAGTACAAATTGGCAACATATAGAGACAGTCCCTACTCAATAGTGAGCTCACAGTCTAAAAGGGGGAGACAGAGAACAAAACCAAATGGCAGCAAACCTTGTGACTCCCAGGCCCCTACCCTGTCCCCATGCAGCAGACAAATGGCAGCAAACCTCGTGACTCCCAGGCCCCTACCCTGTCATCATCAATTGTATTTATTGAGCGCTTACTATGTGCAGAGCGCTGTACTAAGCGCTTGGGAAGAACAAATTGGCCACATATAGAGACAGTCCCTACCCAACAGTGGGCTCACAGTCTAAAAGGGGGAGACAGAGAACAAAACCAAATGGCAGCAAACCTTGTGACTCGCAGGCCCCTACCCTGTCCCCATGCAGCAGACAAATGGCAGCAAACCTTGTGACTACCAGGCCCCTACCCTGTTATCATCAATCGTATTTATTGAGCCCTTACTATGTGCAGAGCACTGTACTAAGCGCTTGGGAAGTACAAATTGGCAACATATAGAGTCAGTCCCTACCCAACAGTGGGCTCACAGTCTAAAAGGGGGAGACAGAGAACAAAACCAAATGGCAGGAAACCTTGTGACTCCCAGGCCCCTACCCTGTCCCTACGCAGCAGACAAATGGCAGCAAACCTTGTGACTCCAGGCCCCTACCCTGTCCCCATGCTGCAGACAAACGGCAGCAAACCTTGTGACTCCCAGGCCCCTACCCTGTCATCATCAATCGTATTTATTGAGCGCTTACTATGTGCAGAGCACTGTACTAAGCGTTTGGGAAGTACAAATTGGCAACATTTAGAGACAGTCCCTACCCAACAGTGGGCTCACAGTCTAAAAGGGGGAGACAGAGAACAAAACCAAATGGCAGCAAACCTTTTGACTCCCAGGCCCCAACCCTGTTCCCATGCAGCAGACAAATTGCAGCAAACCTTGTGATTCCCAGGCCCCTACCCTGTCATCATCAATCGCATTTATTGAGCGCTTACTATGTGCAGAGCACTGTACTAAGCGCTTGGGAAGTACAAATTAGCAACATATAGAGACAGTCGCTACCCAACAGTAGGCTCACAGTCTAAAAGGGGGAGACAGAGAACAAAACCACACATACTAACAAAATAAAATAAATAGAATAGATATGTACAAGTAAAATAGAGTAACAAATATGTACAAACATATATACATATATCTCAGCTTGACTAATGCAACCGCCTACTCTCTGATCTCTGTGTAATCTAAGCACTTTGGTACTCAATGGACCCCACCCCACCACTCCCAAGTGCTTATGCATACTCTATTTCTTCCTGTTATCTGTAATTTATTTTATGACCTTTCTCCCTCTTTAAATTGTAAGCTCCTTGATGTCAAGATTCATGTCTTCTCTCCCAAACCCTTAGTACAGTGCTTTGCACACAGTAAACACTCATCAAATACTATGGATTGGCTAATTGATCAGACTTTCCCATCTTTGCCTCCACCCAATATAATAATAATAATATGTGCAAAGCACTGTTCTAAGCGCTGGGGGGATACAAGGTGATCAGGTTGTCCCACGTGGGGCTCACAGTCTTAATCCCCATTTTACAGATGAGGTAACTGAGGCCCAGAGAAGTGAAGTGACTTGCCCAAAGTCACACAGCTGACAAGGATTAGAACCCATGACCTCTGACTCCCAAGCTCGTGCTCTTTCCACTGAGCAACGCTGCTTCTCAAATATCTTTTTGGAATGCTCTAACTCTGTTCTCAAGGGAAGAAATTTTATTGAAGAATTATATTTTCCTTTTTTCACCCCCATCCACACCCCTTCTCCACCACTTCAGTCTCAGTCAGACTCTAACCAAAAGTTCTGCAGTAGGGGGAAAAAAACAAAACAAACACTGATCATTAAAATAGTAAATGGTCTAATTTGTTCATTCCTTTATTCAGGCACATTTTGACCTATCTTATCAGATTTAGTTGAAGAGGTGAATGCAAACAGCCTGATACCTGATGAAAGTGCAAAGTTACACTGTTTGATTGTCATCCTTCTTCCCAGTGAAAATTCCACACGAATCAGCTATGTATTTGTTTCTGCTAAATCCTTGTCTTAATTATTAGAAACATTTCAGTTTATTTGGAGGCCTTAAAAGTTTTAAGGGAACAAGTATATCGTTACAAAACTGGAGTCCCGGGTATGTTGTTTACGTCACATCCATGCTGTGCAATTCAGAATTCAGCTCATACTCCTTTCTTTGCCAATTGAAATGAACCGGAATGAGCTACTATTTGAAAATAGTTTTAATATGCAGTTTACTGGTTTTGACATTACGATCCTTAGCGTGACAAAACAAGTTGTTCTTTTTTCAAAATAAAGAAAGGGTGAGGTAAAGCAATGGATGATATCTCTGAGACTGAGGTGGGAATCATATCTTTAGTAAGAGAAACTAGCTAATGGCTCACTGCAGGGGGTCCCTTCCACCAACCTCTGGAGACACAGTTCACATTATGGAGCCAATTAACAGCACTAATGTGTTAGATAGGCTGCAATGAAAGACCATTCTGCCTGGGAAGCAGAGGGATGCACAACTCAATCAAGAAAGGAACAGGGAGAGAGGGAAGTGAAAACACTGCCATTATCCATGTGAAGGTGAGCATTACTGAAAATTAAGTGCAAAAACCAAACCAAAACAGAACTATTGTGTAATTGTAAGAATTTGAAATTGATCTACAAAAGAACAGAAATTCTTTTTTTCCATCGAAGGGACAGTACTTTGATAAGCAAAGGGATAAAGGGATAAACTGCTGGGAATATACTGCTGAGAATATTCTTATGAATCTTCACTAGTTAATAATCAATATTTACTTTCACAAGCAGAAATATTGCATTATTTTTAATTTAGTAATTGATAGACTAGCTATTATGAAATCTAATATAGATTTAAATTAGACCAAATCCTTTTGCACGCATATTTTGTTTAAGCTCGTTGTGGGCAGGGAATATGTCTGTTTATTGTTCAGTTGTACTCTCCCAAGTGCTAAGCACTCAATAAATGCGATTGAGTGAATGAATGAATGAATGCTTCTGCTTCACACTGATAGACTAGAGGGGGACTGCTAACTTTGGTGTATTGTACTCCTCCAAGTGCCCAGCACAGTGCTCTGCACGTAGTAAGCATTCAATAAGTACCACTAACTGATTGATTGATCCAGAACTGAGAAGCTGGGCAGACGGAGTGGAGGGGGTCTGTCCTGGTTATACCACCCGGCAAGGGAGGCTTCTGACTCCCTTTCCCCGACTTTACTGACCACTGCCCCTCACTTGAGTAATCTGTTCTCTAATTTGGTCACCTTTTGAATCAAAGATCTGTCATTTCCTATTTGATTTTAGCAAAAACTGCGGCTTCCTAAAATAACCTGTGCTTGGTACTACAATAGAGCACACAGGCCTTAATAAATGCTGTTGATCATGCTGATGGTAATCAGATCCTGAAAATTACAGTATTTTGGGAAGAAGGGGTGATAATTGCAGGTGACAGAATCATTTTATTAATTCATGATCAGTGCAAAACGGTAATCCTTTATCTAGCTAATGTGTCTGTTATTCTCCAAGCCAGGAGCGCTAAGAACAGTGCTTTGCACATAGTAAGTGCTTAATAAATGCCATTATTATTATTCCTGCAGCAATTTCCTTCCTTCCCTTTGGATGGTGAGTCCTTCCATCATGAGCACTCTACTTAAAATGTACTTCCTCCAAGAAGACCTTTTCAGTTCCAATGTTTGAGGCCTAGCTTTGTAACATCGACACTTTCTTTGGAGGTGAGAATAAAGGACTGTTCTAAGCACTTCTCGCTTGGAGAATAACAGACACGTTAGCTAGATAAAGGATTACCATATTGCACTGATCTTGAATAAATTGATTCTGTCACCTGCAATTATCACCCCTTCTTCCCGAAATACTGTAATTCTCAGGATCTGATTACCATCACCGTGATCAATGGCTTCTGGTTCCTCACTTGACTGTGGCTGATTTCCCCTTCTGCCTCTTCCTGCCCTTCAGCATGGGCTATATGGCCCTGGGCTTCCACTGGCCCTTTGGCCAGCTGCTCTGCAAACTCTACCACTCGCTGAGCGTCTTCAACCTCTTCACCAGCGTCTTCTTGCTGACCCTCATCTTGGCCGCTGACCACCACATCTGTGTTCTGTGGCTCGTCTGGGCCCGGAACCACGGCACACTGGGGCATGCCAACATGGCATGGCTCCTGGCTCCGACCTTCAGTAGCCCCTGCCTGGTATTCTGGGACACCACCGTGAGCATGGGGACTGGAAAGACAGGCTGAAATGTGAGATGGCAGAGAGGGAAAAAGATCAGGGTTGGAGATGTAGATTTGGGAATCGTCTGTATCGTGGCTCAGTGCAAAGAGCACGGGCTTTGGAGTCAGAGGTCATCGGTTCAAATCCTGCCTCTGCCAATTAGCTGTGTGACTTTGGGCAAGTCACTTAACTTCTCTGTGCCTCAATTACCTCATCTGTAAAATGGGGATTAAGACTGTGAGCGCCCCTGTGGGACAACCTGATCACCTTGTAACCTCCCCAGAGCTTAGAACAGTGCTTTGCACATAGTAAGCACTTAATAAATGCCATTATTATTATTAAAGCCTTGGGAGTGACTGAGTTCGCCAAGGAAGTCCATGTAGATGGAGAACAGAAGTTGCCCCAGAACTGAACCTTGAGGGGCTCCCATAGTTAGGGGATGGGAAGCAGAGGAGGAGCCACCAAAAGAGATTGGCTTCACAGACTCCGTCCTCTTCTGGTTCTCCTCTTATCTCTCCGGTTGTTCATTCTCAGTCACTTTTGCAAGCTCCTCCTCCCCTTCCCATCCCCTTACTGTAGGGGTTCCTCAAGGGTCAGTTCTTGGTCCCCTTCTGTTCTCGATCTACACTCACTCCCTTGGTGACCTCATTCGCTCCCACGGTTTCAACTATCATCTCTACGCTGATGACACCCAAATCTACATCTCTGCCCTTGCTCTCTCTCCCTCCCTCCAGGCTCGCATCTCCTCCTGCCTTCAGGACATCCGCATCTGGATGTCTGCCCGCCACCTAAAACTCAACATGTCCAAGACTGAACTCCTTGTCTTCCCTCCCAAACCCTGCCCTCTCCCTGACTTTCCCATCACTGTTGACGGCACTACCATCCTTCTCGTCTCACAAGCCCGCAACCTTGGTGTCATCCTCGACTCCGCTCTCTCGTTCACCACTCACATCCAAGCCGTCACCAAAACCTGCCGGTCTCACCTCCGCAACATTGCCAAGATCTGCCCTTTCCTCTCCATCCAAACCGCTACCCTGCTCGTTCAAGCTCTCGTCCTATCCCGTCTGGATTACTGTATCAGCCTCCTCTCCGATCTCCCATCCTCCTGTCTCTCCCTACTTCAATCCATACTTCACACCGCTGCCCAGATTGTCTTTGTCCAGAAACGCTCTGGGCATGTTACTCCCCTCCTCAAAAATCTCCAGTGGCTACCAATCAACCTACGCATCAGGCAGAAACTCCTCACCCTCGGCTTCAAGGCTCTCCATCACCTCGCCCCCTCCTACCTCACCTCCCTTCTCTCCTTCTCCAGCCCAGCCCGCACCCTCTGCCCCTCTGCCGCTAATCTCCTCACCGTGCCTCGTTCTCGCCTGTCCCGCCGTCGACCCCTGGCCCACATCATCCCCCTGGCCTGGAATGCCCTCCCTCCACACATCCACCAAGCCAGCTCTCTTCCTCCCTTCAAGGCCCTACTGAGAGCTCACCTCCTCCAGGAGACCTTCCCAGACTGAGCCCCCTCCTTCCTCTCCCCCTCCTCCCCCCTCCATCCCCCCACCTTACCTCCTTCCCCTCCCCACAGCACCTGTATATATGTATATATGTTTGTATGTATTTATTACTCTATTTATTTATTTTATTTGTACATATTCATTCTATTTTATTTTGTTAATATGTTTTGTTTTGTTCTCTGTCTCCCCCTTCTAGACTGTGAGCCCACTGTTGGGTAGGGACCGTCTCTATATGTTGTACTTCCCTAGCTCTTAGTACAGTGCTCAGCACACAGTAAGCACTCAATAAATATGATTGATTGAATGCATGAATGCGGGGCCAGAGAGGTAGGAAGAGAACCAGGAGAGGACAGCGTCAGTGAAGCCGAGGTTGGATACTCTTTCTGGTAGAAGCGGGTGGTCGAGAGTGTCGAAGGCAGCTGAGAGGTCGAGGAGGATTAAGATGGAGTGGAGGCCATTGGATTTGTCAAGAAGGAGATCATCAGTAAAGGTATGGAAGTGGTTTACCATTGCCTTCTTCTGCACAGTAAAAACTGGAGTCTCTGCCATTGTCTTTGATCAATGTTTTGATCACTTGATTGTTCTCCTTTGACTCTTTCCCATGCCGCTTCTGCACAGCACAGGTGAATCGACTCTGACTTTGGTTTGGATCTTTCCATTATGGGTAGCCCTATATGGCATAGCTCTGCTCTTCATCAGCATAAGCAAACTCTCTTGCCACGATAAGGCATCGATTCATAGGAGGAATCCCAATATGACCGATGAGGAAATTGAGGCACAGAGAATTTAAGACTTGCCCAAGGTCACACAGCATGCAAATGACAGAGCCAAACCCAGGTTCCCTGACTCCCAGGCCTGTGACTTGAAAGGGTTAATAAGGTCCTGAAGATTTCCTCTGTACCACCAAAACATGAAAGGATCTTTGCCATTTTCCCTTATTCACCTTTGCTGAAGACCATCTAAACTTTAAAAACCAGCAACATTTCTATGAATTTGTCCTAGAAAATGAATTTTTCAATAGAGGACGAAGTGGGTGAAAAAACAGTCATAAGTCTCCCCGATTGGTTAAAGGATTAGAAGGTACCAACATAATCATGATATGGCAATGGGCAGTGAGAAGAAAACAAGATGACAGATCATGGATGGTACAGACCACATGTGGTTTCAATGAGTCATTTTAATTAGGCATTGTGAAATCTAGTGTTTCCTTTTTCTTTCCACTTGCCTCTAAAAAAGAGCACTAGAAGAAAATCTCATCAGAAATGTCTACTCCAAAGGATGGCAATTTATGTGATAAACCACTTAGATCTACAACTGCATTACAAAACCCAATTGCAACATGCTGTTCCTGAAACTCAGTAATAGGACACAGACTGTGATGCTATTATAGCAACTCAATAGCAGCCTATTAGAATTATATTAAAAATATCCCAAATGAGTCTACTGAAATAAATGATGCCAGTGGAAAATTTGAATGTACCACTGTTTGCTTTTGCTTTACTCTTCCTGGTTTTACCGGTAAGTAATATTACTAATATGATGAAATCTACTATGCAACAGAATGTACGTATATAACAAGATTATCCAATTGGTCCCCTCTTAATAGAATGAAATGTCTTCCTATCCTTTACTAAAATTACCAGCCTGGAAATTAGTATATATTTGTGTTTTGCTTTTAATCTGTAAACTATGCTGATTTAAAAGGTAACACATTAGAAATATATAATTACAAGCAGAAAAAAACCCTTGAAGTATATTTTCATATTAAATATTTTAGAGGATAAACCATGAATATACATTATAGACCTGAATGTGACTGCATAATATTTAAATTAGTGGATTTTTTGTAGGATAAGATTTTTGCATAAGAAACCAAAAGCAACTGGCCTGACTACTAAACATAGCTTCCTCAATATACAGTTTCAATGGGATATTGTAGACCTCTTATCTACTCATTTTGTGCAGCATAATTCAGAGAGGAGACAAAGTGGAGCACCACTTTATGAGAGGAAAATATATGGCATGTGGTGTGGGGAGGCTCCAGGTGGGAGATTAAAAAGTGATCTGCAGGTATGCTACCCAGGGGTCTCAGAATTCTTGAAATGGTTCTGATTGCATATATAAACCCTCCATGAATATCACCAGGATAGGTTATTGCAGCCAAATCCCTGAGTGATTTTATCCTTAAGAAAATTCTAAGTTCCCTCGGCATTCATTCCGTTGTTGGGTAGGCACCGTCCGTCTCTATATGTTGCCGACTTGTACTTCCCAAGCGCTCTGCACACGGTAAGCACTCAATAAATACGATTGAATGAATGAATGAATGAATGAATGAATTCAGTAATGTTCATTGAGCACCTCCTGTGGGCAGAGTACTATGTCAGATGCTTGAGAGTGCAATAAAATAAAATTTTAAAAAACCCAATCCCTACTCTCGAGGAGTTCATGATGCAGTGGGGAGCTGATAATAACTGTGCTATTTAAGTGCCTATTCTGTAAGCACTGTGCAACACTGTACTAAACACTGGGCTAGACAGAAGATAATGTCAAACGCATTCCCTGTCCCACATGGCGCTCAGAGTCTACTAAATTGGAGGGAGAACAAGTATTTAATCCCCACTTAACAGATGAGGGAATTTGGTTATAGAAAAGTTAAGCGACTTGCCCAAGATCACACAGCAGACATCTGGCAGAGCCAGATTTAGAACCCAGGTCTTCTGACTCCCATGCTCTTTCCATTAGGCCACAGGCATAAATTGTATACATAAAGAGTGAAGCAGATGGAAAAATATAGGACTTTGAGGATGGGGAAGGATAATAATAATAATGACATTTGTTAAGTGCTTCCTATGTGCGAAGCACTGTTGTAAGCGCTGGGGGGGATACAAGGTGATCAGGTTGTCCTAACGGGGGGGTCACAGTCTTAATCCCTATTTTACAGATGAGGTAAATGAGGCACAGAGAAGTTAAGTGACTTGCCCAAAGTCACACAGCTGACAAGTGGCGGAGCTGGGATTAGAACCCATGACCTCTGGCTCCCAAACCCGTGCTCTTTCTACTGAGCCACGCTGCTTCTCTAGGATGTGGCCTGGTGGATTTCTAGGGAATGCCGTAACTAGTTAGAATGCCAGAGTCCCATTTGTTTGTTAGAGTGTAAGCTCCTTGTGAGTAGGAAATGTCTTGTTCTTCTGTTGTATTTTCCCAAGTGCTTAGTACAGCGCAACCCAATGAGAACCCAATGGATACTCAATTCATTCCATTACTATTACTACTTAACCACACGAATCACACCACAAATGGTGATGATCACTTGGATGATGGGCCGTATAAGCTTTGTTTAAAAACTGGGTGTTGGAAAATACTTGGTCTGGTTTAGGTCACTCCTTGGAAATACTTTTCTATAACCAACCCCAATGCATAAAAATGAGCACATCTTCTCTTTCCTTTGTCAGAACTCTTATCACTTCCTTTGTTTTCCCTGGCAAATCCATTTTTTTGCTTACCGAGCATACCTAGTGGATATTGTGATTACAATATTGTTTTCTTCAGTGGGATAGGAGGTTGGGTGCTCAGTCCCAGTCTCAGGAAGGTGTTACGGGGTTGTGACAGCAAGGATACTATGGTCTCACTGCTCTGCTCCCTTTTTTCCAGCTGGTTTGGTCTCTGAATCAGTCGGGGAGTGTAAGACCACACGCCAAGGAAACATCCAGACAGGTGCTCTTCCTCAACTTTCAGATCAAGTCCCATGCCTTCAGGTCATCATGCCAAGCTGGGGTTGGGCACCATCCACTTGTTCAACAATCAAGCAATCGTATTTATTGAGCGCTTACTATGTGCAGAGCACTGTACTAAGCGCTTGGGAAGTTCAACACACCTTTACTTGCCATACCTGAGTTCTTCCTTTAGGAGGCTTGAATGAGTGAGTGCCTACTGCATTTGCTGCCCATTGGGTAAACTAGAATAATTAAAGAACTTAATTTTTTTGTCTTTGAATAGTACTTGTATTTTCTGCATTAGAGTGATTGTGGGGTAGGAATTCTTAGTCCTGATGTACATGTGTGGAACGGGAAACCCAGTGACATAAAGCTACAGTCCTAGGGTTGCAAAGTGTTGTGAGTTTCTAGTCTGTTGCATAGCACTGAGTCACACCACAGCTACACAATGATCCATGCACATTTCCACAGAGCCCAGACACCTAGTTGTTAAGATGATTGCCTCTGTCACAGCCCAAACAAAGGCAGGATTCGGATCATCACATTAAAACAATAAGCTCAGACATTTTGGGGAGGTCTAACAAAGACAAAAATAACAAGAAAAACAATCTGGAAATAAGTCTGCAGTTCAGCATGAGGCATATGTTATTCTTCGAAACATCAGGGAGATAATGCAGTCTGGTCACCATGACAAATTGAAAATTGTCATCTTTGGGGGTCCACTATTTCTTTTAAAAATAATAGGCTTTAGTCACTTTGAATACTATCAGTATTTTTCATGTGATGAAATTCATGAGCTACTGGGCAGACCAGCTACTGCAAATAGGTTCAGACTGTTGTCATCATTCTAATAAAAGCTTAATGAAACTTTAAAACTATCTTGTGTGTCCAGATGGACTGGGGTTGCATAATAATGCCTACTGTTGCTGTAGTAACCTCACTCCATGTTGCTGGCTTCTGCAGAAATAATATGTCAGTGTGACATGCCCTTTAGCAATTGTTTCTCTCAAAATATGAGTGTTTACCAACGATTCTCTTGGGCTCCTCAAAGAGAAATATGGGTAATTATCCAAAGTGCGTCTCATCGCTCCTGAATTGTTCATGAAAAGCACCTTTCAAGTGCCAGCATCTAGTGTCCTTCTCAACTCCTCAGCATTCTCCCATTCCATGCTCCAGTCCACTTTCCCACACACCCTGACAATATATTTCCTATGGAGCTCATGTTTAGCATTTGGTTAACAACAGTGTTATTTTGTTTCTTTTTAAACATCAGCCTGTTGTATGATATACCAAACCCAGATCTTAAAAAAAGCTTAGTGTCATTGTGTGTTCTACATGAATAGCAGCCAGCTCCCAGTACCTCTGGATACCAGGGAATGTGCCTGTTATACTGTTATATTGTACTCTTCCAAATGCTTAGTACAGTGTTCTACCACTGTAAGTGTTCAATAAGTACAATTGACTGACTGACTGATGTCCCAGGTTCGCTGCCCAATGATTAAAAGACCACTGGTACACGCATTGCTCATAAAATTAAAAGCCATCAACTCAGCCCTCTCTTGGCAAGGTTGATTTTCTTTACTTGTCCTCCTTCCCATCAGAAATGATAATGAATGGAGTCCTGATTAAAAAGCTAGCATTATTTCTCAGCTCTGGTAACTCAAATCCTCTATCTTTAGATTAAGTCTGTGTCATCCGTTCAGTTCACTCACAGTTATCTTCATGAGCTGATTTTAGTAAACGAAATTTGGAGTTAAATCTCCTTGTAGTGAGATGTGGGTATTTTAAAATATTGATTAAATAATGTTCTTTAATAATTGTCCGTTGTATATAAAATTATGCCCCTGATGGTGAGACCTATGCCGGGGGATGTGGTGAAAGGATTGACCTGTGAACAAAAAGATGACTCCTTGTGCAAATATATTTGTCATTTTAAAAATCTGCTGCTCTTTTCAGGCATGTCTCTTATTATCCCAGTCTTCCTGCTCGCCTGCTTGCCTCTCCTCACTGCCTCATTCCAGGCAAATCTCTCCGCTGTAGTGGCCTCCCAAAAGGCCAGTTTTGTGGCATTGTTTGAGGCTGGGTTTTACTATGACTTTAAATTGCTTGTTCTGCCCACCAACTGCCCACCATGCCCCTTTTCAGGAGAATGTTTCATTTTAATCAAAGGAGGAGAAAAGGTGAACGATAATTTTCCCTTGAAGTGAAGGACGGCATGGCCAGAGAAGCAGCATGGCCTAGTAGAAAGAGCACAGGCCGAGAAATCAGAAGACCTGGGTTCTAATCCTGCCTCTGCCAACTGCCTGGGCAATCTTGGACAAGTCACGTAACTTATCTCTGGCTCAGTTTCCTTATCTGCAAAATGGAGATGAAAGACCTGTTCTCCCTCCTACCTAGACTGTAAACCCCATGTGGGACAGGAACTGCATCCAAACTGATGAATCTGGACCTATACCAACACTTAGAACAGTGATTTACACATAGTAAGTGCTTAACACCATAATTATTATTTTATCACAGTTTCTCAAGTTCTTGGTACAATGCTTGATCGACAGCAGGTGCTCATGCTCATTAAATACTATTGATGATCTTCAAGAAAGAAGCAGAAGCTTCATAAAGAAAAAAAGTCAAAGAGGCAAAGGAAAAACTGCGACAAGCTTTGTAAACATAATAATGCAACAAGTTACAGCAGTGTGGGAAACAGTGTGGCCTAGGGGAAAGAGCATGGGCCTGGAAACCAGAGGACTGGGTTCAAATCCCGGCTTTGCCAATTGCCTACGGGAAGACCTGGGGCAAGTCATTTGGTGTCTCTGAGCCTCAGTTTCCTCATCTGTAAAATGGGGATTAAATCCAATTCCTGCTTACTTAGACCGTGAGCCCCATGTGGGACAGGGGCTGTGTTCAACCTGATTATCCAGTCATGCCGGAGAAGCAGTGTGGCTTAGTGGAAAGGGCACGGGCTTGGGAGTCAGAGGATGTGGGTTCTAATCCCGGCTCTGCCATTTACCTGCTGTGTGACCTTGGGCAAGCCTCTTAACTTCTCTGAGCCTCAGTTACCTCATCTGTAAAATGGGGATTAAGACTGAGCCCCACGTGGGACAACCTGATTACCTTGTATCTACCCCAGTGCTTAGAACCATGCTTGGCACATAGTAAGTGCTTAACAATACCATAATTAATTATTATTATTATTATCTTGTTTCTATTCCAGAGCTTAGTCAGTGCTTGGCACAAAGTAAAGGCTTAACAAATGCCATTATTTGATTATTATTAGCAGCCTTTTCATGTGCACAGTGTAGCCGAGACTGGTTTCCTGTCCCAGTCTTTTCAATCACACATGAACTCATAGGTGAGTTTCACCATTGGTGGTATTTTCTTCAGATTTCCTGTACAAATGCTTCTGCGTATCACCACAGGGTATGGCAGTCCTGAGGTCTAAATCCAGTTGCAAATTACAAAGATTCAGTAGAACAGTGTAGAGAGGACTAACTTCAATGACATTTTTAACACAGTGTAGCATCTTACAGTGCAATATGTACTTAATTTTTAACAGTGATGGTTTCTTAATGTGTTTATAAAACTACATTTAAAACATCTTAGCTCTGTCATTCACTTTCAAAGCGGCTTTCCCTTGACCTTCCTGAAGCTAAAACTATGCTTTTCACGCTTTTTAATGAACATTTTAAAAGGCTTTCTTCCAAGAGATACTCATAAGCTCCTAATAAAGGGTTACTCACTGTGAAGGTACTCTTTTTCAGTTAGATATCTCTAGTGCTCAAGTATTCTTTAGCTGTCCTAGGTCAGTATCTGATTTGCTAATTGCATGAAAGCGCCAGTAGTCAAGGACTCATGAGATAGGTCTTTAAAACTTAATGGCAAAATAGTGTTCTATGAGATCCATATGCTTTAATGAAAGATTATTTTCTATGTATCTAGAGAAGTTTATAGTGTCTGCTATATAGATGGAAAAAAACAAGATTATACTCCTATGATATTTCAGTTTTAATGGACAATTATAGAAGCATGGGAATGTCTTCTGAATTTCGCTTTAAGTCTTTGAGGAAATTTTTCTGGAATTTTTATTTGAAGTTGAACTTTGAACTTTCACTTTTCTCCCATAGACATTTCTTAATTAAAATTCCATTTTAACCTTTGTTCTCTTCAATTTGCTATCGTCTTTAAAGTAAACTCACTTATCTTGATACAAAGTTGATGATTTGATATAGCTTCTGACAAGGCCAATTACAAGACTCTGGCATCTCTTCAGCAAATAATTACGGTTAGAGCAAGGATTTTCAGGAGGGGCTCACTCGCATTTATAGTGCAGGAATTTTTTTTAGTGATATAAATCCTTTGTGTGACCATCACTCTAGCTATAGCTCAGACAGCTGGATTTGATGACAGTATTTAGCAGGGGGAAATAGTGGATGGCTCTTTTTTCACATGTTTACCAATATAGCTTCAGAAAAGGATGTGGTGGTGATGGGGGGGCTCTTAGCTGGAAAACATGCAGGAAGCCAAGGAACCTATTAGGTGGGCAGATGAGGAAAAATATGCCTTGCTAAAGTACAAAGGACAAAGAAATAATTGGTCCCCAAGTGATCATATTCCACCAATTGAAAGGATTGCCTTGTGCGTCACACACAAGCTACAACCTTTGACTGGTTTCCAGAGGCAGGATCTTATTGGTGGACATGTCTGTCGATCAGGGCCATGTCCTCTTGCAGATTCTGCGTGTGTGTGTGTGTGTGTGTGTGTGTGAGAGAGAGAGAGAGAAAGAGAGGGAGGGAGAGAGAGAGAGAGAGAGAGAGAGACAGAGAGAGAGAGAGAGAGAGAGAGACAGGATTGAGTACCTAAGAGTGTCAGGTTCTGCCGGAAAGGCACTGTCCCCATCCCCCCAGTTATACCCCCATCCCAAACCTCAGACCTCGCCGGCGTTTTCTGCCTAATTCAATTTCAATTCAAATTTATTGAGCACTTACTGTGCGCACAGCACTGTACTAAGCACTTGGGAGAGTACAGTACAACAATAAATAGACATATTCCCTGCCCACAACGAGCTTTCAGTCTCCCCACCTCCCCCCCCGCCACCCCCATGACGAAAGCTGAGGGCCATAACCCCCGTCGCCAGCTTCGCCACCACTGTACCTGGCTTGCCCCCCACCTTGTCTGAATCCATAAACCATAAAGTCTAGCCACCACTGCCGATGCCACCGCACCTGCATGGATTGTACCTCTTGGCTCTTTGGGGGCTGGAGGAAATGGAAGCAGGGAGCTCGGAGGGCTCACTGGCTGCTGGCTGGTCATCAGAAGTCCAACCCTGGCTCTTCCCCAACCCACCCTCTCTTCTACCCTCATGCCAAACTGGAGCCTAACCAGAGTGAGAAGCACTGAACAGGTCAAACAGTGTGCCATCTAATCAGATTATCTCAGAGAAATCTGCCAAATAGCAGGATCACTACCCATAAAGACACGCTTCCTACGGGGAACCTAGAAATCATCGTTCAGGTAACATCGCATACCTAAAACAGTCAGCCAGTCAGCATGGCTCAGTGGAAGGAGCCCGGGCTTTGGAGTCAGAGGTCATGCGTTTGAATCCCGGCTCTACCAATTGTCAGCTGTGTGACTTTGGGCAAGTCACTTAACTTCTCTGTGCCTCAGTTACCTCATCTGTAAAATGGGGATTAAGACTGTGAGCCCCCTGTGGGACAACATGATCACCTTGTAACCTCCCCAGCACTTAGAACTGTGCCTTGCACATAGTAAGTGCTTAATAAATACCATTATTATTATTATTACTAAGCACTTGGGAGAGTACAATATAACAGACACATTCCCCACCCATAATGAGTTTACACCTCTCCAACACACAGAATCTGTCTTCAAGAGGACATGGCCTTAATTGGCAGATATGTCCACCAATAAGATCCTATTCTGAAAAGATTATTTGCATACCATTAGGCAGCACAGATAATTGCCCTTTGCCAATTAAGATACGATCAGTTTTGGCAATTTTTGCATTCATGGTTGTTTAAATCTCCTCCTTAGATATTTAAATGGTTTTAGTGAGTCACAAATAATATTCAGTCAGTCCAACCTCTTCCCTTAATTTTAAGCCCAAGTGTATTTTAAAGGAAATGTGTGTGTAAATTTTAGAGGCAAAACTCTTTAATTATTCAGTTGATATCGAAGAAGCATTTGATTCATATTATTTAGTTTCCATTACATATTATCAGAAGAGATGAAACTTCAAATTAAGTGTGAGTTTAGTATCAACTTCAGATCCTATTAAATTTAACAACTTAAAAACATGTTGTCCCTGTCCTAGCAACCAATGAACTTCGTGTGCTTAAGGATTGTGATTATGATTTTAGCCAGCCTCAGAAAACCCTACAATTCCTCTCTGAAATTAAAAATTTTCTGGACTAAGTTAGTGCTACCTGGTGAAGTAAGATTTAGATCAATATCTTTACCACATTAACTATTTTATTCAGTTTACCTTAGGACCTGAGAAAATTCAAGTTTAGGTAGTAAAACAGTTGCTAATCCTGCCGGGTAATTCAATCAATCAATCAATCAATCAATCGTATTTATTGAGCGCTTACTGTGTGCAGAGCACTGTACTAAGTGCTTGGGAAGTACAAGTTGGCAACATATAGAGATGGTCCCTACCCAACAGTGGGCTCACAGTCTAGAAGGGGGAGACAAAGAACAAAACCAAACATATTAACAAAATAAAATAAATAGAATAGATACGTACAAGTAAAATAGAGTAATAAATATGTACAAACATATATACATATATACAGGGGCCACATTCTCATTTCACCCCTCAGCCTGTGAATTTTTCCTCTACACTCTTCTGAAATAGCAATTAACTTGGGTAGGTGCTCAAAAGTGAGTTCCTGCTGCCCCATGCCCTAACCCAAATCTTTTATGAAAGCAGGCAGAACGTAAAGTGTCATCTCCTAAAAGAATAGCCAGTTCATAAATAATAATAATAATAATAATAATAATAATGGCATTTGTTAAGTGCTTACTGTGTGGCAAGAACTGTTCTAAGCGCTGAGGGGTGGGGGGTGGTTATACAAGGTAATCAGGTTGTCCCATGTGGGGCTCACAGTCTCAATCCTCATTTTCCAGATGAGGTAACTGAGGCACAGAGAAGTAGTGATTTGCCCAAAGTCACACAGCTGACAAGTGGCAGAGCTGGGATTAGAACCCATGACCTCTGGCTCTCAAGCCCATGCTCTTTCCAATGAACCACGCTGCTTCTCTGCAGAGTGATTTGCTGCAGATCAATCAATCAATCGTATTTATTGAGCGCTTACTGTGTGCAGAGCACTGTACTAAGCGCTTGGGAAGTACAAGTTGGTAACATATAGAGACAGTCCCTACCCAACAGTGGGCTCACAGTCTAAAAGGGGGGGGTGCAGATTTGCTCTACGCTGATTCTCTAAGGAATCAGAGACAGGGAGTATTAACTAGATTGACTTATTTAATAATAATCATAATGTGATGATACTATGTATTAGTATCTAAGCATCGGGTTAGGTAAAAGATCCATATTTCCCCTTTTCTAGGCATCTATGAACAGCAAAAATCACGGACTGGTCAAAGCTACATAATATTGCTCCTCTTGGGGTCATGGAAAAATCATTATCTTATGAACAGGGAACTACACTCTGTTGCCCATTGATGGTGGTGGACTCAGGAGAGAGGGAAGGGAAAATTGAGAGGAATGACCACAGTTGTCTAGTTTGTCTCAAAATTTAATGATAATTTTTAGTCTCTTTCCTACAGGGCAGCAGTTCCATGATGACAAAAATCCCTGACAATTAACTTCTCGTAAATATATGTATTTATATTATATATATTTAATGGAAAGCCTTGGCCACTTCTGTTTATACATCCTCTGAGTTTGCTGGTCACCAACTCTCAGGTGATAATTTATTAGGAAACCTCTTTCTTCTCCCCTTGTACAGATGTTGAAGAGACATCCCCATGATGCTCATGCCAGTTTGCATCTCCGAATAAATCAAGTTCAAATCCTGTGCATAGCAAGTAGAATTCAAATGATCTCTCAACTAAATTTTTAGGGGTTCTTCGTCCTCCTGTAAATTATTTCTTTAAAATTGAATAAATGTTACCTCTGACTGTCACATGTATCTAAACATTATTTCAGTGACTAAATTGTTACGGACCAAAAATTATTTAGTACTGTAATTGGAAAGAAAAATGAATGACACTTAAAACATTTGAAAAAAGAAAATGGTTAATAGAAAGCAAAAGTATTTGGGTGTACACTCTCTTGACATTTTTTAGGTTTTTGCCTTTTCACATCCCAAAAGAGTACATATTTTCCAGGACAAAATGCTTACATCAACTTTCGTATGTTTTTTTCTGCAGGAGATTCTTTTAGATTGATTTTTTTAAATGGAGCAATGGCCTTATATCTGTTACCAAAATAGATATTTGTGAAATAATTCTTGGATTTACAAGTATACATTTATAATTAAAGCTATATTTCTAATCGATTTTAACATCCTTAGAAAAATTTTGCTTTCTTGTCAGTTAAAGAATACATGGATATCCAAGAAAAAAAAAATCCCACTCTGTAAAATCTGTATTTCCTGTAGACTATCATAGTAATTTTGTTTTCATTATTTTAGTTCTCATAGATGACTAAAAAATATGGAACTAGCAATTGGGAGCAATACTCATGTGACAGCCTCAGCCAACAAAACTGTAATAACTATACTGCTGAGTCTCCTAGGAATCCTTTTCATTTTCATAAGGTTTCTGGGGGTAAATAATGATGAGCATTCTGTAAGTAAATGTGAAATGTTCACAGTTTTATTTTCACTCTTGTTTCTTTAATTAGTTGCTTATAGGCTGCTTGAGCACCTAATGGAAACTGCTTTGTACCCCATTTTAAGTTTATCCTTATTAGAGATATTATCCAGCATCTTTTTATGTTGTTGATGTTGTTTCAGAAAATGAATTTAGTAATGAATGAAAGCATCCTTATCAGTTCAGAGTCCTTTCAATGTCCCCACCACTTTCCGTTTCCATTTCTATTTAATTTCTATTTCTATTCAGAGAGCAAATAATTGCCTTTTGTTAAGCATGGATGTGTTTTCAATCTATACTCATCTGTACTACCTGTTTTTTATGTTAATTTATATGTAAAGTAGGGTAAGAGTTTTGAAAATTTCCTTGAAGAATCATAGCAAACACATGGAAGTATGCAATGTAATAAGCTACAATAATTCCATGAAACAAAACCACCATAAGCAAAATTCTAAAGCAGTAATGGGAAGATACATCAAGAGGCATTCTAGTTAAACCTTGGTAGGTTTTTTACAATCTGTTCCCATTAATTCCACAGAGAATAGCAATTAAAAATAATTGAAGGATTGAAGTGCAGCATTCTAATAATAATTAATATTTCAAGTCAACTGTACTTATGCTTGAAAAAATGATTTCTACTTGTGTTTGACAGCTCAATAGGAAATGATTGTTCTTACACATATGTCATACCTCGACAGTTATTGGTATCCAGTACCCTGAACGGAAAACAAATGAAATCTTTGCCGGCACTACAGAATTGTTGAAAGAAAAGAAAAGCAAGGCCATTCTAAATTCATTCATTCAGTCATTTATTCAATCAATCATATCTATTGAGAGCTTTGGTTTTCTATGTTTCTTGGCAGAAGCAACAAAGTTCAAAATGAGGTCACTTAGGTCAGCCAGTAATTCCAATTGCCTCAATCAATGAATTAATGGTATTTCTTGAGCACTTACTATGTGCAGTGCACTGTACTAAGAGCTGGGGAGAGTACAATTTAATAGAATTAGCAGACATGTTCCAAGTCCATAATGAGTTTAGTTAACTTGATTTTATATCCTGGTTTAATCAGGACAATCCAGGGTTTTGTGGAGACCCAGTTCACCCATCCAAGCAGCCTTCAGCTCCATTTCCTGTGCTGCTCCCTACTGTTCAAAGCATCCATGCTACTTTTTTTATGGTATTTGTTAAATGCTCACTATGTGTCAAGCACTGGTCTACACGTTGGCAACATGTTTCCTTAAGTGTAAAAGGAGGACACTGTTCTCCCTCCTGCTTAGACTGTGAGCCCTATGTGTGACAGGGACTGTGCCCAACCTAATTAACTTATCTTGATACACAGTACTGGGAAAGATGGGAGAACTGAAGAAAGGGCAGGAGCAGGGAGGGTATGGACAGGAACAAGGGAGAATTTAGGGAGATCATGCCTGATGGTTTCAATTTGCTCGGTAAAGCACAGTCAGGTCATTAGGGACAACAGATGGAGGAGGTGATGGGGCACAGAGGGCTTGAAGAGGGAGTTAAATGTCTGATAGGACTGCTGAGGGATATGGACATGGGAGTCAATAAGGATGGAGAAATAATGTTGCCAGGCACAGGAGAGGGCAGAATTAAAGCAAGCTAAGATGAAGTTGAGATGGACAAGATTAGCCTGATAGCTGGATTTCCGCCAGCAGTGCTCTGCGGCTCCTGCACAGAAGCAAAGGAAGTGGACTGTGGAAATGATCCAAGGCTATGGGGTTAGTGGTATGAGCTGGCAACAGGATAGGAGAGGGGGTTGAGTCCAGTAGAAAGAGCGGTGTGGAAGGCATCAATTTAGTCATCAAGGGAAGGTAGTTTGGGTGTGGAGACTAAAAGGGGTATGGTGACTTGAGAAAATTGGATGGGGTCAAAAGATGCAAAAGCAGCATCGTCTCATGAAAAAAGTATGGTCCTGGGAATCAGAGGACCTGGCTTCTAATGCAGGCTTCATCACTTTTCCCTGGGCAAGTCCTTAACTTCTTTGTGCCTCAGTTACCTCATCTGTAAAATGGGGATTAAAACTGTGATTCCCATGTGGGACAGGGACTGTGTCCAACCCAATTAACTTGTATCTACTACAGCACTTAGTACAGAGGCCAGCACACAGTAAGCGCTTAACAAATACCGTAAAAAAGAAAAAAAAACAAGATCGGAGGTCTCTTTGGGGGAACAGAACAGATTTGCAGGGAGGGGGTGTGTGGGTGAGAAGATAGGAGAGTAGATTGTGGTCAGATAGAGGGATTTCAGAATCATTGAGGTTGTTATAGGCAGGGAGTGTGTCGGCTAATTCTGTCATACTCTCCCAAGTGTAGTAAAGTGTAGTATATAGTAAATGCTCAATAAATACCACTGATTGATTGATTGGTGAGGGGAGAGATTGTACAGTGACTAGAGATGATGAGACTGAGTGTGTGTCTAAATTGGTGAATGGGTGAGGTGGGGTGGAGCAGCTATATCATGGATATCTTTTCTCAAAAGACAAAACCTGTAATAATTATTTGACTTTATTTAGGTTCCTAAGTGACTTTCCTTTTATTTATGTCACTCCTAAATTATGTACCAACAAATCCATCCATTAAAATGATCATATTCCAGGGGTTAGATTACCTGTCTTCAAAAATTTATTCTGGTACTCAATCCTCTCTTGAATTCAAAAAAACCTATTATCAAATCTGTGTGCATTCAAAAACAAATTGAAATATTATTGGTTTCATCAGAAATATCAATTCTTTGCTGTTCCTGGAGCATTAAATAAATTCAGCGGTAGCAGAGATTTCAAAATGGACCCCGCCAATGCCTGGGTGCCTCATTCCAATTGTGTGATGGAAACCTAGTCAACAGAAGAGACCGTTTTACGTTCCTTAGAATACTGAATTCAAGGGTTTCAGGGAGGCTTAGTAGGAGTTCAAGGAGACCAGGGGATCTCACAAATAGACGAGAAGCTCTATAGGAGCCCCAGAAATCCCCTGATGATCTGGAAAACCTATAGATTGGAGCAAGTTCTCTGCAGCCACCAGTCAAGATCCACATCCTCAGACCTTCCTGACTCTGAAAGACTAGATCCAGAAGGCAATTAGAGATTCCATCCTTATTTCACTTATTACCCCAGACATGGGGATTTTAAAGGCCCCAAAGAATTTTGGACTTACTACTGTGGACAATTTAAGTTCCCTGAGGGACATAGGTAATGCAACTTGACACCACTTGCAAGTTGTTGAACTATCACCCCATCCCACGGGATATGAACAGTCTTTGAATGGGTGGGCCTTGTGGAGGTAGTAGCCTTTAAAAAAATCATGTGTCATCACTTTCATAGAAAGTCATCTAATCGTTTCAAATGCACTGCTTGGTTTACAATACCAAGTCATGTAAAGGAATTAACAGAGAGGAAGGTTGGGGAGTATATTTTATTGTTTGCATCTCTAAATTCTACAGCATAATGGAATCTTTAGCTCTGATATTCCTTGGATTGTGGAGAAATGCCAGGGAACATCATTTGAAGTAAATGAGTTCCAACATAGTCTGCTGTTTTATAAACAAAACTTAAGTATTATAATGTGCTCTTTTATCGGAATATATTTTCTCTGAACAACTGTTGGGTGCAATTTCAGTAATAATGAAAGTACCCCTGATGGTCATTTTATTTTTCTCAAATCTTCTTCCCTTTACATAAGATTTGATTCACTGATGAGAACGTTTTTTGCTACTCTTTGTGACTCTTACCAATGTAAGCAATTGCAATTTTTTGACATAATCCCTGTCGAATAAGGAGCTATCTCTCTAGTCAATCAATCACATTAATTGAACACTTACTGTGTGCATAGAACTGTACTAAGTGCTTGGGAGAGAACAATGCAAGAGTTGGTAGACACGTTCCCTGCCCACGGTGAGTTCACAGTCTTGGGCAAAGGAGACAATGTCAGGATTCAGTGATGGCGAGGAGGAGCAGTGATTGGGTCAGGAACAGGTCAAGGATGAAGGGAAGACTTCCCATGACGGAGTGGAGATTCCAGAAGCTGTCTTTGGCTGAAGCTGGGGTAGGTTGCTTGGGGTGGGTACGGATGGCACGAGGAGTAGAAAAGGGTTGGATGGGAATGAGCTGACAGGGACCAGTGCAGAGGGGAAAGGGATGATGGCGGCATTGGGACAGGATGACAGCAATTATAGCACAACTGACACCAGGGAAACCCGACACGTAAGAGTCATTAAATTCCCCTATCTCTACAATAAGTGCTCTGCACACAGTAAGTGCTCAATAAATAAGACTGACTGACTGAAAGTTGCAAGGATAGATGAGGAGATAGAAAACAGAATCACAAAGACCAACATTGCTTTCAGTAGATTATAAACAGAGTGCGTTGACAATGTGACATCAAACTCCATACTAAATTGAAGACTGTTCCTCTACGGCTGTGAGATATGGGACTACTGCGGGAGACTGGTGCAGTTTCTAGAGCATTTCACCAGCACAATCTGTGAAATATATTCAGTATCAAATGGCTGGAAAAAGTGACTAACAATCTCAAACAAAACGACATAGCAGTGTTTCAGTTTTCACTGTAGCTTTCGCTTGTGGACAAATGAATAAGTACTCTTCATTTTTACTCATTAGTATTATCAATCGTATTTATTGAGCGCTTACTGTGTGCAGAGCACTGTACTAAGCGCTTATTATTATTTTGTTCCAGGGAAGCTCCCTGAATAGAGTAATATGAAAGATTTTGGTGGTATGGAAAATAATAATAGTAGTGGTATTTATTAAGCACTTACTATGTGCAAAGCACTGTTCTAAGAGTGGGGGAGGTTACAAGGTGATCAGGCTGTCCCACGGGGGGCTCACAGTCTTAATCCCCATTTTGTAGATGAGGGAGCTGAGGCACAGAGAAGTTAAGTGACTTGCCCAAAGTCACCCAGCTGACAATTGGCAGAGCCAGGATTTGAATCCATGACTTCTGACTCCAAAGCCCGTGCTCTTTCCACTGAGCCACGCTGCTTCCTACCAACATGAAATAAGAATGAGACCACCAAACTGTCCTAAGCCAAAATTTGAAATCTAGTCTCCAGAGGTGAAAAGTCAATTAAGCTCATTGCACTGTCAAGCACTCCTCTTCCTCAGGTTTAATTACCAACATAACATCCATCAACATATACTAATTAGATAGTGGACTGTAAACCATCATTTTGATATTGTTCTTCTGAAATGTTCAGATATGATTCCTGTCAAATCCTCCAAGATTGATTAGTGTAGATAAAATAGCTTGTCTTTGCAAAGACTTTTAAAAAATTCAAATAGAAGAAAATTAAGAAAAATCATTTGAAATCAGCATGTAAGCACCAAGTACGTATTTTGAGGAATGGATATTGTTTTATGCTTGGAAATGGGCAATGGAAAGCCCTGTAGTAGACATTTAATCCAGTTGAAATTTACTGTTCTATTTGATCATTAACAGTTAGAAAAAGAATGTGAACGTTCAAGCATGATTACTTAACACTGTCTATTTTATGCGATGCGAGCTTACTAGCAGCAAATGAAATGCAAAGATAATATTCAGACAGAAAAAATAGTTTGTCTCAGAGCTTTGAGGTTGATACTTAAAAGTTAATAGGTTCTGTGTGTCTTTGAAAGCCTAGAATACATTTAGTTTGCACAGTGTAGTGATCTAGATGTTTTCTAGCTGAGAAAGCTACTAAGCCAGGAATTACTTCATGGCTTTTTAAAGTGGGGCACAATGAAAAGATCAGAGACCATATTACAGAGGAAAAATGCCCAAGAATTTATGCGGTGTTTAATTTGTGTTAGGGGTTTGCCATGAGACAGTCTGAACAGTGTCCTGGAACCCGAGTGGACAGATTCCTGAGATCTCTAAAGGTGCAAACCGATTCAAAAAGGAAAGAAATTAATCCCAATCTACCCTTTCCAGTAATCATTAAAAGGAGTTATCTCACTTTACTACTCAGATTCACTCCAGCTGAGAGGGAAAAATGCAGGGTCTGGAAATGTAGCATTGGATGGGAAAGTAGAGATGTTTCAGTTACTCAAATGCTGCTCCTCCCTCCAGGCTGCCAGCTTAATGAATATTCAGTGCCCGGGATAAATTGAGCCCTGAACTTATGTCCTTTTTGGGTTCCTGTCTTATTCTATTATAAAGAAATGGAGAGTATGCCATTTAGACAAATTGATCCAAATTAATTCAGGGAATTTTATTTTTCAGACTCTGGGGAAAGTAAATCCTCACTGATCAATCAGTGGTATTTATTGGGTATATACCATGCACAGAGCACTGTACTAAGCACTTAGGAGAGTACAATACAACAGAGTTGGTAAACATGTCCCTCTCCCACAAGATGTTTATAGTGATTTAAAGTCATGACATCATGATTTAGCTAAAATATACTGGAAAAGTACTTTCTTAAGCAGTTATGGTAAACCCATCTGGTCTATTCTAGGCCAGAGCCTCTCCCAGTACCCACCACCACCACCATGAAGCTCTTGGGAATGAGAAGCATATGCTGTGAAATTAAAGATGGTGGTGTGTTGAATCTTCTAGGTTACTTAATAATAATAATAATAATAATAATAATGTTGGTACTTGTTAAGTGCTTACTATGTGCCAAGCACCATTCTAAGCACTAGGGTAGATACAAGGTAATCAGGTTGTCCCACGTGGGGTTCACAGTCTTCATCCCCATTTTACAGACAAGGGAACTGAGGCCCAGAGAAGTGAAGTGACTTGCCCAAGGTCACACAGCTAAGTGGCGAAGCCGGGATTAGACCCCACGACCTTTGGCTCCCCAGCCCATGCTCTTTCCACTGAGCCATGATGCTTCTCTACTCGTTAGGAAGGTCTTCCCTGAGCTCTTCTTGGAGTAGAACAGCTGTGGGGTCTACCAATTCTTCTCAAGGATAGGAATGCCCAATTTCTTCACCTCCATGGAATCAGGCAAGAATACTGCCTCTTCACTCTGGAGGAACTAGATCTACTGAGTAGGTTGGGAAGAAGGGATATTTAGAAGGTGTGCCAGGACTCTCAGGTTAATAAGCCCTCCAGGAGTAACTTGGATCCCCAGAGCCCCCATATTCAGATGGTTTGTTTGTTTTCTAATAGCTCGGTTGTTTACTGTCTTGATTAACTGTTCAGCAGGTTGAAGCTCTGATTTGGGTCTTAGAAAGGGAACTATAATTAAAACCAAATTAAAAAAAAGATTTTAAAAGAGTACAATGAGCAATACCAAATAAGTGAACATAGCTCAACTTACTTTTTTTATAGTAATAATAATAATAATGGTATTTGTTAAGCAATTGCTTGCATTGGTCTAAGTGCCGGGGTGGGTACAGGATAATCAGGTTGTCCCTGTCCCTGTCCCACATGGGGCCCACAGTATAAGTAGGAGGGAGTAGGATTTAACCTCTATTTTATAGATGAAGAAATTGAGGCATAGAGAAGTTCAGTGACTTTCCCAAGGTAACACTGCAGAACCGTGGTAGAGCCAGATTAGAACCCAGGTCCTCTGATTCCCAGGCCCACGCTGTTTCCATTAAGCAATGTTGTTTCACAGTTAACACCAACTATAAGCCCCCAAATTGCTTTTGATAGCAGCTTCTTCCCATCCCCAGGCATTTTGAAAGCAAATTATTATAACGGTTTTCCATTTGATATGTTAAGTGAGGTCTAAGATGGGTGGGAAGTTTGGAAGGGACAAATTAGAGAGCGGGAAGAGGTGGAGGAGAGAAGAGCAAAGAGGGCAGAGGGAAAAAAAGGAGAGTGGGAAAGGCGGGGAAAGAAAACATATTTTAAAAAGAGGAAAAGGAGATGAAGAAATGAAATGGGAAGAAAGAGGAAAGGAAAATGGGAAGAGGGAAGCAGCATGGCCTAGTGGATAGAGCACGGGCCTGGAACTCAGAAGGACATATGAAAACCTTAGTTAGGACATGAGATTATATCTGGAGCAGACCAAATATTCTGTAACTCCATCTGACACATCCTCTATCATCCATTCTCCCAGCAGCCATTCCTCCCCTCTCCACATCCCTTCAATGTAGCTGCCTCATCTAGAAAGCTGCGGTTATTTCAGATTCTTCCCTTCTACCTAGTCCTGCAACTACACAAAACAACATGTAACATCACCAGTCCCTTCCATTTAGAACAGAGGCACAGGAGAGGGGCAGAATTTCTCTTTGTTTTTAGAGGCTTGACAAATTGATCATTGCATTTTGCATTGTTGGCAATTAACTTTGTAAACAACCTTGAGTGGATAATGAACAGCTTTGAAACATTCATCTAATCATAACAATGGGGAAAATTTTATGGCTAAAATTCAACTTTAATCAAGTACTCTTTCTTCTTTTGATATTTGAGTTCAGCATCATATCTGGACAGAATCATTTTTATCAGAAGTGCTAATGAGACAGAGAATTGTCTGCAACTGAATTCTCTATCCAGAATAGTAACCATCAAAGCCACTAAATCCCCACTCTGCATTGGGCAGCTGGCTGCTAATATTCGCTTCTGTTGCCCTGATTAACTTTGGAGAGCTCGGAAGCATATCGACATTTCTAAGCTTTGCAGAGTCTTTTTTTGTGTGTTTACTTCAGCTGTACTTTGAGCAGCATCCCCAGGCTCGATTGGTTCATTTATTAAAATGAAACTCACAGTGGAGTACCTCAATTGAACGACAGAGCTCCCGATAAATATAAAGTGTTCGTCACTTATGGGTGCTTCTGAATTCTTTGCTCTGTGACCAGAGGTTCTACAAAGGTACGCAGCGAATATCTGTTAGTTTAGGTTCAAGTGAGACATTTGATACCTAGAGAAAAATAAGCAGAAAGTTGAATGAAGCAGTAGTCACATTTCTGAGGAATGAAGTCAGTAGATTGCAAGTGACAGGTTCAATTACTGGCCTGTGGACCAGTGACGCATCTGCCTTAAACTCTGAGAAATGGGCAGTGGGAAAAGGATGAATAACTCTTAAGATTTGAAGAAAATATGTAACCACTCAGGCAGAAAATTAGCAATTACATTTCGTGCCATCAGTAATAACTATTTCAACAAAGATCTTAGGTTAACGTCAGACTGTGTGACAGTATATCAACCACTACACCTGTGTTCAATCAGCAGCCACATCCCTCAACGTGATACTGGGCTGTTTAGTTCAAACGTAGCTTGTTCGGTGATAAGCAAGATGGCCGACATATGTTACAAAAGTATTCAAAAGCAATTTATTTCACAGTCTTTATGCCAGCTGGTGAAAAGAGAAAGTTTCTGAAAAATTTGAGATGTTGTAATTTGTCTTTTGGGGTATTTCTTTTTGATATTTTCTTCTCTTCTCAGGGACTGGAAAATCTAGATCAATGTGAGGTAACCATAGGAGATAGAATAAAATACTGGGACCATCATTTTGCAGTATAATTTACATGTCAATTAAGTATCTAAATTCGCAAATATTGCTTCCTTGTAAAAGACAGTAAATAATTGATAAATGACTGATTTAATCTAACAGATCTCTAGAAATCTGTAGTCTAATATATGTAATTCAATTGAGTCTTTAACCTTCTGAATGGCATGAACTCAAAGTTAGCTTTTATCTCATATTTAAGCTTCATCTTCCATTCATAGTTAACAGACATAGGTGCGAAACCATTCTGTTTTTATGAAGCCATCACCTTCATCATACTGGCAACAGAACAGAGTAGTGTAAGAAATGATGAGCGCATTCTCCCGTCTGCTTAAGGGGAGGGGTTCATGCTAAAAACCTCCCAAGATTTATGTTTGTAGGTGATACTTCCCAAGTGCTTAGTACAGTGCTCTGCACACAGTAAGTGCTGAATAAATACAATTGAATGAATGAATTAATTTCATGCCCTTGTTCTGCATTCTGTGCTGAGGCTCTAAACAGTGCCCTTGTGTCGGGCATGGTACCAAGGTGCAGACATTTGGGGAGGGGACAAGAGCGGATGCCACAGGCAACTGTACCATCACTGAAGCAGCTTCCAGGATGTGTCCTTGCATACTACGTTCAAGAAGCCTCTACCTTAAGAACACATTGCTAAAGGTAGGGCCAGAATTGCTAACTAGTCAGTGCTCTATCCAATTGTTTCAGGAATAGAAGAATTAGAAAACAATCAAGAAAGCTTGTGGAAGATTCATAGAGAGAGTCTGTCAACACTAGGAGAGAAGCAGCATAGCCTAATGGAAAGATCACAGGACTGGGATTCAGGAGACTTGCTTGCTGTGTGACTTTGGCCAAGTGACTTAACTTCTTTGTGCCTCAGTTTCCTCTTCTCCCTCCCCATTAGGCTGTGACCCCCTTGTGGACCACAGACTATTGATTATCTTGTATTCCCCCCAGTGCTTGGCACATAATAAGCACTTATAATACCATAATAATAATAATAATGATAGGGTATTAAGATCCACACCAAATTGGCAGTCTATAAAACTACTGTGGTTTTCAACCTTTCACTTATATGCGAGACCTACTTTAGAAGACATAGAGTTTCTTGAGCCATTTCACCAACACCATCTGCAAACCGTATTCAACATCAAATGGCAGAATAAGATTACCAATAACAGGGTACAGAGCACAGTCAATTCACCAAATTTTTCCCAAGACTTCAAGGCTTTATTTTCCTCCATGCTCATTTAACTCCCTGGTAATAAGTTAGGAAGAAGGGACAAATTTATTGAGAAGAAGCCTGGCCTAGTGGAAAGAGCACTGGCCTGAGAATCAGAGGCCCTGAGTTCTAATCCCGACTCTGCCAGTCGTCTGCTGTGGTATCTTGGGCAAATCATTTCTCTGTGCCTCAGTTACCTCATCTGTAAAATAGGGATTAAGATCATGAGCCTTATGTGGGACAGGGACTGTATACAGCCTGATTATCTTTATCTACCCAAGCACTTAGCACACTGCCTGGCCCCGAGAAAACGTTGAACAAATATCATTAGAAAAAGGAGGTGGGGAGAGGTGCCTTTTCAAATTTATGGGCACATAAAGGGCACAATAATTAATGTGCTCTCTTCCTTCTCTTATCTTCTCCCTTAGTCCATGAACAGGATTCATTCTGGAGCTGAGGAAGTGGCCTGATTGATTGGGGAACTCTAAACTTCCTGGGGAACAATCGAAAAGAAGCTTTTGTTTGTTCATCCACCTGATCTTGTTGCCATTTTGAAGGCAGCTGAATTTAAAGGGATGAATTGTCTACTAGCAGTATTGTACTCTCCCAAGCATGTAGTACGTTTTGCACAGATTAAGTGCTCAATAAATACCACTTATTGATAACTGAAAAAGACATATATTCCTTTGTCATGTTGTCGATCAGCAATGTAAGAGCTTTCCAAATAATGCCGAGTACAGCCAAATCATTCAATCATTCATTGTTTTCATCACTTGGAGGGTAAACAGAAATATTCCTTAGACTTTTTGAGCATTTTGTCTGGAAAAAAGAAATGGCCACTAGCCCACAGGGATTAATATGGCAGTGGGTCAGAGCTCAGGTAGCAGAACTACTTTTTTGCCTCCCTGCCGAAGGCAGAAAAAGAGCATTGTTGAGGGATGCTAAGGTGTTTAGTCAGATAATGGAAGAGATCTACACTGTAAGCTCATTGTGGGCAGGGAATGCGTCTGTTTTTTTATTATACTCTATTCTCCCAAGTACTTAGTACAGCGCTTTGCAAAAAGTAAGCACTCAATAAATACGACTGAATAAATTAATTATTCTGCAGTATCCCCAGTTTGAGAACATGTCAAACACTAAGCATACAGAAGGGTCTAGAGTCTGCATATTAATATCTTCAGAGTCACAAAATAGTAAATACAAATAGGTCTGTCTCTTGGGCTTCTGGGAAATTTTGTCTTAAGCTCAACTGCATTGTGAAAACCCCAAGGGAAATAGGGGAAGGTTAAAGTTACATGAAAAACAAAAGATAATTTCATTAATTTAACCTTTAGCAGTACCACAGAAGAGTTTTCCATTATGAGAGAGAAAAAGAGAGAAATGAAGATTTTTATTTGCAACCAGTTGGAGGGAATAATTGCTCTATTTAGGAAACCTTGGTGAGAATCATTTTTTAAAAAATGTATGGTGTCATTCCAGCAGTGCATTCAATTAAAATTACATTTAAATTAAGATACTGAAATGGAAAAACAGCAGCTGTGCTATCGAAGGCAAATATCTAGCAAATCTATCCCTATGCTATTGCCTTCAGTTTGGTTTTCCAATTGGCAAATAATGATTTTCTCTCCAAAAATTTGTCACTTCAATTATCTTTGTCCAGAAGTTTAGGAACAAGCCACTGTGTAATACACTTTCAATGCGAGCATAATTTTGGTGCTTTCATAAACCTTGTACACTTTTCCAGAAACTCTAATAGAATTTCTATTTAAAAAAAAAGAGTTTTCTTCATCTTTATTTTTGGAAACTGCTGTGTTTGCAACACTTGCCTTCCCTGTTTGTGATCTAGCAATCATCTTAAACTGCAACATATTTTATGCTATAAATAAAAGAAATGAAAATCGATAGCATGTATTCCATAGGAAGGCATTTTTAGAAAGCCACAACAAACTATAAACTATGGCAGCATTTAAGCCTTCTATTAACTAGTGTGGGTTAAGGATACACTGGATGAAATGGAAGGAAGAAAAATATCTGACCTAGGTGAATATGATTAATCCTTTGGGGAAATATGTTTTTTCATTTGCAGATGAGCCTTCATAATCTTACCAGATACACTTAATCACCTCTCCTACCAACTAGGTCAAGAAAAGTAAAATGATCGGGGCGTTTTCAGTCATTTGTGGTTTCTCAGTCAGCAAGAAGGCATGGTGGATGGTTTGCTGAAACAACAGCTACTGCATCTCAGTTTTTGTTCATCATCCACCGTGCCTGTCATCTTTGAAATTTCTTCTTTTATATCTCAGTTTCCCTGGGTGTAAATTGAGGCTAATACTGCTGATCTACCTGACAGGATTGCTGTAAAAATTAATGAGATATAGATTTTCAAATACTCTGAACTCTTTGGGAGAAAGATGCTATGAACCAAGTATTAATATGATTTTTATTATTGGCGTCAGAGACTAAGTGAGGATTAACCCACTAAGAACTTCTCCAACCCCCATATGAATAATAACTGCACTTCTCTTTGCCTTAAGTGCTTTTTTGCAACTGAGTTCTGAAGCTGAACCAAATGCCTTTTGGGAATTTGATGTTGGAAATAAGTATCGGTAGTTTTGAGTAAGCAATTATTTTGTGAAAATGGATGAGAAGAAATAGTAACACTAGTTTGAAGTATTACATACTTTATATTGGACATTTTGTAATTTTAGTGCATACATGTCCCTTTAATCTTGATACATATTTCTGGGACAAAGTGAAGTTCTCTCTCCCTCCACCTTTCCTGTGCATCCCTGCCCTGGACAGATACACACATACACACAAAGGAAATAGAGATGGTTCAAAATAATTGAACAATTTAACTGCTTTTTAGGGTTTTTTTAAATCAAAAATATCTCTACTGAATCATTACTAGATTTGTAAGAAAGGGGAAAAAAGTAATATGAAAAAACGGGAAGCTAATTCTTGTTCTGAATATAGATTTCTTGCTATTTCCCAAAATAAGGCCAAAAGGCTTTATTCAGTAGTTGAGATCCCTGAGGAGCTCATTGAGATACCTGAAGAGAGGTGATCACAATGCAATAATTCAATTCTTTAAAACCTTCAGGAGGAGAGTGGTATGTGTGTAAGAGGTATGAATTAGGTGGATTGGAAATTTGCTAGATCTCAATCAGGACTGGCTACGGGGTGAGATGAACTAAGCCACACTGCTTCTCGCCATTTGTCATGCTGTGCATGAGAAGAGAGTAAACCTACCTCCACTTTACCATATCTTAAATTGACCCCACCCTGCTGAGTCAAAAGCCTGGGTTTGGTGTGAGAGGAGAGGAGAGAGGGAGGAGAGAAAGGGACAAAGCAAAAAAGAAGACCAGACTAAGAATAGAAACCTGTGGGTCTGATTGCTGCTACAAACTGCCGTATCTAATAGATCATCAGCCAGGAGGAGAAAAGTTTTTGAAATCTATATACAAGACTCAAAAACCCAAGAGTTTTAGTGATTAGCAACGTCCTTTTGATCTCTAGACACTATGACTTCAATGTCAATTCAATAGGTATGATGACTGCAAAATGTATGGAGGGGCAAACATGAAGAAGTATTTGATTATTTCAGACTATGACCTCAATTTGATTTCCAAAGTTTCTCTTTTCATTCAGTCCAAAGGTTTTCCATTTTTCTGTGGCAAAGTTCATCAGTTATTTGCTCCTTGGTTATCTCCAGATAAAAATTCTAAGAAAGGTATTATTTGAAGTCACTGTGTGTTTGCTGTCTGTCGGTTTCACTGACCTCTTCACTCTGCTGCCTAGAGTGTTTTTCTGAAAAATCGCTGAGTCCAAATCTGCCACTCAAAAACCTCCAATGGTTGTCTGTCCATCCACTTGCAAATCAGGTATCCCTTATTAATGGATTTAGGGCACTCAGTCAGTTTTCTCCCTCTTACCTTACCTCATTGATCTCTTACTGCAACCTAGCTCACACACTTCGCTCCTCTAATGCCAACCTACTCTCCGTACCTCGATCTCATCTATCTTATTGCTGCCCCCCTTGCGCACATCGTCCCTCAGAACCACAATTCCCTCCCCCTTCATATTTGACATACCACCACTTCCTCCACTTTCAAAACTTTCCTAAAATCACATCTCCTCCACGAGCCCTTCCCTGAGTAAGCCTTCATTTCCTTTCTGTGTCGACCATGAACTTAGCTGTGTACTCCTTAAGCACTTTGATATTCACCCTATCCCCACAGTTTTTATGGACATATTTGAATACTGTGCTGTTTTGCCATTCTGTAATTCACTTTATTGTCTGTCTTCCCCTGTATACCTTAAGTTCCTTTTGGGTAGGGATGGCGTTTACTAACTTTATTGTATTGGTACTATGCTCTGCACACGGTAAGTGCTCAATAGATACTATCGATTGATTAATTTTAAAAAAGGAGTTTTGAAATCAAGGAAAAAAAACCTCCTTGTTTTTGGGAAATCACTCTCCACCTGTTTACTGCCCCAAGTACCACACTTTTGTATTTCATATAGTTGGACAGAAGAGAGCTCTTGGCTAGTTCAATCACAACCGATATTGGTTGACTAAAATTTGGAGCTCTATGGGACTTCAGTATCAATTGATGGTATTTACCAAGACCCTATGATGAAATCTTCTGTTGAGAATGCCATCTGAGCTTTGTTCTAGGGCCGAGCACTTTCACAAAGGAATTGATTCTAGTGCCAGTAGTTTGCCCAGTACCACACACTCTCCATCCTTGCCACTTTTATTCGCATGAAGGCACAGAGTTCAGTTAATGAGTAGGCAGGTGAAGTGCAACACACTACAAAGTGCACACCTAGGTCTTTGACACACAAGGCCCATTTATAGCTGCAGTGACAACACTGTAGTTCTTCTTTCCTCTAGATACGAATTCAAAATTTCAAAATTTCGAACTTGCGGTTTACTCGGGAAATTACCCCTGAATCTTTATGGTCATCATGAGTACCAGAATAATTCTAAGCGGGTCTGATTTCCAGGTTTTCAATCTCAAAGTTTCAGCTAGTGATAGAATGAAGCATTCTATCTACCCAAAGGACACTGGACACCTGCTTGATTGTTCTGAGCTGATTTTATACTATCTGAATCCAGTTCATGATCTTGATCTAAGGTTCAAAAATACGCAACACCACAATACAGAAAGAAATCGACTATTAACTAATCTAATTCAAGCATCAGCAACATGGATTGTCTTCAGAGACCTATGAAAGTAAAGAAAAAACTTAATAGCATGTTGAGTAATAAAGGATCTATAGTTATGGTAGCCAAATATTTCTATTTACTCTCATCTCTTTAAAACTGTGAGCCCCATGTGGGACAACCTGATTACCTTGTATGCCCCCCAGTGCATAGAACAGTGCTTGGTACATAGTAAGCACTTAACAAATACCATTATTATTCAGTGCTTAGAACAGTGCTTGGCACATAGTAAGTTCTTAAATACCAACATTATTATTATTATTATTATTAAAACATTAACGTTTTCTTCCAAGACAAGGTCATAGTTTTTTCCTAATGAACTGTAATTTCATTGCAAGCTTACTGTTAAGTAGGTAAACGAGTTGTTGTATGTTTTGTTTTAACCCTTTTAGAGCTGTGAGTTCAAGGGTCGAAGTTTAAAGAATTCCCATCCAGGACTGGAGGAATGTCCTAGATGAAGAGATTCTGGTTATATCACTCGGAAGGGATAAGCAATAGGGTTACCCTGGGAAACAGACACATGACAATTGCTGGGAAAAAACTGCACCAAAGAAATGTTCAGGAAAATGGACATCCTACCAAGTTTGTACCAGGATAGAGATTCAGGGCAACATCTTTTGGCAGGAGGTCAACATTTTATTCACTCAGTAGTGTTATTGTGTGTCTACTTTATGACCAGCACTAAGAGGAGGCAAATGGTACAAGGCCATTCAGAGATCAGGTTTATTGTACATTACTCTGCACAGATTCAGCACTAAATAAGTACTATTTATTAGTACAAGGGTAGTTATTCTACAGGGGTTGGGAATGCACATGGAAGGAAAGATTAAAATAATTAAAACCTGCAATACATAACTGCTAAAGTATTAGCTTCCAAACATTTCACCACTTTGGGAGAATGAACAAAGTTGAACAGTTACCAATTTTTTTCAGGTTTGAAATGTTTTCCTGCTTTGCTTTCTTCCTGTCCTGCTCTGTTGAGGCAGGCCAGACCTTGGGCAAGTCACTTAACCTCTCTGTGCCTCAGTTACCTCATCTGTAGAATGGGGGTCAAGACTGTGTAGTCACTGTGGGACATGGACTGTGTCTAACCTGATTATCCCGTGTCTACTCCAGTGCTTAGTACAGTGCCTGTTACGTAGTAAGTACTTGACAAACACCATAAAACAAGATAGGGACTGGTGTTATGTGCCTCCATAGATTTAGCATTTGTCTACATGGGCCTTTGCCAGTTTCCTTCCAAACAGAATTTGTTGTGCCTCATGAACAATTGGGGAAAATAGATATATTTCCTCTGGAAAAGAATCTTCATGAAACAAAGCATTTTGTCCCAGTGCACACTTAGCTCTCTGATGAATGGCGGAGCAGGATAGAACCCACAACGTCTGACTCCCAAGGCCTTGCTCTCTCCACTAAGCCAGAGAAGCAGCATGGCTCAATGGAAAGAGCACGGGCGTTGGAGTCAGAGGTCACGGGTTCAAATCCCAGCTCCGCCAACTGTCAGCTGTGTGACTTTGGGCAAGTCACTTAACTTCTCTGTGCCTCAGTTCCCTCATCTGTAAAAAGGGGATTAAGACTGTGAGCCCCCTGTGGGACAACTTGATCACCTTGTAACCTCCCCAGTGTTTAGAACAGTGCTTTGCACATATAAGCACTTAATAAATGCCATTATTATTATTATTTACTTTCATCCTCAAACTGAATATTTGGATTAGCCACTGACCAAATAAGCGTTTTGATATCTTTTTCAAAAACTCCTAAATTTCCTGAAATAATGAATTCTGGGTTGCAGAACCTTTCCAGATGCAGTTAAATCATTGATTTTATGGTATATATGTAAACTATCAGAATCAATCTCATCTCATTGCCTTTCCTCTTCAAATTTACCTTGGCAATTTCAATTTAATGTTTTATAGCTATTTGTCTGCTCTCTTATTTATTCTTTACATGTTCAGTCACTCAATCCAAATGTATTTTTGATATTTTGAATGTCCCAGAATTCATTATTCAATTTTTTCTCATGATAATTGGTATTTGAAATAAATATTTTCCAAATAGGTTGTCCTTTCCTCACGTTATATGATAATGCAATCAAAGAACCTATCATTATTGGTGGCTATCAGATGTCAAAGTGTTTCTAGAACTTCTCTAGTGTTACTTCTCACAAACACTTAGCACCTTCAAGAACATAATAGAGTACCTTCATTAGGCAAACAGAACTATTTTTTTTTTGATGTGATCAGTCCTTAAGAATGAGAAGGTTAAGCTACTATAGGTATACTGGCTTGATTGGAAAACCTTTCTAGGGGAAAAAAAAAACTAACACTTTTGCATTTTTTAGTTTAGAAAACAAGCCAGCCAAAACCAGATCATTGGTTTCTGTTCAAAGTGAATGAGGATCTCATATTTTCTGCTAAATCTTTCCATTTTGACTGAAGACACGGGTGGTCCAATAAATTGTATTCAAAGTTTCCCAAACTAGGATAGGTGAGGGTGTGGGGAGTGAGTGTGTGTGCGTGTGTGAGTGTGTTTATTAAAAAATCTTGGATATGCATGCCCAGGTTATTGGAGGATATAATATTAGTAATGGAGGTTGATACTATTGAACTATATTTACAAAGTAGGTGAAGGATTATCATCATACAGAGCCCACTATTGGGTAGGGACTGTCTCTATATGTTGCCAACTTGTACTTCCCAAGCGCTTAGTACAGTGCTCTGCACACAGTAAGCGCTCAATAAATACGATTGATGATGATGATGATGATGATAAAGTTTATGCAAATGTTGTTAACATTGATTCAGAGATAATGCATTCCAAACTTCTACCTCCTCAGATTGGACTCCTCAGAGAAGCAGCATGGCTCAGTAGAAAGAGCCCGGGCTTTGGAGTCAGAGGTCATGGATTCAAATCCTGACTCCACCAATTGTCAGCCGTGTGACCTTGGGCAAGTCACTTAACTTCTCTGGGCCTCAGTTATCTCATCTGTAAAATGGGGATTAAGACTGTGAGCCCCCCGTGGGACAACCCGATCGCCTTGTAACCTCCCCAGCACTTAGAACAGTGCTTTGCACCTAGTAAGCACTTAATAAATGCCATCATTAACTGTTCAAATTATTTTCCTTGTAAGTTTGAATTCATTTTTAAACTCTTACATAGTTCAATGACTGAAAACTAATATATTAATGGAGGTGATAGAAGCAGTGATCAGCATTATTTTAATAATAATAATAATAATAATTATGGTATTTGTTAAGTGCTTACTATGTACCAAGCACTGTTCTAAGCACTAGGGTAGATACAGGGTAATCAGATTGTCCCATGTGTGGCTCACATTTTTTAATCCCCATTTTACATATGAGGTAGCTGAGGCTTAGAGAAGTGAAGTGGCTTGCCCAAGGTCACACAGCAGACATGTGGCGGGGCCGGGATTAGAACCCACATCCTCTGACTCTCAAGCCTGGGCTCTTTCCACTGAGCCATCTAGCCACAGTTGAAATTGAATACTAAGAGCAGTGAACCAAAGGCAACCACACTGTTCAGAAGCAGGAAAAGGTAATTTAACAATTAAATATGGCCAAAAGTGACCTAGTGAAAATGGCAAAAAATCAGATGTTTTCTCAAAGCAACTCTGTGCTATACCACGTTGATGACATGGGGATTACGTGAATTTGATTTGTAAGTGGTAGGAATGGGAACCTAATAATTTGTCATTCTGGAAATGAGTACCTGCACTCTCTGATAGACTCCAAGTTCTTTTAAAGTTCTCAGATCAAGCAAAATTCCAAGTATAATACTAATGGGATTGACTAGCTACCCACTGAATGCAGCATGCTCTACTAAGTGCTGAGGAAGTACAAAATAAGCAAATGACATGTTCCTTGTCCAGAAGGAGCTTCAGGCATTGAGCACTTACTGTGCACAGAGCACTGAATTAAGCATTTGGGACAATACAATAAAGTTGACAGACATGATACCTTCCTTTGAAGACCTTACAATCTAATGGGGGAGGTAGCCATTGAAATAAATTGCAAGTAAAGGAAGTAACAAAGTATAAAGATATATGCGTAAGTGCTGTTGGGATGGAGCTTGCGCATTAGTGGGGGAAGCAGCCATAAGTACTCATAAACAGAGTTATCAAAATTAATAACTGGTGTTGCAAGACTGCAAATATTTTCAGTGAAAGCTGGATCCAGAGATTTTGAAGCATTCGGAGCAGACAGAGATTTAGTGTAGTACACAAGGAGAGGAAATATCAAAAGTTCAATCGGATCCAAATGCTTGCCCTCCACTAGATATATATGTTTCAGTACACAAATTGAATTTACAGGAAAGCAAACTTCTGTAAGAGCACAGAATAATTTCTAAAGACATCTGAGTTCGGGTACTCAAGTCATCATGTGAAGAGGGCCACCTGCATGACTGTCAGACAATGACTCAAAGGACAGGAAGAGGCTATGTTGTCAACTTGTACTTCCCAAGCGCTTAGTACAGTGCTCAGCACACAGTAAGCGCTCAATAAATACGATTGATGATGATGATGAAGAGGCTCCTCTCTTAAGGTAGTTTTAAAACTCTCTCTTCTTTCCTGATTGTGTCTCTTTTCCAAAGAATTCTGGGAAATAGCTGTTTCTGGCCACTGGGAAATGTAGTTCCTAGGATATAGGTACGGCAAGAATAAAGTTTCCTACTTCCACCTCCAATAGGTTTTCTTTTTTAATGGTATTTGTTAAGTGCTTACTATGGTCCAAGAAATGTACTAGCCTTGGAGTGGCTACAAGGTAATCATGTTGGCCACAGTCCATGTCCCACGTTTGGCTCACAGTCGTAATCCCCATTTTACAGAGGAGGTAACTGAGGCACAGAGAAGTCAAGTAACTTGCCCAAGGTCACACAGCAGACAAGTGGTAGAGCCAGAATTAGAATCCAGGTCCTTCTGACTCCTAGGCCTGGGCTCCACCCATTAGGTTACACTGCTTCTCTATAGTGACCTGCCATGGGCACATTTAGGGTCTGTCAATATTCTAGTGGAAGAGGAGCAAGACTTTGTACATTTCTTTTCTAAAGGCTAAGTTTCTGCTTTAGGATTTTCTCCATAAAATTTCTCCGCTAGGGAAAATCCGCAAGACCATTATCTGAGGGGTTGCTATCTTTATGAAAAACCATGGAAAATGTCCTATCCCTGAATTTGCCTCTGTTTGAGGATCATAAAGTCTCTACCCTCAACCTCCTGCCATCCCCACGTTAATTGCTGTCAATGGGAATTGGTTGTGCTTTTTTTCAATAAAAGACCATATCCAATTTTTATTTTTGCTCTTTGTGAGTCACATACCCCTTAGCCGTAAGTGCACAGAAGAGTGCAACAAAAACCTTTTTTTAAAGCACCTGAAGTCACAAACAAGACGTAAATTTTAGAAATTGCAACTTTTGATATGTTCCTTGGAACATATAACAGAGCATTCCTTAAACTTGAGTTAATTAATGTCAACAATTATGAGCTTTGAAAAGTCCTTCAAATAAATTAATCCAGGTTAAACTCACTTTGAATCCATTTCTTCAAGCCTACCTTTAATCAGATAAGGTTCTTTCTCACAGCTAAGTCTTTTCCCTTCTCACATTGAATCAATCACTATATAGAGATTTCATCAAGTCATCTATATACTATCCACATAATTATGTACACGAGGCAGAAGACAGAGTTAAAAAGAGCAGGGAAAAAATAGAAAGTTGCAAGACATAGGATGGATATGAAGGGTGAAGGAAGTGAAACAATTTCATCAACAAATTCCCAATTCTCAAACTTAATAGTGTACTATTGCGATTTTGTGGATACTATTGAAATTAGAATGCCTTGGGAATCCAATTAAATCCACAAACAAATCAGAAAAGCCATTAGTAATGGACAAGTCTTGGACTCCAAAATACTTTCTTATTAATCTCTAATGAGAAATTGTCAGGAGGAACTGTGCATTGTTTTGAATTAGACTTCCATGTCATTTTTAAAATACTAACCCCACACAAAATAAATTTAATCTCTAAAGAGGTTCCAATCTTGGGAAATTAATCTTTTGCTTCTGACAGTTGCGATTTTGCCACACCACGAGTTAGAATGTTTGAATTTGGAGTTAATATATAATGTATTCAAAGATATGACTGGCCTCCTGAAAAGTAACCTCTGATACAATCTATGACAATTAGAAATAATAATGTGACCTGGGAGGTAATCATTCAGGTCATCATTCCTCACTGGGCCTCTCTTAGATCTCTCCTGCTTCTCACCCCTTACTTGTGCCTTCTTCCTTCCTGAACTCCCTTCCCCTTCAAACTTTCCAGACCAGTTTGCCCCAACTTCTCAACCCTTCTGAAATCTCACCACCTCCAGGAGGCTTTCTCAGATTCATGTGTTTTCTCCCCAAGATATATTTTCTGAACATCTCAGCACTTTTTTGAGCTAGAGAAGCATGGCTTAGTTGAAAGGGAATGAGCTTGGGAGTCAGAGGATGTGGGTTCTAATCCCGGCACTTGTCTCTGTATGACCTTGGGCAAGCCGCTTAACTTCTCTGTGCCTCAGTTACCTCGTCTGTAAAATGGGGATTAAGACTGTGAGCCCCATGTGGGACAATCTGATTACTTTGTATCTACCCCAGTGCTTGGCACATAGAAAGTGCTTAACATATGCACCCACAATCACAGGAATGGGCATATCAGTGCAGCATTTTCCCAGGATCTAGTCTTCAAAAACTATGAAGATCTTGATTTACAGGATAGAAAATGGCAGCGAGCTACCATTAGCTGGCAGGGATGGTGGCTGTTGATATGGAACTAGCTGGCAGGTCTTGCGGCAGACTCCATACTGAGATACCTGCTGCCATAAATAGCAAGGAATGTGTCTGTTGTTGTGCTGTACTCTCCCAAACACTTAGTACATTCATTCATTCAATAGTATTTATTGAGTGCTTACTGTGTGCAGAGCACTGTACTAGGCGCTTGTCTATATGTTGGCAACATATAGAGATGGCCTCTACCCAACAACGGGCTCACCTAGACTGTGAAGGGGGAGACAGACAACAAAACAAAACATGTAGACAGGTGTCAAAATCATCAGAACAAATAGAATTAAAGCTATATGCACATCATTAACAAAATAAATAGAATAGTAAATGTGTACTAGTAAAACAAATACAGCAATAAATCTGTACAAATAGGTACAAGTGCTGTGGGGAGGGGAAGGAGGTAGGGCGGGGGGGATGGGGAGGAGGAGAGGCAAAAAGGGGGCTCGGTCTGGGAAGGCCTCCTGAAGGAGGTGAGCTCTCAGTAGGGCTTTGAAGAGAGGAAGAGAGCTAGCTTGGCGGATGTGCAGAGGGAGGGCATTCCAGGCCAATGAAAGGACGTGGGCCGGGGGCCGACAGCAGGACAGGCGAGAATGAGGCACAGTGAGGAGGTTAGTGGCAGAGGAGCGGAGGGTGTGGGCTGGGCTGTAGAAGGAGAGAAGGGAGGTGAGATAGGAGGGGGCAAGGTGATGGAGATCCTTGAAGCTGAGAGTGAGGAGTGTTCTGCACACAGTACAGTGTTCTGCACACAGTAAGTGTTCGATATGTATGACTGATTGAGTGATTAAATGAAGAAGCGGTGGCTCAGTGGTAGTGGCATTGAAATAATTCTCCCTACCTTAAGATGCTATTCCCTCTCAGGGTCGCACCTGGAGATTTTTCAGTACTCTACCAGTCTTGACTATGGGAGGGAGAGTCAAGCAAAGGATTCCATTCCTAACTTGGGCAGCGGCTGGTGAGTGGAAGGTGACCCGCTACAAGTCAAACCTCACCTGTGCTGGGTAGCAGTGGTACGGGAGAGAGTCGAGGCTGGAGACAGACTCAAGTTTACTGTGTGGAAGGAGGCAATGGTAAACGACTTCCATATTTTTACCAAGGAAACACTATTGGATTCCCCTACCAGAAGGAATGCAGATGGAGGTGGGGCATTCTGGAAGAGATGTGTCCATGGCGTTGCTATGGGTCGGAGACGACTCGACAGCATAAGACAACAATAAGATGCCAGAGTGCACATTGAAATAACTTTGAAATTTTTTTTGAAGTACTATACAAATTAAAGACATTATCAGCAACAAGTAAGTTTCTGGGGACTACTAAAATTAACTTTAAAGAGAAATGTGAATGTGGGGCAGTATGAACACAACTCAAGTGCTATTAGCCACAGTGTATGACACATTAGAGGGATGGAAGGGATTATAAAAATGCTAATCCCACTTCAAAATTCTTTGTTGGAGAAAGTTTTCATGCTGTTTTCATATTCATCTCTCACTTCTTTTGCTCTCCCTTTTCAGAAGTTATGCTTTCATTGTCTGAAAATAAATTCCTTTCTGTCCTCTACAAAATAAAAAAAGTCCAAAAGGAATTTCAGGTTTCCTGAATTTCAGATGTTATCTACCAATCTCGGTAGAGAATTCAAGAGAATAAATACATTCCTCAGAATTCAACTCCAAAGGGGCATTTGGCATAAGATGTAATAAATGAACACTTTACTCCCATGAGCCTTAGAACAATTCTACCTGAATATGGTAAAATGGTGGATTGAAAACAGCTATTTGTGAAAGGCTGTGCTGAAGTTTCCTTATAGAAAGATACTGGGCATTTCATTGCATTTTTCCTATTACTACTACTACTACCAGTGCTTAGAACATTGCTTTGCACATAGCAAGCGCTTAACAAATACCATCATTATTATTACCACCACCTGCAATGCTTAGCATATAGCTCATCTGTACAGGACCTCGGATGTAGCCCCGCACTGAATGCATGCGTGGCTGAGAAGCAGCGTGGCTCAGTGGCAAGATCCCAGGCTTGGGAGTCAGAGTTTGTGGGTTCTAATCTCGCTCTGCTACTTGTCTGCTGTGTGACCTTGGGCAAGTCACTTAACTTCTCTGGGCCTCAGTTACCTCATCTGTAAAATGGGGATTAAAAGTGTGAGCCCCACATGGGACAACCTGAATACCCTGTACCTACCCCAGTGCTTGGCACATAGTAAGCGCTTAACAAATACCATCATTATTATTATTATATTTGCTGTTGGCAATGGAACCCAGTTCTATGAAGTGGAGGATCCTTTCTTCCCAGGAAAAGTCTGCTGCCCCTACCATTTTCTATATTATTGTTCTGTGCACATCTCCTGACCCCTCAGAAACTCTCACTGGACTGTGTGACCATCCATTTCTGCATCAAGTAGAAACCCCTCAGCATTGACTTAAAAATTCTCAATCAGGTCTCTCTCTCCTACCTATCCTCTCTCCCCTCTCACTTCAACCCAGACTCCACATTTTGCTTCTTTAACACCAGTCTACTTACTGTGCCTGAATTTATTCTCTCTTGCCATCGTCCCCTTGCTCAAGTCCTCTCACCCTCCTGGAACTCCAACCCCCTTCATATCCAGAAGAACACCATTCTCTCCATCTTCAAAGCCCTACTACAACAATATTCCTCCAAGAAGCCTTCTCTGAGTAACCTCTCATCTCCTCACAACTAGTCTCCCTCTGTCTGCATCATCTATGCACTTGTAATCGTAGTCAATTATTTTGATACTCACTGCACCTTCACCCTTAGAGCACTTAATGTATAGATTCTTATACTCTGTTGCTTCACCTACCTGTAATTTATTTCATTTTCTATCTCCTCATCGACTGGGATTATGTCTACCAACTCTATTTTACTCTCCAAAACCCTTAGCACAGTATTCTACACAGAGTAAATGCTAAATACATACCATTTATCGATTCACTGTAGCTGCTTTTGGGAGAATTCAATTGTATTAACCTCTGAGAGAAGACAAATTGACAATCCTTTGTGATGTCCAGTGTCTTTTAGAAATACCATGTTCTCTGGTGTTAAATACCACTTTAATGCCCCTGTCCAGGGAATAGAGCAAAGTGTTTCCTTTGCCTTTTCCACCCCTGAACCAGGTCCTTAGTTTCTTTCACTCTGAAAAGTACCAATGCCTAGTGGAAGGAGCATGTGCCTCAGAGTCAGAGGACCCATGTCCAAATCCAGGCTCTGCCACTTGTCTGCTGTGTGACCCTGGACAAGTCACTTCTCTGCACCTTGGTTTCCTCATTTGTAAAATAGGGAATAAATACCTTTCTCCCTGTGGGTCAGAGACTGAATCCAACCTGATTATCTTTATCTACACCAGTGGTTAGTACAGTGCTTTGACTGACTCTCATCAACCTCCTTCATAATAATAATAATGATAATAACTATGGTATTTGTTAAACACTTACTATGTGCCAAGCATTGTTCTAAGTTCTGGGGTAGATACAAGGTAATCAGGTTGTCCCACGTGGGGCTTGCAGCCTTAATCCCCATTTTACAGATGAGATAACTGAGGCACAGAGAAGTTATGTACCTTGCCCGAAGTCACCCAGCAGACACGTGGCAGAGTCGGGATTAGAACCCATGTCCTCTGACTCCAATGCCCAAGCTCTTTCCACTAAGCCACGCTGCTTGCCTTAGCAATAGGAGCCACAAGGTAACACTTATAACCACCCAGAAACAGCGTGGCTCAGTGGACAGAGCCCGGGCTTGGGAGCTAGAGGTCATAGGTTCTAATCCCAGCTCTGCCACTTGTCAGCTGTGTGACTTTGGGCAAGTCAGTTAACTTCTCTGGGCCTTAGTTACCTCACCTGTAAAATGGGGATTAAAACTGTGAGCCCCATGTGGGACAACCTGATCACCTTGTATCCCCCCCAGCGCTTAGAACAGTGCTTTGCACATAGTAAGTGCTTACAAATGCCAACATCATCATTATTATTAATATTATTATTATCCTCTATTTTGCTCAACTATTTAACGTGGAAAGATGTTTCTTAATTTGTATTTGATTTATATCTTGATACTTTTATGACCATTTAAAAGGAAAACAATTAAATATATTTCTGAGAACATTCAAGTTACATTTCTCAAATTCTACTTCAACAATATTCCATACATTATGGCTAATTTGAAACGCTCTTAGAATTTTCTAAGCTCTTCACAATTCTTTTGAAACCATACCAATCTTCCAGAATTGGAAAGACCTGATTAATTTGATCAACTTTCAGCGTGCTTACCCCAGCTGCCCTTGCTCACTTAAATGACTTGAACTCTCACTTCCGAGTCGAAGCCTATTCTGTTTATGTTCCACAGCACTATAGGACTTGTGGTACGGGCATCCCATAACGCCAGGAGACTTTAACACGAATTTCTCCCAAACACTCCTTAGTCTCAAGCTAAGTTTGAGTTTTCATTCCTCCCCAGGCTCAGCTGACCTAAACTCAAATTGAAGACAAATATGGAAAACTGGTAGGCCATACATTGAATGATATGCTTAAGGAAGGAAAAAAAAATACATAGAACATTAAATTTGGCTTCCATTTGTTTGAAAATATAAGTTACCTTAAGCTTGGCAAAAATAAACTGTGGTAGTCTTTCTTCTCTTACTCAACTGAGACTTAGTATTATTTACTCCATGAACAAAAAGCTATGAAATGGTCTTAGCCTACTCATCAAATGATTGCTTTTTCTCTAAGAAAGTATACAGTCACTCTATATTTACACATTTGAATGACAATTATCGTTGAAGAAAGAGCTGATGATTAGAACAAAAGAAAATTAAAGAGGCATTCCAGCTGCAGACTTAAGGATTTTAGAACATCATAAAGAAGAGTGGGACTTTAAATTCCAGGCTTTGTAACAGCTCTTAATTGGCCCAAATAAGGCATCAAGTGGCACTTACTGAAATGCAGAATGAAAAGAAAATAGTGAAGTCACTGCATGTGGTTATATGGCATATATGAAAATGGACGAAACTCAAGCAATCTCGACGATAACAATAAAGGTATTTGTTAAGTGCTTACTATATGCCAGGCACTGTACTAAGCACTGGGGAAGATACAAGATAATTGGGTTGGACACAGCCGCCGTTCCGCATAGGGCTCACGGTATTAAACCCCATTTTCCAGATGAGGTAACTGAGGCCCAGAGAAGTGAAGCGACTTGCCCAAGGTCACACAGCAGACATGTGGCAGAGCCAGAATTAGAACCCAGGTCCTTCTGACTCCCACTATAGCCACTAAGCCATGCCACTTCTCTAGGCGGGGAATCATTAAATGTCCATCATGAATAGCTACATTGTCTGACTATAGAAACTATTGACGTTTAATAGTTCAGTCTACTCTGCAGAGAAAAAAAATACCATCTATAAAGTGATTAGACTGGATTGGAAAGAGGAGAAACAATTAAATGTGATTAATAATTGAATTTGCAGATGACCGCTCTATTCTAGCAACCTTCAGAAAACACAAAGACTGATTGGCAGGTACTACAGGAATATGTACAGTACACAAACCCACTGGCCACACTGTTAATGTTACCTAACATTAACATCCATGTTAATAGCTTGAGAAACGGCATGGAAAAAACCCTCTACTGCATGAGAATTAAGGAAAGGTCATTAACTTGAGCAGTCAAATTGCATTAGATAATGAGGCCTGAGAGGAGAGAAATTCACGAATTAATAAAAGTAGCTACCAGAGCCATCAAACATCAGGTGTGGATTGGGGTAAGAACAGAATTGTCATATCAATCAGCACAGGCATTTAAAGAAGGATTACTGCTGATGGATAAAATACAATCTCTAGTGAAAAATTGGCAAGATCCTCATTTTCATGTTATTTCATGAAACAATACCTAGTGGTACTATAGTAAAGTAAGAACATAATGTTTGGGGGATATATTTAAGCACTACGTAACAAAACTGATCTATTCATTGTCACAAGAGGTCGTTAAAATACATAAGGTTTTCATATAGGGAAAGAGCAGGAAACGTTTATTATGTAAAAGCAGCACCTGTGCCAGCTAAAACGATGACACATAAGTAAACAAATCCTTCTCTTTGAGGAACAGGTTTGTCTCCACAGTTGGATCATAGTACCATTGATATAGAAGACTGCAGATTTTTTAATCTCCATGCGCATTTTAAAACATATACTGACTATGATCACTATCTAGGCAAGCATCTAGAACAAGGGACTAAAAGACCAATGGTTCTATAGAGGTTACCAATATCTACTGTTCTGAGAAAAAAGTATAAAGCTTCTACACTTGTTCAAAGGAACCAGAATTCAGTTGTGAGGCCGTCCATAAGAAATTATCAAAAAAAAAAAAAGTGAAATAACTACAATCTCATCATCTAGTTCCCAAAACAAGACAAAACTGAACAAAAGTAAAATATGATTTCTGGTCATGTTCTACTCTACAGCTGCTGATTTTCTAGTTGGGTGATTTTATTCCCTGGGGTCTTCAAGAATTTTAACTTTTAGGTGAGTTTATATGCTGTTTGTTTGGCTATGGATGATCTGTCTTCAGATCTTGCCTTAGTGTACTTGATTAGCTGCTGGGACCTTATGGAAAATTCTGAGGAAGACTTTATCCTAATAGAAAAACAAAGACATAGTATGCACTATCCCCATTCCCTATAGTTTTATAAACTTTAAAAAATACTGTATAGAGGGCATATAATTCTATAAATAAGAATGCATAATTATGTTCTGCTAATTATGCATTAATTAGGGCCATGAATTATGCATACTGCAAAAACAAAAAAGGATAAACATACAAGTATCTGAAACTCAGAAAGGAGACACCATTTCCAGTGGAACATAAAGAGATGGTACATAAAGTGCCACATGAGTGACGGTACGTTTCAAGTCAAAAATATGTTTTTAAACAAAGAGGAAATTCTCAGTGAAACTCGAAACATTATTTTAGAAACAAATATTAAAGAGCATGTGAACATTTAATATTCAAGTGAATGCCGTACTCATAACGTAAGAAATATTTAAGATTTTATTTATCATAGAAATTCATTTTGATATTCATTATATAAATTATTTTTATTTTAGTGAGATGGCAGCTGAATGCTTTTTTTTAAAGCAGTTCATTGTTCAGCTCTAATACGTCACTCAAGACAATTATCAATTGTGTGGTCATCATTGTTGTCTTTAAGCCAAATGTGGAGAAGAGTCCCTTTGGCATATTCTGTTCCTTAATCATCCATTACTATGTCCTGTAATATCTAAACACTCGATGGTTTCAGGAACTTTATGTTTTAGAATGTGAAGACTAAATGCAATTATACAAGGAAACTTTAAATTTGTAACACTTTTGGATTGTAGATGTTGAAACTCTCTTCTTTGTTTGAATTTAAGTAGAACAGCTACAGAATATTTTCCAGACACCTGGCTGACTAAATCAATCATATAGGGTGATTTGCATCTCATGCTAAAGGGCACGTAATAAGTCATTGCTGGTCAGGAAAATGCATGCCACTGATACTGCAGGATCAGTAACATGGGATGATGGAGTCTTCTATCAGAAATAATGGAAAGGTTTTGGTTCTGAAACTGAGAGATGGTGTGTAGAAATTAATATGACTACCAGTGGTTTGTTTTGTTGCTGTCCCCACCTTCTAGACCGTGAGGCCGTTGTTGGGTAGGGACCGTCTCCATATGTTGCTGATTTGTACTTTCCAAGTGCTTAGTACAGTGCTCTGCACACAGTAAGCGCTCAATAAATACAATTGAATGAATGAATGAATGGTTAGTACAGCCCCACTTGAGTTCTCTTATCCCTCCAGTTGGGTTCCTGCTGGGGCAGTGGATACAATGAGCATATTGTGAGCTACAGACCAAAGTTTTTGTTTGTTTTTTTTTAAACGCAACAGCTATTTGAGGATAAAATGACAGCAGAATTGCATTGGTGCAGTTCCATGTCCTGCTAGATGGTCGCCTAGGAAGCTGCTGTGATCTTAGCCACCCCTGTTAGCCTGCTATATTTTTAAGGACTGCTCCTGGGCCTGCCCATTCTGTGCAATACCCTAGACGGGTCTTTGGTCAGAAACCTTCACCACCGACAGCATAAGCCAAACAGGCATTCCCTACTTGCATAGCTGGAACTAGAACCCAGGTCTCCTGATCTCTGCTCATTCCACTATACCAACTGCAATTGACATTTAGCACCATGGAGAAGGAAAACATCAGGAGATTTTGAAGCAACCAGAAAAATCTTCTTTTAATTTGCAATCTAAGCATCTTGTATTTTTTTAGAGTCTCTCACAATTTCAACATCTCAATTTTAACAGATGACAACTGAATTTGATGTTATTCACAAATGAAAAGTTGGAAAAAGTCAACTTATTGCAGCCTGAGACCTATTCCATTATGAACTCAGATTCATTATGTTAAAACTCATTACAAACTCTTGTACAACCTTTGGTAGTGAAATATAATGCAGTTAGAACACTATGATTCTGTAACAGTGGAAAGTCCACTCATTCTGCATTGAAAACCTGGAGAACATCAAGGTTTTTTTTCTAATAATGAAAATCTTGGATTAGGAGGAAGAGAGGATCTTCTAATTAAAATTGTTGAAGATCCTATTACTTGTTGTAAAACTAAGTTTGAGTCATCTACCTATTAAAAGTTGATGCCATTTCTTAAACACTTGCATAATGAATAGAAAATAAAATGATGGATGTTGAAGTGAAGCACTCTGGAAGAGGTAATTTTATCAGGCTGTATAAAGGTTTCTAAGACCAGTTTTGTGTCAGTGCTGCTTCAAAATAGCATATTCATTTTCGTTAGACTCAAGTACCCTAGATCCAAGAAAAAGACACAGTTGTGCCAAGAAAGGTGAGGCCTTGTGACAAAAGGACCTCTTTTCATACCATAATTACTACAATACTTCAGAGAGCAACGATGAGTCTTTTATTACCTAGGTACCATCTTTTTAGCTAGCTTCATTTTACTGTAACCCTAGAATAGCTAGCATTATTATTTCTGATTGAATCAAGGCCAGACAGCTTCAGACAGCCTGGAACATACTCAGCTTTGAGTATTCATTTTAAGGCTGAACTATTTGAATGCAAATATGGAGCAAGTCAAAATATGAAAGGAAAATTCAGACTCCTGTCATCTTTAGAAACCTAGTTCTTCAATTGTTTAATACATCAAAATTTACTTTTATGCAATCTCTGACATCTTTCTATCCTCATTTTCCTTGCAATTCTAGCATTAGTTGTCTCTCCATTTTGTTTTTCTGCATTGTGACTCTAGTGCTGCATCATGTCTACTTTCTTTTATTCTCTTGATTTTTGAGGATAATCTTATGTCTTCTTTTCTGAATTCTTCTGAACTTGAAATTTGATGTTTGTATATCCCCATAGATTTATATTTTCATACCAGCATTGAGACTACAACTATTTCACTCTTAAGCTTTTGCTTCACGAGACTGGTGCTGTTTAGCTAGCTGTACAAGGTGGAGAGAGCATGGATGGGGACAAGGAAAACTACCTCCCCAGCCAGTTTATGACTCTTCAAACACATTGGGGAGGGAGTGTTGAACAGATTGGAAAGGGGAAGAGGACTGTCTTGACTTCAGTTCTCCCTGACTCTGGTTTAGGGACACTGATGGACCGCACTCGCCAGGCCTCTCTCCTAGCCATTTCTCACTGCTGCTTCCTGCTCTCCTCACTCCGCCAACCCCCAAGTCATGAAGAAGATTCCATGATCTTCCATGTAGTGGAAGATACAGGGCCAGGGTATGGCCTAGACTTTGTATCAGCTTCCTCACTGTTTTTGCTGGCTCCAAACTCTCCCTTCTCCACTCTATACTACACACTGCCACGTGATCATCTTTGAAATATCGCTCGTTACACATCTCTCCACTCCTCAAAATCCTACATTGGCTTCCCATTTCCCTTTCCACTGAGCAAAAATTCCTCACAGCCTCAAGGCTCTTCACCAACTCTCCCCATCTTATATATTTGCTGTCTTCATCCTCTATTCTCCAGTTAACTCTACTCATTCTTCCCAAACTTACCTTTAAATTGTAACTCGCTCAGAACTCTCACACCTCTCCTATCTCTGTCCTGGAATTCCCCCCACCCTCCATCCCAAATTTCCCTCTTCTCAAATCTTTCCAAGTCCAATTGACCTCAGCTATCCCTTCCTCTTCGTAAAGGTTATCTTCCAACAAGTCTTGCCTTCCTAATCCCAAGTGTTTAAGCCCCAAAGCCATTTCTTTCAATCAATCAATGGTATTTATTGAACATTTCCTGTGTGCAGAGCACTATACTAAGTGCTTGGGAGAGTACAATATAACAGAGTTGGTAGACATGTTTCCTGTCCACAACAAGCTTATAGTCTAGAGGGGGAGACAGGCATTGATATAAGGGTACAGAGGCAGGAAGAACCAGTCTAGACAGTCCCCTTCCCTTTAAACAATCCCTTAAGCACTCCCTCCCTATTGCGTTTAATGAAGCATAAACTTCCTGGGGAGGAGTTTCTAGCCTTTTTTATATTCATATTTATCCTCAGCGTGTATGAATCTGTGTCTGGTCTATTCATTTGTACATTTTATAATGTAATTTGATTACTCTAGTTATAAATATTTTTACATTTATCTCCCTACTGGAGTGTAAGCTCCTCGAGGGCATGGAACACATTCCTTTTTTATTTTTACTTTCCCCCACACTTAGTAAACACTATTTCTATTTCATGTTTGTCTCCCCTGTTGGAGTGTAAATTCCTAGTGTGTAAGGAATCTATCACTTTGTCATTCCATACTTCCTAAGCAACTAGTGCTGTGCCCCTCACCAAGTGGGAGCTTAATAAATGCTACTTTTATTACTGTGAGTGCTATGGAGTTGGAGACATATGCAGTGAGGTGGAGACATGGGACACTTAATATGCCATTGAATGACAATCAACAGGCAATCAAATAGAAACAAGTTGATTGCCCAAAGGTAAGTAGACCATTGACACTTTATAAATCTCTTGTTTCCAAGGGAGGTGAACGTGGGAAATATGCAGGTCCACTGGGGACCTATTTCTGCATATGCTAGTGGAACTGACTTGTCTTTTAAGGCTGACGTTCAAGCAGTAAATGTGGTAATGTCACTAAAATATAGTCGGCATCAAATTTCATCCAAAATGATGTGGAGAATGTATTCACTGGTTTTATCAAAAATGCGATATCAATTCTAGATTTATATTGAATAACAACATGAATGTGCATCTATATTGCCCTTCTTTTTAGAAACTGACACTACTGACAGTGAAATCCTATACGTGTGCACGGGTGTCCCTGAAAAGATCAATGTATGACAGCAAACCATTCCACATTATGTGCAAGTAATGATAGTTCCTTTGCTGTACTGATGTATCAGCCCCAAACAGGACCCATGTCTGCTTTCCATTCTGCTTCTTGACCCCCTGATCTTTGCAAAGCCCCCCATTTAAAGATTGCTGGCTAGTCGATCTGCTGCAGTAGTCTCCCAAGAGGTCAGTGATACGTGTCTTCATTGTAAACTGATTCACTGAAATCAGAAATAGCAAGTACAAATAGGTTGTTATAGGACTTGACCCAGAGGGGCTGTTGTAAGGTTATCGTATAGCACTTTGCAAGTTTCTCTTTGTTCCAGTTGCTTGATATTTACCCACTTTCATGATTGTTATGCCCCTTTCTGAGACTTTGTTTGCACTGATAGTTGAAGTTTAGAACATATGAGACATTAATCAACCAATGCTGGACACATCATGTGGTTGTAGTTTCCTGTCATCTTTCAGGTTCTGCTGATGGCTATTGATATAATCCTTAAAAAGTCACTATCTGGTTCTAGATGTCTCTCTCTTACTTGGGAGACAATACAGCGATGGCAAGTATGAGCTTACGCATGGCAGTTCCCTGAGCAGAACAAGAATGTTCTATTTCGCTTCCAATCTCATGTGTTCCAATCAGTTTTTTGTCATATTTTGCTACTGCTACCCACCTGTGCACCAGATTCTGCTACAGTGATCAGCTGGCCTGATTTTGGGAACTCTTGGTGGCACTAATGAGAAGCAGCATGGCCCAGTGGAAACAGCACGGGCTTTGGAGTCAGAGGTCATGGGTTCAAATCCCAGCTCCACCAACATTCAGCTGTGTGACTTTGGGCAAGTCACTTAACTTCTCTGTGCCTCAGTTACCTCATCTGTAAAATGGGGATTAAAACTGTGAGCCCCCCGGGGGACAACCTGATCACCTTGTAACCTCCCCAGCGCTTAGAACAGTGCTTTGCACATAGTAAGCACTTAACAAATACCATCATTATTATTAGTAGTATTAGCAGTATTGTTTCTACTGAATAATGCCACAGTGAAGCAGTGCATGTGCTTTGCCATATTCCATAAACCTTAGTTTATTTGTTACAATAGGTAACCTACATTTATCTCTCCCTACTAAAATTATTACAAGTATTTGATCTTGGATGGCATCAAACTAGAGCTGAGATTGATCACTGATCCAGTTGGCTATTGATGCGAGTGAAGTAGAACTTTCTCATGGAAATCCCACAGCCCACACAACTAGCTGCCAAATTGGAAGTCACAAAGTGAATCCATCAATTGCATGTAAACTAGAACAATTAGCTGATAATTTGGGTAGGTAGTTGAAAAACTGGTTTGGGAGGACAAGTGAGTTAGCCAGAATTCTGATCGCATTCAAAGAGGTTCAACTTGAAATCTGGCTCAACTTGCACATTCAAAACCAGGCTCAGAACAGAAAATTCATTCATTCAAATGAGCTCTTTTGAGCATCTTCAGGAAATAACTGCTATTTAGTCTGAACAGCCTTGTGATTTGGGAACCAATCTTCTGGATAAATGCCAAATTAACTGATAATTGCCCTAGTCTGAAACTAGCCATACTATCTAAGTACTTGAAAAGTAGAATTGTCATAATTGCAGGAATATCTACTGAAGGAAATGAATATGTGAAAATCAAAAAGTCAGCTCATTTTTTATATTCTTCAAGTCTACAGTGTGTAGGTATGTAGCGGTTTAGTTGATTTTTAAGCGATTTTTTATATTCAGAGACAGTTCTGACAGTTAAGTCCTATCCAAGAGTGTGGACGTAGCTAGAAAAGGCCTTGTGCACTACTGCTCCATTCCACATTAAGTGACTTAGTGCCTCAGCCTTCCCAGTTTCTACTCAAGCATCATGCCTCCTCTTTTTGCAATGTCCCAACTTCTACACCACATTGTTTGAGACTGTGATTTAAAATGCTTGCCCTCCCAACTTCCTTTTTCTAGCTGCCATACAGCAGCTCCTTGGTATTCTGCTATCACCCATTTTGCCCCACAAAATTGCACTGCAATGAATATTACCTTAAACCTGACAAACTGACTACATGCCAGAGCTTTATCATTAACAGTAACAATAATAAATGTGGTATTTGTTAGGGGCTGGGGTAAAGACAAGATAATCAGGTCAGACATGGTTCCTGTCCCACATGGGGCTCTCTGTCTAAGTAAGAGGGAGATCAGGTACTGAATCTGTAGTTTACAAATGAGGAAAATGAAGCCCTGAGAAATTGTGTCACATCTGAGGTCACAGAGTAAGCAAATGGTGGAGCTGGGCTTACAACCCAGGTCTTCTGATTTCCTGGCCTGGGCTCTTTTCACTAGCCCATGCTACAATCAAGGAGCCAGATGGATATGTCTTTTGTGTTGCTCCAGGTCCTTAGGACATAGATGCTTGCACACCACTTCATCTTTATATGCCTTCACTTTAGTATGAACTAGTTGGTGCCCTCCTGTTAATAGACTGTCAGTTCCCCAAAGGACATGCTGGCCTTCTTGATTCGGTTTTCTTCTTCTCTGTCTGTTCATCATTGGACAGTGCACTCCCTACTTATAACGTCTGTTATCCCTTTTTAAATAATAAGCCCTTTTTAATAATGTTTAGAGCAATCCAATTAAGCAGCTAATCCTGTTAAATTATTACATGCTATTCTTGCATACCCCTTTTTCCCCTTGGAGCTCTTGCTAAATGTAAGTGTGTAGATGGATATCCTGGTGGAATTCGAGTATAAGATTTATGGCACCACCAGTTTGGATTAGCTCCACAAATAGGCAGAGTCTAGTCCCTGCCTAGTCCCATCCCAGTACTTCTCTTTCATCTCTAAACCTCCAGGCACCTCTGCATCCCTGCCTCTCCCTCAAAGCCAAATTTCAGTAGCTGCTTTTGTTCCAAGATCTCTGCAACCAGAAGAAGAAACAGTTACCTCTTATGGCATCTTTACCAAATGCCCATCTCCTAGAGAAGCAGAGTGGCTTAGTGAAAAGAGTACAGGCTTTGGAGTCAGAGGACATGGGTTCTAATTACGCCTCCACCATTTGCTGTGTGACCTTGAGCAAGTCACTTAACTTCTCTGTATCTCGGTTCCCTCATCTGTAAAATGAGGATTAAGACTGTGAGCCCCACATGGGACAACCTGATTACCTTATATCTACCCCAGCACTTAGAACAGTGCTTGGCACATGGTAAGAACTTAACAAAGACCATTATTATTAACCCGTTGTTGGGTAGGGACTGTCTCTATATGTTGCCGACTTGTACTTTCCAAGTGCTTAGTACAGTGCTCTGCACACAGTAAGCGCTCAATAAATACGATTGAATGAATGAATGAATGAACGAATTATGGGCGAGGGTAGTGCCTCATTTTAGTGTAGACTCCAAAGTGCTCAGGTGCTGCTGCTTGTGATGACCCTGATGGAAAAGAAAAGCAGAGGGCAAGGGAGACTAGTTGGGTGAGTCAGAGAGGGAAGTAACGGATAGTAACGGTTACAAGGTGATCAGGCTCCTCCTCCCCCTCCCATCCCCTTACTGTAGGGGTTCCTCAAGGGTCAGTTCTTGGTCCCCTTCTGTTCTCGATCTACACTCACTCCCTTGGTGACCTCATTCTCTCCCATGGCTTCAACTATCATCTCTACGCTGATGACACCCAAATCTATATCTCTGTCCTGCTCTCTCTACCACCCTCCAGGCTCGCATCGCCTCCTGCCTTCAGGACATCTCCATCTGGATGTCTGCCCGCCTCCTAAAACTCAACATGTCCGAGACTGAACTCCTTGTCTCCCCTCCCAAACCCTGCCCTCTCCCTGACTTACCCATCACTGTTGACGGCACTACCATCCTTCCCGTCTCTCAAGCCCGCAGTCTTGGTATCATCCTCGACTCTGCTCTCTCGTTCACCTCTCACATCCAAGCCGTCACCAAAACCTGCCGGCCTCACCTCCGCAACATTGCCAAGATCCGCCATTTCCTCTCCATCCAAACCGCTATCCTGCTCGTTCAAGCTTCATCCTATCCCGCCTGGATTACTGTATCAGCCTCCTCTCTGATCTCCCATCCTCCTGTCTCTCCCCACTTCAATCCATACTTCACGCCGCTGCCTGGATTGTCTTTGTCCAGAAACGCTCTGGGCATGTTACTCTCCTCCTCAAAAATCTCCAGTGGCTACCAATCAACCTACACATCAGGCAGAAACTCCTCACCCTTGGCTTCAAGGCTCTCCATCACCTCGCCCCCTCCTACCTCACCTCCCTTCTCTCCTTCTACAGCCCAGCCTGCACCCTCCGCTCCTCTGCCGCTAATCTCATCACTGTGCCTTCTTCTTGCCTGTCCCACCGTCAACCCCTGGCCCACGTCATCCCCCTGGCCTGGAATGCCCTCCCTCCGCACATCTGCCTAGCTAGCTCTCTTCCTCCCTTCAAGGCCCTACTAAGAGTTCACCTCCTCCAGGAGGCCTTCCCAGACTGAGCCCCCTCCTTCCTCTCCCCCTCCTCCTCCTCCTCCTCCTCACCCCCCCATCTTACCTCCTTCCCCTCCCCACAGCAACTGTATATATGTATAAATGTTTGTATGTATTTATTACTCTTTTATTTGTACATATTTATTCTTTTTATTTTGTTAATATGTCTTATTTTGTTCTCTGTCTCCCCCTTCTAGACTGTGAGCCCACTATTGGGTAGGGACCGTCTCTATATGTTGCCAACTTGTACTTCCCAAGAGCTTAGTACAGTGCTCTGCACGCAGTAAGTGCTCAATAAATATGATTGAATGAATGAATGAATGAATCAGGTTGTCCCCCGGGGGGCTCACAGTTTTAATCCCCATTTTACAGATGAGGTAACTGAGACACAGAGAAGTTAAATGACTTGCCCAAAGTCACACAGCTGACAGTTGGTGGAGTAGGGATTTGAGCCCATGACCTCTGTCTCTCCCTTCTAGACTGTGAGCCCGCTGTTGGGTAGGGACCATCTCTATATGTTGCCAACTTGTACTTCCCAAGTGCTTAGTACAGTGCTCTGCACACAGTAAGCACTCAATAAATACGATTGAAAGAAAGAAAAGATAGGCTGTGTGAAAAAATGAGTGACCATGAGAGGGAAGGAACGGTAAAAGGAGGAAGGAGAATAGATCATTCAGGTTTCAGATCCTGGCTTTCACTGGGCCCCACTCTCAGGGACTCAAGGAAATATTTCCAAGGAAGATAGTGGATGAATGGTCGATTGTATCTTATCTATGATAATGGCACCCTGTGTTCAGTCTAATGTTCAAATCCTGATGTTCTAATCCTGCCTTCACCTTTTGGCTGCTGTGTCACCTTGGGAGAGTCACTTCACTTCTCTGTGCCTCAGTTACCTCATCTGTAAAATGGGGAATCAATACCTGTTCTCCTTAAACGGTGAGGCCAGGTGGGACCAGGACTGTGTCCAACCTGATTATCTTTTATCTAGCCCAGTGCCTAGTACTAGGTAAGTAGTAGGTTCTTTAAAAATGCTACAATTAATATTATTATCATTATTAGTAGTAGTAATAGTAGTATAGAACAGTCATTGTGTAAAATACTCATATGAGAAAATCAATTTTCCATGTGTTTTGTAAGACTCGATCTTTCACAGCTAACCTTTCTTAACTCCCATTGTATGTGCTAAATGTGTACTCACTGTCACTTCTCTTTTTTGCAGTATGGCTGCCTTGCTTATACTGCTGCAATCAATCCAAGAATGGGATGCAATATCTAACATGCTTACCAGTTGCATTTCAAGGGCTTTTAATTTCAAAATCTAAATGAACAGTTTGTTCTCATCTTGGTTTACTTTCTATTTTTTTTTTTTACCATTCCTCGTACATGTCAGCAAATACACTCTTTTGAGGAAAGAATGGGACATTCTTTTATGACTTTGTTTTCTCATCATGTCCTTACATCGTAATGTGACTAATAAGACTATAAACACAAGCAGTTTGCAGACTGTTATGATGTTATCATCATTTGCCTTTATAAGTAAAACAAATCAAGTATTTTAATTGAAAAGCATTTAAAGAAGAAGCTACATAAAAATAACCCTTCCAAAATATTCAATATAGCAAGTCCTGTTCTCCAATAAGGCTTTCTGGTTATAGCTGTAAAATCAAATGAACATGGCCAGGAGATATTCTTTCCAGTATTAGACTGACATGAAAACTGAATATAGAAAGTGGGCAGATATTGCATTCTATATCAGTAATGTTGGATAATGTGGCAATCTGATTCAATATAAGCTGACTTTACTTGACAAAAAGCCACTGAAACTTTCTGATAATCATAGCGATCTGTTTCCAACAAAATAATAATAATTGTGATGTTTACTAAGTGCATACTTTATGCCAAGCCCTGTAGTAAGCATTAAGTTAGATACAATGAAATGAAGCACAGTTGCTGTCCCTAAGGGAGAAGGAGAATGGATATTTAATACCCATTTAACAGATGAAGAAACTGGGGCATTGAGAAGTTAAGTGACTAGACTAAGGTCACTCAGAGCTAGATTAAAATCCAGAACTTATAACTCTTAGTCTTGGTCTTGTTCTACTAGATCCATGTCTGAGTAGAGTGAGACCCTGGGGCTGAAAAATATTGAGAGATCATAATGAAGGATGCCATATTGGTATAGGAAAGTCAGACCAAACACTGACTGTTGAAAAATTTTATGTAGTTAGGGAAAGGTCTCTCATTCAGTATCAGGCAATTGTATTTATTGAGCATTTACTGGGTGCAGGGCACTGTACTAAGCATTTGGAAGAGTACAACACCACAATTTAATAGACACATTCCTCGTCCACAGTGAGCTTACAGTCTAGAGGGGGACTGTAATTTGAATAAATAAATTACGGATATGTACATAAATGCCCAGTGGGGGGGCAGGGAAGGGGTATCAGCATATGTCCTCTGACTGCCCATTAGACTCCATAATGGGGAAAAAGGGGAAAATTAATGCCCCCCAAGCAGGAGGCACAACTATTCAAGGAAGATCAGAATGACCACAGCAGAAGCACAGTTACAGTAAAAGGGTAATCTCCTGCCTGCACTCTGATAACTGTCAACCTAAATCACCGTACTTTGATCTTGTCTGTCTCACTGTGTATCTCTTTTCCACATGCTCCCTCTGGCATGAAACTCCCTCCCCCTTCATAGCCAACAGCCCACCACTGTCCCCACCTTCAAAACCCTTCTAAAATCACACCTATCCCCCAGAGGGCCTTCCCAGACTAAACCCTTCATATCCTCTATCCAATCTTCCCCTCTGCATTGTCGACAATGCACTAGTCTGTGTACCCCTTAAGCACTTTGAGACTCACCCCAACTCAACAGTACTTATATAAACATTCTTATACTGAACTATTTACTCTACACCCAATCTATTTTAATGTTTGTCTCCTCCTGTAGACTCTAAGCTCCTTGGGGGCAGGATTGTGTCTACCAACTCTGTTGTATTTGCCCAAGGGTTTAGTCCAGTGCTCTGTCAACACTAAGTGCTCAATAAATATGACTGATTGATTATTATTAATGACACCCTATTTTTATGTCCCTTGCCTAAGCCCCCCTGCTTCCCCACCTCTGCCCCTTTAATCCAGTCTTAGTACACATCTACTGTTTTGCAGGATGAAAAGCTTATCTAGTTTCACCTCTGACTCTGTCTGAGGAACCTCAGTGACCAAATATTGAACTAACTGAGAGCATTTCGTCAGAATTGCCACTTCACATCTCTTGTTCTCATGCCCTGCCATTATCAGGGACAGTCACAGTGTCACCTCTAGTCATTCTGACCATTATGGGGTCTCCAATTCTATTGCATTCCTTTTTTCTGTACTTAAGCTAAGAGAAATTTTCTATCATAAAGAACAAGGGTACAGGAGGGATGAGAAAGAGCCTACATCAAACCCAACTCTGACTTTGGGATGAATATTTGTTCTGTATAGAAGAATTTGGGACCCCACAATCAATCAATCAATCAATCGTATTTATTGAGCGCTTACTATGTGCAGAGCACTGTACTAAGCGCTTGGGAAGTACAAATTGGCATCACATAGAGACAGTCCCTACCCAACTGTGGATCTTATAGCTTGTAATAATAAAAATAATGGTATTTGTTAAGCACTTACTATGTGCTAAGCACTGTTCTAAGAGCTGGGGTAGATGCAAGGAAATCAGGTTGTCCCTCGTGGGGCTCACAGTCTTAATCCCCATTTTACAGATGAGGTAACTGAGGCTGAAGTTAAGTGACTTGCCCAAAGTCACACAGCAGACAAGTGGCGGAGCCGGGATTAGAACCCATGACCTCTGACTCTCAAGCCCAGGCTTTTTCCACTAAGCCACGCGGCTTAATAGTTCCTAAACATAGCAAAGCAGACCATATTTTTGTTCTGATGAGGCGTGCAGTTGACTTCAGTTAAACATAAGAAAAACAGTGAGATGAGCAATTGTCCAGATAATTTGATCAATGTCAAACATTTAATGCATATTTGGGGGAAAATGATTGTCTCGACTGTCTATTTATAATTGCATGCATGGATACAGTACATTCATGTCTGTGGAAACATTCTGTTACCCAGAGTGGCTAATGTGCCTCAGGCCAAATCTTCTCAGGGAATTATTTTACTCATTTGAGCGATGTAGATAATTAAATTAAATAATTCTAGTCCCGAAGTGAATTCACTTCTATTAAATTATATATCTAGATAGAGAGCTATAGCTGCATACACAGAATAGTGGATTACATATATAGTAATAATAGTAATGTTGGTGTTTGTTAAGCGCTTACCAAGCACTGTTCTAAGCGCTGGGGGCGGGGGAATACAAAGTAATTAAGGTTGTCCCACGTGGGGCTCACAGTGTTAATCCCCATTTTACAGATGAGGGAACTGAGGCACAGAGAAGTTGAGTGACTTGCCCAAAGTCACACAGCTGACAATTGGTGGATCTGGGATTCGAACTCATGACCTCTGACTCCCAAGCCCAGGCTCTTGCCACTGGGCCACGCTGCTTCTCTGTATATGGAGATACGTATGGAGAAGCAGCATAGCGTAGGGGATAGAGCACGGCCCTGGGAGTCGGAAAGTCATGGTTCTAATCCTGGCTCTGCCAGTTTGTCTGTTGGGTGACCTTGGGCAAGTCATTTTACTTCTCTGTGCTTCAGTTACCTCATCTGTAAAATGGGGATTGAGACTGTGAGGCCCCACGTGGGACAGGGACTATGCCCAGCCCGATTTGCTTGTATGCATGCCAGCGCTTAGGACAGTGCCTGACACATAGTAAGTGCTTAACAAATACCATGATGATGATGATTATTATTATAATACATGGAGACCAATGTAGATTTATATATATTAGCTATCCGGTCACCTTCTGCTTTTTATTGAAAATAAGGCAAGAACTACATTGGTGGTTAAGCAATAAGTGGTGTCTTACTCAGGTTCCTTTGAATTATTTTCCAACTCTCTACAGTCTGCCTGTTGTTGACACAGCAGAAGGCAAATTCCCTTCTAACAAAGTGAAGCAAAGAATTGAGGTAATTGTCCTGATGACAGAGGGGCAATAAAGAAAACCTGCTTCAATGTGAATGATCTCGGTAATCGAGGCAAAAATCAGGCTTGCTTTTTAGATTTTTTTTCCATAAATGCCTGTGTAATTGTCTGAGTTCTCTATTTCGTTTTGCCAAAGAGACCGAACAAGGACAAGGGAGAAGGTAAAGCGTACTCAGGATTGGAAGGGCTATCTTTCTTACCTAATGATAAAAGTCATAGTCAGTGGTGCAATTAGAAATGTTTGTGCCTGGCCAAGTTTCATGAGAGAAGCAGTGTGGCTCAGTGGAAAGAGCACGGGCTAGGGAGCCAGAGGTCATGGGTTCTAATCCCACTCTGCCACTGGTCAGCTGTGTGATTTTGGGCAAATCACTTTACTTCTCTGGGCCTCAATTACCTCATCTGTAAAATGGAGATTAAGACTGTGAGCCCCACATGAGACAACCTGATCACCTTGTATTCCCCCCCACCAGCGCTTAGAGCAGTGTTTCGCACATAGTAAGCACTTAACAAATGCCATCATTATTATTTTTTAGAGAAGCAGCTTGGCTCAGTGGAAAGAGCCCAGGCTTGGGAGTCAGAGGTCATGGGTTCAAATCCCAGCTCCACCACTTGTCAGCTGTGTGACTTTGGGCAAGTCACTTAACTTCTCTGTCCCTCAGTTACCTCATCTGTAAAGTGGGGATTAAGACTGTGAGCCCCACGTGGGACAACCTGATCACCTTGTATCCTCCCCAGCGCTTAGAACAGTGCTTTGCACATAGTAAGCACTTAACAAATGTCATCATTATTATTATGAACTATGAAACTTATTAATAGTTGGGTAGATGTAGGCTTTCTTTGGGATCTTGACCAGGCCAGCCAAACTCCTTTCCTTACCCTTGTCACTCCATTTCCCTACAGCCGCAGGATTGTTCCTGAAAAGCTTTACAGGAGGACTAATTTAATAAGGGATTAGTAAGAGGCTTTGAGAGCATAAGTGTTTTTTTAAAAAATAAACAGAATTGCAAGTGGGTGGAAACAGTGTCCAGAGGAGGCTAAGAGAAAAGCTTAGTAAAGGGAGCACAATGGTTTTTAGACGCAACTCAGATCTTTTGCAATCAAATTTGCTTACTCATCCAAAAGAAAAGAAACAAAACCCTTTTTTGTTTCTCTGGAAAGGGGCTTACAAGACCCTTCTGTAAATCACATATCAACTACTCTTCCGAATCCTGTATTTTAATGAAATGATTGTGAAAGAATCAGAAGCATATGCAAGAGTGTTGATTTTGGATATTTTTTTGTCTTCAAATACACATGGGTTTACATTTTAAGGGAAAGCATCCTTGGAAAAACACATTCATTTTAAACAAATCCCAACACTTGAAGAATAGCTTGAGATAGTCAATGAACCCCCACAAAATTTGGCTATGTTTCCAGTCACATACCATTAGACCAAACAAAGGCTTTGTGAAAGAATGAAAAGATGATTAGGGGACCAAATCTAACTATCAAGATTCTTGTTTTGTTGCACAGCCCTTCAAGTGCTACATTTAGGATAAGTCCACACAAGTGAAGTGAAGAGTTTGAGCAGATAGCTTGAAAATTGGATCCCTTAAAAACAGCCAACCTGTTTTATTTCATCAATAGCAGGATTCAGTTTTTGTCTGAATTGTCCAAATAACTGTCCTAACTACCACTGACTACATATTCAGGTTGTATCTACACAGGCCAAATATATAGCTAAGATCTGAATGTGGAGTCTCCTTCTTTCTTTGGCAATGAATGGAAAGCTAGTCCTAGATTTACCATAAATTAGAATGATTGTTTTTAAACAAAAATCTCAATGTGTGTAAACACCCCTTTGCTATAGTGAAACTGCAAAAGTCTTTTGCTACTGCAGAGGAAAAGAAACTGTCTATTTACTGAGCTCAAAATGAAGTTCTTTTGGTGTTCATTTTAGTGATATTAAGCAATGTATCCAATAAGTGCATTTTATTGTTTATATTTAACAAAGTTTTATTTGTTGAGAGTTCAAGGCGGCTTAAATCTCTAATCTTAGCCTAAGAATTTAGAGCTCGGCATGTATAGCAACCTGTTGTGTTTCTGGAGAGCAATCCATTAAAATGGATTATTGGCCTAAGCAACCTACATATCCTGCAAAACAAAGGATGCTAATTTTACAACTCTAGAAAAATCAAGGAAGGCAAGTAAGTAGAACTACCTCCCTCAACGAAACTCAGTGAGCAGGGTACAAAAGATTTAAAAATATCGGTGAAAGACAGTCCTGAAACATTAAAACAGCAAGAAATGCTAATTGCAGAAATTGTAAATGAAATCTCCAGCAGGTGAAATTTAGAGTCATAAGATTATGGTCCTATTCACATCATACAGTGGGCAATATGTTCCTACCTTGACTGCATAATCAAGAGATTTGAGATAGACGAGTATGACCGATCCGAAAGAACCCAGAACTGGGAGTCAGGAGATCTTGCTTCTAGTTCTGGCTCTGCCACTTATCTGCTGTGTGACTTTGGGCAAGTCACTTAACGTCTCTTTGCCTCAGTTTCCTCATACATAAAATGAGGATGAAATACCTGCCTTCCTTCTGTCTTGGACTAAAAGCCCCGGGTGGACAGGGATTGTGCCTGATCTGATTATGTCAAATCTACCCCAGCTATTTGCGCACATTAAAGACTTTGAAACTGCATCTCTTTGATTCATTCCCTTGGAGAACTCATTTGCTCCCATGGCTTCAACTACCATCTCAGGTAGACAAGAATGGGACTGTTTTTAGTAGCTGGTGGGGGCAACTGCCTCCCTGTGCCTGCTGGCTCCTTTGGACAGAACTGGCCTACGAGAAACAGCCACAGGCTGCTCTCATTTGCCTTCTATCACCTCCATGACCTCGCCCCCTCCTACCTCACCTCCCTTCTCTCCTTCTACTGCCCAGCCCGCACTCTCCGCTCCTCCACCACTAATCTCCTCACTGTACCTCGCTCTCGCCTGTCCCGCCATCGACCCCCGGCCCACGTCATCCCCCGGGCCTGGAATGCCCTCCCTCTGCTCATCCGCCAAGCTAGCTCTCTTCCTCCCTTCAAGGCCCTGCTGAGAGCTCACCTCCTCCAGGAGGCCTTCCCAGACTGAGCCCCTTCTTTCCTCTCCCCCTCGTCCCCCTCTCCATCCCCCCGTCTTACCTCCTTCCCTTCCCCACAGCACCTGTATATATGTATATATGGTTGTACATATTTATTACTCTATTTATTTATTTATTTATTTATTTTACTTGTACATTTCTATCCTACTTATTTTATTTTGTTGGTATGTTTGGTTCTGTTCTCTGTCTCCCCCTTTTAGACTGTTAGCCCACTGTTGGGTAGGGACTGTCTCTATGTGATGCCAATCTGTACTTCCCAAGCGCTTAGTACAGTGCTCTGCACATAGTAAGCGCTCAATAAATACGATTGATTGATTGATTGATTGATTGATTCTATCTGGACTGACACACATCCTGAGCTCTCCCCAGGTCCTCACCTACAGCATCTAGTCAGTCAGGCAGTCAAACGTATTTACTGAGCACTTCCTGTGTGCAGAGCACTGTACTTAGCCTCTGGGAGAATACAATAAAACCGGTACATTCTCTGCCAACAATGAGCTTACAGTCTAGAGGGGGAGACATACATTAATACAAATAAATACAATTGCAGATCTGTAATCTGGGGCTGGGAAGGGGGATGAATAAAGGGAGCAAGTCAAGGTGACGCAGAAGGGAGAGGGAGAAGAGGAAAGGAGGGCTTAGTCAGGAAAGGCCTCTTGGAGGAGATGTGCCTTCAATAAGACTCTGAAGGTGGGGAGAGTAATCGTCTGTTGGATATGAAGAGGGAAGGCGTTTCAGGCCAGAGGCAAGACATGGGTGGGAGGTCAGCAGTGAGCGGGATGAAATTGAGGTACAGTGAAAAGGTTGGCATTAGAGGTGCGAAGTACGTGGGCTGGGTAGGAGAGTAGCGAGGTGAGTTAGGAGGGGGCAAGGTGATTGAGTGCTTTAAGGAATTTCTGTTTGATGTAGAGGTGGTTGGGCAACCCGATTTTTTGAGGTGTGGGATGACATGTCCTGAACATTTTTATAGAAAAATGATCTGGGCAACAGAGTGAAATATGAACTGGAGTGGGGAGAGACAGGAGGCAGGGAGGTCAGCAAGGAGGCTGATCACCAGTCAAGGCAGGATAGGATAAATGCTTGGATTAGCGTGACAGCAGTCTGGATGGAGAAGAAAGAGTGGATTTAAGAGATGCCGTGAAGGTCAAACCAACAGGATTTAATGATGGATTGAGTATGTGGATTGAATGAGAGAGAGGAGTCAAGGATAATGCTGAAGTTATGGGCTCATGAGACAGGAAGGATGGTGGTGTGTGGTCCAGTAAATGCTGAATAAATCTCTCTCTCTCTGTCATCCTATCCTGCCTGGATTACTGTATCATCCTCCTTGCTGACCTCCCAGCCTCCTGTCTCTCCCCACTCCAGTCCATAGTTCACTCTGCTGCCCGGATCATTTATCTACAAAAATATTCAGGGCATGTCACCCCACTCCTCAAAAAACTCCAGTGGTTGCCCATCCACCTCTACATCAAACAAAAACTCCTCTCACTTTTGGCACTAAAACACTCCACCACCTTGCCCCAGCCTACCTCACCGTTCACCCACAACCCAGTCTGCACACTTTGCTCCTCTAGTATTCCTCAGTGTGTCTCAATCTTGCCTATCTTGCCATCGACCCAAGCCCACAACCTGCCTCTGGGCTAAAGTGCCCTCCCTCTTCAAATCTGCCAGACAATTACTCTCCCCCACTTCAAAACCTTATTGAAGGCACATCTTCTCCAAGAGGCCTTCCCAGACTAAGCCCCACATTCCTCATCTTCCCTTCCCTTCTGGGTCACCCTGCCTTGTTCCCTCTGCTCTTCCTCACTCCCAGCCCCACAGCACTTATGTACATATCTGTAATTTATTTATTTGGATTCATGTCTGTCTCCCCCACCCACAGACTGTAAGCTCTTCGTTAGGCAGGGAATGTGTACGTTGTTGTAAGGTTCTCTCCCAAGTGCTTAGTACAATGTCCTCCACACAGTAAGTGCTCAATAAATACAACTGAGTGCATGAACAATATGAATAGTATCTATTTAATGTGCACATATTTACACCACTATACTGTAACTCATCTATCCTGCCCTCCAGATATGGGAGTGCTCCTTTCTGTTCATTCATTCATTCATTCAATCATATTTATTGAGTGCTTACTGTGTGAAGAGCACTGTACTAAGCACTTGGGAATACAAGTTGGCAACATAGAGATGGTCCCTATCCAACAACGGGCTCAGAGTCTGTACAGTATACTACTTGGGTATCCTAAAGCCGGGTTCCATGAAGGACTAGCATCATTTTGAACTATGACCCACTTATCTGGACAAGTCCACCAAGATGATCATTTAAGCCTTGTAGTTTCTCACTGCTTCATCCATTTTCTAAGTGGTTTAAACTATGTAATCACCAGCTTTGCAACAAGGGGGAGGAGATGGGGAAGAGGTAGGTGGGACATTTAGTGAACCCAGACTTTATCCCTCCCCCTCACCGGCCCCAACGCCCCCACCTCTGCATCCTCTCTGTCCGGGATGGCTGGGGGCATGGAGAACAACAGCTCTGACTCCAAATCCCTCCCATAACAAGGTCTGGGGATGGAAAAGGATACTGATTTTTATTTTTCAGCAGCGATTCTCCATCTCTTAGTCTCTGTGTCCCACTGTGATCTCACTATTACCTAGGAAAGGAGGGATTCAGTGCTCCCCCCTTCCATCTGCTGAGACACGGTGGCCCCATCTCCAAACACCTTCTGCAACAGGGGGAATGGCACTGGGAATGTTGTAAATTAACCCCTTCAACTGACTGAAGGAAGATAAAATAGGGACTCCCAGGAACAGCCGCAATCCAATCAGATATAGCTTAGACAGTACGCCCCCGTGTTCTGAACCCTAAATCCATTCACTGTCCTTTAGCACTTATACTCATCCTCAGCAATTGTATGGATATGCTTATTCTATTGTACATCCAGATCTTTATTTTGAATACTCTGCAAATACCTTCTATGTCTCTTTCTTATTCTTGTTAAGTTAACTTGGAAATTTAATTGTTGAGAGAAAAAATGCAGAAGTGGGCCACAATTGTGTTTGAGATTTTTTTTACGTGCTTTTAAACAATCAGACTTTGGTTTTTTTATATATATACTGGAGGCTACATGTTTTTGAAACAGTAGCATAGAATCATGAAATGGGTAAAATACAGCACAGAATTTGTTCTGTCTAGAGCCTCAATCATTTGTAGAAACAAGTGTAAGTCTTGCAAGCTGTCGTTTCCTGGGCAATCCAAAGGTAATGATTGAAACAGCAGGCAGCTTTGCCAACTGTTGCCCAGGTATGATGGGAGGAATGGAGAGTTAAATAGGTAAAATGCTTTTCAAAACCTTGTTTTTCAGAAAGTACAAACCTAATCACAAGCCCTAAATCTTTGTAGTACACTCTGACTCAAAGAAGAAAAAATGTCAGAATCGGGTAGGCTCTCAGTCTCTATTTGTTGAATTATTGTACTGGAAAAGCTGTCAGATGCCATGAGCAAATATTCATGAGAGGAATGTATCAGCCCTTTTAAATGATGTGGTTCAGTTGAATGTTCTCATTTTGGGGATGAGGCACACACTGTCATCTCAATAATGCTCACTTGAATTGGGGAAATGAGGTGTCAAACGTGAGTCATGAAGGCTCTTTATCCCTCAACATCATCACCTTTGTCTAACCCTGCCTTGTTGGAAAGGTTAACAAATTAATATTCATGAACCTTTTTGAGAAACTTGGAGAAAAATAATCATCACTATTTCTGCTTGTTTGAGGGTGTCTTTAAATTCAAGTGGAACATCCCAGTGGTTGCATTCCCCAAATAACTTTTCTTGACTACCTAAACACTTGATCTTGGCCAGTTCTGCATGATCAAAAAAAAACCGAGGGCACAAGAGGATAGTATGGAGAGAGAGAATCACAGGTAAACACCAAGTCTCATTTTAGGCAACCATTTCAATGTCCTCCACAATGAAACGTTTGCTTAGAGCAACAAAAAGGGAGACAACTAAATGTCATTCCACTGCCTCTCTTTTCCTGGATAACTACACAAAAAGTGCAGATACAGAAGAGAAGAGATGGACAAAATGCAGGAGGCTTGACTAAGCTGTAGGCCCATATTTTGAGCTGTTAAAAATTGAGTTAGTTTCAGTCTGAAACTTCCATCTCTAAATGCCACTCCTCAATTATTTTAAGATTAAAGCAACTGATGAGCAATCATGCTTCTGGAGGCTCTGCTCAGCTTCATCAATTCAGGGTCCAAATTCTGCTCATTCAGGTGGTTCCCAATGGTCTAGTGACCTTTACATGACAAGACTGTCAATCCTGACCTTATGATTGATTGCTTCAGCTTTGGCAGAAGCTGAAAGAAGGGCGATTCTTATTTACTATCTTTCCTGTTGAACAATTACATTTTCTAAATTGGTCCCCCAACTATCAGAAAACCACAGCGTGGGTCCAGGCAAGGGAGAATTACAATAATGGTTATGGCATTTACAAGGCACTCTGCAACTAGACATTCTTTGCAACCTTTCTGAATTAACAAGACTTTTTCTAGTTAATGTGTCAATTGTGTTTGTGGTGGAGATTAAATATTTGTCTTTCTGTATCTTAAAGCAAATTGATGCAGTTATTACTTTAATATTTGAACTAATGCTATCATTTATAATGCAGATCCATAAAGTTCCTTTACGAATTCGAATCTCAGAGATTGAGTTAGGGAATATAGCATTAGAAACTGAAAAAACCCTAAGACTGTGGGGTTTTTTTAAAGCAATTTCTTTGTAAAGGGAGTTTATCAAAGATAATGCACTTTGGGTGCAATACAGGTGTTGCCTGGTGATTTAAAAACCCATTCTTCCCAAATGCAACTGGAGAGGGTATGGTATGAAGGAAAAGAGAATTTGCTATGAGTCAGGGAATCAGAAGTTCTATCCTATATCTGATGTTTTCTGTGTGATCATTCACAAGTAAGCACTTCTGTCTTTCTGGGCTCAATTTTCCCAACTTTCAAATGGTACTAATCCTTATCCTATCCTAGGTACCTTTAAGGGACATTGTGAGAATGAATAAGTTAATGTGTAAAAATTCATGGCATTTTTGGGAAAAGAAATACTATATGAATTAATGACATTATTATTCATGTGAAATGGGGATTAACAGGGACAGACTTAATTCTCCAACTATACTTAAGTTGATCTGTTAATAAATCAATAGACGTCTCATCTAAAGCCGACGTAAATTTGTGGCACAAAAGTTTGGGTTGCTTAACAATAGAAATTCAAGTCTCTGATTTACTAGAAGCTCTCAGTTGCCAACTCAGCACAGCAAAAGCTTCTTGGAATACCTGAATGGGAAAAAAAAAAAAGAACACCTAGAAGGTAATCAATGCTTAGTTAAAAAAAAAAATACTTCTCAGTGGGACTTGGACTACTCTTTGTGCTCTTGATCATTCATTTTTAGAGCTACCCAATGAGGAGTTGAAATTCAGTGACACGGCAACAAGAGGTCATTTTCTGACTAGAGAACCTCCTCATTAAGTTTCAATTATTTTGCCAGTATGTACAACACAGTCTTTCAGTCTTCCTTACATTCCTAACACATGTAGGTGGTTAATGTCTCTTCACATATGTTTCACAGCAGGCTCTGAACTATTAGGGCACTTTCAACTAAAAGTTCTTTTTCAGTAGAGCATGTAAATTTGACTCCTGTTGGGTGGTGCTGCTTCAGTGCATAATAAGAATCACTGACAAACCCTACATGGAGCAAGGTGAACACGAGTGGAAACCATGACTATTAAAGTGTGGTTCCAGGCTATAGTGACAACAAATTAAAGGATCACACATGATAGAGTAGTCAACAATGTGATTTGCTTGAATAATAATATTACTCATTTAGGATGTTCTAGTCCTAACATAAAGAAGCAGCGTGGCTCAGTGGAAACAGCACAGGCTTGGGAGTCAGAGGTCAGAGTTAGAGGTCATGGGTTCAAATCCCAGCTCTGCCACTTGTCAGCTGTGTGACTTTGGGCAAGTCACTTAACTTCTCTGTGCCCCAGTTACCTCATCTGTAAAACTGGGGATTAAGATTGTGAACCCCACATGGGACAACCTGATCACCTTGTATCCTTCCCAGTGCTTAGAACAGTGCTTTGCACATAGTAAGCACTTAACAAATACCAAAATTATAAGTGCTTAATACTTTCAAGCGCTTAGCACAGTGCTCTGCACACAGTGAGCACTCAATAAATATGATTGAATGAATAAAGCAATAAAAAATCCTTAAATTATTTTTGAAATTTACTAAACCTTAAGGATGATACTGCCACAGAAAATAAGTTTCTGTTATAGGGAAGCTTCCACTATATTTTCTTGTTTGTTTTTGTTCCCCAAAATCAGGTCATTACATTATCTTACACTGTATGCATGCCTGTATAGTTATGTTGGTGGCATGTCTGTGCCTTTAAATAGGAGATGCGGAGAATGTGTCGACAATCAACTAAGGTTCATAACTGGGGAACTTCACTATAAGTGGGACAAGAGAGTGAAAAGGAAAGTCTCAGCCTCCTGGAAAGAGGAAGGGAGACAGGAAATGAAATGGTAAGCTCTTGTGGGCAGCTCCACCATGAGATGAGTAAAAGAAAAGGAAACTGGTAAAAGCCAAGGTTTTTGATATTCTACTCACACTCATATTTTTCTTCCCTTTCCCCCAGGAGATAGCTTCATAGCAGAATCTCCTGAAATGGGTGGGACTTGGGGTCCCTTGGGAGCATCTTGGAGGGTTTAGCAGGAGAAGTAGTAATAGCAGTAATACTATTTATTAAGCGTCCACTGAGTTTGGGAAAAGATCTTGGGAAAAGTGTCACATTCCCTCCCCCCAAGGATCTTACCCTCAAATGGAGGAGACCCATATAAAATTATTTTCAAATACAGTAATCAAAGGAAGTAATTGAAGGTACAATTCAGTAACATTTATGCAAGTGTGCTCAAGATTGGTGCTGAATAAGTGCTGGAGATTGTTGGTTAGTTTATATTACTTGGGGTTCTGGCAATTAATTATGGAAAACTTGGTGTAGGAGGTGGGCTTTCAGGATGGCACTGGAAGTGGGGAGAGCTGTGGTCTCTAGGATTTAGGAAGGGAGGGATTTCAAGGCAGGGGGAACAATCCAGGTGAGGGGACAAATGTGAGAGAGTTAAAGAGTAAGGTAGAGTTAGGTTTGCGGGAGAGGAGCAAAAAGAGTGAGCTGGGAAATAGTGGGTGGTGTGTTGAGTTGGTGGAGAATCTTGAAACAAAGTGTGAGGAATTCTTGTTTGATCCTGGGTTATGCAGGAAGCCAGTGGAGAGTTTTGAGGAGTGAAGACATGAGTGCCAAATGATGCTTTGAGAAAATGATCCATGAAGCAGTGTGCAGTATAGATTGGGTGGTGTGTGTGTGTGTGTGTGTGTGTGTGTGTGTGTGTGTGTGTGTGTGTGTGTGTGTGTGTGTGTGTATTTGGATGGGGGGGCATCTGGAGGCAGGGAGATCAGCATGGATGCTTCTGTATGACTAAAGCTTGGACCTCGGTGGTAGCCATTTGGGTGGAGAGGAAAGGGCTAAACCGGGAGATGTTATGTAGGAAGAACTGGCAAGATTTGGCAGGATGTGAGAATTGAAAGAAAATGAGGAGTTCTGAATAATACTGATGCTGTGGGCTTTTGGATAGGGAAGATGGTGGCGATATTGATAGAGAGAGGAAAGTTATGAGAAGGAGTAGGTTTAAGGGTGAAGATAAGTAGTAGTTTTATGTTGAACATGTTTAGTCAGAGGGCTCAGGCCGTCTCTTTCATCACCCAGAATAATCGCTCTAGGCCAGACCAGCCTCTAATCCAGGGCATAGTGCTCTGCACACAGTTAGTGCTCAATAAATGCGATTGAATGAATTCGATACTTATAGGTGTATGGGACTCCTGAGAGCAGCACTTAGTTCTCTCCAGCCTCCGCCCTGATGAGCCGTGATGAGAACATTCTCCTTCAGTGTGGAGAACAAGACACTCATTCTGCATTTATTACATTTCCAAAATAAACATCACAACTTTACAGTTTATGCATCTATCTAAAGTTACAAAGTCTAACCTATGTGTGAAGTAAAAAACTGAGTAATACTTTTGCTAGGAAGTTTTTAGTATCTTTTTTCTGAAAAAAAAAAACTGAAATTAAGGGACCAAATCCTATTTGACCTCATCTTAAAAAGAATCTACATTTAGTTATAAACATCAACTAATTATTCCATATAAATGCAAAGTGTATTTCCATGAACACATTCATAGCAGAATAACATTTGAAAGCATTAGCATATTTAACCTGAATTTAAAAGAATGTGTATCTCACACTATGCTAGCATTTCTCATCATCATAAAACTATGTTAACCAGGCTGTTCTTTTAAGAAACAGGCCAAGCTTCCTTATCCTGGCATCAGTTTTTAAGAGACATTCCAAGTTAAACACACACAATACTAATGAATTCACTAAAGAAATAGCACCAAAACTTCAGAGAAAAATGCAGAGAATTCCATGAAATTGACCAGTCAACAAGGTAACACAAGATGTCGTTCTGAAAACCGAAATCAAATACAAACATTCTATACACCAGCTCTGTGCTACCAGCTCACATCAATTGCGCTACCCAGAAAAATGCCCATTTTTGCAATTCAAAGAGTCATGTTTGCATAACAGTGAAATGCCTCAAGACTTGATTTGCCCATTAAGAGAAAGTTATTTTTCAAATGATTCAAGAAACAGCAAATGCCCATTAGCTGGTGCTGCAGGAGCTTAGGGTAGCACGATGACAGTTTAACACAAAACTAAGTCCTGCTTCCTTCTTAATCCTAGTTTCTGAAATACCCAAATGAAATTGGAGAACAGAGGTGGTGGCAGTGAAGTCGGGATCCCGGGTCGATAGGTGAACACCAGGATTCCTGGGATGAGATTTGAGTTTGGAGGCAGAGTGGTGCCTCCTGAGCACTTTGTTCAACTAGCTAACACAGCCCACCCACTATAAGCCTTTGTTAGGAGTTGAATGTCAAACTTGCCCTGGATGGCACTGGGTCAAAATGGAAGTTTCTAGACTGTGAGCCCATTGTTGGGTAGGACTGTCTCTATCTGTTGCCCAATTGTACTTCCAAGAGTTAAGTACAGTGCTCTGCACACAGTAAGTGCTCAATAAATATGATTGAATGAATGAACTTCTCCTGAAAAATTTCAGAATCAAAATCCTGACTGTCTATGAGTGGCCCGATGTCTCTGTCCAACACTCCACACCTCTTTGTCTGGGCAAGAAACACTCAGGTCCATCCGTAGGAAATGTTTTCACTACATCTTTGGGCTAGAATATTGTTTCAGAATTCGAAAATGTTTGCCAGGCTCAGAAAGTCAGTTTGGATACAGCACATTGAAGGATTGATAGAACGAGTTAGAACATGGGTGCAAACGCTTAGTGTTGAACACATTGTATTACGACCCAAGTTTTCCCTAACATGGATTTTTGAAAGAATGCAACCCCTTGTGTTATAAGAGAACTGGAAAATACAATAAATATAGAAATCAATCCAGGCCAAAACAGGACCAAAACACCTATCTTTTTGCTCAGTAACCGGTCTTTCTTGGTTTGACTTATCCAGATTATTAACTTTATATTCCATATTGCTCATAAAAGCACAGTGCTAAAGCAGGTTTACCAGGGTGGTCACTGCCAAGAATCAACCAAGTAATCGATCAATGGTACTTACTGAGTCCTTACTGTGTGCAGAACACTGTACTAAGCGCTTGGGATACTACAATACAACATAGTTGGTTGACATGTTCCCTGTCCACAACACTTAAAATACCAGCGATAGCGATCTATGTGAAGTTACAAATGTTAGGTCAGGCACACAGCGTAATACAATGACAACCAGACAGCAATCACTATAAGTTTTACACAGCCAGGGTGAAGCAGAGTTGGCGACTTAATTATCTCTATAATCAAGAGCATAAGCATGGCTGTGGAGATGTTTTGTGGTTTTTCTAAATTTGTATAGCAATCCAATTGAAACTATTAGTCCAAAATTCCTGAATACAAATAACCTACTCAGACCAGAATCTATCTACTATCTTCTTATTAAAAATCACCAGGAGAAGAGATACTTGATCTTTTATTATGAGACATAAGAGTTGCTTAAAAGTTTAGTGATCATTAAAATTCAAATCCTTACAGCAATAAACTAAAATTATTGCTTTTTCACTACACCAATTGGTGCATATTTTATCCAAACTACTGCTAATTTGTGTGCTGCATTGAAGTAATTGCTCTAGAGTCCATAATATCATTTGTTGTAGAATTAAGATACCAATTCCTGATTAGGTTTAAAGTTAACCTAAAAAATTAACCTGAAATGTTCTGCTTTCAGTTATAAGTATTCCTAGTCATTCCACACAAATGTAAAATGTATTTCTATATATTCAAAAAGATTAGAATACCATTGGAAATCATTAGCGTACTTGCATCACCTGAATTTTATAGCATGTCAACTGACACATAATGATGTCTTGACAAGTTAAACCTACTCTAAAGGAGTAAAAAAATAAGTAAAACATAAAGCCAAGATGAAAGCATTCATCCAGTGTTAAACTCCCAAAGTCTATTTTTCAATATATAGTAAATATGACACTGTGATGAGTATGGTGAGGCAATTGGACTGGGATTGGAAAAGATACTACCTTGGTTTTTCAGAAACGTTCTCTCTGTCTCTCTCTTGGTCTCTGTGATCCACTATGATGGGGTTGAGAGATGATGCTGAGTTTGATTGTTCAGAAGCATTCTCTCCATCTTTTTCTAGGTCTCTGTGTCCCACTATGATTTCACTGTGTCAGAAGGTTGGCAGATCTGCCAATCCATCAGAGCCTGTCTATAGGAACCAGAGGGTGCAACTCATGAATGAATAAATCAACCCCTTTAATTGGGTGAAGTATGATCAGATACTGATGCCCAGGCTTGGCCAAAATCCAATCAAACACACCTTAGGCAATTAGCCATAGTGTCACGAACTCCAGACAGGTCAAGGGGGTGGGAGATTATGCTTGTACCTGCACTCCACCATTCAAAATCAAACTAGATTGCCTGGTGGGAATCAAGTTTAGATAGATTCATTTGAAAGGGAAGGGAGTCAGTCAATTAAAATGCATCTACCCACCTGGGACTTATAAAGAGGGATAAACAATAAATTAATAAATAAATTAATAAATATATAAAACTGAGGAGCAATTGAATTCTAGGGAAAGGAATGGATAGGCACTGGTTTAAAAAATTAAGAAACAAAAGGTAGAGGAATAGGACAATTTTTAAGACGTGGTAGTCTCAGTAATAGTAGATATCAAGTGCCTACTCTGTGTAAAGCATTGCACTAAGCACTGGGGAATAATAATCATTGTATTTGTTAAGCGCTTACTATGTGCCAAGCACTGTTCTAAGTGCTAACAATAACTGTATTTGTCAAGTGCTTACTATATGCCAGGCAATGTACTAAGTGCTGGGGTGGATACAAGCAAACTGGGCTCACAGTCCCAATCCCCGTTTTACAGATGCGGTAACTGCACAGAGAAGTAAGTGACTTGCTCAAGTGGCGGGGCTGGGATTAGAACCCATGACCTTCTGATTCCCAGGCCTATCCACTATGCCATGCTGCTTCTAATAATAGGGGACTGAGATGTGGACCCTGGACTTTCTGGGGCCTACAGTTTAAAAATGAGGGCCAAGAGTTAGGCAGAAGACATACAAGGAAGGATGAAAACAATAAAAATGCCCAAAACAACGAAACATAAAAGACGAAGATCAGAATCCAAAGTTCTGGTGGTCAAGGGGAGTGGTAGGGGATTGGCAGAGCTCCTGCCAGATCACCTAGAATCCAGTCTGAGCCAAAGTTTTCCAAAACTCCAAAATCTGTGAAAGAGAAATGCTGCCACAGTCCGAGTCTCTCCAGCCCTGTAGACACAGGGCATGTCGGGCGAGAAGACCCTGGATGGCATGGTGAAGGGGTCAATTTTTGGGGGGGGGGGGAGTGGGAAGGGGGGTGGTTTCACTTGTCAGTCTGGTCAGAGGGGCGTAACTACCCAAGGGTTTTAATAATGGGGTCCTTTAGGGATAATGACTAGAATTAATTGTGTTTAACATCTTCATTCTGGAAGCGTGAATGTGCAGTAAAATCTATGAGTGTGTATAGTACACCAGCTCTTCTCGCTGGTGAAATATCATGAAGGTGGGGATAAACTGCAGGGAGGCTTCATAAAATTGCGTGAATGGGTTAATCAATAATACATGGGCTCCGAGATGAGCATGCACAAGGTCATACATACAGGGTGGAAACAAGTCAAAATGCAAGCAGAAGCAGCATGGCCTAGTGGAAAGAGCACAGGCCTGAGAGTCAGTGGACCTGAGTACTAATCCCAATTTTACCACCTGCCTGCTATGTGACCTTGGGTAAGTCACTTAACTTTTCTGTGCTTCAGTTGCCTCACCTGTAAAATGAAGATTAAGACAGTGAGCCCCATGTGGGACAGGGACTGGGATCAACCCAATTGTCCTGTATCTACTGTAGCGCTCAGTACAGTAATAATAATAATAATAACGGTGGTATTTGTTAAGCGCTTACTATGTGCGAAACACTGTTCTAAGCGCTGGGGGCATACGAGGTGATCAGGTTGTCCCACTCGGGGCTCACAGTCTTAATCCCCATTTTTCCCCCAGTACCTGACACACAAAATACAACTAGCTGAAAATGGGCTCCGTGGAATTGGTCTCATCTCAGAAAAGATTATTGTTCACTGTTTTTTTAAATAAATCAATAGCATTTATTAAGTGCCTACCAGGGGCAGAGCAGTCTACTAAGCACTTGGGAGATTATAAGAGTTATAAATCACAAACTCTACTCTCAAGGAGCTTATCGCCTAGTGTTTGAACCAAATCATTGATTCGTTATATAGCAGCATCCTAAAAAAGCTAATCAAATTCTGAACATCACCAGGAAAGGGCTAGAAACAAAACAAAGGAATACATTTGCCATTTTGCTTGATTATGATCTGCACAGTTCAGGAAAGGAGGGAAAAATGGGTAGAATGAAGGCAACTATTATCCAGTTCTCATATGTATAGATCTTGTAATTTACTGAGCGCTTATTGTGTACAGAGCACTGTACAAACACTTGAGAGTGTACAACACAGTGAAATTGTCTACAGTTCAAAGTTATTTTAACCAAACTTTGAGCTAGTTACAGGAGATTTGCTTTATAAATCTCAAAATTGTATTTTCTTGTCCTTCATTAATTTCCATCATCCTAAGTATGTCTTCTATTAATACTTGTGTACGGTCAGTTTTCATATAATGCTAGAATTGTGATCTCGAATTAAGGAAAACTAGCACTGTAGCACTTAACCTGTGTCTGACACTGGATACGGGCACAAAGCTAGGGAGGAAAAATTACACATGTGAAATTTAGATAAAGTCCCTGTGCACTTTCCACTGGATCATTCTGCCTACAGCTGGGACACTCTTGTCTTCAGTTGACTGGATGTTCTGAAATACTAAATTCGGCTTTGTTTTTGAAATCCATTCAAGGTGGTGGAACTAAGGTTTGATAGCTCAATAAATATCAATCAGTGGTATTTATTGTGCCTACTTCGGGTGGAGAACTGTATTAACGTTTGAAAGAATACAATAGAACAGGTAGCCATGATCCCTGCCCTCGAGGAGTTTACAGTCTAGAATAACCATATTATTATTATTGCAACTATATATAGTAAAGACAACAGGGGAAAGCTGTGGGTAAGTACTATTTTCTAACACAATTTCCAGATCACTAGGGTCTGAATTAATTTGTATTACAACTCACATGTAATCTTAAAGGCAGCAAGGACAAACTGTGTAAGCAAATAATACAGCTCAAGTACAGCAAGAATAGGTTCGGCCCCAAATTTACTTTCCTTGAGCAAGATTGAGTAAGAAAGACTGCAAATTAAACTGAATTTAGTTTTGCTTCAGCATGTTGCAACTGAAGGATGGAGCTTTGAGCACACCCATAACATTTCATCTTTGAACCAATAACTTAAAGTCTAACATTGTTAAGGTATGTTGTAGAAGTTGAAAGGTCACTTAAGGGGTTGAGCCTGAATAAAACATCTCTCTTTCAATCTTTCGGTTCAAAACAAACTCAGAGGACACATAAGCTCGCTGGCCGAAAAGCTATTTTATTGCTCTCGTGTAGATAATTCACATGACCTGTTCACTTCACCTCTCTCTTTTGATAAATATCTTACTCCCATCGCCTTCTGATCCCTTTGTTCACGTGACCTACACAATTCAATTTCTATTTTGTGGTTTCTATGCCATAGGCCTTGAGCTCCCCGAGTGCCTTTTTTTCCTTTCCCGATATATTGGCTAGTAAGTAGGAGGATCATTGCCTAGTGGAAAGAGCATGGCCCTGGGAATCAGAAGACCTGGGTTCTCATCCTGGCTCCACCACTTGTCTGCTGTGTGACTCTGAGATGGGCATTTTAACATCCTTCTGTCACTGTTTCTTCCTTCAAACAATGGGGATTAAATAACTGTTCTCCCTCGCCTATAGACTTGTGAGCCCCATGTGGGACAGGGACTGTGTCCAACCCGATTATTTTGTTTCTATCCCAGTTCACAGTACAGTGCTTGGCACGCAGTAAACACTTAAGTACCATAAACAACAACAACAAAAACACTTTTTGGTATCTTGCTTTGCCAAGGAGGCAGAGAGGTATTCTACCAGTACATAATCTGTCTTCGAGTTTGAAGATATCCTTATAGATGATAAGTCTTTTTTAGTGTGTGGGAGTGTGGTACGTCACCAGTGGGTAACTGACAATCCCTTCGTCATTATCATGTGCGTGGAAAGATTGTCACTTGGCCTGCTGTCAGATTTGCTATTTCCACTGTCTGGCATCACTTTCAATTCTGCCTCTTGGTGTCACAATCTCCATGAAGCCTCTACTCTGACAGGTAGCATATTTCAAATTTACGTCAGGCAAGTCTATCTTCTTCTGCGGTCTCCCAACTCTCCAATACTCTGTCACAGAGTCCATTCATCCATCAATCAATCGATGTTATTTACTGAGCACTTATTTTGTGCAGAGCATTGTTCTAATGCTTGGGAGAGTACTGTACATTTGGCAGATTCAATCCCTGCCCTAATCTGTCCCAAATAATGAAACACATGAAATAATGAACATTAAAGCTAATGCCTTCCAGGACTTTTATAATAATAATAATAATAATGGCATTTGTTAAGTGCTTACTATGTGCCAAGCACTGTTCTAAGAGCTGGGGGGATACAAGGTGATCAGGTTGTCCCACGTGGGGCTCACAGTCTTCATCCCCATTTTACAGATGAGGTAACTGAGGCTCAGAGAAGTTAAATGATTTGCCCAAGGTCACACTGCAGACATGTGGCGGAGCCAGAATTAGAATCCATGACCTCTGACTCCGGAGCCTGTGCTCTTTCCACTGAGCCAGGCTGCTTCTCTAATTCTTTATTGTTTATGACCTCTTCTCACCATTTGATGTGAAGCATCTGATAATTATGGAACAGATCTAGAAGACAAATGTGATAAATCCAGGTCTTAGAGTTGTTTAGAAGGTTGGACACAACAATTGCTCTATAGACCTTCAGCTTTGTTTGAAGCTTGATGCTATATTATCCCGCAGCATGGCCTAGTGGCATCACTTGGGAGTCAGAGGATGTGGGTTCTAATCCTGGTTCCTCCACTTGTCTGCTGTGTGACCTTGGGCAAGTGATTTAACTTCTCTGTGCCTCAGTTACCTCATCTGTAAAATGGGGATTAAGACTGTGAGTCCCATGTGGGACAGGGACTGTGTCCAGCCTGATTACCTTGTATCTATCCCAGCGTTTAGAACAGTGCTTGGCACATAATAAGCACTCAGTAAATGCCATTAGTTACCTCTAGACTGTGAGCTCATTGTGGGCAGGAATATGTCTGTTTATTGTTGTACTCTCCCAAGTGATGATGATGGCATTTGTTAAGTGCTTACTATGTGCAAAGCACTGTTCTAAGCTCTGGGAGGGGGATACGAGTTGATCAGGTTGTACCACGTGGGGCTCATAGCCTTAATCCCCATTTTACAGATGAGGTAACTGAGGCCCAGAGAAGTTAAGTGACTTGCCCAAGGTCACACAGAAGACATGTGGCGGAGCCAGGATTAGAACCCATGACCTCTGACTCTCAAGCCTGTCTTTCCACTGAGCCACGCTGTTTCTCTAAGCAGTTCTCCCAAGTGCTTAGTACAGTGCTTTGAACACAGTAAGTACTCAATAAATATGATTAAATGAACATTAGTGTCACGGTTTGTCTTACAAATATATCCTTAAAGGATTCAGGCCCTATTAACGTAGCAACCTGTGAATGGTTGACTGCTGATTGACTGGCAAAAGGACCTATAAATGTATATAACCTTTTTTGAATTTTTACTGAACATTCCATTATTTTTTATTATCCATTACATTTAAGATGATGGACATGAGACAAATAGTGAGGAAACAAATTATGAAGTCAAACTGAGGTGCCATCACTGTAGAGAAGAGGTGGTGGATAAAGGTTCACGGGCCGGGCCTATTTTTTCAAGATCATTTTTTCTTATTAAATCAGTTAGGTGCCCAAATACGCTCAGTATACTTCTAACACAAAGTACCACCACCCTAATTTAGCAGGGATTATACCATCCAGAAAGAACCAACATTTCTGGCACCAAGTGCCACCAATCTCACCTCCGCATCTACTCTCAAACCTCTGAATTAAGAAAATTCATCTCATTGACAAGAATGTTTTAATTGTTTCAAATACCTCAGTGCTTTTCACACATTACAATGCCATCCTGACTGGCTGCAGGGCAGGAAAGAATTTTGACAGACAGCGGTCGGAATGATTGGAAGAGCATTAGGCCACAGGCTGGGCACTCGCTGTCAATTTGCTAAATGGAGAACAAAAACGAAACAGTAGTTCTTTGTTTTCAAAGTTTTTTTTCACCAACAAATACAAAAATAACCCCAATTCAGATAATGGGGATGTGTGAGAGAAAGGTAACAGGACCCAGAATTTAAAGGTCACTTTTATAAGATTACAGTCTCTCTTCTCAGGCAATAGAGCAAACTTGCTTCATATACACTTGAAAATAGCGATTTGAACCCTGTTGCTTCAGAAATCCCCCAGCTTAAAACATTTACCTCAGAACATGTATTAGTATTGTTTCTGTCAAAGTGATCTTTCACTTCATGAAATTTTTCCTGAACTGGAATGTGACATTTTAAAAATAAAAAGAATATTCAAATGTTATATACTGGAATTAAAACTATGAATCAAAACCAGAGTATATTTTCCTTGCCAAAAATCTTTGGATAAATGCAGAATTATTTTGTGCTCTTGTTATATTAATACTAAAATAATTACCTGGATTTATCTTTTATAATTTCAGATATAGAGTTATAACTGATTTGCATCAGAGCTGAATAAATTATTTTTGACACTCAATATTCCACCGAAGCCATGATTAATACACCTGAGATTTTGTTGTTCAGTTCCCTTTCCCAAAGGGAGAGGTTTCTTTAGAAAGTTCAAATAAATGAGTAATCTGAAATTCCCTAAAACTACTCTAGACTGTGAGCCCACTGTTGGGTAGAGACTGTCTCTATATGTTGCCAACTTGTACTTCCCAAGCGCTTAGTACAGTGCTCTGCACACAGTAAGTGCTCAATAAATACGATTGAATGAATGAATGAATGAATGAATGAATACTCTCAACAACTTTGTGTGCCTCCTCTTTTAGCAGCTTTGGAAGCCCTTTAAGCTCTTCGAAGCTTTGATGTGAATATTTCTTATCACTGTTGGGATTGCAAACTCTAAGAATTGCTACTACCTACCTAGAGTTTTAAGTATTTTAATAATAATACTAATAACTGGGCTCATTTTACTTGTTTTCTAGGATAACATTCTAAATTGATATTTCAGTCCTCTAATTCATATTACTTTCTCCTTTTCATAAACAGCATGAAGCACTTCTATCATATCCATTTTTTTTTTAACTGTACCAGAATATTTTGCATTTGCTTGGTCTGTTTCTGCATAGCTGTTATTTCCCTATTTGGTGTCATAAATGTTATCACTTTTGAAATTATCTACTTAGAGTCCCTTGCTGTATAAACAAGGTCAATTGAAGTGTCTTACAGAATATTCACCATTTAGGTTGTGTTACAGTCTACTTAAAAAATCCCCTAACACTATGACCAGGTAATTAAGCTACAGTCTATGGGTGCAGAGAAGTTGCTAGATCAAAAACGTGATCCAGGGAAATGGATTTAGCAAGAGGAGGTAAGCCTCCATTCCACAATGGTTATGCAAATCGACCTAATCCAAAATGCTGAGCTAATTTAATAAAGCTTTAAAAGTTGCTTTATTTTCCTATAATGTGCATGCATTTTGTGAAGAAATGAATTTTGGATCGGCTGCTGCAAGGAGAGTTCAAAAATGTCTCCTTTGTTACTAAGCGAGGTTGGGTGTCAGCATGTCAATCATTAAATTACTTCCAAGGTAACTCTGAGTCACGTTCACTGCCATTATCATTGAGGACTAAATAGGTAGCAAAGGTCTTAGGGAATGAATGAGTGATAAAATCCTTGCTTTATCATTCATTTCACTTTTCTGGTGTTCCTGAAAACTATTATTTATCAAAACTTGCCGGTTACATAGCTTTTAACATGGTGTTTGCTGGACTGAGCACTAGAGGACATAGGCCTAGGCAGTGAGACAGAAAGCTTACATTTCTGGTTCTGCTATTAACTTACTGGGTGGCCTTTGGTAAGTGGTTCAAATTGTTTATTTGTGAAATGGAAGGCTAAAACCTGCCAATTTTCTACATTATGATTTCTGTGAGACGGAAAGAAACCATAAAGGTAAAAAAAAAAACCCTTTAAAAATCTAAAAGGCCAAAGCATAGCAAGCCTTCCCTCGTATTGTCGCCCGATCTTTGTATTTCTATATTTGCTCCCTAAAGGGGATAACTCGGCCCCTGCAATACAACCTTACAGCAGCTTTCTTTCCAGTGTCTTCATCGACGGCATTTATTGAGTGCCTACTGAGTGCAAAGCACTGTACTAAATGTTTGGGAGGGTACAATAATAATAATAATGATGGTATTTATTAAGCGCTTACTATGTGCCAAGCACTGTTCTAAGCAATGATAGACTGCAGCATGATATATGTCTCCTGAGCTCAAGGATCTTTCAGTCTAATAAGGAAGGTAGAGAGAAAAAAAAATCTTTACGAATAGTGAAAGCAGGAAGAAGAACAAGGATGCAACAGAAAGTACTTTGCATGTGTCAGGATTCATTCATTCATTCAATCGTATTTATTGAGCACTTACTGTGTGCAGAGAACTGTACTAAGCACTTGGGAAGTACAAGTTGGCAACGTACAGAGACGGTCCCTACCCAACAACGGGCTCACAGTCTAGAAGGGGGAGACAGACAACAAAACAAAACATGTGGACAGGTGTCAAGTCATCAGAATAAATAGAATTAAAGCTAAATGCACATCATTAACAAAATAAATAGAATAGTAAATATGTACAAGTAAAATAAGTAGAGTTATAAATCTGTACAAACATATACAGGTGCTGTAGGGAGGGGAAGGAGGTAGGGCGGGGGTAACGGGGAGTAGGAGAGGAAAAGGGGCTCAGTCTGGGATTGAGAAGCTGAGTAATGATGAAGTTTACAAAGAAACGTATATTTATAGGAGCTAAATATACGTGTTAAGGGTTGCAGCAGGGTTATGAATTAACCAAAGAAGGACTCCTGGGGTAGATGGAATATTAGAAGGGCTTTGAAGATGGGGAAAGCTGTGGTCTGGAAAATTTGGGGGGGGGGGGGGGTGAGATGGAGTTTCAGGATGGGAAAACAGCATGAGCAAGGGATCAGAGATGGAAAAGTCAGGAAAGATGAATAGTCAGAAGTTAAGTTTGTCAGAACAACACATGAGCTGGGGAGTAGCAGGGGAGAAGAGCCAACGTGTAAGATGAAGAAATCAGGTGGAGAGCTTTGAAACCAACTGTGAGGAGTTTCACTTGCTGCAGTGTACCAGGAGCAGGGAATTGTGTGCTGAGCAATGCTTTAAGGATGTGATTTGGATAGCAGGAAACCGTATAGACTGAGGAGCAAGGCCTGAGGCAGGAAGACAAGTAAAGAGGCTGATAGAGTAGTCTCACCATGAAACAGCAAGAGCTTGGATCGGGGCGGTAGAAGATTGGGTAGACTGGAAGGGGGTGTTTGTGGGAAATGCTGTAAAGAAAAACCAGCAGGATTTAGCAGGTTATTGCATGTGAAAGTTGAAAGATAGAGATGAATAGAGGATGATAACTTAATTTTGGAGAGATTTCTTTGGTAGGATCTGGCTACTATACTGGACAAATAACTTAATTTTGGAGAGATTTCTTTGGTAGGATCTGGCTACTATACTGGACAAGGAGCAAATGTACCCGTGGAGCCACTATCGGACTGCTGTAGGGGATTTTGTGAGAAGCAGCGTGCCTCAGTGGAAAGAGCCCGGGCTTTGGAGTCAGAGGTCAGGGGTTCAAATCCCGGCTCTGCCAACTGTCAGCTGTGTGACTTTGGGCAAGTCACTTAACTTCTCTGTGCCTCAGTGGCCTCATCTGTAAAATGGGGATTAGGACTGTGAACCCCCCGTGGGACAACCTGATCGCCTTGTAACCTCCCCAGTGCTTAGAACAGTGCTTTGCACATAGTAAGTGCTTAATAAATGCCATCATCACCATCATCATCATTTTGTGAAGGCTCTTCCTAGCCCTTTGAATGAAGAAGCGAGCTCCCACTTCTATTTGTATATGTTCTCATTATTTGTGGAGGTTTGTTTTGAAAGCGAGAGTAGTACAGATTGCAGCCAGCTTGGTTTGGGCAATAAATTGTGAAATCTGAACGTGTTTTAACGCAGTCTTAAAGACAGAGGGCTAAAGGATATCTTGAATCAATCAGTCAATCATATATATATCGAGTGCTTACTATGTGCAGAGCTCTGTATTAAGTGCTTGGGAGAGTGCAACGTAACAGAGTTGGCAATAATAATGATAATGACGGCATTTGTTAAGTGCTTACTATGTGCAAAGCACTGTTCTAAGCACTGGGGGGATACAAGGTGATCAGGTTGTCCCACGTGGGGCTCACAGTCTAAATCCCCATTTTACAGATGAGGTAACTGAGGCTCAGAGAAGTGAAGTGACTTGCCCAAGGTCACCCAGCAGACATGTGGTGGAGTGGGATTAGAACCCATGACCTCTGACTCCCAAACATGTGCTCTTTCCACTGAACCATGCTGCTTCTCAATGGTAGACACATTCCCTGCCCACAACCAGTTTACATGCTAGAGGGGCAGACAGACACGGATATAAATGAATAAATATGTACATAAATGCTGTGGGCTGAGGAAGGGTGACTAAAGGGTGCAAATCCAAGGGCAAGGGTGATGCCACTGGAAGTGGGAGAAGAGGAAATGAGGACCTAGGTGGGGAAGGCCTTTTGAAGGAGATGTGCCTTCAATAAGGCTTTGAAGGTGGGGAGAGTGATCGTCTGTCAGATGCGAAGGGGGGAGGGTGTTCTGGGGCAGAGGCAGGACATGGGCGAGAGGTCGGTGGAGAGATGAGATCGAGGTACAATGAGTGTGCTAGCATTAGAGAAGCTAAGGGTGTGGGCTGGGTTGTAGTAGGAAAGCAGTGAGATAAAGTAGGTTGGGGCAAAGAGACCGAATGCTTTAACTTGAAATTTACCACAGCCCCACTGTGGTATTTCTTCCAATATATAGCACCCACGACTTCTACTGGTTGGTTTTTAGGGCTTTTAGAAATGCTTCCGTGACACCAGCATTTCCATAACTAATTCATTTAAAAAATAAACAATGCCTGATTTGCTTTGACAACTTGGCCAGCCCCAAAGTTCTGCACTAATATGCCAATAAAGTTCTCCCGTGCCTAGATGTATGGTCTGCACCCTACATGTGCTTGATAACTGCTTGCCAGTGATGCTGAAAATGGATAATCTCCTTCACAAACCAGCCCTGTCTACTCAGTAACCCTCAACGGTCCCCCTGACAGAAACTGAGAAGGAATAAAATCTTGTGCAATTTGAATCCAGTCACTGAACAGCAATTTCCTGTACAAAGACAATATCTGCTTTAGGCGATGTCATATCCCATTGGTCACATTCACATTATACCTATAGTGCAGTTATCTTTTGAATGAAGGATCATAGATTCATATTCAGTCTCAGTCTAACTCCTAGAAAAGGAGCCAACGGACAGTCTTCAGCCTGCATAGTCAGTCAATCAATTAATCAATGGTATTTGAGTGCCTACAAGTGTAGAGTGAGGAGCACAACAGAATAATATTAGAGAAGCAGCATGGCTCAATGGAAAGAGCCCGGGCTGTGGAGTCAGAGGTCATTGGTTCAAATCCTGGCTCTGCCAATTGTCAGCTGTGTGACTTTGGGCAAGTCACCTACCTTCTCTGTGCCTCAGTTACCTCATCTGTAAAATGGGGATTAAGACTGTGAGCCCCCTGGGGGACAACCTGATCACCTTGTAACCTCCCCAGCACTTAGAACAGCATTTGTCAAGCCTGGCACATAGTAAGCACTTAACAAATGCCTTTAAAAAAAAAAACTTATGAAAACAGGGGAAAATATTTCCCTTGGCGAGTAGGTCAAAATTCTACCATCTGCCACCACACCTCTATCACAGTCTTTAATTGACTGTCCTTGTCACCTAAAACTAGTTATAGCAGTATCAAGATGTGGATGAATTATCAATGTGTGTCTATAAAATATTTGAGGCCTAATTGAAAACAATGAGTGCTTCCCAAATTGAAAATGGATATACTGTAGGCCTGTAGTATCTGGTTTGCTTTTTCCCATCCCCAAATTAACTGGATATCTGCTCAAATCTCTTCACTTTGGAATTGTAGAAGTGAGGAGAGAGCATTTGTAGACACAAGATGTGAGAATTTCAAGAATGAAGGGTTCTCTGCATGATGTTAGTAGAGATTGAGACTAGGGGAGGCAAGAGGGAGAAGTAATACCTACTATTGCCTCTTCCCCACCCCCAAAATGCAGACATAGTCCATAGGTCATACAGGTTAATGCCCTCTAGATTAATCTAATGAAGGATAAAACATTATAACTTCTCTAACTGCAATTTACTTTAATATCTGTCTCCTCACTCTATTGTAAAGCCCTTTCAGGGCAGGGACTATGTCTACCAACTCTATTGCACTGTACTTTCTAAGTGCTTATTTCAGAATGTGCTCAAGAAACACCCCTGATACCACAGAAAATGAAAAGTGTCTCTCAATTGGTAGCAGTCCACTTTCCCTAACGGAAAGACTGTCTTCTTCTCAGACCCGCTATGAGTCTCGCTAGCAAACATATTCACAGGGTGAAGAAACAACAACAGTGACTACTGCTGCTATCCAGATAACTCCGATAGGAAGACACCACAGTAGTAATAATAACGGTAGTTGTTAAGCGCTTACTGCGTGCCAGGCACTGTTCTAAGCACTGGGGTGGATACAAGCAAATCGGGTTGGATACGGTCCCTGATCTACGTGGGGCTCACGGCCTCAAGCCCCATTCTACCGATGAGGTAACTGAGGCACAGAGAAGGAAATTGACTTGCCCAAGGTCATACAGCAGACAAGTGGCAGAGCTGGGATTAGAACCCATGACTCTCAGGCCTGTGCTCTATCCACTACGCCATGCTGCTTCTCATACAACCTGCCAGACAACCCACCAGTCCTTAAATGGAGAACAATATCGTCATTATCGAGGACATATCGAACATAAAGAAAATGATGGAGGTCGCCTCAAGTGATTAATGCAACTAAACAAAGACCCTGATTAATTTTTAAGTATGCAAATAGGTCTATGACATCAAATTCCTTCAGTGGTCAATTTCAATCCATCCGCAGTTCTCCTGTTTGAAATGAACCCCTTTCGATTCCTTGATTCACTAATTCAAAATTGGAAGACATTTATTTTATCATGCTATCTGCTATATGTAAGTTGCTGATTTAGCAAGCATCCATTGAAGAGTAGTCTGACAAGCCTAATGTAGATAAACACTCACTTCTTCACTGTACTGCAGGTTCGATTTAAAGTTTGAGTGTTTATAGTCAATATCTCACAAACGGTGATATCTTCAATTCACAGCAAGTGTATGAAGAAAACAAGGCGGCTAACCTTCTTACATTTAATCTTCTCTACCCTGATGACTGCACTTAAAGCTGCTCTGTGGGCATGTGTTGTTTTGCATGAGAAGCACTGCACTGCAGTCCTCCCATCAACATTAAGAAAACAGTGGTCCTTTGTCAATTTTGCCTTGGCATTAAGCAAATTGCTAAACCACTGTCAAAGCAGTTTCTAACATGTGGATAAGTTCTGTTATCTTGCCAGCATGATACATCAGATTGTTTTAATAAAGAAACTGCCCCCCGCCAAAAAAAGATTCATTCAATTGTACTTATTGAGCGCTTACTGTGTGCAGAGCACTGTACTAAGCGCTTGGGAAGTACAAGTTGGCAACATATAGAGACAGTCCCTACCCAACAACGGGCTCACAGTCTAGAAGATACAAAGTAACGAAATCTACTGACTGCCTCATTGATTGTGGAACGGAAGGAAAATCCAGTTTAAGTGCTCAGTTGTTATCCTTACTCTTTGACTCTGAGACATGAGAAGCAGTGTGGCTCAGTTGTAAGAGCACGGGCTTTGGAGTCAGAGGTCATGGGTTCAAATCCCAGCTCCACCAATTACCAACTGTGTGACCTTGGGCAAGTCACTTAACTTCTCTGTGCCTCAGTGACCTCATCTGTAAAAGGGGGATTAAGACTGTGAGCCCCCCCATGGGACAACCTGATCACCTTGTAACCTCCCCAGCGCTTAGAACAGTGCTTTGTACATAGTAAGCGCTTAATAAATGTCATTATTATTATGGACACTATACAACTAACACTATACAACCAACATCAAAAGTTGTAACCAATTTCAAATGCAGTGCTTGCCCAGTCTGACCAGGATTAAATAGCAAAGAAGATCCCAAACTTTGAAGGGCATGAATGCTTCAGCATCTCTAGCATCATCTTACCTTTGCTGGGCCAGATATCTGGGGTGTACATCACATGGAAAATTGCCAAAGGCAATGTTTTATAAGTGACTAATGAGGAAACTGGGGGCCAAAAACTTAAACCATAAATAGAGGCTCTGAAATCTACTCTTCAACATATTTGATCCAGCCAACTAACTGGAAATCAGTCACAGCTGACGGGAAACTCTAATAAAAATTGTGGGTATACACATTTTCCTTTCCAAACCTAAATAGTTCTGGAATTACCCACGGTTGGCAATACCACAGTTGGTAAAATGAAAACTTTAAGGAATAAGGGACTGCTCCATCTAACATCGTACCAGATGAAGAAAAATACCAGAAAATTGGTGGAAAACAACTCAAAAGTGTTTTCAAGTCATCTGTACATTCATTAGCAGTCTCTGGCACTGAGATGACATTGTGTTTCTTCACTGATATTACTCTTTACCACAGTACAAACATGACTGGCAGAGATAGAACAGTCCAACCGAATAGCACTGCACAAATTCCTAATACTATAACAACTCCTCTGCCCAGATTCTCTTTTATATGGTATTTGTTAAGTGCTTGTTATGCTCCAGGTGCTGGGGCAGATACAAGAGAATTGGATTGGACACAGTCCCTGTCATATTTGGGCTCGCAGTCTTAAAATCCCCAGTTTACAGATAAGAGAACTGAGGCGCAGAGAAGTTAAGCAATTTTCCCAAGGTCACACAGCAGACAAGTGGCAGAGTGCCCAGGTCCTCTGATTCCCAGGCTTGTGCTCTTTCCACTAGACCATGCTGCTTCTTGGGCACAAAGTCTCAGGGCCAAGACTCTGTCATCAGCATTACCCAAGGAACATAATGACAGCTATGACTGTCCTGAAGTTTCTGAGTTTGAAAGTTACCATTAAGTTCCCTGGGCAGGGTTAATAAATAACTGATCGAATAGCCCTGAAAAGCATTGCAATCTAAATGCTGGAAGTAGCAAGAGGGAGCAGACTTGACTTGACCGGTAGTGTTCCCCATATCAATTTATCGTTTTGCATCTTGAAACAAGAAGCAGTGTTGCTTAGTGGAAAGACCATGGGCCCGGCAGTCAGGTTACTGGGGTTCTAATCCTGGCTCCACCACTTGACTGCTATGTGACCTTGGGCAAATAACCTAACTTCTCAGTACCTCAGTTTCCCCTTCTGCAAAATGAAGATTAAATACCTGTTCTCCTCCTACTTTGACTAGTGTCCTGTATTGGACAGGGACTCTAACCTGATTATTGCCAACTTGTACTTCCCAAGCGCTTAGTACAGTGCTCTGCACACAGTAAGCGCTCAATACGATTGATGATGATGATGATGATCTTGCACATAGTAGTAAACGCTTAATTATTATTTTTATTATCATTATTCATCTTTCATCATTGGACTGCGTGCTGCCTAGATAACATAAGTCAATGTAGCATTTAGTTTGTTGCTGATGGTGATTCTTGGCTGGGTATTGGGGTTGTCAACTGTGCCTGTTCTATAAACTCAGCTTTCTTCAGATTAATTGTTAAACTACAGCACTTTGCTGATTATAAGTTGTGCTTTTTAGTCACCTGAATTTCTTTTTGTTGTGCATGTTTCCAAAGAACAGTCATGCCTATAGAGGAACTCCTGCATGCGTGATTCAAGACATTTTAATTATTCTGTCTGTTAAACCTTAGGTTTTACAAAGGATTAGAACAGTATTTCTTAACTAGTTTCCAGATTTCTTCTTGTTTCTATAAACATGGATGAATAGAACAGGCTAATTAAATCTTAATATATAGTACATAGCTCTGTGCCACTCTGTTGGTGTTGGGAAAAGGATCGGGCAAAGCCTCTTGAATTTTGATGAGGTCAGCCATGCAATCATGGAGTAATTTTAGGATCTAGATAAACATCACAATTCAGCTAAAATTTAGGGAGATGTAGGATTCCAGTTCTCCTGATGATGTCAAATACTCTCACAAAGTCTATGAACACCTTATGGAGGTCTTGTATTGCTCCCTGTATTTCTCCTTTATCTAATGGGCAAAAAAGATCCCAACTGCTGCACCCTGCTATGGTTGAGGCTGCATTATGATTCTGGGAGTGTATGGTCAGTTGTTCTTCACAACTACTAATAGACTCTGGATAGGACCTAGCCAGTAATGGAGAGGAGGAGCAGGACACGATTTGAAGCAGCTCTCTTCAAGAGTGATAGCTTGTTGTGCCTGGTGGGAGTTCAGAGACTGGATCACTCCACATATTCCCTGGCTTGATACCATTTGGACAGCAGTGGACTCATTTTGTCCCTGAAAGAGTGTTGTGAGTTGCTATGATTTAGGAGAGCAGGCTAGAAGAGCTTTATTGTCATGGAAAAAAAAATGATGAACTTTCCAGCGTGGGTGAGACAAGACGAGAAGTGGAGGATCCATTAGGTACATGGAAAGGGTGGGATTTAGGAGCAGGTGTACAAGGGAAGCAGCATGGCCCAGTGGAAAGAACACAGCCCTGGGAATTAGTGGACTGGAAATCTAATCCCGGCTCTGCCACTTGCCTGCTGTGTGAAGTTGGACAAGTTGCTTTACTTCTCTATGCATGGTTCAGTTTCCTCATCTGTAAAATGGGGATTGTATACCTTTTCTCCCTCCTGCTTATGAACCCCATGTGGGATGGGGATTGTGCCTAACCTGATTATTTTGTCTCTTCCCGGTGTTTAGTAGAGTGCTTGGTACATAGTATGTGATCAACATATGCCACAATCTTTATTATTAGGAATTAGTCCTTCACTTAGAATGCTATCCACTGTGAATGAATACCCTGGTCCCTTTAGTGTTGCACTAGCCAGATTATATGATATTACTTAAATTGTGAGCCCCACTTGGTACCTGATTATCTTGTATCTACCACAGCACTTAGTATGATGCTTGACACATAGTAAGTGCTGAACAAATACCACAATTATTGTAATCAGTATTTCTGTTTGATTTGTTATGGTTTTCTAAGATATAAATGCTATTGTCTAAGCACCCATATACATGGCATTAAAAAATTCACTGTGCACCCTCAAAGAGCCTATATTGTCAGTATTATAATCACAAGATTGTTTTAAACCATTAATACAGTAGTGACAAGGGTATGCTAAAAGTCCCTAAAATTCCAGCTCACATAAGGAACTATTTTTTATGTTCAAAAAGGTACCCATAGAACACAGCGAAGACCAAAAATCTCAGGTGCAGTAGTTTCCAGAAAAAAACCAAAACACTATATTACTCAAGTTCACACCTGAGTAATTTACTTATGGCTAACACAAATATATACACATTGAAAGGGTTCACGTGGGAATGGTTGACGAAAAATAATTAATCAAAATAATGAAAATCTCAAACAAATGTGATATTGTGGTACCACACACCATGTACCTAGGCTGGAAAGTGTGAGGGACTGTGGTTGAAATGTGAACTCACTAGTAAATGCCTGGTGTTTGAATCATGTGTGTGTGTGTGTTTTCCAGGAACCTGGTTTTATTTTTTGCTTTACAGTATTTTGGCATAATAATAATTATTATTATGGCATTTGTTAAGCATCCTCTCAGGGTCGCACCTGGAGAGTTTCCAGTACTCTACTATATTCGGCTATGGGAGGGAGAGTCAAGCGGAGGCCTATCCATTCCATTCCTAACCTGGGCAGTGGCTAGCGAGTGGAAGGCAATCTGCTACAAGTCAAAACTCACCTGTGCTGGGCAGCAGTGGCATGGGAGAGAGTCGAGGGTGGAGACTTGAGTTTACTGTGCATAAGGCAGCAATGGTAAACCACTTCTGTATTTTTACCAAGAAAACTCTATGGATACACTACCAAAATGAGTGCAGATGGAGAGTGGGGCCTTCTGGGAGAAATGTGTGGTGTCGCTATGGGTCAGAAACGACTCGACAGCATAAGACAAGACAAATTTGTTAAGCACTTACTATGTGCCAAGCACTTTTCTACGCACTGGGGTAGATACGAGGTAATCAGGTTGTCCCACATGGGGCTCCAAGTCTTAATCATTCATTCATTCATTCAATCGTATTTATTGGGCCCTTACTGTGTGTAGAGCACTGTATTAAGCGCTTGGTAATTCCCACCTGCTGTCCACAGATCAATGGGGTCTGTCACTGGAATAAGTGCCCTAAATCCCACATTCCTAGGGACATTCCTGACTTGTTGTGGTAAAACAACTTAAGTGCCTTTTCTATTGGTGGTAGGTAACCTTTCCCTGTTCCCCAACCTTCAAACCTATGTAAATAAACAGCCCCATCTTGGTGTCTTGAATTAAGAAATAGCAGCAGCAACCCTGGTGTATGAAAAAAATCCTACCAAAGGATACAACACTAACTCAGATGGGAAAAGAGGTGAGGAAATGTAGGCTGCGCTACTTTTGCGGGTTCACTGGAGAGTGTCCTTCAGCTCTCATAATCAACCAACTGCTAAACCCTGCTGATTCCTCCTCCAAAATATCCACTTCCTCTTGCCCAAACAGCCAGCACCTTGCTCAATAGACTAGAGAGACTGGGGTACATGTAATGCGGTGGGAATTTCCTGAATTAAAAAAAGTTACAGTGGAGAAAAATTAGCTCTCATTTTTTAAGTAGATATTTAAATTGCCCAAGGTGTAATAGACCAAAAATTGTTCAAAAACAGCAGAGTTCATAAAAAGAGCCCTTGAGAAAGTGAAAAAAGAGTTAAGAAGAAAAAGAGGTGATTGGAGCAATTCAACTAAAATTGGAAGTCAGAAAGATCAATTGGGATAATGAGATCCAATGTGTGTCTTTTGATGTGTGTAAGAAAGAACTGTGTGTTCGAGCAAGTTTAAAGAATCCATGAATTGTAAAAATCAATCAAAATGCCTGTAAGACATGGGAAACAACAACTAGCCATTGAAACAAGCTTAGTATACCTTCTGGTCACCATTTAACTCATCTGGTAGTATTGCTGACTGTAGTTCAAGGATGCACACCACTTGTGCTATGGAAATAGCAATGAAGCATTTGGCGTTGAAGAAGCACATGGATTTCTGAGCCCATCAATATTGGTTGTGACACTGGGGGAAGCTCAGATATTCATTTAGTTATCCAAGTGTATTTTAAAATCAAAGGTTATCCTTTATACCAGCTTGTGTGTTGGAAAATAGGAAGCGAATTAGCGGCTTATTTTTAGAGTAGAGCAATTAGCTGACAGTTAGTGCATTTGATCAGAACACTGGTTTTGACTGGATGCAAAACGAATCAGCTTTGTAATCGAATCAGATGAAAAACAGCCTCACAAGAGAATGGCACTTGCATAATTGTGCATGATATTTGGGGGTCCAAAAGTCAGATTAAGGTTATGTATCAGGAATGGGTAAAATATATCTCAAGGGACAGATACAGCTCAGTGGATGATTCGACCTGAGGAAAATAATGATAGTGAAACCGTTATTCATGGCATTGGATTTCAGGTTATACATATATATATATATATATAATTTAGGGTACATTTTTTAATGTTTGGGGTAAAATAAATGCACATTTCAAAATTTAAGAAATTTTAAAAATAATTTGGATCTTATTTTAGCTTTAAAAGAATTTTCCAGTCCAAGAAATTTCTGCCAAAGAGGTTTGGGAAATGGGTAATGTTAATGTCACTAGGCTGGTGATGTGTAGGGGTGATGCAGGAGTTTGTTGGAAGAAACAACATTCTATTGGTAGAATCTGCTGCATTTGGGACTCCCCAGATGAGAGTCTTATCAGGAGGGAAGATCAAGGTAGATCAGGAGACTCTTCACCAGATACAGTAGAATTCTATAGCAGTACTATCTTGGGCCCCCTGGTTCCCCTGAGGGAAGGTCCTGTTGGCTCAGTCTCTGAGGAGTGGCTCCACATGGGGGGAAAAGAGGGAAAAATATGAGGTAGGTCAGGACAACCCAGAGTGGAGGGAGGAAAGGAAAAAGAGCAAGAAGTGGGGAATAGGGAGCAACAGAAATGTAGAGTTTCAGGGAGTTCTGCACACAGAGAAAAAAAAACTGAGTTTTAAAAATTTAAGCTGAGTTTTTTTTAAAAAACAAACAGGATATATTGCAAGGTCAAAGCAGATGAAACCTGAAAAATCTCTATCGCAGCCATGATTATTACCAAGTGTGGGTCAAAGAAAACACCAGTGTCAAAAACCTCACTGATGTAAAAGTGAACGCATTGACACTAATGAAATTGATGTGACAAGGTTTGAGGGGGTGGAGGGAACTTATGGATTTTAAGGAGGGTGTTATAGATCTGGAGTATTTGATTCAGAGAGTGAACAAAGGAGTCAGTTAAGGAGAAGTAATGGGACTGAGCAGAGGAGAGGGCAGAGTTATTGCAGGTGAGAGCGAATTCGAGATGACAAGGTTTGCCTGATGTCTGCATTTCTGCCAGCAGTGGTCCATGCCACGACCATCGTACTGTGGAGGTAATCCATGGCTGCGGACTGGTGACACCAGAACAGTGGCGGGACAAAGGTGCCAGGCAGTTGAGGTTGGAATATAGGACATATTTGAAGGCATATGGTTATTATCAAGGGAGGGGATAGGGTATGGGCTCTAAATGGGGCATGATAGCCTGGGATCCAGAGATTGGAGGTCTCTGGGGACAGAACATTTCTGTGGGGAGGAGGCAGGTGGGAGAGATAGCAAGTGAGGAGGTTGAGGCCAGAGATTGAGATTTAAGAGTTGGTGATGTTAGAGATGATGCTGGTGATGATGACATCTGGCATTCGGCACTTAGAACAGTGCTTTGCACATAGTAAGCGCTTAACAAATACCATCATTATTATTATTGTGTCCAAGTTGGTGAGTGGGTGAGGTGGAGTGGAGTAGGAGGAGGTTGTAAAGGCAGCTGTTGTGGGCTTCAAAACAAGAGAAGCTGGGGGTTGGAGAGGGTGGGATGGTGTGAAAACAGCATTGGAGACAGAAAGCAGACCCACTCATCTTCCTTTCCCAGTGAGTGTGGGGAGTAGAGGTTCCCTCAGAAGATAATAGGAGGAGAGACAGTATCATTTGGAGGGAGCCACGTCTTGGTGGTGATGAGGAGAACTCAGTGACTAAGTCAGGAACAGGTCAAGGATGAAGGAAAATGTTCCCATAATGGAGTAGAGATTCCACAAGCTGCATTTAGGTCGAATTGGGGCAGTTGGGGATGACTCAAGTGAAGGAGACGGGTTGGGTGGGATGTGATGATTGAGATGGTGAGTTTTGGGGTGGCAATGTGAAGGAGCACAGGGAAGTGGGGAGAGAGGGTGGGCTCTGGGAACTCATGATCATGTTTTAAATCTGCAGCTTATAGATCCTGGACTGAAGTGACCATGGCTTCCGATTTCTCATCTGGTCATGCCACAGCCCAATCCCTGGGCTGGAGTCATTGCTGTGTCTGCACAGTACTAAAACAATCCTCATTTATAAATTGCTTATGGGCGTGTTTCTCATTGGTGTGTTTGGAGTTTTATTTTCAGTTAAATGAAAGAAAAATTTTCAGCCGGTTCTTTTTAATGTAGTATTTTTGGATAGTTTTTTGTCCAATTTGCAGACCTGGACTATTGATTTCATGATTATGAATTTATCCATGTCATCTGAATGAGTAGAGAGTATGTCTGATTGCTGCTGGGACTGTTATGCTCACCATATTGGACTGTCAACTTCCTTGGACTCTCGTTACACTATTTTTGACTCTTGATCCTGTTTACTACTCTTGAGTTCTCAGACATCTCATGCATATGGGATCACTCTGAATTTAATTTATTTGTCCCATTTTCCCAGAAAATTATATTGGGAAACTTTGCCAAACTTTAGTGACACAAGTCTCACATTCCCACAGGAGTGGAAGGTGAATAAAACCAAAGTTCAGCCTTCATAGCCTCTAAAACTGAAATCTGAAGAGCAGAGATAAAATCATTTGAAAAAGGAACACTGCATCACAAAATCTTTCTAAGGTAATGCATTCTGACTCCAACTATGGATTAGTGAAGACATCAAGTTTATGAACTTGTTCTGAAGATTTGACACCTGTCCACATGTTTCGTTTTGTTCTTTTTTGTCTGTCTCCCCCTTCTAGACCGTGAACCCGTTGTTGGGTAGGGACCATCTCTATATGTTGCCAACTTATACTTCCCAAGCGTTTAGTACAGTGCTCTGCACACAGTAAGCACTCAATAAATGATTGAATGAATGAATAAACCTTGAAGTATTAAACAGTGTAGAAGTTGTCAGAGTCCGAAGGTAGGGGTGGCTCATTTTATTTCACCCTGATATCCATAATACAGCATTCCCAGTATTTACTGTACAATTTATAAAGTTAAGGAAAAATACATTGCACCTTGATATGCCAAAGAAAATTTTTTCTTATAATAATTTTGGGTTGAAGATGTTAAACTCATTCTAATGTATGAAGTTACAGGCCAGCAGCTCTAAGAGTGCATTGTAATTAAGCACAATCACTTTCCCCCAGAAAATGTTTTCTGCTCCTTCTTTTTGCTTTTTCACCATCAATTATGGCACAGCTATGAATCATAACACACCATGCAATTATTCTGTGCTAATTGTAATCAGTGTGTTTATAGCTGTATGAGGAACAAGAATGGGAATTTGCATTAATGCAAAATTTTGCAATGAATTGCCTTTGCATGCTGTATGGTCTCAGAAGAAATTTCTAAATATCTATTAATATGGTGATAATAACACATACGATTTCAAAGGAAGCTTGCGGTGCAAACATAGCGTGAATTTCCTAGCCAATCAAAGTTTAGAGTGATGACCTTTTCATCAAGTTCCATAAAGATGGTGAGACTGAAAAAAAAATGCACAAGCGGGAAGTCAAATTAATAGAATAAAAATAAACTTTTAAAGTTCAATAGATTTACCATTATGTAGTCAATGACCCTTAAATGAAGAGGAGCACCATCCTGACATGTTCTGTAGCAAACCTGTCACCTCCACTAAATCTTCAATTTTTGACAACTGAGGAGTTGGCAAGATTCCATTTCCCACTAAATGGAGGAAAACTGGAAGCAAACAACTTGCATGTAGACACTTCTAATTGAAGGGAGCTACCCAGATTCAGCATATTTAGGCAAGTCCTCTCTAACAAAATGGCAAAATATGTTTTAATCTTACCAGGGTCATTGTCAGCCGTCAAATTATTTTGTCTAAAATTCATTTTTCATACTGGGCATTCTGAAATGTCATTTGCTTTAAGACAGCAGAAGATTTAAAGAACAATAATCTCAGCTAGGGGCATTACATCTACCTAATGTTTATGCTTCACAACATCCTGAGAAAAAAAGTTCATTAGTAAAATTTTGAAGTGTGTTCAATCATATTGAATGATTGTCCCAGGAAATTGGAATATTATCTGCCCTAGCTCTCAGAGTATGGACTATTTTGGGGCATTAGTTTTCATGTTTTTTTGTTGGGTCCATCTTATATTCTCCTTTTTGACCTCTTCACCCCTCCAGTCTGAAGTTGATTGCCATTTACTTCTAGTAGGTGCACTCTCTTTTAGGACCCATAAGCCAACATCTAGATTTATGATAAATCTTCATGAAAAACCCTATAATTAGAAAAAAAAAATGTTTGGTTTGGAGGCTGTGTTGCAGAACCCACCCTCAGGCTGGAACTTCAGGACTTTGCCAAGGTTCACATACCTCTTGGCTGAACTCAGTTCAGGTCGCAAAATAACCTGGGACAAACTTCAAAATAGCTTAAACTGATTTGGATGGAAACCATCTGAATTCTCTGTGGCTTCGCTTTGAATTTAAACAAGACAGCATTCTAACTATACTACCCGAGTTTGGGCTTGTTTCATTTCGGTTTGACCCAATCCTTGGGAAAATAAAATAATGATCATATAAAAAGGCAAAAAAGTCATAAAATGAAACTCCACTAGAATATACCTCTACCAGCATATTCTACTAGTAACTCCTCAAAAATCTCCAGTTCCTCAAAAATCTCCAGTGGCTACCAATCAACCTACGCATCAGGCAGAAACTCCTAACCCTGGGCTTCAAGGCTCTCCACCACCTCGCCCCCTCCTACCTCACCTCCCTTCTCTCCATCTACAGCCCAGCCCGCACCCTCCGCTCCTCTGCCGCTAATCTCCTCACCATGCCTCGTTCTCGCCTGTCCCACCGTCGACCCCCTGCCCACGTCATCTAGACTGTGAGCCCACTGTTGGGTAGGGACCGTCTCTATATGTTGCCAACTTGTACTTCCCAAGAGCTTAGTACAGTGCTCTGCACACAGTAAGCGCTCAATAAATACGATTGAATGAATACCAGTACCCCAGTTCCCTCTCTAGTCCTGCCCTCTTGTCTGCTCAGCCATCCCATAACTCTTACTGTTTTCAACAGTGCTCAACAAAAAAAATGTTGCAATTTTTTCAGCCTCTATACTTTTGGGAGGTCAGACTTTTTCAACGTTTAACTCCCATACTCTCCACTTGGCTCCTTTATCTCTTGTGTGGGAAGACAACACCAGATTTAACTGCTCTCTCTACCAACATGCCTGTTCCTGCTGGAATAGTCTCCTAGGCTCTCACTGAGTATCTTCTTCTTGCCTAATAGTACAATTTCCTGAAAGAACGGGAAAGAATAAAACAGAGGCCGAGAAAAGCAAACTCAGATATAAGGGCAAAGAAAGCACAGAGACATCCACACAACAGAAAGAGCAGGTACTGACACTGATTCAGAAAGAGGGGCACACGACACTAACAAAGACAGAAAGGGACTGAGATCAATCAACAAGCAGATAGGACAAAAGGTAGACGTGAAAGAACGGAGAGGATCAGACGCAGGCAGAGACAGAAAAGATAGAGACAAATATTTCACTTTGTTGACCACACTCCTGGCATGTGTCCCTGTCATACATCCTCTGTCCCCTCTAGACTGTGAGCTCACTGTGGGCAGGAATATGACTCTTTGTTGTTATAGTGTACTCTCCCAAGTGCTTAGTACAGTCCTTTGCACTCTGTAAGTGCTCAATGCGATTGAATAATTGAATCATTTTCACTTTGCCACACACTTTTTCCCTCAGCCTCATTCACTCCTGTATCTGTCCCTCAACCTTACTCTTCTCTGCCAACTCCCACCCCAATTATGTTCACCTTTTCTTTTATTTTTTGTATCAGATGTTCCATGTCATTGTCCTGCTGCAATTTCACAATAGGCAAGGTTGCTGTCACCATTACTTTGAGATGACCCTTTCATCACCATAGTAGTAGTAGTAATGGTATTTACTGAGCATCAACTGAATACAAAGCACTATACTAAGAGCTCACAAAGAACAACAATAGCACAAGGCATGCTCCTTTACCACAAGAAAGTAACACTCCAAAGGGGTAGACACACAAAGAAATTATTATAAGCAGTGGAATTATGCTGTGTGACCTTGGGCAAGTCACTTAATTTCTCTGTGCCTCAGTTACTTCATCTGTAAAATGGAGATTAAGACGGTGAGCCCCACATGGGACCACCTAATTACCTTATTTCTACCCCAATGCTTAGAACAGTGCTTGGCATATAGTGTTTAACAAAAACTGTCACTATTATTAATCATTACTATTAATAAGCAGAACAAAAATTTCAAATATATATAAGTGCTGAGGGTAGGCATAAAGACATACATAAATGGAAGGGGCAACTGATGATTAATGAGGGAAGTTGTGATTTTGGGATGACTTTACAGACTGAAGACGTGTGATCTGATACATTTATGGGGGAAGGGAATTCCAGGACCTGGGAAAATTGTGAGCTAGGAAAAGATGGGCAAGATGAGAGTGGGTAAATCCAAAAGGTGGACTTAAGAGGAGTTATGAGTGGAAAAGGAGTGTGGCCTGGAGGAAAGAGGAACTGGGTTCTGATACTGGCCTGCTGTGTATCCTTGGACAGGTCATTTAACTTCTCTCTGCTTCAGTTCCTCCTCCATAAATGGGGAATAAATATCTATTCTCCTCTCAGTTAGGCTGTGAGGTTCATGTGGAACAAGGACTGGGTGCACCCGTGGAAAGAGCACGGGCTTGGGAGTCAGAGGTCATGGGTTCAAATCTCAGCTCCACCACTTATCAGCTGTGTGGCGTTGGGCAAGTCACTTAACTTCTTTATGCCTCAGTTCCCTCAACTGTAAAATGGGGATTAAGACTGTGAGCCCCAAGTGGGACAATCTATATCCTCCCCAGTGCTTAGAACAGTGCTTTGCACATAGTAAGTGCATAACAAATGCCATTATTATTATTACCCCAGCACTTACTACAGTGCTTGACACATGGTAACTGTTTAACAAATACCACGATTCTTAACATTATCATTATTATATTATTAGTGGGAGAGTAGGGGTGAGGTGATCCCAAAAGTAACTTGCAGAGAAATGGTGGACATCCCTAAAAGTAAGGAGTCTTCATTGTGAAGTGAGAGGACAATTTTGAGGAGAGGTGAGGCATATTCGGAGTTGCATTTCACGTGGTGATCTGGGAAATCTGGGAGGAGGAGAGGGTTTCTAAGGCAGGATGAGATGTATTTTCCAGGCTTAAATTAATTCTCACCTGAGCTGCCAACACATTCTTACTGGCACCCTGCCTTTAACCTCTTCCCCTTCCATCCACCCCATGTGTGTCAGTGAGAAAGCTGTTCTGAAGTTATTTGCTTCATGCCACTCCCTCACAGAAGCATCTCAGCTGTTCCCATTAAGGGCACTTTCCTTGGAACATCCCACTTAGTGGCCCAGGATAATAAAGAATTGATTGGTCTGCTCCGATATGGTAGTAAGACCCTCAAATCTGAGCTCCTCTGCAAATGTTGATTCCTATGAAAATCGAATAAAAAGAAAACAGAAAGGAGGAGCAGAGCATATTTAATTTCTTTTAGTCCTGCTCTCTGGCTCTTATTAGGCTTATTGCCAGATTTCCTTTAGGCCCTGGTCAAATATTTATTTTCATTGCTGGTAGGAGGCGGGAAATATGTTTGCCTAATATAGAGGGGAAAGAATAAATGATGAAAATGATCTCAATTTTGAAATGAACTTTGGTAAATGTCTTCTTAGCCTCTATTTGGAATACCTCTTTCGATAAGAATTTATGTCGTTGTGAATTAGACTGTGAGCCCACTGTTGGGTAGGGACTGTCTCTATATGTTGCCAACTTGTACTTCCCAAGCACTTAGTACAGTGCTCTGCACACAGTAAGTGCTCAATAAATATGATTGATTGATTGAATTGTTACCACTATTGGTGAGGTAATTACCCTATTATATCTCATCTACACAGTTGGTTTGATTAACCCAGGTTGGTTTCTATATTGTCGTCTCATGAATCCACCAGAAATTCAAGGACTCCATACTCTCAAATTTGATAATAATAATAATAATGGCATGTATTTAGTGCTTACTATGTGCAAATCACTGTTCTAAGCGCTGGGGAGGTTATAAGGTGATCAGGTTGTTCCACGGGGGGGGTTCACAGTCTTAATCCCCATTTTACAGATGAGGTAACTGAGGCACAGAGAAGTTAAGTGACTTCCCTGAAGTCACACAGCTGACAATTGGCGGAGCTGGGATTTGAACCCGTGACCGCTGACTCCAAAGCCCGTGCTCTTTCCACTGAGCCACGCTGCTTCTCTATGAACCATCCACATTAGAAAGATTTGTTTCCCAGCATAATCTCCTTCTGGATGAAGTCTCTCAGGATGTCTAGTGCAAAATAAACCCCCTGAGATGTTGTGGTCTTGATGACTCCTTCAAATGGTACCAGGATGCCAGTATGACTTTACTATGTGTCCAACAGTGTTGTAAACACTGGGGTAGATACAGGTGAATTAGGTTGGACACAGTCCTGTCCCACATGGGGCTTACAGTCCAAGTATGAGGGAGAAGAGGAAAACTGAGGTACAGGGAAGTTAAGCGACTTGTCCAAATTAGAACCCAGGTCTTCCGACCCCCAGGCCCATCCTCTTTCCACTGGACCATTCTGTGTCTCATCAAGACAGACATGCAGCCTCCAAAAGAGTTATGGTTGAGAGGACCCATCAGACGCACAGTGGTAGCAAATCCTCTCTCAATGCCTCATTTCCTGATATTTCCCAGGAAAACAGAATCAGGGCCCACAGTATAGACTCCTAGCTGCAGCCAAGTTTTGTTGACAGTTGATGTGCTAGAAGAAGGAAGTAGAAGCTGAAAAATGGGAACCCCAAATCATCTGCATTCAAGAATGTCCTACATTGTCTTCCCATATCTTTATCATCATTGATGGAATTCAACGTTCATTTTTTTAAATCTCTAGGGATAGAGACTGCACAATGTCTTTTGGCATCATACTCTGAAAATCCAAAATCTCTTCCTATATCTTAGGCAGATTTGCTTTTCAATTTTCTATAGAGTCTAATGTTATTGATAGCAGATCTATGGCCGCTTCAGCAAGTGTAAGAAAGTATTTACAGTGGCTTTACCTTTTGCATTTTCAGATATGAGCTTCATGAATCTTTGAGCCAGATAGTCTTATCATTTTAATTATATGCTTGAGGTTGCAGCCTTGTGTTCAGCCTCTGAAGGGTGGTGGGTGAGGGAAGACCACTAATCTCCTTCATTTCCCATAAAAATGCCCTTTCCTGTTGTATATTGCCCATAAAAATACCCATTGTATATTGTGGTAAAATCCAAAGTTATTAGGAAAAAAGAAGTTCATTTTCAGCTAGCTTCTCTCAGTATGTTAGCTGCTCCCTGGGGGTAACTTAGTTACTTTTGGAGGTGCAATAACTCTTCCAAGTTACTACGATCCTGAAGCAGAAATTTATTAAATAATACCCTGGTGACTTGAAAGATTTAATGATTTTCAAAAGTGCCTAACTTACTCCAAAAAATAATTTACACTCTGGGAAATTGTGCTATCTTGAAAGTTTCTCTTCATCTTCTTGGAAATTGTTTGCTCAAATGTGACATCTAATGTGCTCAAGCTCAGTAGCTTGCTACCAATTAACTTTTCAGTGCATTAGTTGTGGAGCAGAGGAGGGGGAAGAAGTTAGGGCACAGAAAGGAGCAGAGAGATGTAGGTTTCACATCCTCAAAGAAAGTTTAGTCAGCATCTTTTCCCATGAATTACCTGTGTAAGGAACTATGTTTTGCAGAATATAAATAAGTTGACTTCATATTTGGGCAACTTATGTGATTCCTATTTCTAGGCTACTGTTGTTATCTTGTAGAATATGTGTATTTCAAAATGTGAAACAATCTTTGGGTGAAGACATGTCCATTTGTTGCTGTGTATGTAGCACCCACCAGATGTGTTAATCTGGGAAACTTTTTTTTTTTTTTACACGGTAGGTAACGTTGAGATATCTTTTCTAGTTTTAAGTAAAGAGGTCCAAAATAGGGCTACATGGAGACAAATCAATCAATCAGTCCTATTGATTGACTGCTTACTGTGTGCAGGGCACTGTACTAAGTGCTTGGCATAGTACAATATAACAGAGTTGGTAGATACATTCACTGCTAATTGCGAGCTTGCGGTCTAGATGGGGAGACAGACACATATAAATCAATTATGAATATGTACATAAGTGGATTGGGGCTGAGAGTGGGGGTGAATAAAGGCAACAGAGGGTGACAAAAAAGGGAGTGGGAAAAGAAGGAATGAGGGCTTAGGGAAGGCCTCTTGGGAAAAAAATGTGTCTTCAATATGGCTTTGAAGACTGAGGCACAGAGAAATTAAGTGACTTGCCCAAGGTCTATGACTCAGCCCGTGCACTTCGCTCCTCCAATCCTAAACATCTCACTGTGCCTCCATCTCCTCTATCTTGCCACCAGCCCCTCGTCCACATCCTGCCTCTGGCCTGGAATGCCCTCCCTCCTCAACTCCTACAGATAATGAAGTACATTTCCTGTCCCATATGAAGAGGAAGGGCATTCCAGGCCAAAGGCAGGATGTGGGTGACAGGTCAATGGTGAGGTAGACGAGATTGAGGTGCACTGAGTAGGTTGGCATTAGAGAAGTGAAGTGTGAGGACTGGATTGAAATAGGAGAGCAGTGGGGAATAATATGAGAACAGCAAATGTTGCTCTTGCCTCTTTGTGAACCTAAGGACCAGTTTCCTATCAACCGATTTGCATAAGAACGTTTGATATGGGCCATTGCACCTCACTTAGCAATTAATGACTTACTATAAGAGTGGCGTTTGTTAAGCGCTTACTATGTGCCAAACAGTGTACTTAGCCCTTGGGAATGGTTCAAGATTATCAGGTCAGACACAGGCCCTGATCAGCCTGACAGGCTAAATGGGAGGAAAAATAGCTATTGAATCCCCATTTTACAGCTAAGGAAATTGAGGCACATAGATGTTACGCGTCTTGCCCAAGGTCAAACAGCAGGAATGTGGTGAAGCGGGGTTAGAATCTAGGTTCACTGACTTCCAGGATGGAGATCTTCCCATGAAGGCACTCTGTTTATACCTGTAATTTATTTTAATGCCTGGCTCTCCTGCTATATTGTAAGCTCCTTAAGGGCAGACTGGGAGTTCAGTGTGAGACAGGGACTGTGTCTGACTAAATCATTTTGTATCTACCCCAGTTTTTAGTAGAGTATTTGGCTCATAGTAAGCACTTAACAATCATCATCAGTCTTTTTGTTATTATTATTGTTGCTGTTATTATCATTACTACCATTTAGGGAAAACATCCTACTCTAAAGATAAGGGGTTATGAATTCAAATGTACAGGTGAAGCAGTAGGGAGGGAAAACAGGATGGGGAGATAAGACATTAGGGAAGTCTTCATGGAAGAGATAAAATTTTAGTAGGATTATGAAGTTGGGGAGAATGGCAATCTGTCAGATATGAAGAAGTAGGGAGTTCCAGGCAGGAAGGAGGGTGTGAACAAGGGGCTGATGGAAGAGAGACAGGATCGAGGCACAGTGAGTAAATTGATGACCTAGGTTCTAATCCCCAAACCAGTAATAATAATAATAATAATGATGATGGCATTTATTAAGCACTTACTATGTGCAGAGCACTGTTCTAAGCACTGGGAAGGTTACAAGATCATCAGGTTGTCCCACGGGGGGCTCACAGTCTTAATCCCCATTTTACAGATGAGGTAACTGAGGCCCAGAGAAGTTAAGTGACATGCCCAAAGTCACACAGCTGACAACTGGCAGAACTGGGATTTGAACCCATGACCTCTGACTCCAAAGTCCGTGCTCTTTCCACTGAGCCATGCTGTTTCTCACTCCCTATATGATTTGGGGCAATTTACTTCAGTTTCTTATTTCTTGTGCCCTGTTTCTTGCTCTTGTGGGTTTTTTTCTCTTTAGGAGAAACAGAAAAATGCATCCCTTGCCTACTCTGTACCGCCAGTACGGATATAAATGATGTAACATTTGTGAAAGTACTTTGAATTTAAGGACAAAAGGCACTATAAACCAAGGGTATATATATTTTTTGAGGGACGAAATGCAATTTTGGGTTTGAAGAGTTGTGTATCTATTTTACCCCTTTATAAAAGACTTCTCTGTAACTTAAAACTTCTGATTCTCTCAGTAGCCTGCAGATAAATTAGGAGCTAACATGCCATTTGGTTTAGTCAATGCACTAATTCTAAAATTGGTTCTTGCTAATTAAGTAGAAAGACCCATGTGTTGTACAGGTTTGAGAGTAGCAAAAAAGTGTGCCTTAGAGGAAGAGATAGCTAGACAAAGACAGACAGAGAATATATATTATATACACACACATATTCCCTACTCTACATCAGGTGAAAGTGTATTTCCCTATTCATTTTTCCCTTTGTTCACAAATAAAAAGCTAGAAATTGAATTAATTCTTCCAGATTCCTTTTGACCTAAACCCAACCCCAAGCCATATTTTTAAAATATTTAATTTAACCATTTTCTGGTTAAATAAAAATGTAAATACCTTTTACCTCTCATTGTTCTACCCTTTGAGCATTTGTCCTCACAGTGTACTTTCTATCCTCTTTTAGTCATCCATAAGAGTAGAAATATGGCTTGCCCAAACAAAATGTGTTCTCATCTCTGTATCCACATTTCATTCCCAGAGGACTCTGCTGTCCATATTTCAAAAGATGGACTGCTACTGCAATCCTGACTCTGAATATTTTGTGCAGCTCCACGTGAATCAATCATGGAACTGAACACTTGACCATGTCAACTTGCTTTTATGATTGGTTTTAGCAGAATATTTGTCCAAAGTGATCTTCTAGGACTGAAATCACATCTAGACTATTGTAATGATGAGTTTTTGAGTCCATATAGCGTGAGATCTGTCAGCCTTCTTAATGTGAAGTATGCTTTCAGATTATTTACAACCCTGTTTTGGAAAGGTTTCTTCTCTGATTTTTAGAGCACTTAGAGCACTCTAGGACCATTTCCACATCCTCTTCTAAATTATAAAAAATATATCACGCTAGAAAAGAAAATACATCAGGGATTAAAAAAAAATGCTTCATGGTGATAGAGAACTGACCTGTTACAATAGGTTACCTTAAAAAATGTCAGGTTTACTGGTGATTGTAGTACTATAGTACTGGCTCCATTGTATTTAGCTCTCGTAAGGCCTTTATTGATTTATACATGCAGAACCCAAGTGTAGTAGAGTTTAGCTTTGGTAGATAAATTCAGAATTTCTTGACAAGCAATCCCGGTAATTCAATAATAGGAAAATCATTTGAAGTCCCATTCCTCCTAAAGTATCTTAGCGGACAGCATGGACATAACAAATTCACAACTCTCTTGTGGATAGTTTGTCTGTATAGTCCTAAGCATACATTGAGTTGAAACTGTTTTGCCTAGGTGGATTTTTCAATACAAATATTACAATGGTCATAATAATAATAATAATAATAATGGCATTCGTTAAGCACTTACTATGTGCAAAGCACTGTTCTAAGCACTGGGGGGAGATACAAGGTGATCAGGTTGTCCCATGTGGGGCTCACAGTCTTAATCTCCATTTTACAGAGAAGTTAAGTGACTTGCCCAAAGTCACACAGCTGACAAGTGGCGGAGCCGGGATTAGAACCCATGACCTCTGACTCCCAAGCCTGTTCTCTTTCCACTGAGCCTCGCTGAGACGTAACCAAATGTTACCCACATATTCAATCCATCACTAAATCCTGTCGGTCCCACCTTCACAACATTGCTAAAATCCTCTCTTTCCTCCCCATCCAAATTGCTACCACTTTAATGCAATGACTCATTCTATCCTACCTGAATTATTGCATCAGCCTCCTTGCTGACCTCCCAGCCTCCTGGCTCTCTCCATTCCAGTCTATACTTCACTCTACTTCCCGGATCATTTTCTTCAAAAACATTCAGAACATGTCTCCCCACTCATCAAAAAAACTCCAGTGGTTGCCTATCCACCTCCTCATACAAAAACTCCTCACAATTGGCTTTACAGCACTCAATCACCTTACCCCCTCCTACTCTCCTACTACAGCCCTGCCCATGCACTTCGCTCCTCTAATGCTAACCTTCTCACTGTAATTTGAGCTCTTCTATCTCCCCCCAACCCCTTGCCCACATCGGGCTTCTGGCCTGGACTGTCCTTCCTCCTCAACTCCAACAGACACTTACTCTCCCCTCCTTCAAAGCCTTATTGAAGGCACATCTCCTCCAAGAGGCCCTCCCTAAATAAGTGCCCCTTTCCTCTTCTCTCACTCCCTTCTGCATTGGCCTGAATTGCTCCCTTGGTTTTTTCTCCCTCCCAGGCCCACAGCACTTATGTACATATCTATAATTTACTTACTATATTAATGTCTGTCTCCCCCCCCCCCCCACCCGCCTCTAGACTGTAAGCTCATTGTGGGCAAGGAATGTGTCTGTTTATTGTTATAATGTACTCTCCCAAGTGCTTAGTAAAGTGCTCTGCACGCAATAAGCATTCAATAAATACAATTGAATGAATGAATGAATGTTTAGTGGTTAATGTCTGCCAAGTAAATGTTAAGCATGAGTTGGGGGAGGCACAGACCACCCTTTCCATTTCTGATCCTGCCCTTAGAACATTGGTATCAATGAATCAACTTGACATCTCATACGGCCCCTCACTCCCCACCCTCTCCTTCACCCTGATGGCCCGGATGACCTCGGACCTCAGAGTTAAAGGAGTCTGGGGACAGGGTGAGAGGTGGAAAAAAAAAGTTATCCCAATCATTCTCCCCTTCACCCTTTCCTTCTCCATCATTCTCCCCATTCTCCCCTTCACCCTCCCCATCCCTCCCACCCATCCCCGCTTCACCCAGACACACAAGGGTTTAATTCAGGACCAATCAGGAAGTTGTACCACTGAGTAGTTGCCTTATCCCCACAACTCTAACTTACTTTCTCAAGTAACACTGGTCTTTAATTGTAACAAAATACTCGAGTAAACAACCCCCCTTCTGGTGAATTCTAAACAAAGCTGGTAACACTTCTTCTTTTAAGCAACAGCCTTGATCAGTTCAGTTGTTGATTGCCCTGTCATGCTATGCTGTTCATCTGTTGTAAATATAATATGAAATACCCGACTTTCATATTTTACAATGGCTGTGAATAAAATGAAGAAGAACCAGAGATGAGCACTGAAATGATTAAATAGTTAGAAAATAGGACCTAGGAGGTGAAGCTAAGGGAGTTTTAGAATATTTAGAAAGAAAAGACCGAAGAACATGGGTGACTTAATAACTGTCTTGAGAGTGTTTTTAGGGATACGGACGAGTATCTCCACAAGGATAGAACAGGAGGAAATTGGCTTAAGTTGCAGGAGGAGAGATTTTTGGTTAGATATGCATAAGAATTTCCTGGCAATAAAACTAAATGTCAGAACAGGCTTTATAGGATCTCTGGTTATATCTGAAATTAGGATTCAAAATTATCGTGGATGGTTTAGAGTCTGGGTTAGATTGTTTCTTTAGGTTTCTTCTAGTCTCGAGATCCAAAAGTCCACCAATTAGAATAATATGTCCTAATCAGGAGAAACAGGGTTCAAACTGATTGATCACTAACATTGGGAATTAGAATTAGTTCTGGAATAAAAATGTAAATCATATTTAATATTATTGGTCCAAGTATAGTTTTAGAAATGACAACACCCTCATATACTTGTAATCATTCATATTTTGTTCAAATACTTCTAATTCATATTTATGTCTGTATCTACCAACCTCTAGGAGGGAAACAAACATTTTTACTCCAAATCCCATCTTTCCCAAGTTCACTCTGAGATCCAGTAACAGAAACAAGAGTATAATTTAGAACCCCAAATGTATTGTTCAGCTCACTGCATAATGTCATCTCTTTCCTTCTGAGTACTCAGTTATAATGAGTCAATGAATAAATGAAGCCAAATAATTAATTTCAATAAATTAACTTAATAAGCACATACAGAGCAGCTAAATTTAGCAGCTATGGCTGAAATAGTAGTTTTGCTCCTGGTTACATCATTTCTCTTTGCTCCAGATAGGTGGCATTTCAATTCACTTCAATGAGGTCCCCACTTATAATGGAGTCCCTGGTCTTTATTTCCTGTACAATAGAATTAATAGGGCTGGTCGTTGTCCTCAAGGACTTCATTACCTAGCAGGAAGAGGCAGGCACTAAAATGAATTACGGATAGGAAGAAATGAAAGTGGGTGAATATATGTAAATATATACTCTGGGGGATTGTGAGTATTTAAGTGCTTAGGTAGGGTGGAAGTGTTGAAATGACAGTTGGAGAAGCTATTGTCAAGAAATTAAAAATCAATCTCAGAAGGTCTCCTAGAAGGTATGCTTTCAGAAGGGCTTTGAGGATGGGGATCACGTCAAAGAATTCTATTGTACTCTCCCAAGTGCTTAGTCCAATGCTCAGCATATGGTAGGTACTGTTTAAATACTATGGACTGAGTGATGGAGACGAAATAAAAAATGTTGCTAGACACTGAGTTTAGCAAAGGTGAAAGTACAATAAAGGGCAACTTTTACGTTTGCCGTGTGTGGAAGAGATTGTCCATCTGGTATTGGTTTCTTCAGTCACACATACAATCAATCAATCAATCAATCATATTTATTGAGCACTTACTGTGTACAGAGCACTGTACTAAGTGCTTGGGAAATACAAGTTGGTAACATATAGAGACAGTCCCTACCCAACAGTGGGCTCACAGTCTAAAAGGGGGAGACAGAGAACAAAACCAAACATACTAACAAAATAAAATAAATAGAATAGATATGTACAAGTAAAATAAATAGAGTAATAAATATGTATAAACATATATACATATATACAGGTGCATATAGAGTCCCCATTTTGCAGATGAGGGAACTGAGGCACCGAGAGTTAAGTGACTTGCCCTAGGTCACACAGCGGGTATGTGGCGTGTCTGACCTATCTGGGGCAGTGTTTAATACACAGAGTAATCGCTTGTCACATAGTAATCACTTAACAAATACCCTTATTTTTTTTAATCATATTTATTGAGCGCTTACTATGTGCAGAGCACTGTACTAAGCGCTTGGGAACACATACACATACACACTTAGAGAACACATTTCACCAGCAGATATATTACATTTAATTCTAAAAGTATAATTATATATAGGAATGCATATGCCTCATCCAAATTGCCTTCTGGTTTTAAGGGAAGGTTTTTTTTTTTTTCTTGGTACTTGCTAAGTGCTATGCTCCAGATACTGTACTAAGTGCTGGAGTAGATACAAGATAATCAGGTTAGACAGTCCCGTGCTACATGGTCCTTACAGTCCAAGTCAGAGGGATAACAGGTATTCAAACCTCATTTTATAGATGAGGTAACTGAGGCACGGAGAAGTTAAGTAACTTACCCAAGGTCACGCAGCCAACAAGTGGCAAAAGCCAGGAATAGAACCCAAGTCCTCTGACTCCCAGGCTCTTTCCACCAGGCTACACTGCTTCCCTGATCTTTTTGATCTTTGAAAACATTTGAAAACTTTTTCTCAAGAGCATTTTAAGTTTTAGTTATTGAAAACCTTTCATCCTCATTCACTGGGCAAAAAATTTTGTCACAAAATAGGACTGTCCTTCCTACAACCAGACTACTCAAAGGAGTTCACCTCTACACTAGCCAACGTGTACACCTCTAGGCCTTGTATATGTTAGTCCTTTAATCATCAACCTCTAGCTTTGCTCTTATGAAGCACTGGAGTCTTTATAAGTGTTACTGTTTCAACATCAAAAACCATATCATATATTTTGAAACTTGCATTTTTATGTTGTGTCTAAAGCATTTCTTTTGTTGTATCATCTAAGCATGAATGTGTTTTCTCCTTTATTTTATGCTTATCATTGGAAGATATAATGACCCAGTTTTTTGCCTGCTTGCCTTTGTGCTCTGGGCAATAGAAGCAACTTTTTGATAGGTACTGGGCATGGGGCAGGGAGACGATACAGGCACATAAACTGATGATGATGATGGTATTTGTGAAGCATTTACTATGTGCCAAGCACCATTGTAAGCATTGGGGTACATACAAGGTAATCAGGTTGTCCCACATGAGGCTCACAGTCTTAATCCCCAATTTACAGATGAGGTAACTGAGACACAGAGAAGTTAAGTGGCTTGCCCAAGGACACACAGCAGACAAGTGGCAGAGCAGGATTAGAACCCGTGTCCTCTGACTCCCCAGCCTGTGCTCTTTCCGCTAAACCACGCTGCTTCTCTGGTGAAGAGAACTGGAACTAGAAGGTCATACACAGACAGGTAATAGGCTCACTATAGCTCAACCTTATGTATCTCAGTACTGTCCTAGAAATCAATCCCTCCCTCTGCATATATGACAGACCACCATACTCCACACCTTCAAAACATCATTAAAATCACATCTCCTCCAAGAAGCTTCCCCGAGTCAGCATTCATTTCCCCCACTTCCTCTTCCTCCGCATCACCTATGCACTTAGATCTGTATCCCTTAAACACTCGATACTCTTCACCCACCCACAGCCCTGGCTGTAAGCTTGTCCTCAACTGCAAGATTGTTGTGGGAAGGGAATGTTTCTGTTATAGTATTGTGTTATATTCACCCAAGGGCTTAGTACAGTGCTCTTCACACAATAAACGCTCAATAAATTTAGTAAATTTGATTGAGGTACATATCCATATTGTATTTTAATGTTTGGTTCCCCCTCTATACTGTAAGCTCCTTGTGGGCAGGGAACGTGTCTACCAACTCGTTTATACTGTGCTCTCCCAAGCACTTAGTACAGTGCTCTGCATGCAGTAAGCGCTCAATAGAAACCTTTGATTGATTGCCCACCTTAATTACACCAATTAGTATCACTCTAATTGGCATATTCCAGGCTTGGAACAAGCACAATAATGCACATTCATTTGGAAAGGAGTGCTATTCTGTGAGACATGGAACAGTTCACAGTGAGGCTGTTTCAACAGAAGTTGTTCAGTATTCTATGATAATCTCACTGTGAACTGTTCCATGTCTCACAGAATAGCACTCCTTTCCAAATGATTGTGCATTTTTGTCTTAAAGTGTATACAGACACAAGCTACCACAAAATGTAAAGTTGAATATAATAATAATAATAATGGCATTTATTAAGTGCTTACTATGTGCAAAGCACTGTTCTAAGCACTGGGGAGGTTACAAGGTGAACCCCCGGGATCCCCTGGGATGTCCCCCGGGGGGCTCACAGTCTTAATCCCCATTTTACAGGTGAGGTCACTGAGGCACAGAGAAGTTAAGTGACTTGCCCAAGGTCACACAGCTGACAATTCACGGAGCCGGGAGTTGAACCGATGACCTCTGACTCCAAAGCCCGTGCTCTTTCCACTGAGCCACACTGCTTCGATGCCACCAGTTTCTTTCATGGAAGTGAGAATCTTGCACTGTAGCAAAATATTGTTTCATTCTGCAACATTTACTCTGCAGACCCTTGTTAGCCTTCATTGACCAATATCCCCCACATTGATTTACATTTTAATTATCTTCTTTAAAGACACAGAGTGTATTGCCTGCAAGTATTACATGGCATCCGGGCTGCACTATCTGACACATGATTAACAAGAGCTAGCTTTAATTTCCTTTTTATTTCCTACAATACAATTTTGCCCCAAATATCAACACGGTTGAAAAGATTAGGGAAACTCTATGAATAAACCAATTAACTTATACATGCAATTACAGAACTGCCAGTCTACAAAATCCAGCAATATAATCAAGCAGGGAACAGGTCTGAAAAGCCTAGATGTCTATATATATTTGCCTGTACTAACATTCAATTTATGTACTATAGTGTGGAGATGAATACAGTCGTTACAATTTTGTGAATTCTAGGAACGTCTTCCATTTTGTTAAATGTACTTTTGGGTTGGGAGGAAGTTAGGGGGAGAGAAGGAAATTGGTTCGTTTCATCCTGCGCAAAGCAGTCAGAATAAACTGTATGGTGATGATTTCCATCGGAGTGCTATCATTTTAAATTAAAGACCTTAAAATAAGCTCTAAGCTTCTCAGTAATGAAAGCAGCTAGAATGGCTCTTCCTAAGGGAGATGAAATGAAACTTCAACTTCTCCCCTACTCACCCATTCTCTTCAGTGACCTAGGCATAGAGCAGTGGCTGTCCTAGAAAGAAGATTAATAAGCAAATTATAGACTCCCTGATCCTTCTCCCGGGCAGTCTTGGGTCTTTCAAACAAACAGCGGCAGCAGAGTGGGGAGAGGGTCCTCCATATCAGATTGGTGGGGAAGATGAAGTAGTAAGATGGGACTTCCTTGCAGCCTGCAAGAGTGTTGAATTTGGTAGGGAGGGAGGGAAGACTTGGGGGTGTGGATTTCTGCACCAAGAGAGGGGAGGTTGGGAAAGGAGTACAGATGAGTTTCGACGGGCTTGGATTAGTGGAGGGGGTCAAGAGATCGAAGGTCTGTTGGGGTGGAGGGGAGGACAGTTTGGAGAAGGTGACTGAGGTTGGAGAGTTGGATTTCAGAGCTGATAAAGTTAGAGACTGTACAGTGATTAGAGGTGAGATCAGGGGTGTGTCCAAGTTTGTGAGTGAAGTGGTTCAGGGGCTGGTGAGTGACAGAGGAAGATGGTGGCTAGTAAGTCATCAGGAATGTCCACATGGTTATTGAAGCCCCCAAAGATCGGTGTAGGGACAAAGGAGGAGAGAAGAGGGTGAAAAAAAGCCTCAGAATGGTTCATAAAATCGGAGGTGGGACCTGAGAGGGGGTAGATAATGGCAACTAGCAATTGAAGTGGGGAGGTAGAGTCAGATGATATGGGTTTCAAAGGAAGAGCAAGAGGGATGGAAGGGGTGGGATAGGGCAAAAGAAACATTGAGGATCAAGAAGCATACCAACTCCTCCCCTTTTCCCCCTGAGTCTGAGGGGAGTGGAAGAAGAGGAAGACCCCTCAGGAGAGAGTGGCAGGGGAAATAGTGTCTTCTGACAAAAGGCAGGTTTGGGTGACAGCAAGGAGGAGAAGTGATTGGGTCACCGTATCAAGCAGAAACTCCTGATAATCAGCTTCAAGGCACTCAATCAGTTCTCTCCTTCGTACTTATCCGCAATCCTGTCCCACTATGTCCCTGCCTGCACACTTTCCTCCTCCAATGCCTACCTTTCACTGTACCTCTCATTTCTCACTCAGTTCAACTCTTGCCCATGCCTCTCCGCCCCCCACCCCAGCTCCCCCCTGGGCCTGGAACTCCCTGCCCATCCATTTATTCATTGATTGATTGCTTCCAATTCAACTATCAGAAAGCCAGGGGCCTTTGTACCTCTGCAACTCTGAAGCCCAACTACTATTCAGGCCCTTAGAAATGACAATTGTGCCCTTTTACTTCAGACTCCCCAGTCATGCATATCCATAACTGCCCTCCTCTACTTAGTCTTATTACTGATTCATTGGGTGCAAACCTTTCTCTCGGCAGTTCTTCCTTCTTGCTGCCTACGCCCACCCCAATTTCTTCAACCAGCTAAGTCTGTACCAAAGAGAGTTGTCAAAGCCCAAAACAAATGGAATTTTGTAAAGAATTGGTAATATCCTGCACACGGTAAGTGCTCAATAAATATCATTAATCCATTTGCTTAACAGGTGTCAATTAATCAACCAATCATTTATTGAGCACTCACTGGGTGCAGAACCAAAGGAGTCAAGCCTATGTTGTCCCAAAGGTAAAAAACAACTTAATTGTGCTGAATTGGTGATCCTATCTAGCTCGATACTAGGTGGAGACTTTATAAATATTATTCTGATTTCTTGTTTGTCAGCAAGAGAGGCTGGTATCTCAAAATGGCAGTACCTACCCTGTTCACTATGGAGAACCTCAGCCTAATTTTGAAGTTGTTCCATGAATGCATTTATTGATCCTGGAGTTTACAGCACAAGTGATTAATGTATCCTCCTAAACTTCACTCTTCATCAATATGACTAGGACCTCTAACTCATCTATCAGGATTCCTTGAGCAAGACACTTTAGAGAACAAGAGTCCTTAATATTTTCTTGAGGTATCTTCAATTGCTTGGCACCATGGATCTGAAAGGAAAGTCAAATGACAACTGTAATGATCGGTTATATTTGCTAAGGAAAGGTAACATCTGATCTTTTTTTTTCTTTTCAGAAACAGAGAGTGTCCAAGCAACACTAACCTATTACTCTAAAATACTGAAAGAAGTCAGAAAATGCCAGGTGATTTTTGCAAGGAAAGGGGATATTCTGTATAATTTCCCCCATCAATGAGAATTCAACAGTAATTATCAGGCTGCTTTATATAATGACTGAACTATGGCTCTTATTGAGGATTGCAACCAGAAGGTGTGAAGTGGAAAGACATGTTTTATTTTTATTAGAAAAAGCCTCATAAATGCCAATGTACATCTTAATACTGTGCATCTTAATACCATTCATAGGGTTTGGCAGGTATATTACTTCGATATCTGAAAGAGTGTCAAGCCTGAATTCAGCTGAACAGTCTTGAATTTAATTCACAGAATCTGATTTTTTTAGTTATCTAAGAGTTTTTCGAAGTTTTGACATCAGTAAGCCAAGTTTAGTATTGCTTTATATTTGAAATCAACCGCAGTTAGTGAGAAACAATAGCAGCTACTGGAGATTGAATAACTGGAGGATAAAAATGTCACATTAACTGCCCATTAAGAGGTTGAGTAAGGAACATTGAAAAGCTTTGCAGCAGTGAGGAAGTGGGAACCGTAGAAGGAAGCATGTTGTGTGAAAAATAATCACAAAGAGAAGAATAACCATCATTAAGTTCCAAAGATGACTCTACTGATGACTCATTTCCCCACCCTATTTGTCTTCCCCTCTGTCACCTATGCACTCGGGTCTGTATCCCTCAAGCACTTAGTTTCCCTGCTCCCAGCCCCAGAGCACTTATACTTCTTATACTGTGCTGTTTATCTTTAATTTACTTTAATGTCTCTTTCCCCTTCTAGACTTTAAGTTCCTTCAGAGCTCTACTGTTTTGTATGCACTCTCCCAAGCACTTAGTGTAGTACTCTGCAAGCAGTATGTGCTCAATAAATATCATTGATTTATTGATCCCTGCCTTGGAGGATCTGATAATCTAATGGTGGAGGCTTCCTCACCCCTTCTGCCTTCTTCTGGAGGTGTGACCACCAGTTCCACTGACCCTCCACACACAGAGACAGGGAGAGGAAGCCAGGAGAGTTTCTCCTTAGTCCCTCTCTGAAACCCAACCAAACAGAGAGAATGACTGGGGAAGAAGTAGAGGGGCAGGTTAGGAAGAAGGAGGAGCACATCAGCTATCTTGAAAATAAGGAGAAGTGAACCAGTGTGCCTGGGAGAGCAGAGCACAGGGATTGCCCATAGTTTTTAGGTGCAGGAGCCAGGACTCTGGAGAAGCTTGGATCCTGCCCCTGAAGGGGAGAAGGGCATGAGCCCAGGATAACCGCAGAAAAATACTGAGGGTCCTGGTGGGGGGAAGCAGTATTAGATCCAGGGAGAGCAGTGTAACCTGGATTTGCTTTGGACATTACCTTATTAAGAATCTATTAAATATTTGAAAGATCCCAGATCTTGGGGTCTGCCTGCCATAGGGGCTGGAGGAGACAGGTGACCTAGGAAATCATGGGAGGGAGTGCTTTCTCCATGGGCTTCCCGCAACCTGGCCCAGGAAATCGGTGGGAAGCTACTCCCCAATGATTTCCATACCTCAGGGAGATACCTTTGGCCTTAGAATAGTGGTAGCAAGCAGGATGCAGGGACTCGGGGAGTAATGAGTAGGACGCCCCAAAACCTGTGGTGGAAAAATGAGAAATCTGGAGGGCTTTAGGACCCAGCAGAGGCTGACCAGGATTTAGGGCTGAGAGCCCCTGCTAATGTCACAGGAGTAACCTAGTCTGGTGTTGTCCTGAATTCAAGAATTTCTTCCTCATGTCCAACTAAAAGCTTTCCTGTTCAAATTAAATGTTATTTCCTCACTGTCATCCTACGTGGAGATAGGGACACACTACAACACAGTATTTCCTTCGCAAAAATCCCACATATACCTGAAAGTGTTTACCAACTCCTTAGCCGTCTCTTACCCAGCCTAACTGAAACAAAACTTTCCTTCTATGGAAAGTTTTCCATTCTTTTTAGTGTCAATTGCAAACTTGATGAGCATACTCTTGATTCCTACACCCAAGTCATCAATAAAGATATTGAACAGGACCTGTCCCAGAATCGATCTCTGTAGGCCTCTACTCGATGCATCTTCCCAAGTTGACACCAAACCATTAATAACTTCCCTTTGTGTATGACCCTCAAGCCAGTTGCACGTGTACCTCACAGTGAGTAGCACGATCAAGATTATACAGTCCTAGATTGTCAAGAAGAATGTCACATGGAATCGAATCAAAAGCCATATGGGTGTATACATAGACTGCATCTATTACTTCTCCTTTACTTTACCTGTCACTATATCATAGAAGAAAATAAGATTAGTCTGGCACAGTTTGTTCCTCCCCAAGTCATGTTGACCACTTTCTAGCACCTTATGCTTTTATACACAATTATGAACTGATGGTTCTAGTTTACTTCTAGATACTGATGATAAGCTGATGACGACCTTTTATAAAGAGTGGGTACATTCATCTCTGGCAAGTCTCCTTCCTGTAAACTCAGAAATTATAGCATAGTGGCTCTGAAATACCATCTACCTAAATCCCTATAACATCAATCTAGGTTGCATATCATCACACCGTGATCATTTAAATACCTCCAATTTGGATTCTCTCAATATTTGTGCTCTTCTAGTTAGGCTTTCCAACCTATCATCAGAATTAGAGAAGCAGCGTGGCTCAGTGGATGCAGCACGAGCCTGGCAGTCAGAAGATCATGGGTTCTAATCCAGGTTCTGCCACTTAACAGAGAAGTTAAGTGACTTGCCCTAAGTCACACATCTGACAATTGGTAGATCAGGATTTGAACCCATGACCTCAGACTCCAAAGCCCGTGCTCTTTCCAGTGAGCCATGCTACTTATGTCACTATATCAGTCCTGTCCTGTGTATTCTCTGCAAAAATCTTGTTTAAGTGTACAGAATAATGAGAGCATCAGAGATTTATGATCAACAGCACTAAATTCAATATATCAAGGGGTCCAATTGCCACTCTGGGAATTCAGCATTAGCTTTGCCCCCACAGTTTTGTTTTCTAGGGTGGCCAGTGTTAACAACTAACACCAGCATTTGGTATCAGAGTGGGTATCCTGAAAATCGTGTTGCCAACAGGGTACTTATATTTTGATGTCTTTCCCATCTCCCATCACACTCTCCTGCTCTCTTCTGCTGTTGAACGGGGACTGCGTTCCTGGGAGAAAAATTCCCTGCCTGCCCCGAACCTCAGCAGGGGTAAGAACACCCTGCCCCTGAATGGAGGAATTGAATCTGGCCCCAACTGTGACTGGATCAGGGAATTTGTGCACTGTTGGCCAGTTTCGAGGCTGGGCCAGTGTGCCTGGATAGCTGTAGAGAAATGGCAGTGGCTTCGTTCTAACTTTACCTGGCTCCAGACTCAGGGCTTTGGGGGCCTGGGTTTTTCACGCCCCAGTTGTTGGTGTCTACATCTCTTTTTCTTATCTGGCTCATATTTCTATAGCTCTCAGAGTATCTCCCTGCTATTTCCCTCTATCATTCGGCTCGATGGGTATCTCTAGCTGAGTTTCTTTTTCCCTCTCCTGGGACGCCCTATCTCCTGAAAAATACAGCCCGTATTTCATGCTTAAAATGAAAAGTTGGGATACCGAAAAGCAGCCTTAAAAACATAGACAGGCCTTGTGTGGTAATCTCTTCAGGACTCTGCATAATTCTGGATGTGGCTAATTGGTCCATTCTGTGCATCTAGGCCGTTCTGGGAAATGGGAAGTTTGGCACCATTTCCCAACAAACAGATGACTTTAGTACTTGAAGGTAAATTGAAGTTCCTTAGGGGCAGCGAATATGAACTGTATATGTTTTCAGGGTAGCTAACCACTTGAGCTTCACAGATATAGGATGGCAGTGATCCTGAAGTTGGCAGTGGGCAGGGGAAGTAAGATAGAAGCAGCAGCAGCTTTGTAGGACGTGATGCTTGCCTCATTCCCCTCCCCCTAAGCCTGTGGTCTAAAGCAACTCAGCTCTCACCCCTTAGTAGTAGTTGCAGCATGGTGGGGGCTGAGTATAGGACAGAGCTGTGGTTCAGAGACTGTATGATTGTAATCTCTTGGGTCACATTTGCCTTACTTTCATGCCTACTTTTATAAATTTTCCCAAATTTCATTTCTACATTTGATCTGGAAGAGCAGGGTGACATTACTTGCATTGTCTAGAACCCCATAGCTTTCTGGCCCTTTGCTCCCACCATGCAAGTCACCATCTCTGACTTTCCCATCTGAAATAGCTCCTAAAGGGGTTAAGTGGGTAGGTTATCTTGTGAGAATTCCTAATCGAATGATTTCAAATTTTATACCCAGTTCTAACCTACCCCGAAAACTACCTGAAAACGCATGGACATTTACTCTACTTGCTGGATGCAATTCAACAGTGGGAGAATATTCCAAATATGGAAGATTTTCCATTCAATTCTCGTAAGAGAGTAAATTCCCATAACAATCCAGAAGAAGAAACTTCCTTTGTAATGATATAATTACTTTAAAAATAGAACATTATGTCAATCACTGTAGTTGATCTTCTAAACTGTCGAAACCCCAAACTGAACATCTTCATTTTCTTTTCCCATTGTCTTTACCTTGGACGGCCTATTGGGTGTCTAAATCAAGAACTGGGTTAACAAGTAAACCAAAATAGCAGTCTTTGAATTTTTAATTTTACCGTCCCTGCTGCTTTGAAAAGCCAATACACAATCAATTTTAATTTATCTCAAAAATCACTGCTGGCTTTCCAGGAGATAGCCTTTGAGAGAAATTAAGTTAATATTTATTCATTTACCTAATCTCATTTTAGAGCTATTGCATATTTTTGAATTACCTGTTACAAGGAGGATTTGTAATAAGATAGCAGGGAATTTGTTTTATTAGGTGTTAGAAATTCGAGGGGTATGGTGAGTATTTATAGTACTGTTAGAGGCAGAACAGTCTAGTAGTAAAATAAATCACGAGTCATCATCTCAGGATTTCAAACTCCAGTTCTACGTTCACATGAATACATACCCCTTTAGTTTGCTTCATATCCAGGTATTTTTACTGAGCTGATTTGTGGGTCAGTGGCAAGGAATCCAAGGGGCTGTGAGTTCTAATACCAGTTCTACTGGAACTAGAACTCTCCTCCATCTCACCACTGACCCCTTGCCCATTTCCTCCATTTTTTCTGGAACTCCCTTCCCCATCATATACAACAGACCACCACTCTCCCCCCTTTCAAAGCCTAATTAAAATCACATCTCTTCCAAGAGGCTTTCCCCGCATCATCTATGCACTTCGATCGCTACCCGTTAAGCACCTGATATTCATCCCACCCTCAGCCCCACCACACTTATGTACGTATTTATTTCTTTTTATTAATGTCTGTCTCCACCTCTAGACTGTGAGCTCCTTGTGGGCAGGGAACATGTCTACCAACTCTGTTCTGTTGTACTCTCCCAAGAGCTTAGTACAGTGCTCTGCTCACAGTAAGTGCTCAACAAATACCATTGATTGATTATTCTTCTGTCTTCATAGATATCTTAATGACACTTTCACAACCCTCAGTTTTTTCAGTTGGAGAAAGGGACGACAGTTAAAGTTCCCAAATAGACTTGCTTTCAGGATGCTGCTAAAGGAAAAAACAGAGAGGAGCTGAGGTAGTAAACAACTTTCACAGGCCATTTGAACACCCAAGTTTCTTTTGCAGCACCTCTTCTCTATCTCATCACTCTCCTCGGTGTTTCTTAGAAATAACCGAACATTTGGTTTTTTTTGTAAATCAGTTTCAAATTTCTATTTAAAATTTGGTTTCAATTCTCTTCTCAGCCATTTTTACAAGGGAAAGTCTATTCCTGTTATGGTACTACTTTAATATGTTCTCTCCTGTTTTGTTTTCCCCACTTTTTCCCAAATTTTATTTATCCATGTTTCTTGGGAGTCATCCATCTTTATTTAAATTTCAGTGACCTCCAACACAAGAGGGCAATGGTGTAATGGAGGATTATAACAACTCGCTCTCCTAGAACCAGTATAGTTCTTGCTTGCCTTGAAAGGGAAAATTTGCACTGCTTGCTTTTAAAGGAAAATTTATATTTCATACAATTGTATGCTCTCCAAAAGTATTCATATTTCATTTATAATGTTATCATAGCCATAGTGTGCCTGGGTTTTCATTATTTTTCCTCAAACATTACATCTTTCCAGTGTGTTATTGATAATACTGATTCTAATTTAGCTCAGACATAAATCCCCTCTCATATAGATGAAGTTAAATTGGCAGTGATGCCTACTGCAGCAACAGTAAAGGGAAAATGAAGTGTCTGTAAGAAAAATGCAGTAATGAAAAAAATCAGTATTGAAAGGTCCGTAGTTCACAGTATGGAAATAGTTCTGAGCATGGGGTGCAACAAATCTTTCCATTCGGTGAAATTTCTTATGACTTTCCAAAAGATTCCTGTCCATTACACAGTATTTGGGGGCTACTGTTCATTCTATTGACTAAATCATGAGGGTACTCTTTCTTTCCATTGCCTTGCTGAGGTTAAACTTAGAGTGCAAGTCAATGTGTGCTGCACATTTCCCATGAACGGGCGTTGCAAGCGAAAGAAATTCCTAGGCTCTTTGCCGGACCTCGTAAGTGGAAGAAAAAGACACTCACAGTCCCTCCCTCTGGCCACTGTTGAGAAAGGGAGAAAAAAACCCCACCAATTCCCTTTCTCTTGATCCTCTAAATGCATGGGTTGTGGAAGGCCAGCAGAACGGGATTAAATGAAAGATCGACTGCCTCACAGAATCTCTACAAACATCAGAGTGAATATCTTTAGCCTGAAAGCAAATAGTTCTGAGCAAAACAAAATAAAAATAACTTGCCAAGTCATATAAATTATATTCACACAGTTTTTTGAGCTAGAACTATTCATAGAGACAGATAAATGCACATGCAGATACATGAACATGCAAATGCATCTGTGTTTTTGTATTACATCTGTATCATTGCTTCTTACAACAAATATTCCACTTTGTACTTTTTTATATGTTTAACACAAGCAAGCAAAGGCACATGCTTAAAGTTAACCAGAGTTGGTGGAATTTCAAAGTTGAACAGGACTGGAGCTAAAAGACAGAAGAGATGGAAAAATACCAAATGAAAGATGTACTGGGACAAAGAGAGAAAGACAGAAAGCAAAGGGACAGAAGGAGAGAGGAGGAGACAGAGTGGGAAAAGATAGAGAGAAATATATGGGAGATAAGGGGCCAATGTGGGATGAAAGATGGGGGTGAGAGGCCTGAGTCATGGGCAATACAACCAGGACATCCCACAGATAGACAGAAATTAGTAGGTTTTGCCCTAGCTAGAGGAAAACTGAGACAAAGTTACCTTTTTTCTTTTTTTTCTTTTTTTTCTTTTTTTTTGCTTAAATGTATCAATAGAGTGACTAGCGTGGGTCTACTAATGCAGTGGGTGCTCAACAAAGATCAATTTATAATGATTTGAAGAACGTTTAAACCACCTTTTGTTACTCCTAATGAGCTGCCAGTTTAATTTCAGAGGTCACTCAGAGGAAAGAAAATACTTCCTTGGTATGACATTATGAGGTGAACACTAAATTGTTAACCTTCCCCATTATCAAATTCCGATACCTTCAGAAGCATTGTCCCTGGAAAGTAGGTCTTCTTTCACCTGGCTAGCTGACAGGCCTTTCTCTCTACCTACACACTTCTAATGCATGGCAGACTACCCACCAGCCTCATTCAGAGCTGGTATTTTCACATGGAAATTATACTTCCTTTGAGCTAAAGTCTATTTTAGGTCGTTTGAAAATTGAATAAAATGTGGCTTACTTTCAGTATAATGTGGTCTACATTTCTGATCCATTTCAAATTGTCACTATATTCAGGGTTTTTTAAAAAACTACTTGATGGGCAAGAAACACCTGGAAGCAGCATGGTGTAGTGGAGAGAGCACGGGCTTGGGAGTCAGAAGGTCATAAATTCTAATCCTGGCTCTGCCACTTGTCTGCTGTGTGACCTTGGGAAAGTCACTTCACTTCTCTGTGCCTCATTTACCTCATCTGTAAAATGGGGATTGAGACTGTGAGCCCCACGTGGAACAGGGGACTGTGTCCAACCCGATTTGCTTATATCCACCCCAGTGCTTAGTACAGTGCCTGGCACATAGTAAGAGCTTTATACCATAATCATTATTATTTTAATTTTATTTGTTAAGTGCTTACTATGTGCCAGGCACTGTACTTAGCGCTGGGGTAGATACAAGGTTGCCAGGTTGGATACAGTCTCTGTCCTGCTTGGGGCTCACAGTCTTAATCACCATTTTAAAGATGAGGTAACTGAAGCACAGAAATGAGAAGTGACTTGCTCAAAGTCATACAGCAGGCAAGTGGCAAATCTAGAATTAGAACCCAGATCCTTCTGATTCCCAGGCCTGTGCTCTATCCACTAGGCCAAGCTGCTTCTCTTGCAGCTGTAGATAACGCGCTTTTTTCTCCTCAAAAAAAATCAATGTTAAACCAAGAAACCTGTAAAAATTCTATTAAGTTCAACTTTTAAAAATTAATTTGCTGTACTTTTAAGGTTATGAGTTATGTTAGGAACAGCTGCGTTGCTACTTTATAATTGCAGTTTCACTGAAGGTTAGTAAGGCTAATGTGGCCCCAACGAACGTTATGATACCAAGAGCTTCATTTTCTATTTCGAAACTTCTGATCCATACTTTCTGAATAGGCACCACACTTCCAAGAGAATCGCTACCATTACTAACAATCGAATAGAGGAAAAAGCAGCAGCGTTAGGAGGTTGACAGAAATGAATGAAAATCATTGATAACTGATCCTAGTAGAAAGCAAGAATGACCCCAATTTAGGGAAACATGAATGAGGATAAATAAAATAATAATAATTATAGTATTTGTTAAGCGCTATGTGCCATTCACTGTTCTGTCAGATTAAATTTCATTGTATTAAGTAGTATAATAGCTCTTCTCTTCTGAAGTAATAATAATAACTGTGATATTTGTTAAGCTCTTACTATGTGCTAAGCACTGTTCTAAGCACTGGGGCAGACACGAGGAAATCAGGTTGGGCACAATCCCTGTCTCACATGGGACTCACAGTCTCCAACCTTATTTTATAGATGAAGTAACAGGCACAGAGAAGTTAAGTGACTTGCCCCAGTTCACACAGCAGACATTTGGTAGAGCAGGGATTAGAACCCAGGTCCTCTGACTCCCTTGCTGGTGCTCTATCCACAAGGCCACACTGCTTCCCGTACACTTTTACAGTATTATCTTTCTCTTAACTCTCACCCCCAGGGAACTTATTTCACCTCAAACATTACCACTTCCCCTATTCTTTCTCCCATCTTTCCCATCTCCATCTCTTCCCCAACCCACCCAGCCTGTAGGAGAGCATGTAAGGAGATATAAAACACAAACATAAAACAATTGAAACTTCAGATCAGAACAGATCAGCATGTCGCAGAGACTAAGAAAATGCTACTCATTCCCAGATGGGGAAACTTGTAATTGCAACCAGCCGGAACACTGATATAGAGATAGCAAAATCACTAACAAGGGAAAAAGAAAATTTAGGAGACAAATAAAGGAAGTGTTTTCATATGTATGACAAGAGCCCTAGTAAATATGACAAAGTGCTCGTCAACAGCAGAATGTTGAACTGGTGTGAAGAAAATATAAAATTGATTACTACAATGACAAGTCATATAAAATGCCATAATAACAGAACAGGAATCCATTTCAACAAGAAGTGAAGTTAAAACACTAGTAAAAAATTAAGGAGAAAATGTGAACAAACAAAACTCTAGCTTTGGGCAATTTTGTAACTAGAATCTACCATCAAAGGCAATCAAGACTAATGGTAACATTATCATAACAGAAGAATACATATTGCTCTAGGGATTTTGTCAATATACAAGACTATAATACATCCCCAGCTCATGTGGCATCAGAAAAGCTGCAATCTAGAAGCTAATACTCCATTACAGTAGAGTGAGAACAAGGCTATGCAGGAAATTCATTTCTGAGCCGGGAAGTTTCCTTCTTAATTCCCCATTTTGAGGCTTGCCCATAAAAAAAGAAAACACCCACATACTGATAACCAGGAAGGAATGTAATACTGATCAAGATGAACTCCAAATCTGCCACTGCATTTGGTTATGTTATGGTTAATACAGTCTATTTCCAATATCACAAAAATATGATCAGCAGTGTTTTGTACCTTGTTAGCAATAGTTTTCTCCCCTTGAGACTCCCAGGAGAAGAATTATCCTGTATTCTTAAGGGGTCAGAAGTAACTATCTCAATACCATGAAATAAAAAGGGAGAAGGTCCAGATTGCTTCATTTTGGCTCTCTTCTGGCTTTGCTCTGCCTGGCTCTCTCTGATGTCCAGATTCACATCAATATGGGTCCAAATTATCCAAATTCTAAAGCTAAAGGAAATTTGAGTAGTAAGAGAAAATAATTGGGCAGAACTGTGGAGAAATGCCTGGCTGAACCTAGGATGCAGAGTTCCTAACAGGGTGAGTGTCATTACAGTGATTTGCAAGCACTTACTACAACCTAATTTAGAGCCACCAGAAAACTCAGGCCCAGAAGATAGTCTGATATATCTAAGGTCTTAATGCTGCCTAGAGGCTTATGACTGAGTAATCCGATTTGGCAATCCAAGTGCGTAATGTCTCTGTTCGCTAATATCTAATATTCTCAAGGTGCTGTAGCATAGTACACAGAGTTTACTTCACTTGAACATACAAAAGAAGTTCCACCAAACCATAAAAAATATTTTTAGACTGTGAGCCCACTGTTGGGTAGGGACTGTCTCTATATGTTGCCAATTTGTACTTCCCAAGCGCTTAGTACAGTGCTCTTCACATAGTAAGCGCTCAATAAATACGATTGATGATGATGATTTGAGGAGTTTGTTAGTGGCATTATCAAGTAGATAGGCCTAAACACTAATATTTTGGATTTTGAAATGATGGGATGGAATGTTTCCTGGTAATAGGCTTGGAACATGCAGTCAAATTCAGGCAAGAGATATCAGAGTCATTATTGACTGTTCTTTTAAAATCATTGATCCAATCTAAGCAGCAGACAGAAAGGGCAACTGAATCCTGGGCATCATAAGGAACTAAAGAAAAAAACAAAACAAAGGACAGTTTTGCCATTATATAAAGCCATGTTCTGCCCGTAGCTAGCATAGAGTATACAGTTCTGGCCAGAACCTTTCAGGAAGAATATAGGAGAGCTGGAGAAAATTTGGAAAAGGATTACCAAAATGATTAGGAGAAAAGAGAAGCTTCCTAAAAAGGGTATTTAAAATTTTAGGAATCAAGTCTGGAAAGACACAGGTTTATAGAACACTTAATTTAAGTGCACATATCAACAAAACCCACTTTTCTTCACTTCCCATTCCCTTCTGTGTCACCCTGACTCTCTCCCTTTGCTCTTTTCCACTCCTCACACCACAGCGATTATGTATATATCTGTAATTTATTTATATCGATGTCTGTTTATTTGTACTGATGTCTGTCTCCCCACCTCAAGACTGTGAGCTCTTTGTGGGCAGGGATTATCTCTCTTTATTGCCACACTGTACTTTCCCAAGGGCTGAGTTCAGGGCTCTGCACACAGTAAGTGAACAGTGCTTGGCACATAGTAAGTGCTTAACAAATATGATCATTATTATTGTTATTATTAACAAGGGTGTGACAAGACCAACGCAGGCCTACTGTTGCTCCAATCCCACAACGGTGGTGGTAAATTCAAAACAGATCAATCAGTGGTATATATTGAGCTCCTATTGTGCATAGAGCATTGTACTAAATGCTTGGGAGACTGCGATTGAGTTGGCAGACATAATCTCTGCCTTCCTGGACCTTATAATTTAGCATGGGATACAGACATTAAAATAAGTCCTGGTAGTGGAGGAAGCAAAGAATAAGAATATGTACTTGTGATGTGGAGGTGGGGGTGGGGTGAATAATAATAATAATAATGATGGCATTTGTTAAGCACTTACTATGTGCAAAGCACATACAAGGTGATCAGGTTGTTCCAAGTGGGGCTCACAGTCTTTATCCCCATTTTACAGATGAGGGAACTGAGGCCCAGAGAAGTTAAGTGACTTGCTCAAGGTCACACAGCTGACAAGGGGCAGAGCCAGGAAGTGAGGTGGGATGAAGATCAAAGTAGATCTAAGTGCATAGGTGAACTAGAAGGGAGGGAGGATAGGGTGAGGAGCAAAGAGATTAACCAGGGAAGGATTTTTAGAGGAAATTCAATTTTAGTAGAGCTTTGAAGCTGGGGAGAGTAGGTAGCAGTCAAACAGCTATGAATAGGGAGGGATTTCCAGGCAGGAAGGAAGAGTGAGCGATGGATCGGCACCGAGAGAGATGAAAACGAGGCAGAGCTAATAGCTTCCTGTTAGAGGATTAAAGTCTGTGGACTGGGTTTTAGTGGGAGAGGACTGAGGTTAGGTAGGAAGGGGAGAGCTGATTGAGGGCCCTAAAGCCAGTGATGAGTAGTTTCTGCTTGATGCAGAAATGGATGGGCAAACTTTAGAGAATGTTAAGGAGAAGGAGGACCACAAAAGAATGATCTGGGCAGCAGAGTGAAGTATGGACTGGAAAGGAGAGAGGCTAGATGCAGGGGGGTCAGCAAGGAAGCTGATACAGTTGTCGATATGGGATATGACAAGTGCTGGACCAAGATGGCAGCAGTTCCAAAGGCAGGAGGAAGTATGAGATTACAGACTAGGAAAGAGATTGAGGCAGGAGAGGTAGATTTAGGATTCATCTGGATAGAGATACTAGTGGAAGCCCTGGGAGCAAGTGAATCCCCCAAGGAAGTGTGTGTAGATAGGGTCCCAGAACTAAGCAGCCACCACAGTGAAGAGAGGGAGTGCGTAGGGAAGCAGAGGAAAAGACAGAGAGAGAGGTCAGAGAGGTAGGAGAAGCAAGAGAGGCTGAGTGGGGGGAAAATGAATTATATAGTGTTTCCAGTGAAAAGAGGGAAAGAAGTGCTCCATGGTATCAAAGGTTGCTGGGACATTGTTTTTCTTTTCTTTTTTTATGGTATTCGCTAAGGGCTTACTATGTACCAGGCACTATACTAAGCACTGAGGAAGGTACAAGGTAATCAGGTTGAACACAGTCCATGTTTCACATGGGGCTCACAATCCTAATCCCCATTTTACAGATGAGGTAACTGAGGCACAGAGAAGTTAAGTGACTTGCCCAAGGCCACAATCAACCTAAGCACCCCTGGGAAACCAGAACAAATGGGGGTGTGAGTTGGGAGTCTAATCCGAGGTCTAATCTAGAACTAACCTTTCCTGAGTTCCTTAACAGATTTTAGTACAGAAGTTTGATAAAGAAGAAATTAAAAATGTGATTCTAACACAATGAACTGTTAAGAAAAGAAAAAGTAACTGCACATATGTGAACCTGACAAAATGGTGTAGAAAGCAAATGCCAGCCCTGTCAATGAAAGAAATAAATTGCCAAACCTATGACTGCTTAATAATCAATCACATTTATTGAGCGTTTACTTTGTGCAGAGCACTGTACTAAGCGCTTAGCACTGTACTAAGCACTTAATAATGATAATATTTGTTAAGGGCTTTCTATGTGCCAATCACTGCTATGTTCTGGGGTAGACAAAAAATAATTACATCAGACACCATCCTTATCCCCTATGAACTCACAGTAAAAGAGGGAGAGGAAACATGTATTTTATCCTCATTTTACAAATTAGGAAACTGAGGCCATGAGAAATTGAGTGACTTTCCCAGAGTCACACAGCAAGCAAGTGGTGGGGCTAGGATTAGATCTCAGGGCTACAGACTCCCAGTCATGTACTCTTGCCACTAGATCCCACTGCTTCTCGAAAGTAAGTCAGGTTCAGTCAATAGTAATTATTAACATCTACTATGTGCCAAACACCGTATTATGCTTTTGGTAACATGCAATAGACGTAAAAGATGCAAGGGGGAATATGGGAGGACACATACAGTATACAATAGTAGTATTAAGGTATTTATTAAATGCTTACATTTGCAGAGCACTGTACCGAGCACTAGGAGAGAATATTAACTTCCAATGGAGCACTGTAATTTGCTCAAATCAGGAGGATCCATATGGGCTTTAATGAATGCAAACAGAATGATTGATGTATTAAGATGTCCTGCACCTAAGTACAGCCACTTAATTTAAAAAATGAATCCTCAAAATTATAACTACCGCTGTTTCATGATAGCCAGAGGAACCAGGACAATCTCAGCTGTGCCTGGAAATCTCATCTCATGTGATATGTTCAGGCAGGCTTCCTGACCAAAGGGATCTTAGAGCTTCGTAACATTTGGATACAATTAGTATAAGCCTCTACTGTGATCTTTATCCACCAGTTGCCAACCTACTGAAAAGTATCCATCCCAGCTTACCGTATGGGAAAATTCCAAGGAGCAGCAGTGATGGTGGTCTACCCATAAAATAGGGGACCGAGCCAACCAGCCATCGAATCCACAGGTACATTCTGTACTTCCAAGTCCCCATGATTCCACAAAGTTTCAGCAATTTAATTAGTTTGTGAGCCCTGGGTAGGAAGGACAGGGAGTGTGTCCAAACTTACTACCTTGTATCCACTTCAGTGCTTAGTACGTTGCTTGACGCATGCTTAACACCACAATTATTATTTCCCAAGATCTCTCTCAGTACAGTGCTCAGCACACAGTAAGTGCTCAATAAATACCAATGATTAGTTGATTCCAGAAGGTTGATAATTTCTACCCCCACCTAATTTCACTCATTCCTAATATGGTTTGAAGTAATTGGAAAGATAAAAAAAAACAATTTAGCCCTTACCATAATGTTTATTCTTATGTTTTGCTCAACTTCTACTTGGACTAGAGAAATTTATTCATTCAGTCATATTTATTGAGCGCTTACTGTGTGCAGAGCACTGTACTAAGCGCTTGGGAAGTACAAGTTGGCAACATATAGAGATGGTCCCTACCCAACAGAGGGCTTGCAGTCTAGAAGGGGGAGAAAGACAACAAAACATATTAACAAAATAAAATAAATAGAATAAATATGTACAAATAAAATAGAGTGATAAATACGTACAAACATATATACAGGTGCTGTGGGGAGGGGAAGGAGGTAAGATGGGGGAAGGGGAGGGGGGAGAGAGGAAGGAGGGGGCTCAGTCTGGGAAGGCCTCCTGGAGGAGGTGAGCTCTCAGTAGGGCTTTGAAGGGAGGAAGAGAGCTAGCTTGGCGAATGTGCAGAGGGAGGGCATTCCAGGCCAGGGGGATGACGTGGGCCGGGGGTCGACGGCGGGACAGGCGAGAATGAGGCACAGTGAGGAGATTAGCGGCAGAGGAGCAGAGGGTGTGGGCTGGGCTGTAGAAGGAGCCTGTAGAAGAAGGCTGAAGAAGGAGAAATGACCAGGTAATCCAAAATACTGGCATGCCGGTATTTTGGAATGAAATAGGTTCTGGATCCAGGATACTGTCCCTGTCACTCAATTGCCATAGTAACTGTGGAAAAGGAATTGTTTTAGGGAGCTGAATTAACTTGAACTTTGTTTAAAGCCCAGAGCTATGTTCTTCAAGAAGTGTCACGATTTTTAGATTCAGAACCTGAGGGGCTGAGGGTTAAGCTGGAGGTGACATGCACAGAAAAGTTTTTAATGTAGTCCCTCAAGGGTTGTTTTGAAAAATGTGTGGGGAAATTGAAATATATGGATGTACTAGTTATCTTTTAAAGTCTTCCTTTGCCTCTGATATCTATCTTACTTAGCCTTTCCAAACATCATAGTCTTATTAAATTTCTGTGGGATAGGAAATCTTGTTAAACTCCTTCAACATTTCTTCAGTTCACATGGAAACATCACCTTTTTTGAACTACTGTTTTTAATGGAATTTACTCTTGGGAAAAAGTGGCATTCTTAACCTTGATCATCAAAATGCTGTAATTATCCCTAGGAGAGTTACACAACAGATACCTGTATACGACTACCCCATGAATACCACTGGGCTCTAAAAAATCTTGATCTGGTATATTAAAATCATTCAAACTTGGCCTCTTTACTGCAACTATAGTTCTTATCTTGTGAATGCTGGGAATTTTTCATGAAGTATGGAGATTCATAATTGGTAGCTACTAATGATGACCAGGAGAACTAACCAGTTCTGAGCTGAAGTAGTCATTTAAGAGATAAGCCAATAACACCGACTGTCCATTTCTACTTCCTTAATGGCAGGTTGGGATACCACCTGCAGGGTTTTGAAAGTTGGAAGCCAAACTTTTCAACCCTTTCTGTACTTCCTCCAATCTGCAAAAGTTTATTTTCTTTTAAAAGCATTTGAGACTTTTCAGGTTATTTCACTACCTCATAAACTAGCCCCCTAACCCCTGACATAATGAAAAATATATAAGCTTTTCACTGGCCTCCATAGTAATTGTTTCTCCAGGGTATCTCTTCCCTACTTCATTGAAGTGTATTGCTGTTGTGATGAAATGCCCCAGCAGGGGAGTGCTAAATAACAGATTAATATGAAAAGCAGTAGAAGTACAACTCTCATTATTACAATTCAACTAGTGTCCTGGAAGGGCCTTCTAAATGGCTGAAAAAGACTTCTCTACCATCAGGGACTTGCAGTGTCATTTGGTTTAGATGGTTTGATCATGGAGAATGCACTGGCTGCTAATCTAGATTCTGAATTGCTATCAGACATATTGCATGCCTCTTCCATAGCTTGCTTTCTTTATCAGATAAGGTGAAAATAGTACACTCTTTTATTTTCATGCACTGTTTAAGATTATAAATACAAAACACCAGTCATCAAAAAAGTACTATTAAAAGCAGTCTGTTTTGGTTCCAACTTACTTCCCATGACAGCTTGAATGCTTTAATAATCATAAAAACTGTATTATTTGCTAAGGGCTTAGCACACGCCAACTGCTGGGCTAAGCATGGGAGATTAAAATACATTCAGGTCAGATGCAGTTCCTATCCCACAACGGGGTACAGTCTAAATGGGAGGGATAACAGGTATTTTATTCCCATTTTACAATTGAGGAAACTGAGGCACAGAGAGGTTATGTGGCTTGCCCAGAGTCAGACAGCAGCAACTCGTGGATCCAGGATTAGAGGCCTTGGGTTCTCTGACTCCCGGCCCTTGCACTTTCTTCTAGGCCATACTGTTTCTCAAGAAGAAACAGTAAAGAACCACGGTATAAAAAGGTGAGAGAAAGGGAAATAAAAGGAAATAACAGCCACGTTTGGTTTCTCCTAGTTCAGTTCTACTCCACTTTGGAACTTACAATATGGACAGTCCCATAAAGAGAACGTACCAATGGTCCTCAACTCTGTCAGAGCTAATCATATTCCAGTAAAAATCCAGTAAGCATTTCTAGAAGACATTGTGGTGCCCCTAGATTGTCTCAACGGAGACTTGGCCGTATTCCCATTATGTGCTTTTCTGGTTTTCTTAGTGACTGTGGAGCAAATCTCCCAAGATTTCATGGCCCACACAGAAAGAAAATGCTGTTTCCAACAGCGACCCATGCTCAGCCCATGGGTTGAAAATCCCCATCGATGGCAGGGTTCCACAATAGTCATACAGATGGAAGAGTCACCAACTGTGTAGTAATGTCTGATTGTATATCAACGTACATTTTCCCTGTTCTTGAATTAGAGTCTCTCATAGTCAGCTGGTCATGGCAGTCTCTCTTCTTCCTTCCCTTCCTACTCTGGGTACCTGAGATTTATAAAATGACTTTTGGTGTGGTGTGAAGAGGTATAAAATCAAAATGCAGTAAATTCCGGTTCCCTGATATGATGAGGAGGCCTGTAGATGAATATTTTTTAAAGTGACCTAACTCACCAGCTGAAACTTTTTCAAGTGGAAGTAAATAGTGTAAAAACCAAGTTGATGTGGGTCAAAAAGGAGTTGAATTAAAGAATGGGTAGCTTTCTTGCCTGTGAGAAAATTAAAAAAATTGGTCTTTTTTTTTTATCAGGAAAATATTCAGTCTCCTGGGTAAACTGTGAGATTTGAGAAGTGTGAAGTTATTTCGTGAGAATGCTGCCAGTTCTTTTAATACTACGAAAACAAATGTACACTATTCTATATGTTACAGATGTTGGTTATACATATGCATGCGAAACATGTATAGGAATATCTGGGAAACCTGAAGGATAACATTTAAAAAGAGTCTCTGATAGCTTTTGGAAGGTAGGTGCTGGTCATACCATTTGTGTAGTTCACTTAAGATGGAAAAATTGAAAGGCATAGATGATATTTTTCTGTATTTCCAATATGATAGAGCAGATAATTCTAGCAGCTGGTACTAGACTGTAACCCTAATCAAATCAAGGCAAAATATTACCAATTCCCCATTCATAATTGTATTTGAGATAAGTAAACATTCCTGCCTTTTCACTCCATTAAAAACACATTGAATTCTGTAATTCTAGATACTGAAGCTAAGTCTCTACAGCCAGGCCTTTCTATGAATAAGTAGCCACATGAAATGCATTCTTCTCGATAGCAGAGACAATGATTTATGTACCCTTTTTTGTGTATCATTTGAGTAGAATAGAGAGAAAGGTACAGGGAAATAGAGACAGGAGAGGGAAAATGCAAAGAGAGAAAAACATTTTTAAAAGTTGATAACACAGAACCAGTTGTGCACTGCATGTATACTGCCAGTGGCTATTTTACAAGGAAATCTACCAGCTCACAGTAATGTGAAAATCTTCTTGAGAGGAGCAGTGCCACAGCAAAATCGCTGAACCAGAGAAATTCAATTTGCCTACTGTAAAGTATGTTTTGTCTGTTTCAGAAAACTCTAATTCAATCCAAAATTACTTTCTAGATGCAACCACTCTGGCCAAGGAAGGGTGTCCTATATCTGGCAAAGGATTGAGTATGCTGGAGAGAAACTACCCAACGGGTTTGATGTCATTCCTTTCCTTTGAATCCGGAGTCAGTGTTTCTTTTCTCAGGAAGGGAATAAAGTTCATAAACCAACCTGGAAATTCCAACCACTGTTTTCAGTGCATTTTAGCTAGCCTGACTGAGCCCACCCATAAAGCATGACCTAAGCATGACCTTTGCCTCCTCTATAAACGGTGTCTGCTCCTCCTGCATATACTATTAAATATGGCATAGGAGTTATTCATTAAATGCTACAGAATAGCTTAAAGGTAGGGAACAGTTTTGAACTTAATAAATTGCACATAACCTATAACGGGTAAGTTGGGATTGAGAGCAAATTCCTGAGAAGCACCTTTCCGGCCCATCAGTGGGAGGATCTTTCAGTGTGACTAATTTAAGATTTGATTCATCAGCAGTCTAGATCGTGATAAGTTGTGACTTCATCCTTGCCGGAAAATTTGACCTGAGGTTAACTTGGTTTTTAGAAAAAGTGGACGTTCATTTCTTCTATCAGACATTGCTGCAGGTTTCATTTATGTCCAGAAGTCAAGACATTGATGTTCTCTGAGAGCCAAAAGAGTTCCAGGAGAGTTGAACCCAGAAAGTATGGGATTCAAGAGAAAGCCTACTGGATTAATCTATCTTGATAAAAATTGTTACTGGTCACATACAACTTAAATGGTGAGGAAAATATCCTGATCAATTTAAGATTCAGCCAACAGACATAGACAATATTGAGGATCAGTGATATGTCTGGATATTTCATAAGAATCTAGAAACAGGAGCGTTTGGAAAATAATACAATTCCATTTTTTTTGGTAGCACTGTTTTTTTTTTAACTGAGTTGTCACCCTCGCTATTCAGATACCTGAAAATAATTCCCTCTTCTCCCAGTAGTGTCACAATACTCCCTTAGAGCTGTGAATGGAGAAAACAACTCTCCACCTGAAGCAGGTGTACCTATTTCAGGCAGCAACTCAGTTCCCAGGTGGCATCAATCTGCACTAGCGACTGCTCAGCTGCTACACACCATGTCACCTGAGGTGTGATGAGGGGATACATCAATCATATTTATTAAACACTTATTTTGTGCAGAGCACTGTACTATTTGGAAGAGTACAATATGAGTTGGTAGGCACATTTCCTGTCCACAAGGAGCTTACAATCTATAAGGGGTGCACAGGCATTAATATGAATTATGGTTATGTACATAAGTGTTGGGTGGCTGAGGTTGGGGTGAATAAATGGTACAAATACAAGTGCAAAGATGAGGCAAAAGGGAGTGGGAGAAGAGAGGCTTAGTCGGAGAAGGTCTCTTGGAGGAGATATGCTTTTAATAAAGCTTTGAAGGTCACGAGAGTGATCGCCTGTCAGATATGAAGTGGGCAAAAATGCCAGGCCAGAAACAGGATGTGGTTGAGGGGTTGGAGGCGAGATAATTGTGATTGAGGTAGTGAGTAGGTTGGAATTAGAGGAGAAAATTGTGAGGGCTGGGTCCTCTGGGACACAGGACCTGTGCCCAACCAGATTTGCTTGTATCCACCCCAGTGCTTAGTGCAGTGCCTGGCATATAGTAAGCGCTTAACAAATACCACCATTATCATAACTATGAACTGAACAGCTGTGTAGAAAAATGATGTGGGCAGCAGAGTGAAGTGTGGACTGAAGTGGGAGAGACAGGAGGCAGGGAGGTCAGCAAGGAGGCTAGTGCAGTAGTCAAGGCGGGATAGGATAAGTGCTTGGATTAATGTTGTAACAGTCTGGATGGAGAGGAAAGGGCAGGTTTTAGTGATGTAGTGAAAGTATAAATAACAGGATTTGGTGACAGATGAGATAGATGAGAAGCAGCGTGGTTCAGTGGAAAGAGCCCGGGCTTTGGAGTCAGAAGTCATGGGTTCAAATCCCAGCTCCGCCACTTGTCAGCTGTGTGACTTTGGGCAAGTCAATTAACTTCTCTGTGCCTCAGTTACCTCATCTGGAAAATGGGGATGAAGACTGTGAGCCCCACATGGGACAACCTGATCACCTTTAACCTCCTCAGTGCTTAGAACAGTGCTTTGCACATAGTAAGCCATTATTATTATTATATATGAGTTGAGTGAGAGAGATGAGTTAATGGGCTTAAGGGATAGGTCTGATGGTGGTGCTGTCTACAGTGATGGAAAAACCAGGGGGAAGATGGGGTTTTGGTGGGAAGATAAGAAAATCTATTTTGGACATGTAAAGTTTGAGGTATCAGTGGGACATGCAAGTAGAGATATCCTGAAGGCAGGGGGAAATATGAGACTGTAGAGGAGGAGAAAGGTTTCAATTTTCTCAATACAGCACATGGCCAGTTCGTTACGGGCAAGGGTAGGGGGTAGGCATGATTGGGGGGCTGGAGGTGAGGACAATGGGCACTGGAATCAATAAGGATGGAGACACAGTGTGGCCAGGCGGAGCAGTCTAGAATGAAATTGAGATGGACGAGGTTCGCCTCATATCTGGATATCTGCCAGCAATGCTCCAAGGCTCATGAACAGGAGCAAAGGAAATGGACTGTGGAGATGATCCAGTGTTGTGGTTTAGTGGTCCCGAGATCGATGAAGGGATAGGGAAGTGAGTAAATTGAGTTTAGTAGAGAGAATACTGAGGGTTTCAATTTGGTCATCAGGGGAAGGCAGTTGGTGATGGAGACTTGAGAAAATTAGATGGGGTCAGAAGATTGGAGTTCTCTGTGAGGGAACGGGACAGATTTGCCGGGAGGGGGTATGTGAGAAAAGGCTGGTGAGGAGGTTATGGTCAGAGAGGAATTTCAGAGCTGGTGAATGTAGAGATTGTACGATGACTACTGATGATGAGATATTGGAAGAGGAAGAGAGAAGCAGCAAAAGGACACAAAGCAAAATTGCTGAGAATGTATATCCACCACCCTGCTCTGCCCTTCAAATACCCTTCCACCTCCACAAGATTCAACATTCTTGCACTGTAAAAAAAAACTCCCCTTTTAAATCTGCCTGGGTGCCCTACTTAGACTTTAGCTAACTTTGGTCCCTCTAACCAGGGGGTAAAATTAGGTTATTATAAAGTAGAGAATGGAGGATTAAAGACTATATTTGCAAAAGGGTTCAATAAAACAATTTAGTAGAATTAAGATACTCAACAATATAGTTCCAGGTTGCAAACCTCCTCTCTAAGGTCATTGTCCCTTTTCGCTTAACCTTAAATTGTATAGGTCATGACTGTTGGGAAAACTGCCTTGATATCTTATTATTATACATTAAAGTACTTAATGCTTTATCATTTCAGGAAAGGTCAAATCGGATGAGGTTGAGTTTTTTTTCTTTATCTCTGTCAACTGAAATGATTTGCCTTATTATTCTTCCGTGGTTTGATCTTTACTGTCTTTCCTATTATGATTTTTATTTTGTACTGGCACATATGTCTTGTTACCCTGTGATTTGTTGAGCTTCCAGTTTCCCTGTCCTGGTCATCTCAGGCAAATTCCAGGGGAAGCCTCTGCTGCAGCAACACCAGCTGGAGAACTCATGCCTTGCCATGGAGCTACCCAATATAATAATAATAATAGCAATAATAATAATAATAATAGTATTTGTTAAACACTTACTATGTGCGAAGCACTGTTCTAAGTTCTGGGGGCAATACAAGAACCTTGAGGTACACCCATGACAAGAGGATGAAAGAGTGAGGAAGAGCCAGTGAACAAATCTGAAAAGGTTATCAATTGCTTGAAAGAGAAAATAAATTGCTTTCTCTATTGATTTCACAATGGGTAAGCATCCATAAAAACTATCAATGATTGTTGGTGTCTAGTAGAGAATGATAATTTCAGGAGTGATTGATTTGGCTTTTCAAAAGAAAAAAATTATCTTGTTTTCTAGAATAGCAAATGAAAGAGAGAAGGGTTGGGAATCCCAAGGGGGTTCTCTGGGTTAGTTAGAGATCAATCAATCAATCATATTTATTGAGCTCTTACTGTGTGCAGAGCACTGTACTAAGTGCTTGGGAAGTACAAGTTGGCAACCTATAGAGACGGTCCCTACCCAACAGTGGGCTCACAGTCTAGAAGGGGGAGACAGAGAACAAAACCAAACATATTAACAAAATAAAATAAATAGAATAGATAGGTACAAGTAAAATAGAGTAATAAATATGTACAAACATATGTACATATAAACAGGTGCTGTGGGGAAGGGAAGGAGGTAAGGTGGGGGGATGAGGAAGGGGAGGAAGGGGAGAGTAAGGAGTGGGAGAGGAAGGAGGGGGCTCAGTCTGGGAAGGCCTCCTGGAGGAGGTGAGCTCTCAGTAGGGCCTTGAAGGGAGGAAGAGAGTTAGCTTGGCGGATGGGCAGAGGGAGGTCATTCCAGGCCCAGGGGATGATGTGGGCCGGGGGTTGACGGAGGGACAGGCGAGAATGAGGCACGTTGAGGAGATTAGCGGCAGAGGAGTGGAGGGTGAGGGCTGGGCCATAGAAGGAGAGAAGGGAGGTGAGGTAGGAGTGGGCGAGGTGATGGAGAGCCTTGAAGCCGAGGGTGAGGAGTTTCTGCCTGATGCATACGTTGATTGGCAGCCACTGGAGATTTTTGAGGAGGGGAGTAACATTTCCAGAGCGTTTCTGGACAAAGACAATCCAGGCAGCGGCATGAAGTATGGATTGAAGTGGGGAGAGGCAAGAGGATGGGCGGTCAGAGAGGAGGCTGATACAGTAGTCCAGACGGGATAGGATGAGAGCTCGAACGAGCAGGGTAGCCGTTTGGATGGAGAGGAAAGGGCGGATCTTGGCAATGTTGCGGAGCTGAGATAGGCAGGTTTTGGTGACGGCTTGGATGTGAGGGGTGAACGAGAGAGCGGAGTTGAGGATGACACCAAGTTTGCGGGCCTGTGAGATGGGAAGGATGGTAGTGCCGTCAACAGTGATGGGAAAGTCAGGGAGAGGGCAAGGTTTGGGAGGGAAGACAAGCAGTTCAGTCTTGGACATGGTGAGTTTTAGGTGGCGGGCAGACATCCAGATGGAGATGTCCTGAAGGCAGGAGGAGATGCGAGCCTGGAGGGAGGGGGAGAGAACAGGGGCAGAGATGTAGATTTGGGTGTCATCAGCGTAGAGATGATAGTTGAAGCCATGGTAGCGAATGAGGTCACTAAGAGAGTGAGTGTAGAGATGTCATTCAGAGCTCCTAAAAGGTTGGTAGCATTAGCAGTAAACTGGAGACTAACTAAACTGTCAATTGGCCTCCTTCAGTGGCCAAGGCTATCTCCTGTCTGCCTTCCTACCCTTTAAGATTTTCTGTGATACAAAAAAAAATGAAAAGTGTCTTTTGTTTATTTTTTCAATCTATTAATAATTTTTATTGAGCTCTTACTCTGCAGAGCACTAGGGTGGTCCAACCCTTAACCCCACGGAAGTTATGCACATATCTTTAAATTATATATTTTAAATTATTTATATTAATGTCTATTTCTCCTTCTAGACTTTAAGCTCATTGTGGGCAGGGAATGTTTCTGCCAACTCTGTTGTACTCTCCCAAGTGCTTAGTACAGTGCTCTGAAAACAGTAAGTGCTCAATAAATACCATTGATGTGGAAGTGCTGAAGTAGCAATAGGGTGGGGAATAGGGTAGGGAGAAATGATGGTCACATGAGCTCTTGGGAGGAGGTTTCATAGTGTTCAACATATTTGAATACCATATTTGAATGCATTTGTTGAGCGCTTACTGTGTGCAAAGCACTATAATAAGCGCTTGGGAGAATATAAAAATAAAAAGACATACTTCCTGCTCACAATGAGATTACAGTCTAGAGAGGAGACAGACATTAATATAAATAAATTATAGATACTGCTCTGAGGACTGTCTTCTGGTCAAAAAACCCCAAGTCTAGTAATCATGAGACCTGGGTTCTAGTTGCAGCTCTGCAAAAAATCACTTAGCCTCTCTCGAACTCAGTTTCCCACCTGAAAAAGGGAGATGATAATATCTGCCTCTTCCTACCTCAAAAGGATGCTGTGAAACCAAACTACAGTAATAACTAAATGTTTTGGAAAACTTGAAGTGCAATATAAATTCAAGGTTGCATTCTTTGTCTAAATCTGGATTCAAAGTACATTTCTGAAATTAATTGAGCTACAAATGGTAATATCATCTCTGAAGAGGCATGCCCTTCCCTCTGGAACTTAATATGACCATGTATTTCAGAAATTCAAAATGCTGAACAGACAACCAATTTATCCTCACATCTTATTTTCATGAAAAAACTATTTTTAGATTGAGATGAGATGAAGCACATAATTGTAGAATTTATTTTCATTGGAACATTCAACAGGAGTAGTTTGTGTTGCTGTTTCTTTAATTCTGCTAGATTCAAATATGTTTTTACAGGTTTTTCCTTTTCAGAACTGAATATGAATAAATTCGCAATCATTGGAAAATGAGAAATAGCTGTGTTTTTAAACCATGTTATTAGCAGTTCTAGAATCATCAATTTTAACATTATGCCAGTTTTCAAAATTCAGGCTGGGGTTGCATTGGTCAGTAATTCTGGACGACTGAGATTAAAAAGCCAATGAGACTGACGTGCTGAGGTGAAGGTCATATTAGCAAACCTGCCAAGAGGTGCTTATCTCTGTTTGACATCCAGCTTTCAGGCTCCAAAGACCTGAATTTCTCATAATCCTTAGGGTTGCTGGTTGGGTTTCATCAAAGCTGCAGCATTGTACCCCCTGGTATCTGTCTAATTCTGTCTACCACCTGGGGTTGGATTAGCCTATTGAGTTTGCCCTGGAAACATCTTTGGAAAGGGGAGAGGGAGTTCTGAGATCATGGCACCCTTTTTCCGCAGATAGTGGCGCTTCTGGCCACATCTAACCAAGTACTTTCCCTTCCACTCTGTCCAACCAAATCCTGACCACTGAATTTACTTGTGGTGTCCCAAAAACAACAGAATAAAAGATGATTAGTAATCTGATTTAAAAGGTGAATTGTAAAAAAAAAAAAAAAACAACCCAGAAAAATAAGTAATCTGCTTAGGGACAGACAAATTATGCCTATTCCTCTGGAGAACAAAAACAGTTTGAGGTGCTTCTTTTACTTTTTACAACGGGGTGGTTACAAAGCTCCGGATTTTGAAAACACCATTCCCTTTGCAGATCAACTATAGAAACGGTAGGTATAAGGGAATATAGGGGGCTTAGGGGAACCCTTTAGGCTTATTTGTACTGCATTTTAGGAAGAGGATTGATTTCAATTTGATTCATGCAAAAAAAAATTGTATTCCCTTTTCTTGTCTGTGTAATTGTACTAGACACGTATTTGCATGTATAATAATAATAATAATAATAATAATGGCATTTGTTAAGTACTTACCATGTGCAAAACACTGTTCTAAGTGCTGGGGAGGTTACAAGGTGATCAGGTTGTCCCACGGGGGGGCTCACAGTCTTAATCCCCATTTTACAGATGAGGTAACTGAGGCTCAGAGAAGTTAAGCGACTTGCCTAAGGTCACACAGCAAACATGCGGCAGAGCCAGGATTCAAACCCATGACCTCTGACTCCAAAGCCCGTGCTCTTTCCACTGAGCCACGCTGCTTCTCTATGTTCAATGAAGCCTGCATAAGCAAAGCCCTTAATAACTAAAGTCTGATATCCTGTCAGTGTTTCCTCCACAATATTTTCCAAATCTGCCCCTTCTCCATCCAAATGGCCACCATCCTGGTCCAAAGCTCATCATATCCCAACATTTTTATGGTATTTAAGTGCTTACTATGTGTCAATCAATCAATGGTATTTACTTAGCACTTACTATATGCTTGGGAGAGCGCAATCCAACAAAATTAGTGGACATGTTCCCTTCCAAAAACAAGTTGATAGTCTAGAGAGGGAGAGTCAAAGTTGGAAGTAAACCCAACAACTGTAAGGGGGCAAAAAAAATTACTCTACGAGCTTTTATCCCACTGGAGAGATTTATATGATAACTCAAAACCTACTTACCTACAAAGAACTTCCTGAGTCGATGACTGTTATTGCCTTAAGTGCTTTTCTCAGCAGTTCACAATATGTTTCTTCCACCTCTGGAGGTTCTTTCTGCACCATTTCTACATTCCATAGCCTCAGAGCATTGCAAAAGCTGTCATTCATTCATTCAATCGTATTTTTTGAGCACTCACTGTGTGCAGAGCACTGTACTAAGCGCTTGGGAAGTACAAGTTGGCAACATATAGAGATGGTCCCTACCCAACAACGGGCTCACAGTCTAGAAGGGGGAGACAAACAACAAAACATATTAACAAAATAAAATAAATAGAATAGTAAATATGTACCAGTAAAATAGAGTAATAAATCTGTACAAACATATATACAGGTGCTGTGGGGAGGGGAAGGAGGCAAGGCGGGGGAAGGGGAGGGGGAGAGGAAGGAGGGTGCTCAGTCTGGGAAGGCCTCCTGGAGGAGGTGAGCTCTCAGTAGGGCTTTGAAAGGAGGAAGAGAGCTAGCTTGGCAGATGTGCAGAAAGAGGGCATTCCAGGCCAGGGGGACGATGTGGGCCAGGGGTCGATAGTGGGACAGGTGAGAATGAGGCACGGTGAGGAGGTTAGAGGCAGAGGAGCGGAGGGTCCGGGCTGGGCTGGAGAAGGAGAGAAGGGAGGTGAGGTAGGAGGGGGGCGAGGTAATGGAGAGCCTTGAAGCTGAGAGTGAGGAGTTTTTACCTGATGCATAGGTTGACTGGTAGCCACTGGAGATTTTTGAGGAGGGGAGTAACATGCCCAGAGCGTTTTTGCACAAAGATGATCTGGGCAGCAGCGTGAAGTATAGACTGAAGTGGGGAGAGACAGGAGGATGGGAGATCAGAGAGGAGGCTGATGCAGTAGTCCAGATGGGATAGGATGAGAGCTTGAATGAGCAGGGTAGCGGTTTGGATGGAGAGGAAAGGGCGGATCTTGGCAATGTTGCGGAGCTGAGACCAGCAGGTTTTGGTGACGGCTTGGATATGAGGGGTGAACGAGAGAGCAGAGTCGAGGATGATACCAAGTTTGCGGGCTTGTGAGGTGGGAAGGGTGGTAGTGCCATCTACAGTGATGGGAAAGTCAGGGAGAGGGAAGGGTTTGGGAGGGAAGATAAGGAGTTCAGTCTTGGACATATTGAGTTTTAGATGGTGGGCAGACATCCAGATGGAGATGTCTTGAAGGCAGGGGGAGACATGAGCCAGAAGGGAGGGAGAGAGAGCAGGGGCAGAGATGTAGATTTGGGTGTCATCAGCGTAGAGATGATAGTTGAAGCTGTGGGAGCGAATGAGTTCACCAAGGGAGTGAGTGTAGATAGAGAACAGAAGGGGACCTAGAACTGACCCTTGAGGAACCCCTACAGTAAGGGGATGGGAGGGGGAGGAGGAGCCCGCAGAAGAGACTGAGAATGAACGACCAGAGAGATAAGAGGAGAACCAGGAGAGGACAGAGTCTGTGAAGCCAAGGTTGGATAGCGTGTTGAGGAGAAGGGGGTGGTCCACAGTGTCAAAGGCAGCTGAGAGGTCGAGGAGGATTAGGATAGAGTAGGAGCCATTGGATTTGGCAAGCAGAAGGTAATTGGTGACCTTTGAGAGGGCAGTTTCGGTGGAATGTAGGGGACGGAAGCCAGATTGGAGGGGGTCAAGGAGAGAGTTGGCATTGAGGCATTCGAGGCAGCGGGTGGATGATTCATTCAAGGAATTTGGAAAGTAATGGTAGGAGGGAGACAGGGCGATAACTAGAAGGGGAGGTGGGGTCAAGAAAGGGTTTTTTGAATCAGTCAAAATAAATTCCATATTCTTTCACTCGTGTGTGAAGAGGTGCTTCTTTTTGTTTGTTTACCCTAACCCTTTCAAATTTGAACAGATGTTCCTCACCTTGGTGTTATCTATAGTGTTTTAATTTTCCAAAGTCACATATGTTATCTCATTTTGTTATCACTTTGTCCCTGTAAATTGGGGAGGGGCAATTATTGTAACCCCATTTTACAGTTGAAACAGGATTGGGAAGAGCAAGTGATTTGACCAAGTCACCCAACAAAGGGAACTCAGGTTCCCTGAAAAACCACCTAGTACTTCTTTTTCTAGACCATGCGAACTATATTCAGATACTCTGTAACAAAGACCCGGTCCTCGCATTTACTCCTTTGCATTTTTTCTCATTTCAAAAAGGCCTAATTAGTTAATGCTTCTTTCTGCCCAGAATGGAAGGGAGAATAGGAAAATGGTGAATTGCTGTAGCATAAGACCTCTGTTTTTGAAATATCTGTGGGTGGGAATTGTATCTTCTTTTATGAGTCTCCCAAGCATCTTAGTACAGTGCTCTGCACACAAAAGGCACTCAATAAATACTACTTATTGATTGATTTAAATAGTGATGATTTGTCAAGCATAATTCAGAGAAAACATGATAAAGTCTTAATCCCTGGGGAAAAAATAATAGCAAGGAAATGTCCAGAGTGAGCCGGAGAAGCATGCATTCTTTCTAGATCACTTAGGAAAATTAACACACGATACACAGCACCAAGGTGAGGAGCATCTGTTAAAACTGGAAAGGGATACATTTAAATGACAAAGAGACACACTTCTTCATACAACAGGCAGAGTAATAAGTAATCTGTTGCCACAGGAAGCCATGCAGGCAAAAAATAGGGGTTCAAGAGTTGAGGGTTGGATAAATTCAGGGGTTAATGGTTCATAATGGAGGAATGCAGCAATGTACACACTGATGGTACACTGTCAAATCAAATGCACATATACCCTTTGGTGAGGATATCATGTTCGGGAGTGAACACTTGTTTCCTGCAGCTCTTCCCTTTCATCACTGTCCCCTCAGTACTGCCCAGGACCACGTGACAAGAGCCCATTGCATAGCATTATGTAAAAGGTTGCCTGCACTTTCTTCTCTAGATACATTTCCCAGCTTCTATACTGGAAAACAAAAATGGCATTTGCTTTGACATTTATTTTCTCTCACAGAATCCTGAAAAGGAAGCAGGTTGCTGTCCATCTCCAAAATTGTTCATACACTCTTGAACTTCAGTGCACTCCAAGGGTGAAAAAAGTAAAGGATTTTCATGTTTATCACTATTTCTACAAGTTGATCAGCGAGACCACATGGTTTAGACTGCCTACTTTCATAGGCTTTTGAGTGCCTAGTTTCCAAACCTTAACGAGAAGGGGTATTTTTGTTTGTTTGTTTGGGTTATTTTAGCCAGTGAGAGTCCACTTTTTACCCATGGAACTTCCCGATGGATAATGAAACCCGGCCTGCCAAGGGCTCAAATAAAGAAGGCTTGTGCTGCAATGCCAAAACAAATCCTTTTAACACATTTTAAAAATATATGGGGCTTCTTCAAATTTCATCAGGAATAAGTCATTATGTGTTTCAGGTTCATACATCAATGCTCTCGCTGTCACTATGAAAAATAGGACTTTGTGTTTACTTAAAAATTTGAAATGCCATGATTTGGGGCTTGAAAAATGAGGCGAGGGAAAAAATGAGTGTCCTCCCATTTGTGAAGAATGGAGATTTTATTCAAGCAAAGGAAAGAGGAGGAGAAAGATCATCTGCACTTGTGGAAGTGGAATGATTAGTGTTTACCCAGGAAGAAAAATAACAATGAGAAAGTCACAGGAGAGGAGGTGAGCAGCACCTCCCATGGAGCTGATGACAACGGGAGCCAAGAGCAAGGGACTGGCCCTAGAACTGACCTACCTTTCATCCCCACGGACATATAATGAAGAAATGCAGAGTGAAATAAAACTCATATTTCATGGCACTGGGGGACTCCCCAGGCAGAATGCATCTGTTAATAATAAAAAAATTCCTTATGGAATGAGAGTTCAATAGTTTTTGTTCATGCTTTAAACAGTCGATCAGAGCAATAAATCAGCATTATGACTTGAGAAGGAATTAACATATGAAATATAATATATTATTTCTGGCATTTCATTCATTTAAAATGCATCTGAAAATATTCATTGCTAGGGAAGGATTGATAAAATAATAATCATAAGCATGTAATATCAGAGCAAACACCTAGCACTTTCTAAAATTTGAAAAAATATAAAAAGTAGCCTAGCCAGTATTTTCATTGATTAATGTAAAAAATGAGTTATTCATGAAAGTTCAGCAATATATTATACTGAATGCATGTCATATCTATTTTATTGCAATCAAATAACACTTTGTTGCTGTACATACTATTTGTCAATTTATGTAATATTTTCAAGTGATTTAAAATTATTTGTTATTCTATATTGTAGAGAGATTTGACAGTTCCCCACTAGCTTTGATCTACACATGAAGGAAGTCAGAGGTTAAGAAGCACTCCTGAGATCAAAGAGTCACTGGGGGGAATGGAGGCTGAAACTCACCAATCTTCATTCCTAGTTTGGAATTCTCCTTTTTGCTCTCTCTACATAGTAAATAGTATCTGCATAGTATCTACATCTACATAGTAAATGTATAAATGTATACCGTCTATCTTCTAGACTGTGAGCCCACTGTTGGGTAGGGACCATCTCTATATGTTGCCAAATTGTATTTCCCAAGCGCTTAGTACAGTGCTCTGCACACAGTAAGTGCTCAATAAATACGATTAAATGAATGAATACATTAAAAAAAAAGATTCTAGAACGTCCTCTAGCTCATGATCTCTCACTCAGCTAAGAAATATATTTTTATTTTCCATGATATTATTCTCACCAAATGCAGTATGGAATATGCACCAGGTATATGCCAATAGTGAATTTCATTAATTTACTTTGTTTCACTTTTGAGAACAACCTGGTAAGGTGATTTTTAACAGAATTTGCTAAATTCAAAAGATAAAGCTTGCCGCTAGTGTTCTGACAATTTTACAATGATGACTATGTTACCAGTTTTTCCTCAAGATGAGAGTATTCCATAGTTTCTTAACTGTAGATATTTGAAAAAATGAAATGTTATAGATACATAGATTAAGGATGCATAGATCCATTAGGTTCCATGAAAATATCCACCAAGAATTATGAAATGGGGTGATCTAGAGTCGAAGTCATAAGGAACCTTTCTAAGGATCATCCAGCCTTGAGTGTATATTTCTATGAGCTTTTCAATCACTTTAGAGCAATTTCTTTATAGGGTAAAGGCACAGAGTGTTATAAAAGTTGAGTTTAAATGCATGGGGATTGTTTGTCTCTGGTAATGGCATTTATTGTGTAACTACTTGGGTTCAGTGACCTACCTAAGTACTTGGAAAGTGCAACAGAAACACAGGACACATTCATTTTACATAAGGAACTTACCCTAGTTTTCTTTGAAAGCCTCTGAATTACCTGAATCTAACCATTATCTATGTCAGTTGTGTGTCACCTATGCAATTGGATCTACAACCTTTAAGCACTTTGATACTCACCTCACCCCCAGGACTTATTTACATAGCCTCATACTCTACTGCTTCCCCTATCTGTAATTTATTTTAATGTCTGTCTCCCCAGCTAGATTGTAAGCTCCTTGAGAGTAGGAATTGTGCTTACCATCTATATTGTACTCTCAAGTGCTTTGTACAGTGCTCTGCGCATAGTAAGCACTCAATCAATAGGATTGATCAGTTGACTGCTTGAACATAAATGACTGATTGGGTACACTTGAAGTTCTCTGTACAATGGCAAGATTCCTGAAGAAAGGATCAATAAATGTTTAACAAATTAATGTATTGGATAAATGAGGAAAAAAATGACCCTGATTTTCTGTGTCAGCCCTTTCCCATCTCATCCCCTTTCATCCTCTCACCCCCAATCATGGACAAGCACACATACACACAGAGGCCAATATGAAATACAGAAGCATAATTCAGATGTAAGCTTCTTTCTGGCAGGGATCGGCCCTTTCAGTTTTATTTTATTCTCCCCAGATCTTAGTACAATGCTTTATACACTCAGCCAAAAAATGCAGTTTATAATGATGCCTTCCTCCTGAAACAGTGAGGATAGCTAGGACTCCTGGCCTCTAGAATTTCTCTAGGATCCAGGCCTAGACCTGGAAAAATACCATTACTAAATATTGTCCTTTTCATTTCACTCTTTCAAGACAGATTCACTACAAAAGCCACTTAGGCATTATTCTGTTGCCGTATGACATACTGCAAACTTTTACGTTCAATTATGATGATAAGACATTCTCTGTACTTCAGAGAGGTTTTTTTTTTTTTAAAGACTTAGTCAAAGGATTATTCCAAATAATGGAATACTGTGACTCAAAAGCAACAGACAGAACAAAACATTAGGAGTCAATTTCACTTCGTATTGGGATCCCATATCACTGTGTTCAATGAGAAGAAGCTAGGATATACATGGAGAACATTTCAGAGTCAGGGCAGAAAGAACAGTCTCTGTGTTGAATAGGAGTTTATGTGGTAGACAAGCTGGGAATTGGTCCCAGAGGAAACATAAGTCCCATCAATCAATCAGTCATATTTATTGAGCACTTACTGTGTGAGAGCACTGGACTGAGTGCTTGGAATTAAGTACAGCTGGGTATGTACATAACTGCTGAGGAACTGGGGGCATGAAGAATATCAAAGTGCTTAAAGGGGTTTAGATCCAAGTGCATAAGCAATGCACAAGACAGGACAAATAGAGGAAATGAGAAATTAGAGAAGACCTCTGGAAGGAGATATGATTTTAGTAGAGTTCTGAAGATGGGGAGAGTGGTTTTCAGGATAGGAGGATGAAGGCAAGGGCTTGGTGGCGCAAAAAGTGAGAAGCAGCGTCGCTCAGTGGAAAGAGCACGGGCTTTGGGGTCAGAGGTCATGGGTTTGAATCCTGCCTCTGCCAATTGTCAGCTGTGTGACTTTGGGAAGTCACTTCACTTCTCTGGTCCTCAGTTCCTTCATCTGTAAAATGGGGATTAAGACTGTGAGCCCCCCGTGGGACAACCTGATCACCTTGTAACCCCCCCAGCGCTTAGAACAGTGCTTGGCACATAGTAAGCGCTTAACAAATGCCATCATTATTATCAAACAAAATATATGGATGAGGTTGTAGTAGATCAGTGAGGAAGGGGAGAGCTTACTGTGCCCTTTAACAGTAGCAGGGAAAGGCTACTTGGCTGATTTCTGAGCCAATCAGGAGGCCCGTATGAGCCAAACAATACACCAAGTACTACTACACTACCCTAATTCCTTGCAAAATACCATGGATGATAACAGTCTTGCAGTGAAAATAGCCTTGTCTGCACCAGATCGACCTAATGCTCTAGAGATTTTTCTTTGCTCAATACAAAAATACCATTATAAAATTCCCATCATAAAGCCCTCCTAATTGCTACTATGTGAGATATCTCAAGAGTCATTCATGAACATAAACCTTCCTAAAAGAAGCAGTGTGGCCTAGAGGGTAGAGCATGGGCCTGGGAGTAGGAATGACCTGGGTTCTAATCCTGGTTCTGCCATTTGTTGGCTGTGTGACCTGGGGCAAGTCACTTAACTTCTCTCTGCCTCAGTTACCTCATCTGTAAAATGGGGATTAAGCCAGGGAGCCCCATGCGGGACATCGACTGTGTCCAACCTGATTAGCTTGTACCTACGCCAGAGTTTAGTACAGTAGCAGGCACAGAGTAAGCGCTGAACAAATACCATTAAAAAATGGATTCTGTAAAACTCTTTCAACTTACACAGACCAAGGTGGAGAGGTAATTCTCCTTCAGCACTTACTGCAGGCACACCAGAGCCACTTCACTACATATCTGGGGATGTGATTGGCTGGGAACATGATGGCCAGCATGTGGATCCCAGTGGATTCATCTATCAGCATCTCTTCCCCAATTCCAAAATCTCCTTAACACATTTGAAAGAACAACAACAAGGAGAAGAATAGGATGCAAAACCACAGACTATTACTGACCAGGGAATGATTCTTCACTTGAAATTAAGCAGTTCTTACATTGGGAACTCAGAGAGTTGAGAGCATGGGGGAGATCAGGGGAAAGAGATTCTGCTCCATCTGAGTCTGGTTTCATTTAATCTAACTTTGAAAGACTAGGGTAAGAGTGTAAAATTGGTCAAGTTTAACGTTCAAGAAAAGCGGATCACCTGACTCTCCTCAATGCAGAGAGAAGTAATTTCAAAGCAGCAATATAAACCTCGCTTTCTACCTTTGCAAAATGCTTTCATTCATTCATTCAATCGTATTTATTGAGTGCTTACTGTGTGCAGAGCACTGTACTAAGCGCTTGGGAAGTACAAGTTGGCAACATATAGAGATGGTCCCTACCCAAAAGCGTACTCACAGTCTAGAAGGGGGAGACAGATAACAAAACAAAACCTATTAACAAAATAAAATAAATAGAATAGTAAATGTGTACAAGTAAAATAGAATAATAAATATGTACAAACATATATACAGGTGCTGTGGGGAGGGGAAGGAGGTAGGGTGGGGGGATGGGGATGGGGAGGGGGAGGAGTGGGAGAGGAAGGAGGGGTAGTGATTGATAAATGATAAATAAAGGGTATTATTCAATAAGTCAATCAACTGTACTCACTGAGTGCTCACTGTATACAGATAGCGTACAATATAACAGAGTTGGTAGACAGTCCCTGCCCACGACAAGCTTACAGCCATGAAAATAATTGCAAATCAATAAATCAGAATTTAGATAAAGAAGGCAGTCAGCAAATTGATATTAAGCCTCCCCTCCCCCCAAAGCTACGCTATTCTCCCTTTCTTTTCTATCATTTTTTTAAGGTTGCCTGTAAAATTTGGATGTACTTTCAGTGCTTCGTGCTCTCTAGTGTGTAGAGAGCTGTAGAAGAAATTAAGGGTAGAAAAGGATGATATTATCCAGTGTTGCAACCCAATAAAATTTTTTCCTTGCCAAAAGACTTTTCAAACCCTGCTTTTAGCAGATTAGGTTAAGATGAGCTTGACAGTCAGGCAGTCAGCAAGAGTATGCTGGTTACCAATAGAGGACACATAGTAGTGTAAGGGACTCACATGAAAACAAAGAATGACATCAATTCTCTTCTCAAATATCTTACAATTTACTTATTAGGAAAGATAAGGGACAAAATTAATATAGGCACATAGATATAAAACATAATTAACAAGTGAGCAGGAGGACTGAGTCACTTTGAGAAGCAGCATGGCTCAGTGGAAAGAGCACATTTGGGAGTCAGAGGTCATGGCTTCTAATCCCGGCTCCACCACTTATCAGCTGTGTGACTTTGGGCAAGTCACTTAACTTCTCTGTGCCTCAGTTACCTCATCTGTAAAATGGGGATTAAGATTGTGAGCCCCAAGTGGGACAACCTGATCACCTTGTATCCCCCCCAGTGCTTAGAAGAGTGCTTTGCATATAGTAAGCGCTTAGCAAATACCATTATTATTGGAGAAGCAGTGTGGCTCAATGGAAAGAGAACAAGCTTTGGAGTCAGAGGTCATGGGTTCAAATCCCAGCCCCACCAATTGTCAGCTGTGTGACTTTGGGCAAGTCACTTCACTGGGCCTCAGTTACCTCATCTGTAAAATGGGGACTAAGACTGTGAGCCCCCCGTGGGGCAACCTGATCACCTTGTAACCTCTCCAGTGCTTAGAACAGTGCTTTGCACATAGTAAGCACTTAATAAATGCCATTATTATCATTATTATTAATTGAACAGGTGGAAAAATCAAGGGATTAATTTGTAAAGACTTTCTTGAAGCGGTGCTGACTTCGAAGGGTATGTCTAGACTTTGGTATTTTAGAGTTGCAGAGTAAGTCCTTGTAAGAGCGTAACCTTGCTAAATAACTAGTGCAGAACAGAGTACCAATGCTGTAGGGTAAATGAATTGGCAAACAGATATTTCCTGTTCTCTCCAGACCAACCCAGATTAAGTGGGCTTTCCTGAGGTTTAGGATAGCCTGAGAAAGACAAGAAGTACTTTCTGATTGTCTACAGTGAGTCCTGAAAAGCCAGTCTGGTTCTGAGTCCCCTCTAGGCCATAGAACTTGAAAGAGCTGAGTGATCTTTGTCTTCCAAGTATACACCTGCACTGACCCTGGTAGTCCTGAATTCAAGATTAGTCTCTCCTGGAGCATGGCCAAACCTCAGCAAAGGGTCTACATCTGAACAAGTTTTCTGGACATCCTCCAGTCCAGGAATGATCTTAGGGCCACTTCAGATGGTAGAATGACACTCTCAAGCTGGCCGGTCAAATGAGCACATATAGAACTGGGTAAAAATTAGGGCAGCCTTCAGGGGTAGAGGAGCAAGGTGAATTTTGTAGAGGATGTTGAATCTCTTCACGGCATTCACCTTACTTTCAATACAATTCTGTCACGTAATATCTTGTATTTTGAATACCAATATCCATTTTCCCTTAGGTGTATTCTTCTCTCAAAACAACAGAACTTCAAAAAAATAAGAATTGGCTTGGAGTCATATCAATGATCTATCCAGACCAGTATTTTGTATCTACCATTGGCAGGGAAGTACGCTTGGAGAAAGAGTGTGATAAATGCCCTCCTTGGTATATATCATGATTCGTGATAGATTCTTTCCTTCTAAAACCCATTATAGCGCCATTATCCATGACTCTATCCACATCATTCTTGCAACTGTTGGTATCTTCTGCCTGTACAAATTGTTGTGGTAACAAATTTCACAGGCTTACTAACCCCTAGGTGAGAAAGCATTTTTTTTTGTTAGTCTTGTATCTACCACCTACAAAGTTCAGTGGACCTTGATAAAGCAAACCTTTCCTTTACTAAGGTATTATAGGATGCCAAAGACTGGGAAAACAAAAGAAGCTAAATACCAAGCCATGTTTTCACTTTCTTGATATATTTAATTTTTCCTTTAGAACAATCTGTATTTTACTACCAAATATTTTAATTGCCCTCAGGAAAAATCAATTTCCTAATGATAGATTCATTTAATATGGCCTAATTTGAGATTATATGCAATCAGCATGTTGTGTCTAGTTTTTGGTTGTGTAAGTGCTAATGTAACCTAATTGAGATTTCATTTGAAAGAGCTAATAAAAAATGGTAAATTTCATACATTAATTTTTGCTCTTATTATCATGCATAATGTAGCTTAAAGAGTGGATCCTGTTTATTTCCAAAAAGTGTTCTAAACCACAGGCATCAATTCCTAAAATTCATCATACATGGATGCATTACTCTTGAAACTGCTGACCAAGGTCATTGTGCAGTCACTGTGAGAGCAGGATAGAGTAATTGTTGAATGTATTTTTCAACAGTTATAAAGAAGTGGCGGTCGAGGTCCATAGCACGTTTATGCAGCTTTTCATTGGTTTACTCTGCATTGTATCTTTTAGTATGCAATAAAATCTTTAATTAACCAAACACGGTCTTCGGCTATATACGAAGTGCAAAATAGTACATCATAAAACTAGTGCAAATACAAATTTACTGAGCATTCTCCTGTGAATCCTCAGGAAGGATATCACAGTTTGAAAATAATATTCAATATCCACCTTCAGAGCCAAGGATTAAATGTCACTGACTCTAATACTGATTTGATGGGATTCATTTCCCAACTAATGAGAAATGTGATTGTGGGAGAGCTAGTAATTAAGAACAAATGCCCAGTGGTTATATTTTAGTGTGAGAAATCACAGAGTTAGGAGAGAGGGACCTGGTTAATTCTGGCTTTGTTTATTCTAATGTCTGAGTCGTGAAAACATTTAGGTGACAAACCACTGAGTACTATGTCCTCTGCCGACATGTGCTATATGGCAAAAGCTGTTGAGAAATTGTTGCAAAAAGTGGAAACATTAGTGAAACATACAGTCTGTAAATTATCATTTTTTTGTCAGGGATCTTGAGGTGGAGCAGTAGACTTGTTCTCCTGAATTACTATGCAGTGTTCTTTTGTTCCAGCAAGTAGCTATCACTCCAGGGCATGTGACATCTCTTTCCTCGTTAACCTATTTTGTTTTGCAAATCTTGTTTAACTCTGAATCCAGGTATTTTTTTTTCCCCTTAAGCTTTGTAAGCTTTATAAGATGAGTTATAATTCAGGCTACTTACCATATTTTGAATGCTTGCAATTTCAGACATTCAACAACTTCAGAAATACATTTTTGCCTTGTTTACACCCATTTTATGAAAACAAATAAGCCTATGGTCCGTACACAGCATTATCAAATTTAGACGATTTGTCAGCAAAACAAGCATTGTTGTAAGTACAACAGGCTTGTGTTTGGCGAAGAATATTTTGTCAATCAACAGATGATACCCTACCTCAAATAAACATTTCTTTCCCACTCTAAATAGTTGGAGTATCAGATGAGGTTAGATAGTATGATTCATCTGGGCTGTGTCAATAGGCCTTGCCTTTCCTTGAACACGTTGAGAGCTAAACATTTGGGAACTCACTAGCTCAGGAGGATGTATCTGTTTTTTATAGGCTATGGGAATCCTTTGGTTCCAAATGCTACTTTAAATGAATTAGATAAAATGAAAATAATCCAGATGGATTTGTTTTTAATAGTCAGTGGCCTCTTTCTGAAGTTTAATTTGGTGATTTCTATGTCTATAAAAAGGTAAAGATTGCCATTTTTCTAGCAATAATTTTCACACCATATTATTCTCTCTGATAAAACTAAGCACTAAGATACTCCTGACTATGTTTACCAGGGTCATTACTCCATGCCTCAGATGTGGGCTAAAACATGAAACCAAAGCAGCCTAGTGAATGAAGCAACATTTATTTTTCAATGAATTAATTTTTCTTAGTGATATCAAATACTTTCAAGTGGTACTATTGCCTATGAAAGATGCCAGTGTGGGAATAACTGAAAAGAAGGCTGAGATCTTCATGTTATGCAACAACTAGCACCTCTGTTTATGAAAATGCAAGCTCCTACTATGTTTAGATTGGGAATTTTCTCATTTTTAAAGACTCCCACCTAGGGCACCTCTTTCTTTACAGACAACTGAATTCTGGGCTCATGCAGTTATTTGGTTTGGATGGCATAGGGGGTTGCAAAGTTTGAAATGAGGGCCGCTTCTTAGGTGAGACACTGAGTGACAGGCCACACAATTTAATTCATATATCATTAAATGGCCACGAGCAATAAGAATAACATACTCTAAAAGCCCTCTTCATAACTAACGTACACAGCACTGGTAAGGATTTTTTTTCCTAGTATATATTTGTAAATATTTCCAGTCTCCAAAGTGCAATGATCTATTGTGCTTCAAAACTCCAGGATCTGAACAGTCAAGAAATAGCACAAAACTAGGACTAAAGAGTCACTATCCATATAGGCATTAAATGATGCTAAGCCTAAGAATTGTCCTGACATAAACCAATGGTCTATCCAGCCATTATTTTGTTAGACAATGGTATCAGGAGGCTCGGAGAAGCAGCGTGGCTCAGTGGAAAGAGCATGGGCTTTGGAGTCAGAAGTCATGGGTTCAAATCCCCGCTCCGCCAACTGTCAGCTGTGTGACTTTGGGCAAGTCACTTAATCTCTCTGTGCCTCAGTTACCTCATCTGTAAAATAGGGATGAAAACTGTGAGCCCCCTGTGGGACAACCTGATCACCTTGTAACCTCCCCAGCACTTAGAACAGTGCTTTGCACATAGTAAGTGCTTAACAAATACCATTATTATTATTATTATTGGAGAAACTAGATGATTGCTCCTACCATATCCTCCTATATTCTCAACTTACCCTATAGAAACCCATTATTGCCACCCCTTCATACATGAATGTTATCCAAAGCCCTCGAATAATAATAATAATAATAATAGTAATTGTGGTATTCGTTCAGCACTTACTATGTGCCAAGCAATGTACTAATTGCCGGGGTAGATACAGCATATTAGGTTGGACACAGTCCCTGTTCCACGTGGGGTTTACTGTCTCAATCCCCATTTTCCAGATGAGGTAACTGAGGCCCAGAGAAGTTTAGTGACTTGCCCAAGGTCACAGCGGACAAGTGGCAGAGGCAGGATTAGAACCCTTGACCTCTGACGCCCAAACCCGGGCTCTTTCCACTGAGCCACGCTGCTTCCCGCAGATACCTACAGATACTTTCACCCAGCAGAACTGCCTTAAATTAACAGATTCCAGATGTTTACCTCCCACTAGGCAAAGAGTCTTTCCCATTATTTGTTTAGAGCTTACTCCCTTCAAGGTTCAGTGGGTATTCCCTTGTCCTATCCCCACCCTTCGTACTCATCCAGATCATGAACCTACCTCCTTCAGACTTAGTTTATACAGACTAGAGTTCTAATTTGTTCAGTATCCATTCCTAAGGAAGTTTCCCTATCCTGACGATCTTCTTGGATGCTCTCTGTAGCTTCTGCAGCTTCGTGCAGTCCTCCTGATCATCACAAACCCAGCTGTCCAGGTTCCTAGTGATTGAATCTCCCTCAACCACCATCTGCTTCTGCCTCCCCTGCCCCCTCTCAGCATTGGTGAAGGCTGGCTATTATTATGCCATCAAACCAAAGGAGACTGTGGTTTGAATCTGATCCTAGCTTGGGCCATTAAAATATGAATGTCTTGCAGAATGTCACTTCCTCTGTAATAATAATAATAATAATGGTATTTGTTAAGTGCTTACTATGTGCAAAGCACTGTTCTAAGTGCTGGGGGGGATATAAAGCGATTAGGTTGTCCCATATGGGGCTCACAGTCTTAATCCCCACTTTACAGATGAGAGAACTGAGACACAGAGAAATTAAGTGACTTGCCCAAAGTCACACAGCAGACAAGTGGCAGAGCTGGGATTAGAACCCATGACCTCTGACTCCCAAGCCTGTACTCTTTCCACTGAGCTACGCTGCTGCTCTCTTTAATACTTCCCAAGCACTTAGTGCATTGTACTCAGTGGGTGCTCAATAAATACTATTACTAATATTACTACTACTGTAGGGTCTCCGCCATAGCGTGGAGTGAGGGTCAAGGTACTCTCCCAAGTGCTTACTACAGTGCTCTGCATATAGTAAGTGCTCAATAAATACAACTGAATGAATGGTGGCCACTAAGCTGGGCTCTCCCCAGGGAAGGTGCATGCTCTTTTTTACACCTGTCCTCCCCAGTCTTCTTTGAATATCCCCTGCATTACCATATCTCTGGATCAGGAAACACCACATTGCCCCTTCAAGGAGTGCCTCTGGTGCAAGAGGACGCATGATATAAGCTGGAGGAAGGAGCCCACCTAGGGATTCATTTCTTCTCCAAATGGATGGTGGTCTTTCTCAGAGCTTTCTTCCTTCAGCAACTTGAGGGCTGCCATGAGGGAGATGATGAATTGATCAATGGCATATTTTTAGCACTCATTGTGTACAGGGATGATAGTATGGCTGGCTCTTAAATCTAACCTCAGGATTGCAAGTACTAATTTCCTTTGCCAGTCAGCCTTCCACTTCATAAATCTAAAACCATGATCTTATTGATATTCAGTTATCTCAAATCACTTTTCTGTCTCTCAGGATTCCACTCGTGCCGAAGATCAGTCCCACTGAGCTATTTCAGTCCCTCATTTTATCTCAGCTTCAACCTGGAATCAGGAAGAAAGCTGCTGCCATTAAAGCTGGGGAAATGTAGCTAATGCTGGGCTGACATTTTAAGTCAGCTTTCTATTGAACCTCTAGAACCAGACCAACTATTTCCTTCAGCCATGCTCCATTTACATCTAGCGCCTCGTAGCTTAGGTTTTGTGAAAAAAAGCCCATCTGGGAACACTAAATAGCTTCAACCTGAACTAAAAAAAGCAGGAACCATGAAACTGAAGACTTAGGCTCAATCGGGGGACTGGAAAGGCAGTGAAGGACCAGAGCAGAATGAAGCCATGAAGATAAAAAGAGGAAAAATAAAGAGCATGGTGGACACGAGGCTAGCCATGAGCAGTTGAATGTAAAACAACTTTTCCTCTTCAGTCCTTGCATGCTATATGCATAGCATTTCAGGTTCCTCATAAGTTACGTGATACTCTTGGAGAAATTTTTGCCTATCTCATTTTTAATACAGAAATTTTGAAAAAAAGTTGTTTAACTTATTTTTTCTTTCTGTGATGCACTGTCATTGTATTTATGTATTTATGTACCCGCACTGTTTTGAATTAAAATATGAATGCTTTCTTACAAAATAAAGGAAAATGAGTCTATGCAAAAGCAAAGTATTGCTAGAGATTTCTAGTACTTACACAGTCAAAAATAATGTCAGATTTTAACTATTTTAGTTATTTTTCCTCAAACTTGATGAGATAAATCACTATCATCATCACTCTCTTTTGTAAATGAAAACTCTGAAAGGGAAGTATTTTTCAGTAAGCTCCCTGTCTTTTAGCAAGCATTGACAGAACTGCAATGAAGGGCTCTAAATTTTAATTCTCCATTTAACTCAATGACATATACTGATTCTTTACACTAAGAAGTATGTTTCGTAAGTGTTGTAAAAACAAAGGTGAAGCCTAACCATTAATGATCTCTTGTGTTTAGAAATACACGAAGAGCTGTGTTTCCAAAGCCTCCTCTCTAGTGTGATATGTTCTTGATAAGCTATGTTCCTGGGATATGCTGTATTAACCGTTGTGTATTTCCCAAATCTACAATCAACCTCTTATTGCAACTTTGCCATATGCTCAGACTCTCCATTTTGATTTGCCAGACTATTCCATATTTCTGGCACTGAAATATTTTGATTGCTGCTGTTTTTCTATTCTGAATAACTTCTAAAGAAACTATTTAACGGTGGGAATGCATGTAGTGATCTAAAGCCAGAGATAAATAAGATCACTCCTTTCTTTACTCAGACCAAGCATTAAAATAGGTCATTATGCCTACCACGAATCTCAAAATACAATTGGGAATCTTCAACAGAAAAGGAAAAAGATGTGGAAATCACATAATGCATTGACAGCCACATAATCTAATTTTTAAGATGCCGGTAGGAATGAAAGAAGTACGTGCACTTGGCATTAGAATATATAATAATATTTAATATTTAAAACTGCTGACACTTCAGCAAGGAAAGTTACAAAAAATTGCCAGTCATCATTGGTAAATTTTGTAATAAATCACTTATACATAAAATATTCAGCATATGTTCACTTTTGCAAACTGGCAAGTGCTCAAAATTAAACTTTGCCAAATGTTTTGGGTTATTTCCTTTAATTAATAAAGAGACTGGGCTTCAGTATTTGTGTATTTCTACAAACCTACAGAAATAAATGCAAAAGTGTTTCATTTGAGAGTCAACGTGCTACTGTCTCTATGGAATTTTGGAAATCTAAATTCCAAGCTCAGAGATTAAACAACTCCATTTCTGAGTGGGGAGCTTAAAGTGATGTCCTATGTGCACGCATTTTTCAAGAAAGAGTAATCAATTTAAAGCCGTTTGTTGTCAAATAAGAAACAGTAAATTAATTTTGCCTTTGAATTATGTGGAATTGAATTATACAAGGAAGTGTTGGCAATATTCTTTTTTTAATTAATGTTTTGTCAGATCATCAATCTTACTTTCTCCCTCTGTGCTAATACCCAATTTGTTTTGTATTTACTTAAGCCCACATCTCCTTCGTAAAGAAGAATTCTTATCTGGTTTATTAAGATATTTCCAAGCAACCTAACAAAAGCAATAGTAATCATTTTCCACCTAACTAAATGTAACAAAAGGGAATTCACAGCACACGATACTGCATTTTGGAGATACTCTTTACAAAGCAAGATGGATACTAACCACGAGTGAAAAAAGTTGTGCAGATGATACAACTTGAATAACATTATTTGAATTATTAATTTTTAGAATGGCAGCACTCTACCCTGTGAAGCCCATTTTTTTGTTGTTGTTGTGGACGTAGAAGTTCATGATTTTCTCTGACCTTTCATTGCTAAAATAGATAAATAACATTTTTAACCCTTGGAAAGATTACTTAACCATCATAGAAATTTTATTTTGCTGAAGTTTTTAGGAAGGCTAAATTACACTCTGGTTCAGTGACTTCTACACTCTTTTTCTGATACACAGCTGACCCTTACTTCATGAGACTAAACAGACTGTAAACTAGATACTATTCAAAAATGTGGCTGATATTAACTCTATCAAAGTAGTTCCTCTGTATTTTTTTCTATGAGCATGTCTCTCATGTCTCCCATGTCTCTCCCATCCTAAAAAAACCCTCTCTTGACCCCACCTCACCTTCTAGTTATCGTCCCATCTCCCTCCTACCATTCCTTTCCAAATTCCTTGAACAAGTCGTCTACATGCGCTGCCTCGAATTCCTCAACACCAATTCTCTCCTCGACCCCCTCCAATCTGGCTTCCGTCCCCTACATTCCATGGAAACTGCCCTCTCAAAGGTCACCAATGACCACCTGCTTGCCAAATCCAACAGCTCATATTCTATCGTAAATCTCCTCGAGCTCTCAGCTGCCTTCGACACTGTGGACCACCCCCTTCTCCTCAACACGCTATCCAACCTTGGCTTCACAGACTCTGTCCTCTCCTGGTTCTCCTCTTATCTCTCTGGTCGTTCATTCTCAGTCTCTTCTGCAGGCTCCTCCTCCCCCTCCCATCCCCTTACTGTAGGGGTTCCTCAAGGGTCAGTTCTGGGTCCCCTTCTGTTCTCGATCTACACTCACTCCCTTGGTGACCTCATTCGCTCCCATGGCTTCAACTATCGTCTCTACGCTGATGACACCCAAATCTACAACTCTGCCCCTGCTCTCTCCCCCTCCCTCCAGGCTCACATCTCCTCCTGCCTTCAGGACATATCCATCTGAATGTCTGCCCGCCACCTAAAACTCAACATGTCCAAGACTGAACTCCTTGTCTTCCCTCCCAAACCCTGCCCTCTCCCTGACTTTCCCATCACTGTTGACGGCACTAATATCCTTCCCGTCTCACAAGCCTGCAACCTTGGTGTCATTCTCAACTCCGCTCTCTCGTTCACCCCTCATATCCAAGCTGTCACCAAAACCTGCCAGTCTCAGCTCCGCAACATTGCCAAGATCCACCCTTTCCTCTCCATCCAAACCACTATCCTGCTTGGTCAAGCTCTCATCCTATCCCGTCTGGACTACTGTATCAGCCTCCTCCCCGATCTCCCATCCTCTCGTCTCTCCCCACTTCAATCCATACTTCACGCCGCTGCCCGGATTGTCTTTGTCCAGAAATGCTCTGGGCATGTTACTCCCCTCCTCAAAAGGCTCTAGTGGCTACCATTCAACCTACGCATCAGGCAGAAACTACTCACCCTTGGCTTCAAGGCTCTCCATCACCTCTCCCCCTCTTACCTCACCTCCCTTCTCTCCTTGTACAGCCCAGCCCTCACCCTCCACTCCTCTGCTGCTAATCTCCTCACTGTGCCTCATTCTCACCTGTCCCGCCGTCGACCCCCAGCCCACGTCCTTCCCCTGGCCTGGAATGCCCTCCCTCCCCACATCCGCCAAGCTAGCTCTCTTCCTCCCTTCAAGGCCCTACTGAGAACTCACCTCCTCCAGGAGGCCTTCCCAGACTGAGCTCCCTCCTTCCTTTCCCCCTCCTCCCCCCTCCATCCCCCCAGCCTTACCTCCTTCCCTTCCCCACAGCACGTGTATATATGTATATATGTTTGTACGTATTTATTACTCTATTTTACTTGTACATATCTATTCTATTTATTTTATTTTGTTAATATGTTTTGTTTTGTTCTCTGTCTCCCCCTTCTAGACTGTGAGCCCACTGTTGGGTAGGGACCGTCTCTATATGTTGCCAACTTGTATTTCCCAAGCTCTTAGTGCTCTGCACACAGTAAGCGCTCAATAAATACGACTGATTGATTGATGAGCATAACCAAAAATTAGTCAGGTGGGATAGAATTTAGTAACATTTTGTGCTCATTAGAAAATGACTAAAATATAAAGAAAATGTATTATTTCCTTCTTCCAACTTGCAAGTATTTTTGAAACCAGTAGGCTTAAACATTTTTAGTTCTCACTATTCATTTTTAGTAGTGGCTGTGTGAGCCAAAATACAAGTAGAGATAATCGACTCACAATAAAGTTGCATATTATGCAAAGTGCATTACAGTGAAGTATATAAAAATGTTTGAGGTAATAACAGTATTTGTTAAGTGCTTACAATCAAAAATATACCCTTACAGCCTAGGTGTTGTATACAATCTAATAAAAGACAACACAGATTTAACAACTATGGGCAGGCACATAACATATATTTAAAATATCACAAAAGTATTACAATGAACTCCCAACTGTCTGTGTAAGGGTGGTCCACATTCTGGATTATGCTTGTGGGATTGGTCTTTTATCTAAATTGTACTCAGTCAACAAGTCCCAGCAAGTTTTCTCCACCAACCAGCTATAAAAAACAAAATCTCCCAAACGTTAGCTTCATACCTTTCCTTCAGTATACTTCCCTTTTCTTGATAATATTGTTCCTCCATTCCAAGCAAACCTCCTACCTTATCCCTTGCTTTCAACTCTTTAACCTATGGCCCCTTCCCCAGGTCTGAAATATCCATGCACACCAGCTTTACCAAATCGTGTCCTTTCTCTCCTTTAAAACCTTGCCAAAAAGTCACCTCCTCCAGAGGGAATAGTCAGGGAGTACTCCTCCTGCCCAGGTTATTCAACCCATGGTTACAAATTTGGGGTTTATTTCTCTGTTTATTGATTTGTTTCATTCCTTTGCCCTACACTCTTAGAGTAAGTTCATCAATTTATATCTGCCATATACCTCATTTGATTGTCAGTTCCTTAAGGAGAGGATCTGTGTCTCACTGCTTTATGTAACTTGAGCTCCCAGTGCAGTGCTCTGCATGGATCCCTGAAAGCTACGCACATTCCTTTTGCTCCTTTTTTCAAATGAAAGATGTTTGGTCAAATTTCTCTCTCACCAGGCAAAGGCATTTTGTTTTCAAGTATGTTTTTGCAAAGTCCCCCTCTTTGGGATCTTATAAAGTCCTTCATTAATATCCCCATCTCCTCCAGGGCCATCTCAGGTTTGAAAAAGTACTCAAAAGAGTAGACCAAGGAGGGGAATAATCAACAATTCTATGTGGGGCAGGGACCGTGTCCAATCTGATTATCTTATTCTTTTTTTTTTTAAATGCCAGTTTACCTTAGTACAGGGCTTATTAAGTATAATCATTATTAGGGAGGAAAGGCTGGGTTGTTTTCAATTTTCCAGGGCTAAAATACTGCCACATTCAGCTGCTGATATTTCTTCCCCGTTAGCCCTCCTTGTCTTTCCATTCATAAACTAAAATGCATAGTGTTCTCCAAAATCTGTTCTGCTGGGGTGGTGGTGAGGAGTGGGAGGACATGGGGAACCAGACTGCTTCCATTTAATTATACTTCCCCTCCCTCCTTGGTATTTTCCCCAGTTCTGCTGAGTCCCTTCCACCATCTTCTCCTCAGTCCCTTCCACCATCTTATACTCCCCTCAATAACCAGTGGACCTGGGAAGCAGTCTGAGGGAAAGCAAGGTTGAGTCATCAGCTCAAACCCTCTCACTCAGGGCTAACACTGAAGGTCTGGCTGGGGGATGGAGAAAGGGCAGTGAGTGAGTGGAGAGCAGTAGGGAGCCATGAGACGTGTGACTGATGGCAGGGAATGACGATTTGGAGACATTTCCCCTGGAGACCTGAGAGGAATGATAATACTGATAATGATGGTACACAAGCACTGACTAGGTGCTGCACACTGTTCTAAGCGCTACAGTAGATACAAGTTAATTAGGTTGAACGCAGTTACTGTCCCACGTGGGGCGCACATTCTTAATCCCCATTTTGCAGATGAGGTAACCAAGGCCCAGAGAAATGGAAATGACTTGACCAAGGTCACACAGCAGGCATGTGGCGGAGCCTGGATTGACTCCCACGCCTGTGCTCTATCCACTAAACCCTGCTACTTCTCTGGTTACTGCCTCCCTCTCTCTGTTTCACTTTCGTTTCCATTTCCATTCAAAATTCCAGTCATTGTCATTTATGACTAGAGTGAGTGGTGAGGGTAGTAAGCCGCATGGCTCGGTGGAAGGAGCATGGGCTTTGGAGTCAGAGGTCACGGGTTCAAATTCCGCCTTGGCCAATTGTCAGCTGTGTGACTTTGGGCAAGTCACAACTTCTCTGGGCCTCAGTTACCTCATCTGTAAAATGGGGATTAAGACTGTGAGCCCCACGTGGGACAACCTGATCACTTTGTAACCTCCCCAGTGCTTAGAACAGTGCTTTGCACATAGTAAGCACTTAATAAATGGCATCATTATTATTATTAGTAAGTGCAGTGTCTTAGTCTCGGGGGGTGGGGGGGAGGTGTTTCCTGGCAGTGATGCCTCTCCCTCCCTGGACCACCTGGCCACCCCTACTTCTTCTGCACGCCCCTGGTATGCCCTTTACCTGGATTATGATGCTGCTATCCCATCCCTTTCCCCTGGCAATATCTTACAGGGCCGCTTTCAAGCCTAAGGAAGAGTCTTCTCCCAAGGTATGGAAGGTCTGGCCATTCCTTCTTCACTTCCTCGTAGGAAGCACATTCACCAGGAGATGTGTCCAAACTGTGCTCCCCATTGCTAAAGTCCAATAAATACCAGCCGGTATGATACTGGCTTTACCCAGTCACTGGCCAAATCAAATCTCCATAATGCATGTGAATTTTTGGAAAAGATATTTCCAATGGAAATATACATTATTAACCCCCAAATCTGTGGGAATTTCCCCATGCATATATACAGAGTGTTTGTGGCTCCACATAAGAGTACTGCTCCTTTATCATCACCTTAATATATTTTCATTGTTACATCACTCATCCATTAGAGAACATACTTGTACAAGTCACAGTTTCTGCGAATAGTGCTGTTTGACCACAGCAAAGACAGTAAGTGGAGTAGCTTGTTGATTTATAGTCTTCCACTCCTAGCTCTGTGACCTCGAACATTGGTGAATTTAATTGTTGCTTTAAAATTATTGGAAACTTGTACTTGAAGTTTATACTGCACCTATCAGCAGTTTGCACTGCAGTTCTCACCTCGGAGTTCTGTTACCGGAGCCCTGACATAAAAATGTCTGTCTGACTGACAAACTATAAACAGGGCTTTTTTTTGTTGTTGTTTTACCTGCTCCCAAACCTGTCCATTTAAATTTGCTGCTACCTTTACCAGGGCTTTCTGTCACTTTGATAGCTCCTTCAGTTATTTTGAAAGCCTAGAAACCCACCTTGCTATGTGAATTTTGCACATTGCCAGAATCCCAGGTTGCCCCCTTTAGATCAGGCAGACTCCTGGTCACATGAGGTACTTCCATAAGTGAAATATCACAGAAAAAAAAATGGAGAGAACCTAGCTTAGGTCCTTAGGCAAACATAATTCTGCTGATTTGTATAAAATCGAAACAAAACCCATTTTGTTGCATTGAAAACAAGGCCAAAAAGTGTTTCCGCTACTAAAAATATGAGGCTTATGAATATTTCCATGCAAAATGTTGCATTTTTTTAATCCAATGAAAATTTAACCCTTAAGGAATAATCTCTCACATTTACACCATGTTCTGATTGTACCAATTAGGAATGCTTTCCCCTAACCAGTGGCAATGTTACCACCAGACACGAGAGCCAAGCAAGGCACTAAGGTAGGGTGTTCCAAGACAGACAGAGCTGAGTTCAACTGAGTTATGAAGTTATCCATTGTTGAGATTATCAATTGATTGCTCCCCTCCATTTTTACAGTTAATTAAGGGCATATGTGCAGATTTGATCATTTTGAGTATACTTTTCCCTCGGGGTTTATGGCGAGGAACGAGAGAAAAGTAAAACTAAATTGACTAGCTTCCACAGCATCAAACATATTACCAGGCTAAACTACTAAATAGACCTCAGTGACCTGAAAGACTTTTCTAAGGGCCTAATTTAGAACCAGAGAGTGATTTCAGTAAGTGCTCAATAAATACCACTGATGATTAATGATGAAGATGATTTGAGGAAAAATCGACATTCCTGTCCTCATGGTTCTGTCCTGCATTGTATTGAGTATGTATAGCATAAACAGAGGCATATAATAAGTTACAGCTTTCTTAGTAACTAAGTATAATCTTGTGAAAATCTGCATGAAAATGCGCACTCTCACGGTAACACAGTTATTCCACTGAGTCAGTGGATTTATTACAAGATGTGATTGAGATTTTGTAGTAAATCTCAAGCATCTTTGATACCTCCCTTGAAACTAAAGATAACACTATTTAGCATTTATATAGCACTTTTCATCTGTGAAGTGCTTGCCAAACATTAAATAAATTATACAAGACATCCCCATGAAGTAGGAAGGATAACTCTAAAGCAGGGTAGTTAAAAAATTAGGCAGGAGTCTTCTGAACATACACGCTTTCCACATTCATTCATTCAACCATATTTATTCATTCATTCATTCATTCAGTCGTATTTATTGAGCACTTACTGTGTGCAGAGCACTGTACTAAGTGCTTGGGAAGTACAAGTTGGCAACATATAGAGATGGTCCCTACCCAACAGTGGGCTCACAGTCTAGAAGGGGGAGACAGTGAACAAAACAAAACATATTAACAAAATAAATTAGAATAAATATGTACAAATAAAATAGAGTAATAAATATGTACAAACATATATACATATATACAGGTGCTGTGCGGAGGGAAAGGAGGTAAGCGGGGGATGGGGAGGGGGAGGAGGGGGAGAGGAAGGAGGGGGCTCAGTCAGGGTTCCACATGCAACCTATATATCATTCATTCATTCAATCGTATTTATTGAGCGCTTACTGTGTGCAGAGCACTGTACTAAGCGCTTGGGAAGTACAAGTTGGCAACATATAGAGATGGTCCCTACCCAACAATGGGCTCACAGTCTAGAAGGGGGACATCAGAAACTAGCATGTGTGTGTGTGAGTGTACTATATATATACACATATATATTTATATATAGATAGATAGTACAAACACACATACATTTGAGGAAATACCTGTTTTTATCTGCCATCTCAAGTTAACTTTCATCACACACAAAAAAAATAACCATGCAAAGGGACAGGTCTACAAGACAACATGGAAGGTTATAGGTCCATGTACCTCAGGAGCTTCAAACCAGAGCTTACATGAAGGACCTGATTGACAGACTGCACCTACTACTACTACTAATAATGATGATAATAATGGCATTTATTAAGCGCTTACTATGTGCAAAGCACTGTTTTAAGCACTGGGGAGGTTACAAGGTGATCAAGTTGTCCCACAGGGGCTCACAGTCTTAATCCCCATTTTACAGATGAGGTAACTGAGGCACAGATAAGTAAAATGACTTGACCAAGGTCACACGGCTGACAATTGGCAGAGCCGGGATTTGAACGCATGACCTCTGACTCCAAAGCCTCTTTCCACTGAGCCATGCTCCTTCTCTAATGGACAGTGACCTTGTTCTGCCATGCAGACAAAGGCTGTGTCTGCATTGGGATACACCTGTGCTTATTTCCTTTTTCCCCAAAAGGGAAGAGCAACACCCATTAGGCAGAATTTTGACCATTCAGGAGGCATCACTGAGGGATGAATTTCTCAACAAAAATCCTTAATTATCATTGTCTCAATCAACTGGCTTCCCTCCTATTCACATATGTTTAGATTTAAAGAATTCATTGTAACTCCACCCCTTCCTTTTGATTGAAAGGAAGTATTCTTCTATTTTGGCTGTGAGGAAAATGTAGATAGCTGGTTTGGCTCCATGTGAATAAAGCTGATGTCAGAGTTATAATAAAAAAAAATGACACCTAATCACCTAATCATGACATGTATTCATCCAGTTTTGTAAAAGTCTGTGGCAAAAGTTATAATATTCCAGGATCCATTATTCCTCTCATTCTACTTTGCTAATTGTTCTTGCTCCAAAGGAGAATCGATTTATTAATTCTCATTTGATCTCCCTCCATATTTCCCTCTCTATTCTCCTCTCCTTCTCCTTTCCCCTTCTGTCTTTATCCCTCAAATCAGGATCATCATTATGGTATTTGTTATGTGCTTACTAAAGATTAAGGACTATGACCAAATTATGGTCTTTAGTTATGAGTTTTTAGATATAATCATACACAATATTTTATTACAGAAGCAAAAATGTAAACTATGACATTCGATTTCAGTAGTTCTGGACTAAAAGCTCACAATGAAAGCAAAAGTGTGTCGATATAATATTCACATAAGACTAATGATAATTTTCCAAAAGGATAAATTGTATACATATTAAATAATAAAAATAATTTTCAAGCATTCCCATTTTTATAATGCTATTTTACTATTTTTTTAAATAATCTACAAGGCAATTACTTAAGTGTCAAGAGTTGAACCAAGGCAAATACTAGGCAAGAGTATTAAAAGCAAGATAATATTGCACCACAAAATATTCAAGAGAGAAAAACACAATAGCTGTAATAGCCTTTAAATGTGTAATTAATCAACCAATCAATAGTAGTTATTGGTCACTTGCTTGCAGAACACTGTAGTAAGCACTTGGGAGAGTAGAACATAGTCGATATGAATCACATTTCAGTACTTTCTCTCCCTGACAGTGGCAACAGGATGCTTGGAACAATCATGTAATGTCTGCCTCTCAGACTGAGCCCCCTTTTTCCTCTCCTCCTCCCCACCCCCCAGCTCTACCTCCTTCAGCTCCCCACAGCACCTGTATATTTGTACAGATTTATTACTCTATTTTACTTGTACATATTTACTATTTATTTTGTTAATGATGTGCATATAGCTTTAATTCTATTTGTTCTGACGATTTTGACACCTGTCTACATGTTTTATTCTGTTGTCTGTCTCCCCTTCCTAGACTGTGAGCCCGTTGTTGGGTAGGGACCGTCTCTATATGTTGACGACTTGTACTTCCCAAGCGCTTAGTACACTGCTCTGCACACAGTAAGCGCTCAATAAACACGACAATGAATGAATGCCTCCTTGATATCCAACTTAATGAATAAGGACACAATATCTAACATCCCTAATGTCTGCTCTCTTCCCTAACCTTCCTTCTAATAACCTGTTATGGACCTCTTATTCATGAATTTATCCAAAGCCCCTTTGGACTTTCTGATATTTTCTGGCTGTACAACGTCCTGGGGTAATGAACTCCATATGCTTACTAGTGAGCATACTGTGTATCAGACACATAGAGCTCCCCTTCATTGCTCTGCTTTCACTCAGGACCACACCTAAATCATCATGGTCAGATGACACTCAATCCTATTTAAAACCCCCAGAGATAGAGATTATACAAAATCCTTATTCCAGTGTTTAATCATCACTGTTGGAAACTTCTTTCTTATATCCAATCCAAGCCCCTTATGTAGCAACCCATTTCCTCTTAGTTACTGTCCATTTTCTCCAAAGAAAACATGACCAATGGTGTTAGGTCCCTCTTATTAACAGGACTTAATGTTCCAACTGTTTACATTGGTGATGACTTACAGTAAACCATCTGTTCCCTCTTTTCCCTTATTATCTGATCAGTGAAATCAAAGTGAGTGACAGAAAGGGGTTAGTAACTCCTAGTATACTTGAAGCACTTGTGGTCACATATATATCTCCCCCTTCTAGACTGTGAGCCCGCTGTTGGGTAGGGACTGTCTCTATATGTTGCCAACTTGTACTTCCCAAGCGCTTAGTACAGTGCTCTGCACACAGTAAGCGCTCAGTAAATACGATTGAATGAATGAATATATCTGATACCCTGTTGTGAAGTAGGGTAACCATAATACAATATCAAGATCACTTGTCAATGTATGAATTAGTCAGGAAAAGCATGCATTCATTCATTCAATCATATTTATTGAGCATTTACTGTGCAGAGCACTGTACTAAGCGCTTGGGAAGTACAAGTTGGCAACATATAGAGATGGTCCCTACCCAACAACGGGCTCACAGTCTAGAAGGGGGAGACGGACAACAAAACATATGGACAGGTGTCATCAGAATAAATAAAATAAAGCTAGATGCACATCATTAACAAAATAAATAGAATAGTACATATGTACAAGTAAAATAGAGTAATAAATCTGTACAAACATATATACAGGTGCAGTGGGGAGGGGAAGGAGGTAGGGCGGGGGGGATGGGGAGGAGGAGAGGAAAAAAGGGGGCTCAGTCTGAGAAGGCCTCCTGAAGGAGGTGAGTTCTCAGTAGGGCTTTGAAGGGAGGAAAGAGCTAGTTATGTATCATAAATAGTTTTATCACATGGGCAAAAGAAGTTGGAAAAGAGAAGAGAAAGGCAATGATAAAGTAGAAAGGGTTGAGAGATAAATCAAGAGAGAATATACACATACTTGGCCACTCTTTGAGCTTAAAGTCGATGCTACCCATGGTCATTTTTTTTTTTAATAGGTGCAGGCTACTGTGATAAGACCAATATGTGCCCAACAATCCTTTCCATATTGTTTTCACACCCCCAGGGTGACTCACTATTTGTGATCATCCAGGTATGGAGGCAGACCCTTTTTCGGGACATCATTTCTATTCCCTTCTCCCCTGCCTGGACACTCTGCTACCTCTTCAGCAACCAAATAACTGATATCTTAAAACATCTAAGACTTTGTTTATGCATTTCCATTGGCAACAGGCTATACACCAATTTTGACATAGACATTGTGGCATAGCTTTAGTCAGTCAGTCATTCGTATTTATTGAGCGCTTACTGTGTACATGGTACTGTACTAAGCATTTGAGAGTGCACAGACACAATCCCTGCCCACAGTGAGTTTACAGTCTAGAGGGGATTGTGCTCATTATGGATTTTCCTGGTCTCCTCACTGAATGAGCTTTCAATTTTTTTTTTTAAGGATGCCTTTTTTTCCCCTCTTTTACTTTGCTAGTTGTCATGCAGGGACAACATCTTCCCTGTCTGAAACTTCTTCCTTACTATCATTAGTTGCTCATGTGTGATCTTGTTATTCTTGTGATAAAATAGTCTCTGTTGTATTCAGACTCATAGACTTGCATTAGCAGTGCACACAGTATGTTTCTTAGCCATGGTTTTGAAATGTCTAAGATACTAGCTCTTACTTCTGTAGTGCCTTTCAACCAGAATCAGAAAGTGCTTTATAAATGCTGTCATTAATCCTTTCAACACCCCACCAGGAAAGAACAGTCACTCTCCATTTTTACAGATTGGGAAACTGAAACACACCTGACTTTTAAAAGTCCCAAAACAAGTCAGAAGCAGAGTTCTAACTGGAAAAGGGAGCTCTGAAGTCCATTTCTCTCCTCTACATACTAGATCATGTTCCTTTCTATACATTGAAGTAAATGAATTGTAAGAAACCCAGATATAGTGACTCATATCCTTAGGAAGATGTTACTTTGATATATTACAGGTATAATCAAAGAGAAAGGAAAAATGCCGACTAATTTTAAAAGACTTTTCTTTATGTTACTTATAAGTATCTGTAAGTAAAGATATAACACTAGTGAAAAAAATGTCGGCAAAATTAAAGGTCATTGTACAGAGCAATGGTTGTCATAAATCAGCGAAACCTTAAGGATAGTATAAAGTATGCCTGAGGTGAATGTTAGCAAATATACCAATATCTTGTAAAATCATACAGAAGGAAAGGGGCATGAGACCAAAAATAAAGAGTGCTTTCTCCATTTAGAGAATGACTCTTTGGAAATGAAGATAATAAATTGTTCTTATGACTATGTTGTTAAAACAAAATAAAAAAGACTTAATGGTGCAGTATCATAAATGTGCCATTGAAGAATACGAAATTTTTTTAAAACCCTGGAAATAAAGTATACCGATAAATTGGGTATTGTAAGAATAAAATAAACCTATCAAAGAGTGACAATATTGCCACATGGCTGATGTAACCATTTTCTGCCAACTTTTCCTTTAGTGGTAGTAAGACAGTCATGTTGCTCTTTACTGGCATCTCTGAGTGGTGATGATATAATCCTCTCCCCCTTTCTTCCACTGGTTGTTCCCACTCCCCTCCATCATTTCCCAACAGCTCCCATGCCTTAAGCCTCTTAGGTGTCCCAAGGCCTCTACTTCCTCACCAGGCAGCATCTTTTATTTTTAAAACTTGTTTTATGGCCACTGCTGGTTCCTCCTCCCACTGCAACCCTGGGACTGTCACAGCCTTAGGGGCTAGTCCTTTCCCGGGGTTCTCACCCATCCCCAATCCACCCAGTCTGGCTTTTCCTGAAGATTTTCGGGGAGAACTTCTCCATTCACCAGAGGCAAGAGTTCCACATTGGATTTAGGCCTTTATTTCATTGATTCTCTCTACTCTGAGAGAGAATCCCTTCTGTGTCATTTAATGGGCATGACATTTAAATTTCCCAAAATAAAGAAGTATTTGTAAAAACTAGGTATTGTTATACTGTTCTCTCCCAAGCTCTTAGAACAGTGCTCTGCCCACAGTAAATGCTCAAGAAATATGATTGACTGACAGTAGTGATATCACTTATTGAACACCCACCACACCTAATGTACTGTACTAAGTGCTAGCGAAGTGCAAAACAAGCAGGAGATACATTCCTTGCCCATAAGGTTAACCCTCTAATTTTATTTTGGACAAAATCATGCCAAAATCATAACCTGGTGATCCTGGATTATTTGTACGTGTTTCTGAGATTTTCCAGACGCCGCTATCCTGTTAAGAGTGCAAAATATGGCTGGTTGAGATCACTTCTGCTTGTTTAAATGGCTCTAAAACTGAGTGAGTGAAAAATCACTACTCTGAGCTACCAACTTTCCAGACAAGTTTCACAGGGTTGAAAAGGCGAAAGAAGAGGGTGTGAAACATAAATTGGATTTCAAAAAGTATCTTGGTTTAAAAGTTGGCCTGAATGTTCAAGCTACCATTGGTTTAAATTGTTGAATTAATGATGCTCACCTTCTAGACAAAATCGTGGTTACTTCTCCACAAATCTGCCTCACTCAACCCCCCTTTTTTTGGCTGCCAAAAACTCAAGTAATTTTGCTCTTATTCTCAGATATAAGCAATCTGAGAATGAGATGCAGTGCATCTCCAGAATACAGACATATTTTGTTTGAAGCAAGTTTGTCCTTGGGGATAAAAATAAGTTAAAATTTGTAGATCTCAGCAAGACATATTTTTCAGACCACCTATTGTTGATAGATATGTCAGGTGTCTGAGTTGTGGTTTGAAGGCCATTATTTTGTTTAAATACCATAGTGGTTGGTCGCAAATGCTCAAAGGTAAATCTGTCAGAGTCTGGCTGGCTCACTTTCACCTCTGTCTTTCTCAATGGATTTCCAGCAGTATTTGGGATAATTTAGTTCATCTATATGCAAATATAGATGTTCCATCTCACTCTCACAACAGAGAATGTAATTGAAGAGTTACAAAGTGTTTTTACTCATTTAGAGGAATGTTATAAAGAACATGTATTCAAAAACACAATACACTTAATGAGAAAACTAAGACTAAATATTATGATTTCACAAGCTCTGAGGGGAATGGTTTGTCCATGTTAGTGAGAAATTTTTATATATTATAAACATTTTTTGCCAATTTTAAAAATCATATTCATATAGTGTCCTCTGAGAATGGAATATATTTTTCATCAGGATTAAGTGAGCATCATATTGTCTGAAAAGTATTACACTCCACAAATATATCAGCCTACAGTATTACACCTCAAGTTGTGAGGTGGGATTTTTCTGTCAAAAGTACTATTTTATAGCAGTTGCTTTAGCAGCAACTTTATCTACCAGACTATTGTCTCTTTCCAAATGACCTTTGAAAGGAGCTAAGAACATGAAGAATGCCACAGGAGCTAATAGACACCACCATCATCACCATCTTCAAGGAGAATGGTGAAAGATCGATTGCAGCAGTTATTGAGGTGTCTCATTACTCTCCATTGCCAGCAAGGTCCTAGCCAGACAACTCCCGAGTGACTCTTTTGGGGAATATGATTTACTGAATGCTCCCATAATTACAGTGTGACTTCAGATCACAAAGTGAAGTGGCATAGTAGACATCTGTGCAGTGCATCAGGTGCAGAAAAATGGTGCAGGAAATAACACCAATGCTTCTACACAGTTTCCATAAATCTTACGAAACCATCTTAATGGCATTAGGAGATCTGGACTCTAGAAACTACTGAGCAAATTTGGCTGCTTTGGAAAATTAATCAAGGTTTTGAGACTTTCAGGACAGTATGGTGGCTGGGAAGCAGAAGTGCGTGAAAGAGACTGAGAGCAGCCAGATAGATAGGAGGAGAACCATTCATTCATTCAATTCATTCAATCGTATTTATTGAGCGCTTACTGTGTGCAGAGCACTGTACTAAGCGCTTGGGAAGTACAAGTTGGCAACATATAGAGACGGTCCCTACCCAACAGTGAGCTCACAGTCTAGAACCAAGAGAGGAGAGTTTCCGTGTAGCTGAGGTCGGATAATATTTCCAGGAGAAGGTGGTGATCGACAGTGTCAACGGCAGCTCAGATGTTGCAGAGGATTAAAATTGAGTAGAGGTCATTGGATTTGTCAAGAAGGAGATCATTTGTAACCTTTGAGAGAGGGTGGTTTCTGTGGCGTGAAGGGTATGTAAGCCAGATTGGAGGAGTTCAAGTAGAGAATTAGAGGAGAAGAACTTGAAACAACAGGTGTAGACAACTTGCTCAGTGAGTATGGAGAGGAATGGTAGGAGGTAGTTAGGCCAGGGGAGACATGGACATGTTTGAAAGCAGTGGAAGAGAAGCCACTAGAGAATGAACAGTTGAAGATGGTGGTTAGGGAGAGAAGGGAGGCGACAAGTATTTTGATAAGGTGTGAAGGGATGGGTCCAGAAGCACAGCTGATGGGGGTGGATTTTGTGAGAAGGCAGGAGAACTCCTCTGGAGATACTTCTGGGAAAGATACAAAATAATCCATCTCAAATGGGGCTAACATTCTAAGTAGGAGGGAGAACAAGTATTGATCCCCATTTGGCAAAAGGGGGAACTAAGGCACAGAGAAGTTGTGATTTGCCCAAGATCACACAACAGGTACGTGGCAGAGCTAGGATTAGAAGCCAGGTCGTCAGACTCCCAGGACCCTGTTCCTTCCACTAGGACACATTGCTTCCATGTACTGATAATGGCATTCCCCAACATTTCCAGGGCCGTCCCCCTACCTCTCCATCCTAAAGACCACTATACTGGTCCAGTTCTCTACTGTTTCCCCTGCCTCAAGCCTCTTCTCGCAATTCACGTTTAATTCTGCCATTGGATCATTAAAAAAAAAAGCCATCAAAATCCTCCTACTCCTCAAAAATGGTTGTTCATCTCTCTCTCCCCCCATCTAACAGAAACTCCTCAATGTTAACTGTAAGGCACTACACTTCCCTCCTATTTATCTGATCGCTTTTCCTACTGTACCTCAGTTTCACACTTCATTCCTCTCAAGCTAACCTACTCAATATGCCTTGGTCTTGTCTCTCCTGAAAAACTCACCTCTTGCTCACACTTTCCCCCATCCAGATTTCCCTTCCATTCAAATTCAATTCACCCCATCTGCAAATCCCTTCTGAAATTTACATCTCTTCCAGGAGCCTCTTTCCAATTCATTTCTAATCTTCCCTATTTATATCTCCTTTACTGCCTGTTCTGTGCCACCTAATCACTTAAGTACTCCCAACCTCCCATAGCACTTTGGTGCCTATCTTTTATACCCTCCCTCCTAGTTGTAATTAATTCATTTTACTGTCCGTCTCCCCAGCTAGATTGTAAACTGCTAGAGGGAAAGGCTCATATCCACTAATTCTATTGTATTCTCTCAAGAGTTTAGTGTAGTAGTGCCCTGCACGCAGTAGGCATTCAATACATACTTTTGAGTGATTGATTTATAAACTGGAGCTTAACATTAGTTTTCCCTTGTACCCAAAGTAGATTTTCCTAAAACTTTCTTATTCTAGGCAAAGTCAGCCATTGACTTTCTGGGGCACCTAACATTTTTTTTACTCACCTTTCACTCAAAGACCTCAAATATTTCTGTAATCTGCAATTAAGTGAACCTTTCTCCTTTCATAGCTGATATTAGCTATTAAATTGATAAGTAAACTGGCACAAAGAGGCACAACTTTGGAAATGGTCGCTAATTTCTGAAACAGCTTTTACTTTAATAATCAGATAGGGTTTTTTTCTTTCTACAATTACTGCTGTGGGTGAGTTCTTAATTCACCTTTTCCATTTTGAACTGAATACAGAATGTTTCAATTTTAAAGGCTTTATTTTTGCAGCTGGGTTATGTCCATCAATGAATAAATTTATGAAGTCTCCAAAAAAAGTGACTTTATTAGTGTAACAGGAAACATTTGAATTATGAGCCATCATTGTCATCACTACCATAGATTGAGACCCATTTTAAAATGTGGGACTCTCTCATGCAATTTTCAAATGTAGCTGTATGACTAACCACAGAATTATAGTTAAAATGATCAAATAGAAAAAAATGAATTCTGTTCTCTTTCAACTAGATCATGCTGCCTTCTTAGAATCAAAATAAAAAATAGAATAAGCAGCAATATGGGGGCCGAAGATGGTTAGCGAAGGCAGCAGAGACACAGTCAGGCACTATAATGAGAGGATTATATTCTTTTGTTTAGGAGGATCGCTGTTTGAAATGTAGAGATTAGGAAACAATTCAGAACCATGGTAAAACCCCAAAGTGTAAATTCCAAGATATGATGAGCAGAAAAACAACATTTTAAAAGGTATTTGTGCCACTGAGAAAAATACATAGTGAAACTGAAGTGGGAGTGATCAGAAAGGGAAACAGGATGTGTTCCAATGAGAACTAGTAGGAGTTCAAGAAATCTGTATTCTCACGGATTGCCTGAAAAGTATAATCAAGAAAAAGGAAAGGACATTTGAAACATGCAAAGAATAACATTATAGAAACACTATTTTAATTGAACAATACACATACACATGTATATATAGCAACCAACAACATAAACTTTCCTAAGATACCTTCAGTTGGTGACCAGTAGATAGAACTGTATTCCTTTCAAGAAAGAATCAAAATTGAATGAAAAAATAGGGGATTAGCACAAGGAGGCTTACAGACAGCCTGGCCTAGTGTAAAGTGGATGGGCCTTGGAGTCAGAGGACCTGGGTTCTAATCCCCACTCTGTCATTTGTCTACTGTATGACCTTGGGCAAGTCACTTAACTTCTCTGGGCCTCAATTACATTATCTGTAAAATGGAGATTAAGAGTGTGAGCAGTATGCGGCTGAGGGACTGGATGCAACCCGATTATCTTGTATTTACCCTGGCCCTTATTGCAGTGCCTGGCACATGGCACACATTTACCGAAATACCATTAAAAAAGGTGAAAAGGAAAAATAGAAGACAATTTTTTAAAAAAGATGATTAGGCAGATCTAGGTCACAATTAAGAGAAATTAAATTGCCATGAATTAAAAAGAGTTGAGAATCATTTTACCATTTTGAGGGATCTGGTTCGATAAATGAAAGGATACGCTGATAGATCAGCAGCAGAGAGAAACTTATCACAAACCAAAACAGGTACTTTGGGTCAAGAAAAGCTAATAGGAGACTCAGAATGAAGATAGAGCTAAAATAGGAATATTTGTGTTTGCTCTCAGAAACAGGAAAGATGCATTGATTCTAGAGAAAATAGGAAAATAGGAGAACTTGTAAAGTAACCAAGATATAAAAGACAGTAAACAAGGATTTAAAAAGTCAATATGACCTCAGCCCGTTTTCCTACTTCATGCCCAGGAGGCCACTAGCTTCAGGTCCTCATGGATTCTGGGAATGTGGCCAGTTTTACCAGCAGTCCCTTAAAACCTCCAAACATCAAGATATTCTATCCCAGCATTGTCTGTGCAAGTGGTTAGGGTTGAAAAGACCCAAGGGCAACTCGTTGTGTGCATTAAAAACTGTCCATTGCTGATCTCATGCATTCATTACTTGCAACTCCTGTTGCTAGGTTTGAATTTCCTTCTCTGTATTTTGCCCTTCCTGAAGACCAGAGGCTCACGAAGAACAAACCCTGTCCTGACTGCCGAACATGGATTGGATTGTCTGCTTCCCACTGTCTCTTCAACCCTGACTCATTATATCTTTAAAATGGCCACCTACACTGAAGAATAATAATTATGGTATTTGTTAAGAGTTTGCTCTGCATCAAGCAAAAACTCACTTTTGGCTTCAAAGCTCTCCATCACCTTGCCCCCCTCCTGCCTGCCCTCCCTTCTCTCCTTCTACATCCCAGCCTGCACACTCTGCTGCTCTGGTGCTAACCTTCTCAGTGTGCCTCGTTCTCACCTGTCCCACCGTCGACCCCAGGCCCACATCCTACCTCTGGCCTGGAATGCCCTCCTTCCTGAAATCCGCCAATTACCCTTCCCCCTTTCCAAGCCCTACTGAAGACTCCCCTCTTTCAAGAGGCCTTCCCAGACTAAGCCCCCCTTTTCCTCAGCTCCCCCTCCCCATCACCCCAACTCGCTCCCTTTACTCTAGCCCCACAGCACTTGTGTATATATGTACATATCTATACATATGCCTGTTTACTTGTTTTGATGTGTGTATATCTATAATTATATGTATATTGATGCTATTGATGCCTGTTTACTTGTTTTGATGTCTGTCTCCCCCCTTCTAAAATGTAAATGTGTTGCTGAACTGTACTTTCCAAGCACTTAATACAATGCTCTGCACACAGTAAGCGCTCAGTAAATATGACAATGAATGAATGAGTTCACTGTATGCCCAGATCCTTTGATTCCCAGGCCCATGCCCTTTCCTCTAGGCCATAGTGTCTAATGCCTCTTACCCTCACACTATTGCTATGTGTGAAGAATATATTTTTTTTCAAGTGAGCTTCTTTCATACAACTTTAAATGTCTGTAATGGCTAATTATGATTCTCTCCAATGACTTACAACTCCCAATGTTTTGGAAATGTTGTAACTCAAAATTGCCTCTTGTTTAGGTCCCATTAATCAGCTGCCCCCTCTGTTGTTGAACACATTTTACATGAAAATCATAGAAACCTAAGTAAATTATCACCACTGTCATCAGTTTAAAATACAGCTCCTGTCACTAAGCCCTGTCAGGGTCCTAGAGTTGTCCTACCAGTATTCTCTGACCCATCCCAGTCCATTAGTTCTAGCCAAGAGAAACACTTGCTTCATTAGTTCAGATGAATTAACCTATTTATCAAACACATTGCCATAGAAAACTGGACCTGAACTGCCTTAGAATCCCCATTTTTCTTATCACCAGTCCCATACTATTGATAAACCATGTGTTTGTATGTATTTCCTCGATAGTATGTGTGAAGAGGGTCCTCTGCTTTGGCACACAGAACGTTTTTGAAAAGAAGTGGTTATCTGGAAATATGAATACCTTGGGGTTTTGAATCACATTTTCACATACATTTTTATTCCTTGCTTATGGAAAGGATCTAACACAGTAAAGCTGTGTAATCTGGCATGCTGGGGGAATGGGAGATGACAATGAATCAAAACTGCCAATGATCCAAGGCTCAAAGTTTAAGAGTCAGGGTTTTCTGGGGAATGACTCAATGAGAACCACCAACTTGTAAACTCCTGGTGGGCAGGGAACTAATCTACCAACCCTATTATATTGTGTGTACTGTACTTTCCCAAATGCTTAGTACATGCTCTGCACACAGTAAGTGCTCAATACCACTGATTGATTGGCAGGGCATGGACTGTTATACCTAGGCCATGTAGAGGGATAGTGAGAGCCACATAACTGGGAAGACAATCCCTAAAGAAGCCTCTTAATCCAAGTGAGCTCACTGACTAGCTGAATTTAAGAGGGGTAAAATTCAAATATTTGGTGGGCATGTGGCCTCTGAAAAACCAGTTGCCATCAATGCTGAATCTGGTAGCATGAGGCAATCCCTACAAAACACCAGTCCACCAAAACTCCAGTACCAGTCTGTGGAGGTTTTCAGTTGTCAATGTGTCATAAAATCCTACTTCCTACTGTAATTTCTTACTTCCCAATTTAATTCACAACTCTCCAGTTATGTCAGCCCAACACCCAACCATTTAAGTATTTTATCCTCGCCCTCAGAACTGTATTTATAATAGTCAATAGTTTATTCAGATCTTTTATCCTATTTGTATTATTTGCTGACATATCCTTATTTTCCTCCCTGCTCCCATTACTTAAAAATACTTTTTGTCTTTACACTAAATTAGCTTTTAAGCTCTTTGAGGGCAGGGGACATGTGTTTTGCTTGTGTTCCCTCACTAAACTTTGTTGTACCCATTAAATACCAGTCAATTAATGGTACTTATTAAGTGTTTACTGTGAGCTGAGAACTGCACTCTCCCTCCTCCCCCTTCCCAATCCCCCCGCCTTACCTCCTTCCCCTCCCCACAGCACCTGTATATATGTATATGTGTTTGTACGTATTTATTACTCTATTTATTTTATTTGTATATATTTATTCTATTTATTTTATTTTGTTAACATGTTTTGTTTTGTTCTCTGTCTCCCCTTTCTAGACTCTGAGCCCACTGTTGGGTAGGGACCGTCTCTGTATGTTGCCAACTTGTACTTCCCAAGCGCTTAGTACAGTGCTCTGCATACAGTAAGCACTCAATAAATACGACTGAATGAATGAATGAATACAAGATGATCAGGTTGTCCCACGTGGGGCTCACAGTCTTAATCCCCATTTTACAGATGAGGGAACTGAGGCTCAGAGAAGTTAAGTGACTTGCCCAAGGTCAATGTGGCAGAGCTGGGATTAGAACCCATGACCTCTGGCTTCCAAGCCCATGCTCTTTCCACTGAGCCACGCTGCTTCTCTACCTGCATGTAACCAACTTCAGCCTGAAAGTCTTTCTCTAAGTGGGAAGGGGGCCTTCTCTTTCCAGCTCACTCCCAAACTGCATTCTGCCCAGCATCATCCCCTTCCTCCCTGCTACATTGTGCCTACCCCAAAAGATGTCAAAGCATACACAGGTACCATAATAACCTGTAAACAGGCAGTTTACATGAGTGGACCCCCACTCTGTTCCCACCTAATCCCATAACCTTTTATGTTGCCAATTTGTACTTCACAAGCGCTTAGTACAGTGCTCTGCACATAGTAAGCGCTCAATAAATACGATTGATGATGATGATGATGATAACCTCTCCTGCCAACTCCCCATTCTTAAACTATTCAGCCAGCACATTCAGATAATAATGATGGCATTTATTAAGCTCTTACTATGTGCAAAGCACTGTTCTAAGCGCTGGGAAGGTTACAAGGTGATCACGTTGTGCTACGGGGAGCTCACAGTCTTACTCCCCATTTTTACAGATGAGGTAACTGAGGCACAGAGAAGTTAAGCGACTTGCCCAGAGTCACACAGCTGACAATTGGTGGAGCTGGGATTTGAACCCATGACCTCTGACTCCATAGCCTGCGCTCTTTCCACCGAGCCACGCTGCTTCTCATTCAACTGCTTTAAGTTCATTCATTCAATCGTATTTATTGAGCGTTTACTGTGTGCAGAGCACTGTACTAAGCGCTTGGGAAGAATTAGTTGGCAACATATAGAGACAGTCCCTACCCAACAGCGGGCTCACAGTCTAGAAGGCGGAGACAGACAACAAAACAAAACATATTAACAAAATAAAATAGAATAAATATGTACAAGTAAAATAAATACATAAATAGAGTAATAAATATGTACAAACATATATACAGGTGCTGTGGGGAGGGGAAGGAGGGGGAAGTTGCAGGGATGTCCATCCAAAATTTGGTATCAGTAGGCAATCAGGGTATATGACTATTCCGCACAATAGACTGTAAACTCCTTTGGATTCTAAACCCTTTGTGGGCAGGGAATATGTCCGTTCTATTGTATTCTCCCAAGCGCTTAGTACAGTGCTCTGCACAGAGTAAGCACTCAAATACATTTGATTGATTGAAACAAGTCCACGAACTTTTCATACATTAGATGATACTTTTATTATCCGCCCTCCCTTAAATTGTAAGCTTCTCGATGGCAGGGACTGCGTCATTTTCTTCTCTTGTATTCTCCCAAGTGCTTAGAACAAAGCCCTGAACACAGTAGGTATTTAATAAATATTATCAATTGAACTTGATTTTCCAGTGAAAGCTGTGGAATTACAGGGATTGTTTATTATCTTCCTTTTCAAGCCTGTGAAAGGTAGACAGAAAAATGAGCCTTTTAGTCAAAATGCTAGGCTGGGACTGAACTAGTCAAAACTACAGCCTGGGATATTCACTTTCCTATCAATGCCTTAGGAAAGTGGTCTTCACTAACAATTCTTTTTTCAGAGTTGGGAATTTTGAACCTCATCAGAATTTACAAATTGGCCATTTCAAATCAGACCCTTAAGAAGCTGGAGTTCATTAACTTTTGAAAAATGCACATCAACAAACACTCTTAAAAAAGGCTTAAAAGGTTTCTTGGGCCTCATGGAGCTTGACCACATAATATTTTAATGACATGAGGCTAAGTGCAGCAGGCATTAACAGATTAAATCACTCTTAAAATATATAGCTTCCTAAATTAGAGGGATTTTGATTGGCAAATTTTTCTTCATTTTACAAAAAGTGATAACTACACTTAGGTTTTTCCATAACTCACATTACCCAAATGACAAATTTTTACTTTAGATATGTTGAGCCTTTCTCCACCCAGTCTTCCCAACCTTATTTGTTGTCAAGAAAGGCCACTGGGGAGGACTTTCCATGGGAAGCAATTAATGTGTCTCTTCCTATCCCTTCCTCTCCCTCCTCCTTCATCTCTCCTCTTTCCTCTATGATAGAGGGGCTTTATGTTTGTTTGGTTTCTTTATAGTATTTGTTAAGTGCTTACTATGGCAGCATGGCTCAGTGGAAAGAGCCTGGGCTTGGGAGCCAGAGGTCATGGGTTCTAATCCCGGCTCTGCCACTTGTCATCTGTGTGACTTTGGGCAAGTCACATAACATCTCTGGGCCTCAGTTCCCTCATCTGTAAAATGGGGATTAAGACTGTGAGCCCCACGTGGGACAACCTGATCACCTTGTATCCCCCCAGCGCTTAGAACAGTGCTTTGCACATAGTAAGTGCTTAACAAATGCCATCATTATTATCATTATTATTATTATTATTATGGGTCGGGCACTGTACTAAGAGCTGGGGTAGGTGCAAGCTGATCAGGTTGGACACAGTCCATGCCTCACAAAGGGCTCACAGTATTAATCCCCACTTTACATATGAGGTACCTGAGACACAGAGAGGTGATTTGCCCAAGGTCAAAACAGCAGACAAGTGGCAGAACTGGAATTAGAACCCAGGTCCCATCCTCTATCTACTAGGCTACATTGCTTATTATTGAGATAAAAAACCTATTTTTTAAATGGCATTTATTAAGCGCTTACTATGTGCAAAGCACTGTTCTAAGCACTGGAGAGGTTACAAAGTGATCAAGTTGTCCTACGGGGGGCTCACAGTCTTAATCCTCATTTTACAGATACGGTAACTGAGGCACAGAGATGTTAGGTGACTTGACCAAAGTCACACAGCTGACAATTGGCAGAGCTGGGATGCGAACCCATGACCTCTGACTCCAAAGCCTGTGCTCTTTCCACTGAGCCACGCTGATTGCTTTCAGCACCCCAAAACCCACACAGGGACGAAGCCTTCTGAAACCCAAATCATACAAATCAATTTAAGAGACATGCACGACAGGGGGAGGAATGCCAAAACAAGGGATCGGGGCTCTGCAGACCACTATGAAATCAAGGATTTCTACATATTGTCGAAGACATTCTATAACTCTAGACACGCCGTCACAGTACCTCTGAAGAGAGAAGGTGGGTCCAGCCTTCTCACAAAAAGGAAGGAATCCTGAAGAGACAATAGAAACATTTCAACATCCGTCCTTAACATTCCTCCTACTATTCAAGATGAATGCCTGAAAACCTTAACATGCAAAGCCATTGAACTTGTCCCCCAAATTGAGGCTTGAAATACAGCTGTCAGAGCTATGAAAACTATCAAAGCACCAGAAGAGATGGCATACCTGCTGAGATGTACAAGCATAGAGGAACACCGAATCTAAGCGCATATCGTACAAGCTTTTCCTAAACCTATCGATTGCTGAGAAAATGTCACAAGATCTCAAAGATGCCATCATCATCACCATCTTCAAGAAGAAAGGTGAAAGATCAAATGTGGCAATCATTGAGGCATCTCATAGCTCTCAATCGCCAGCCAGATTCTACTTCGAGGCTTCCTGGATTAACCTCAGAATAGCATCAGATACCTATGTGATGATTACAACCAGACTGCTTTAAACCATCCATTTGCAATCAATCATATTTATTGAGCGCTTACTGTGTGCAGAGCACTGTACTAAGCGCTTGGTTGCAACGGTAAGGAACATGAAACATAGCTTGGCCCTTTATAGTATCTAAAATGGAAGCAACCATCCTCATCTTTTGTTGGCAAAAGTGACAGAGTCGAACTAAATTCTTCTGAATGTGGTTATGGCTATAGTCCTCAAACAATCGGATTCTGCTCCCTTGTCATTAATCAGTAATTTATAAATTTAAACAGTCTGGAAGGAAGAGAGGTGTCCTTGGACAATAGCCGCTGCTAATTCCAGATAGCACATACCTCCACCTGATCAATGTTGGCAAAAGTACCTGGGAATTACACAGTGGAATTTCCAATTAAAATGCATTAAAAAATAATCTAAAGTATTTAACCAAACAGAGGAAGCACAGTATTACTTCTACCTTTGGAATAGAGAAACAATGTATAAAATACAGGAGTCACAGAGAGTATTATGTCTTTTACAAAAGAAATCCTCAGTCTTCCAAAGCTATGTCAAAGCAGAAAATTGATGTATTTCATTACAGAAAAATGATACTCTAGCCAAGCTGGATAGGGCAAAACCAATTTGTTTGAAAAAAAAAAAAAACCCAGCAGAATCCACATATTGTTAATGATGCCAAAACAAGCAGCCTTTTTTTTTCAACCTACCAAAAATGAGATTTGCTGCTAATACAATTCAGCTCAAAGTAACTGAAAAAGAATTGGCCATGCAAGGCTTATTTTTCCCTATATGAGGACATCTTCAAGAGTGGGTTGTAATTGATCTAGAAATCCAAATGATTGGCAGTTCCAGGCCAGGGGTGCAGTCCCATTGCCTCTACAGGAATTCCTCAGCAGTGGTGAATGTAAAAGAAAAATTGTGAAGAGAATGCTAGTAAGTGCCAGAGCTCTGGCCCCTCAGAGACCGGTGGACTTTCTAGTGCTGGACAGGAAATCTCAGGGAAGAAGAAATGGGAAAACAGCCCTGTGTCCTCTGGCAACCAAAGGGCAGCAGAGAGAACAGATGCTGATGAGGGTGGGGGACCCAGATTCTTCTTGGCCCAGCTTCATACAAACAAGGGCATCACCACTCCTCAAACCAACCCCATAACCCCCATTCTGGGACATGTTCTTATACTGGAGCTGAGTTCTAGCCGGTTACAGTTTCCTGCTAACATTAGTCCTAGGCCTAATAACAAAATTGGTTTTTTAAAACTGCACCTCAAGTTGAAATAGAAGAGGGAACCATTTTCCTAACAGGAAAAATATTATACGTGGGGAAATAGTACCAATTAGGCCATTTGCCAGAAGCGATCAAGAGCGTCCGTGGCTCAGTGGAAAGAGCCTGGGCTTTGGAGTCAGAGGTCATGGGTTTGAATCCTGGCTCCACCAATTGTCAGCTGTGGGACCTTGGGCAAGCCGTTTAACTTCTCTGTGCCTCAGTTACCTCATCTGTAAAATGGGATTAAGACTGTGAGTCCCACGTGGGACAGCCTGATCACCTTGTATCCCCCCCAGCGCTTAGAACAGTGCTTTGCACATAGTCAGTGCTTAACAAATACCATAATCATCATCACACACATACCTCCCTGTGGCTTATTCATCTTGGTACCCCCATATCACTTTCTTCCACCCCTTTACTACTTGTAAATGTGTTTCCCTAATTTCCTTGTGGTTTGAACTCCTCTAACACCACCCTACTCACTGTACTTCCATCTCAATCTCATCACCAACCCAACACCCACATCCTTCCTCTGGCCTGGAACTCTCTCCCCCTTCTTAACCAACAGTCCACCACTTTCCCCACCTTCAAACCTTATCAAACTACCATCCCCTTCAAGAGGCCTTCTCCAACTCACCCCTCATCTCTCCCTTCTGCATCACCCTTGCATTTTGATTGGTACCCTAATTCACCCCACCCTCAGCACCACAACACTTGTGTATAGATCTATAATTTATCTTTATGTCTGTCTTCCCCCTCTAGACCTAAAGCTCCTTGCATGCAGGGAACGTGACTACAAACTCTGTTAAACTGTACTCTCCCAAGCACTCAGGACAGTGCTTTTACCAACACCTATGATGGTTTGTCCTGTGAATATATTTGTCTCAAAAATAGAGAGAGAGAGAGAACAGAATATTTGAGCCAAATATTTTGAAAGTTTAGGATATTCAAAGGGGTGTCCCTTCCTACAGCATATGAAGTTTCCACTTGGTTTCATTTAAATTTTAATTGAATTTTTATGTGATAAGTGAAATTATATCTTTTACAATGGGGACTAGGTCTTTTTCTTTGAATTTTATTTTCAGATCTTAGTAATACCAATGTCAATAGTAGCGATAATCAAAATCCTCTGTTTCTCATTAATATTTCCAGAGATGAATGAAGGCATGGGCCCAAAAGCAATTTCCTATTAAGTACACTGCAGCAGGAGAAATCAAGTTTTTGACAAAAACCACTCAAAATTCTTAATACTCAGGGTAATTCCCCTCAGAAAAATGAAAAAAAAAAAGACAACTGTACAATATTCGGCATTAAGTGATGGGAATTGAAAACTTTATAATTAGGAAAAGGTAAATGATAGTAGGCAGATAATATTCATAAATTCCACTGCAAATTGACGCTTGATTTAGAGTGTAAAGAACATTATATTCTTGAGCATTATTATGATTTGTGGACCACAGAAAATGCCTTGGGAAAAGAACATTAAAGAATCTTATCTTAATCATAATTTCCAGGTTTAATAGAGCTATCTATACCTTAGACACATGACAGTAGTTGGTAAAAAAATAAATTAGTCTTGAGTCTTACCATGTGCAATATGCTTGGAAGATTTTTTTTTCCTTTTTAAGTGAATTCTTGACAATCCATCAGTGTTTATAACACTGATACCCAGGCCCACCTAACTTTTGTTGAAGGTCTTAGTTTCTGACACTGGAAATGGATGAGAAGGTGCAAAATAACAAATAACATTGACTGTTGAAGGACCAGAAATAGAAATACATCGAAGACATTTGTATCACATACTAGGATTTTTTTAGAACATATTTCACAATTTTTCATAGATTCATATAACATTCACATATAACTATATGCTGTCTATTACTGTAAGAAACTTAGTCATGGTAACAGGGAACATTTCCAATTTGGTTGATGCTTTTGCAGGAGAAAATTCCTAGTCTAAAGATGTAAACAGTAACTTTATTTTTCTGTTTATGTCTCTACACCTAAAGTGAACCGTAAATGAAAGACTGATGTATTCTTTTACTTGAAATTTCTATGCCCAGTTGGCTGCTGGCTTCTGATTTTGAGGGAACAATTAACAAATTGTGCCTTGAATTAGGCAATTTAATATTTAATTATGTAGCAAAAAAGGGACTGTTCCAGACGGGTCCCTAAAAGAAATGAGTCTTACTTTAATTAAACTGATAACTTGATTAATGAAAAGGTGCTTTCAAACAAAGGAAAAGGCTCTCAGTTTAACTAATAAAAGGTAATGAAGAGTGATTTAATCATCTTTAAAGCCCATGCCCCATAATATAGAGTATGAGGTTTAATGTACAAAGCTCAACTGCTACTTCTGGGAGCTTTCTACTTAAGGAATTTACACTAAATTGGAATATTTGTGTTTTTAAAAATTTAAGTCAAGAGCTTTGGAATGAGGGCCAGAATGCTGAAGAGAGGCTATTGGCTGTAGGAAAAAGAAGTTGTTCCCCTTTCACCTGAACTTCTTTGATGCTAATCAACATCAGTTGTTCGTTTAAAAGTAAAAGATCAAGTTTTATTGAGAAAGAAAAGAATTGGAAAAACTTTGCAGTGAAAGGCTGGATAATCTCTAATTTGACCTCATGAATGTGTTCATCTATTGCATTGATTCATCTTTATACATAGCCGGCACGGTGCTAAGAGCACTAATCAACACTGTGTCATGATTTACTGAGTACAACAGTCTTTGAAATTCATTTTGTGAACTCTTTTTAGACTACTGAAATAATAGACCACTGCCTTTCTAGGCCCCAATCCATTTGTAATACATTGGAAGAGAGAGTTAAAGACCTCTTCAACATAATCTTAAGACTGGATCTTCAAATTTAAAATAATTCTGGAAATGGAAGAGAGTTTATGATTCTATTTGTTACAATTAATGTTTCACATGGGGGAGAAGGATATTTTATAATGGTGTTCTTACTCTCCAAGTATTCTACTAAAGGTTCCCTTGGAATTTTAGGACTAAAAATGATTATTCAGAGCCATTTTCTGCTGACTATGTAATTACAGACACAGACAAGACAAAAAAGAAAACTACGAAGATACATTTTGAATGAGACGAGAATCAGTTAAAATATGTTCTTAAACCTTACAGATGTATTCATCATTTGAATTGATTTAAAATGTACACATAACTGTGAACTCCTTACGGGCAGGGAACACTTCTGCAAATCCTGTGGAATAGTACTCTCCCAAGTGCTTAGTACAGTGCTCTGCACATAGTAAGTGCTCAATAAATACCATTGCTTGATTGATGTAAGTGGAATTAAGGTCAGAATTCAAACCTGCAAACTCCAGGAAATTCAAGTGTAGAGAGAGCCTACAATTTACACCTCTGAGTTTTCACTTGCTCTCAGCTTTCCACTATGCCTCCAGAAGATCTGACGTCAAAGACTATCTGGTAATAACTGAGCAAATCTAGCACCATTGCATCTTGGAAAATAATGAATGACCACTTTAAGCATGCTGTTAGCCCTCACAACGACATACTGTGTAATGCATACTGTGCATAGTAAAACAAGAAAAAAACACTTCAAAGACAATTTGTTTTAGGAAAAGTAAGCATTTTTTGTCCACATTACAAGTTTAATTGAAATGATTTTTTGCTGGATTGGCATTATATGAACAGTATTTTACTAGCAATATAAGCTAGGGACATATTTCAGATTTTCTAAAATTTTGCTTTTAATTCTTATCTCATCATCCTATAATCTGGAAAAGAATACCCCAAATATTACTCAAAAATGAAATGTTGCCTAGATTTCCATGATTCTGCAAATTATTTAAATGAGAAAGGATTTAAAGAAACTGTAGCTATTCCCTTCAATAATATTAGTAGTAAAAATAAAGCCTCTTAAATACTTATTGAAATTTTTGCTTCCCTTACAGAAATCTTTCTGAATCATGCCATCAAGGAATTGAAATAACAGGTAATGTTGTACTTCACCAATTATGCACAGACAGAATTTACAAGTGCATTAACAGGATCAGGACGCATTGCCAGTTTGTTCAACTAATTGTTACTACTGTGTGCAGTTTTGGTGAAGCGAGCTCTGCAGAACAGTGTTTAATGAGGCCATTTGTCTTTTTCTTATATTATTCCCCTAATACCCTTCTAGTCTTTAAAACTCTAATCAGACAAAAAAGCACCAAAGTATTTCATAGAACAAAATAGCCACTTAAGAATGCCAATTACCAGTTTTAAGTTTTCATATTTGTGAACCTTGTACATTAAAGACCCTTAATTCAACTTATCTGTACAGTATATAACAATAATGTGTTCATAAGGGCATTTTGCATATTTGATGAGTTTCTTAATGTAAAGCACATTTCTTAATAAAGTCTATGGAGCTAAGGAAGCCTATCAATTGTAGACATTATCTAGTTTGAGGTCTTAGAGGCTTACAAATTTCTAGTAGACACTAATGCCTTTTTATGTCTTTGGTTGCTGTTGGAGATCTCAAGATCCCAAAGAGTTAATCTCAGTTGTAAAATGAAAATGTAGATTACGTTTGATACAAACCTTAAAAGTGTAAAGCAAATGTCAGTGCAGAGGTGAAATGCTTTAAGACTAACTTAAGTTACTTATATATTTAATTACCATAAATCGTATTTCTGTTTCCAATAACATTAGAAACATCCCAGAATAAAACAAATATTCCCAAGGATTTTCACCCATGAATTTAAACGTACACTGGAGTCTGGGAGGCGAGGAAAGAGAAGGAGTGTGGCCCTAGTGGGCAGACCATGGGCCTGGGAGTTAGAAGGACCTGGATTTTAAAACTGATTAGTTTGTACCTACACCAGTGCATAGAGCAGCACTTAGAACAGTGCTTTGCACATAGTAAGTGCTTAATAAATGCCATCGTTAACCGTGCTTGGCACATAGTAAGCGCTTAACAAATACCATTAAAAAAAAAATTAGAGGCACCTGACTACACCCTCCCCTCCTTCCAATGAAGGGAGAAGAGCCATCCCTGCTGTAGCATAAGGACAGACATACTTGAAAAACATTTAGAATTTTTAATTTTTTTTGCTGATTTTGCCCTGTCATTTTCTTTCCCTTTCTTCTCCCCACTGATTCTAGATTATAAAGCCAGTGTGGATCACGGACCATGCCGGAATCAAATGTCCATGAATTTTCCCTGGTGCTCAATAAAGTGTTTCCACCAAACTAGCTCTCTTCCTCTCTTCAAAGCCCTACCCATTCAAAGCCCTACTGAGAGCTCACCTCCTCCAGGAGGCCTTCCCAGACTGAGCCCCCCTTTTTTCCTCTGCTTCTCCCCCACCACCACCACTCCCTCCCCCTGCCCTTCCTCCTTCCCCTCCCCACAGCACTTGTGTATATTTGTACATATTTATTACTCTGATGATGGGCTTATATCTATAATTCTATTTATCGATTTTGATGGTATTGAAACCTGTCTACTTGTTTTGTTTTACTGTCTGTCTTCCCCTTCTAGACTGTGAGCCCGTTGTTGTGTAGGGATTATCTCTATCTGTTGCCTAATTGTGCTTTCCAAGTGCTTAGTACAGTGTTCTGCACACAGTAAGTGCTCAATAAATATGATTGAATGAATGAATGTTTCATTCTGCAAAAGTGCTTAATCAATGTCATAAATGTTAGCCTTGGAAGCTTTTGCTTCAGGAGATTGAGGTTGGTCCTATTCAGCTAAGCAAACCCGAACTAGGCCTAAAGTTAACCATTTCCATGAGAATTCAAAGAGGATTAGAAACGCCAGTCAGGATCAAATTGATAATTCTAGAAAGAGCCCAGTAATCATAACAACTAGGTCCCAGACAGAATAATGACCAAAATGTGAATTTAATGTTATAAATTGGAATGAATATGAAGAGAAGATAACAAAAGCTGCAGTTTACAAAATTATATTTAGAGCCTTTGAGGTTTACATCTGAAAATGCAAGGCTTGGGTGCCCAATCACTAGGAGCTACCTTTTAAACTGTGAGCCCCATCAGAGACAGGGACTTTTTTTTTTGATAATTAAGCACTTACTATGTGTCAAGCACTGTTCTAAGCACTGGTGTACATACAAGATAATCAGGTTGGACACAGTCCATGTCCCGCATGAGGCTACAGTGTAAGTAGGAGAATAAGCTTCCATTTTACATTTGAGGAAACTGAGGCAGAGGGAAATGAAGCGACTTGCCCAAGATTACACAACAAGCAAGTGGTGGAGCTGGAATTAGAATCCCAGTTCTCTAACCCCCAGGCCCAGGCCCTTTCCCATAGACTACGCGGTTTCCCATCTGCATTTAATTCTCATCTGTGTATTTTCTTTCAGTGTTTAGTAATGTTCTGCACACAGTAAGCACTCAGAAACTATTGCTACTATTAGTACTTGGCTGCATGACCACACTAAGGCTATGCTTAAAGGAAGTGGATAAAAAAGGGTTTAGACTAAAATCATCCCTATTTAGATCACCCTAGGGTGGCTTTTTTTGTGTGTTTTTTTTTGTTTTTAAGTCCCAGGTATAGTTTAACCATATGGAACAATTTCTGGATAGGTTCCAGTGGAACAGACAAGTACAGCAGAATCCCAAACTGAGGCTTCTTGTCCAAACTCACCCTGCCTATAAAGGACTGAAATTCTCCCACGATTGGTTAAAAAGCCTAACTCCTCCCAGAAGCCTCTGAGCAAAGGTGAAATCAGCCCCTTTACACTATGGGCTTCGTAGTTTGTGCTTCTGCTTTCTTCCCTATGATTCTCCTGCCAGGCCTGGTTTAAAAATACTTGAAAGCACACTGCTTTGGCTGGGACTTTTCACTTTAACAAAAAATATTATTGACAATGATAACAATAACAGTAGTAATAATAATAATAAATTAGAAGTTTTAGAAGTAGACTTAAACAACTCTTTCAAACCACCATAACATCCACACTCTTCCCGCGGCCAAATGGATAGAGCACCAGAATCAGAGGACCTGGCTTCTAATCCTGGCTTGGCCACTTGTCTGCTGTGTGACTTAGGGCAAGTCGTTTAACTTCTCTGTCCCTCATCTGTAAAATAGGGAATAGGACTGTGAGCCCCATGTGGGATAGGGATCGTGTCCAACCTGATTACTGTGCATAATAATGATGGTATTTTTGAAATGCTTACTATGTGCCGAGCACTGTTCTAAGCGCTGGACCTAACCCAGCACTTAGAAGAGTTCCAGGCACACAGTAGCTGCTTAACAAATAATATAAAAAATACCAAAATACGATTTAAACCTTAGGAATAATAAAACCTGTTGCTTCACAGTTTGAAATGGAAACAGTGATGTGAGAAGCGAGAGACAGGAGGAACCAGACATTTCAGTTCGCTTGTGGTGGGCCTTTGGATTCGAGCTATTGCTATGCAACCTTTCAACACAGTACAAAGATGCATTAATATACTTTTTTCATTTTTCATCAATGCTACTCACTTTGTGGAAGCATTTTAATTTTTATTCTTAGACAGATAGTTGGCAGAATGATAGAGGTTTTAGTTCTTTACCTCCAAATTCTGCCAAGTCTTTTCTTGTTCTGAGTACGAATGAACATGTATTATGTTTTTGTATTATGTCTCCAACCCCATCACCTCATCCTCCTCTGAAGATGAGCCATTTATAGTGTCTTTTCCAGTCCTCATTTTCTAAGGCATTCCCGAATTATACTGCCACTGTCCTTTGTTTCATGGCTTCTCATTTGGTATGGGCAACAAATTTCAGCAAAGTTCAGAATGTTCCCAGCTTTCAGGTCACCAAACTCAAGTGTGAAGAAAATCAGCCTTAATAGTAATTCATGTAACAATGTTCAAGTCACCTCTTCATCAACGACTCTTTGAACCCCCCTGCTTTCTCTGTCCAAGCACGTTCTTAATCTGTTCACGTAGGTGAATCTGCACAACATGTAAATTGGTCTGTTCCTCAGGTTCTTCCTTCAATAAATGTCTCCTTAAAAGGATTCAGATAGGAATCTGTTGGAAATCCTCACTACTGGAAGATAAAGGAATCTTTATCATTGATTGGAGATAGAACTGAAATGCATTTAGTGATATCCAGCGATATGTGTTATGCAAGCAGGAAGAGTCGAGTATGTTTTTGTAAGAAACTATTTAACAGCCTGTAAATGAAAAAACATACAGAAATGATCAAATTTACTTTCGTGGTATATTTTTACTGTGGAATACATTTCCAGAAGCTCCTTCTTCCTCTTTTGCTCAAATATTTTGAAAAGTATTACTCTCATTGAGAACTGATGAAATGTATTGTAAGAAAGTGCATATATAAAAGGAACACCTGACATTTTAGACCACAAGAGTACCACAACAAAGTTATTTTAGCTGGAACAAGGAGTAGTTTGCTATCAAGACAATATAACTTCCTACTGAAAAAGTGTGTCTTCTTAAATATTAAATGTCAGCTATTTCAAATAAACAGTAAGTACAATGAGAAATTTATACACGGCAGAATGTTTAGTATATTGTATTAGAATTGAGGTATTTGAATCCAAATATGTATCAGTTCACTCAGGTCCTTAGGGGTCTCGTACTTGAGCTCCCAATTCCTCGGTTCCACTACTTTCACAGTAAGGATAATTCATTCATTGCTATTCATGAAGCACTTACTGTGTCCACAACACCATATGAAGTACATGGAAGAATGTAATGAAAGTTAAAAAAAAATGGTCCCTGTTCATTCATTCATTCAATCGTATTTATTGAGCACTTGATGTGTGCAGAGCACTGTACTAAACACTTGGAAAGTACAGTTCAGGAATAGAGACAATCCCCGCCCACAATGGGCTCATGAAGGGGTTTAGAACCAAATGACCAATAATTTCCATCCCTGGGGTTCAATCACTTTAAGATTCTCACAGTACATGTTCTGAAGCTCAATAAGATATCTAAAACTGAACCAAGGCACTGTGCTTGATTCCTTACTTTCATTCAACTCTTAAATTCAGACCATTTCTAAATCCTGTTGGTTTTTCCACTATAGCATGTCTGGGATCTAGCCTTTGCTCTCCATCCAAATGGCCACCCCTTGATTCAGGTAGTCATCATAGCCCAACTAGCATATTGTATCATTCATTCAATTGTATTTATTGAGCTCTTACTGTGTGCAGAGCACTGTATTAAGTGCTTGGAAAGTACAATTTAGCAACAGAGACAATCCCTGCCCTCAATGGGCTCACAGTCCAGAAGGGAGGAGACAGACATCAAAACAAGTAAACAGGCATCAGTAGCATCATTCTAAATGAATAGAATTATAGATATATACACATAATTAATATAAATATAGTTATAAATATGCATACACACACAAGTGCTCTAGGGCAGGGAGGGGGTAGAGCAAAGGGAGTGAGTTGTGATGATGGGGATGGGAGGGGGAGCAGAGGAAGAGTGGGGCTTAGCCTGGGAAGGCTTCCTGGAGGAGGTGAGCTTTCACTATCTGCTTCCTCACTGGTATTCCTGCCCCTACTTTTTCTCCTCCCTACTGTATACTTCACTCAGGTATCCAGATCATTTTTTGAAGTGTTGTTCTGCACATACTTCTCTGCTCCTCAAAAATCCTCCAGTGGTTGCTGATTTCTCTCTATATCAAGCAGAAATTCCTGGCCAATGATTTTTCCCATTCTTACTTACCCATTATTTTCTGCTACAATACCCGAGTTCCCACTTCTTTCCTCCCAAACTAACCTACTCATTGTGCCTAACTCACCCTACCTCCTTGTTCCTGCCTGGAATGCCTTCCTTCTTCAGATACACTAGACCACAACTTTCCCCATCTTGAGTGTCATTTTGAAATCACACTTCTTCTAGGATGCTTTCCCTGCTTAATCTTTCTTTTATCCAGCTCATCACCTTCCCACTACCACCATAGCACTTCTTTACACCTCCGCACACGTGGATTTACAACCATCCAGAACATTTGTGTACATATCAACTAACACTAATTTTTAGATGCAGAGCATCTAAAAATATAAGGAATTATGTTTTTGTCAAATAAAGTGAACAGCATGTGTGAGGCTCTTCCAAATACTATACAAAATGCAACTCATTTCCTTCCATCAATAGCTTTTTCTGCTTTTACTTTGTCTTTCTTCGAATGGGGTAATTTTGAACTACATTTGTCCAATCTACTTGGCAGACCCAAACTCTTACCTCCTCTTCTATCTCATATTCCCTCCAGTCTCTGGGATGTCTCTAGGTTGGTGTTCCAAACTGATATCCTCATGTTCCCTCTCAAATCCTGTCCTTCACCTGATTTTCCCACCACCATCAACTCCATCTCTCAAGCCCATAAGCTTGGCTTTATCTCCATCCTAACTGCTATGACGTTAGTCCAAGCATTTATCGCACTCCGCCTGGATTACCGCATCAGGCTCCTTGCTGACCATCTCTGCCTCCTGGCTCTCCCCACTCCAGTCCATATTTCTCTCTGCTGTGCGGGTCATTTTACTACAAAAACATTCAGTCCATGTTTCTCCACTCCTCAAGAACCTCCAGTGTTTACCCATCTACCTCCATGTGAAAGAAGCTCCTTACCATAGGCTTTTTAAAGCACTCAATCACCTTGCCCCCTCCTAATTTACCTCTCTGATAACCTACTGCAACTCAGCCCACATACATCACTCCTGTAATGCCAACCTACTCACTGTACCTCAAACTCGATCTTATCTATCTTGCTCCTGGATCATTTTTATAAAAGATTCTGCACATCTCTCCACTTCTCAAAAACCTCTACTGGTTGCCCATTCACATCAAGAAGGAAAACATGAATATTGTCTTTGAGGCACAATATCAGTCTGCTCCCTCTTATTTATCCGCTCTCTTCTCCCACTACACTTCAGCTCATGCTCTTAATTCCTCTCTAGTAACGTACCCACTATGACATTAGTGTCTCCCACACCAATCTACTTGCTCACGGCTTTCCTGCTGCCTAGAACTCCCAGGTCCTTTAAATCTGCCAAATCACAGTTCTCTTTATCTTCAAATCAATAGAATTTCTTTAGTGCTGTGTGCAGAACACTGTACTAAATACTCAGGAAAGAGCAATAGCATATGTAGATAAATGCTATGAGTTAAGAATTGGGACAGTTACATAACTGCTTAGAGGGTAATGGATTCAAGTGCATGTGTGATGCAGTAGGGAGGGAAAATAGGATGGGGAAATGAGAAGCAGTGTTGTCTAGTGGTCAGGGCATGGGCCTGGAAGTTAGAAGGACCTGGGTTCTAATCCCAGCTCTGCCATCTGTCTACTGGGAAACCTTAAATAAGGCATTTCACTTCTCTGTGCCTCAGTTTCCTTCCCTCTAGACTGTAAGCTCACTGTGGGTAGGGAACATGTTTATGGACTCTGCTATACCGTACTCTTCCAAGCACAGAGTACAGTGCTCTGCACACAGGAAGAGCTCAATAAATATGACTGATGAGTGACTAGGGGAAGCAAACTGGAACAGGTGCCATTTTAGTAGAGCTTAGAAGATGGGGAGAGTATCAGGCAGCTGAATGTGAAGGGGGAGGGAGCTTCAAGCTGAAGAGAGGACATGAACAAGGGGCTAACAGTGACAGATATGAGAGCAAGACACTGAGTAGGTTCTGGACACTTTCAAAATCATATCTCCACCAAGAGGCCTTCCTTAATTACTATTTTTTTTTTTTTTACTCCTAGGTGATATCTGCCTTCTACCTCGTCTCCTTTGTCAATTACATACTCTTGCACCAGTAACAATTCTACACATATCAACCTACATATTCTACTACTTAAGCACTTATCTATCTATCCTTTCCTTTTTTTCTTCTTGTAAATAATTTTTGTGTTTGTCCCTCCCCTGCTAAACAGTTAGATCCTTGAGGGCAGAGATCATGCCTCTAACTTTACTGTAGTCTCCCAAGAGCTCATTACGTTGCTCTTCACACAGAGACATTCAGTGCATACTATTGATTGAATAGGAAGTTGTGGAATAAATTGGGATGCCTGATTCTACATTTAAGTTTCTAGATATCAATTCTTCAGGGTATTAAATATTTAGCCACTAATGATTTGAAATTTAGTTTTATATATCAGCATTTGGGGAGTGAAATATTTGTCTCTCAACAACTTGTCCTGAATTTAATGTGTAAGGAGCTACATAGAGCAAAGAGTTGAATATTTGTAGTGTAATTTTAACATCTTACTGCCAGCATTGGTGAAAAATATATGTATCACTGATGTGATGGTTAAATGGGTAGACGTCAGGCCTAGGGGAAGGAAATGAATATCCACAATTAAATTTTTATATGTCATTGCTTGCAGTGGTGAAATAAATATCTGTCAATGACATGAAAGTTAAATGGGTATATGTCAGCACCCATCGCCACAAAATTAATATCTTCAATTAAATGACTATATGTTATATGAGTTTTCTGTGTGGAAACCCCTTCCACTATGCTCCTAATTTCCTTCAAGAGTTCTTATTTCTTGAGAAATAACTGACACCAATACCTACCCTCCTTTGCGAAACTGTACATGGAGTTAATGTAATTTTCAGCCGTCTACCTTTTTCCAATAAATGACCCATAAGGGACCTATCATCTCCTTTCTGAACTCTAATTTCTAACATCCTGTCCAGTTTTTGTTTTGTTTTGTTTTTAAAAAGGCTTTCATTGCTCAAGTCTCTTGGGTAGTTATTCTTGACCTCTGTTTTTCCATTAAAACGTATTAGACAAAAACTAAAGTACTGGTACTTAAGAGATTTATAAAGTCTCTAGACACTCAAGACTAATGAACTTACATAAAACATGGTGTGGGAGTTTTTACTGAGAAAATAACTATTTGGTGCTTTTATGTTTAGGTACAGGCTATTTCTATTTGGCAAATCCAAGACTACTCTGGGGTAAAATGTGCTTGGTGAATTAGAATCATATAGATATTTTAGGATGATAAAAATAGTGCTTTTCTTCAGCATATTTTTGGGAGACAATCTAATGAGATTTCTCACCCAATTGAAGTTATGAGAGATGAGGAGAATAAAGGATTGCATATAGTATCTCAATTCAATGGTTGAATCTGCTTAAGATGGGTGTATTCGTGAAGGAATTTTTAGATTGGAAAGATTAGATTTGGCCTTGCTCTCCAAGGGCCTTGATACTGTTTGTATGTGTATCTCTGTGAAAACAAATGAAATGGTTTTACATCCATGTTCTAGTGCATCACTGCATAAGCAGCAGCCATAGGAGCAGTAATAGTACTTAAAGTATTTATTCCCTGTTGACTACAGTACTAAGTCCTGAAAAAAAAGTCTTCACTAGATTATAAGCTTCTTGAAGGCAGGGTGATCATGTCTAACCAATATTATATTGTACTCTCCCAAGAATTTAGTACTGCGCTCCGCACCCAGTAAGAACTCAAATACTATTGACTGAATTAGAGACACACTCCATTTCCCTTAGGTTGGCTTATAGTCTAGAAGGGGAGACAGACATTCATATAAATAAATTGCAGATATGTCTATCAGTGCTGTGGAGCTGTGGAAGGGCTGAATAAAGGGACCAAATCAGGGCAATGCAGAACGGAGTGGAAAAAGAGGAAATGAGGGCTAAGGCAGGAAAGGGAGCTTGAGGAGATGTGCCTTCAATAAGGCTTTGAAGGTGGAGAGAACATCGTTGGATATGAAGAAGGAAGGCATTCTAGGCTTTACATCTGATGACAAGGAGTTTGATGTGGAGGTTGTAGTAAGACAGCATTTTACACAGCGAAATAGCAGTGAGTGGAAAAGTTGTAATCTGCTAATGGTGGACAATTTTGTAGGAATTTGTATCAAAAAATATCAGTCACGGTAGTATCTTCAAGCTATCTACCTTCCAATCCATTAAATCAGTGCAATTTCCTCAATGCAAGGTTCTTCTAAAACACAACTACTGCATTGTAGCAGAACCACATCTCCAAAATGGTTAAGACAGTGCTCTGAACACAGTAAATGCCATTGTTTGAATTCATTCATTCATATTTATTGAGTACTTATTGTGTGCAGAGCACTGTACTAAGCCCTTGGGAGAGTACAATACAACAGACACATTCCCTGCCCTCAACAAGCTTACAGTCTAGAGTGGGAAAAGACATCAATACAAATAAATTACAGATATGCATTTAAGTGCTGTGGGGCTGGAGGTGGCTGGGGGGGGGGGGGAGCAGGGGAGGGGGAAGAGCACCAAGGGAGCAAATCAGGGAGAAGCAGAAGGGAGTGGAAGAAGAGGAAAGAGGGGGCTTGGTCTGGGAAGGCCTCTTGAAGGAGATGTGGCCTCAATAAGGCTTTTAAACAGGGGAGAGTAATTGTCTGTCAGATTTGAAGAGAGAGGGCATTCCAGATCAGAGGCAGGATATGGGCTAGGGGGTCAGTGGTGAGATAGGAACAGTAAGAAGGTTAGCGTTAGAGGAGCGAAGTGTGCGGGCTGCGTTTTAGAAGAAGAGTATTGAGGTGAGGTAGGAGGGGGCAAGGTGGTGGACTGCTTTAAAGCCAATTGTTAAGAGGTTTTTTTTGATGTGGAGGTGGATGGGTAACCACTGGAGGTTTTTTTTTGAGAAGCAGGGTGACATGTCCTGAAAGTTTTTGTAGAAATAATTATCTGGGAAGACTGATTGATATTCCATTAGTTCCACCTCAGATATTTCCCAGAGAACCCTGAAGACTGAACACCTTCATTTCAGCCTTTTCCATTCACCCCTGTCTGGTTCTTCTTCCTCTGTAATTTGGGCTGCTGGGCCTACATGGCTCTTAGCATTAAATTACAAATTCTTAATCCATGCTCACAATTTGAAAGCACCCAACAAAGTAGCCTCCGTTTTAGCAATCCATTCAAGGTGGGCATTGGTTATTACCAATATTTCAGGGTAGTAAGAATCCAGCAGGCAGACTACCAAGCCATACCTGTTTCCAGATCTATCTACTGAGATAATGAAATGGCACTCTAAGCTGTATCATAGTCCCATTTTCCCCCTCTCTCATTCCTATCTAATTTTTTTTACAGGGTCTTACTACAATTTATACTGTTGTATTAATTTCCATGGAAATGGTCATACTAGTGTTCCAGCTGCACTCACCTAATTTTTCACTCTGAATTCCTCTCTTTTGAGGGAAAATCAAGCTGTTCAGTTACACTTTGATCAGTAGATGTCTGCTTAAGTATCTAGGCAACCACATGCTACATCTGCTTTGACTCCTTGGAGCTGAGGAGGAAAAGGAAATTGCAAGTTCTGAAGTTGGCAGGAACAAGTTCTAAGAAAAATTGCTTTCAGTGATAAAATGTATCTCAATGACATACTGGCCATTACTGTCTGATATTTAAAGCATTCACCCTTACTATAAGGGTAGAAGGGAATGTCAGACTGTAGATAACTTTGGATAGGAGTATGAGTCATAATAGTCAAAGTGATACAAGAACCATCCCAAGAGGTTTTCTTCATTCTCTGTATGGACAGAGCTCTTCACAGACACAGATCATTTCCTAAAACCTGGCAATCCCAGATGATTCGATAATCAGTATTGGGTCACATGCTGTTACTCAATATTAGGAACCCAATTCTTTTCTTTCCTCACAGAGGAGATGAGGCCCTTGTAAATGCACACCAGTAGGGTCAAATGTATAATTTACTGAAATGGAGGGGATGTGAAATGAAATGACTCCCTTTAAAATGAAAGATTTGTTGTCAAATGAATGGGTCAACATACATAAAACAGTCTAACATTTAGATCCCTTTAGGGAAAAAATAAAAGTCAGCCCTTCAGTCATGGTATCTGGAAAATGCCATGCATAGCAGAAGCACCTCAGTGTTAATCTAATAAACCAAACTGAGAAATACATAGTAAGCCAAGAGAGAGGTGGGGTTAGAAAAGTTGCTACTGCCAAATTTGCCGGCATTATTAGAACCTTGACTGCTGGCTGTCTCCCAGAGCATTCAACATATTCCCCCAGACATAATAGAAGAAAACAGGGTGGCGGTGGAGGAAGGTTTTTTTCCCTTTCAGCATCTGGGAAATACAAAGTTTCAAATCACCCCTGAGCTCTCTACTAGGCCAAAGGGAAGAAGGCCACTGAGTTACCTCTATGGCTTCCCAGTGTCAAATAGTGCTGAGGGAGAAAGGGTGAGATGCAATTGAAATAATTTAGGACAATAGATAAAAAGGACAGTAAGTGTGATATTGGAATTTTAATCTATTAATTCATTTGTAATATTCATTATTTATTCAATTCATCCCCTACTTTTCATCTGTTCCCAAATTGGAAGCAGATTTGAACAATAAAATCTTATTTCCATGGCTCAGATTTTTTACACAGTTAAAGCGTTGCTAATGAGAACAGATATCAGTCCATCATTTTCCCCAGTAATGGGGTTAATCTTATTTCATAACTTTGACCATTTCTTGGTTCAAATACTCTCTTATTTTTCAGCCACCCTTAAACAGAACTCCCTCGGAATTCTTTCCAATTTTGTGGGTGGCTGATGAGGTCATTCCCTCTGCAACCCAGAGTCCTTGATTTGGGGGTTCTTAAACCAACAGTTAGGAATCTCTAGGTGCAACCAGGAATATTCTGTTTTAGCCCAGTGTTTATTACCATCAATGACCAAGTTACTGAAGTTGGCTAACTCATTGAGCTGTAAATCTTGCTGGACTCAGTTAAGTGCTTCAATAACCACAGATCAGAAAGTTGAAGAGCAGATTATCAATGAGATTTATAATGCTACTAGTAGATTGAGAGTATACAAAGAGATGTAACATGGTTAGAGTAGCTTCATTAGTAGTTCATTTGTTCTCTAATCATTAATAATAGGTTTTTCCACTGGGAAAAGAAAAAAAAGGTTATGCTAAGTTTAGGGAAAAAAAACGGTCAAAGACCTTTGGAAATGTTTCCACAATGATAAGTATGCAGAACACTTTAGTTTGAGTTAGAAAATGATTATCCACAGTTTTAACCGGCCTTAGTCTTCCCTTCATGCTGTGAAATGGGCATTCCTTGGATGTAGAGGGGTGAGGAGCTTTCTTGCTGGATTCTCAGCAAAGGTGACCCCTAGTTAAATTTTCTCCAAGAGGAACAGTACTTCCTCCTGGGCTCTGTGGCCATCAATAGGTCTCTGTGCACACAAGATGGATCTGGAAATAATGTTTGCATAAATGGAAGGGATTGAAAGGCAATTCACAGGGAATTCAGGGCTAGTGTGATCTTTGACACCAAACTCCCTGGGTAACAGTAATGTTCACCTGATTCTCCTCCTACCTCCCTCACATCTCCTCCTCAGTTTTATGTGTCAGTTTTTCTTCCACCTCTCATCCTGCCAACTATGGGGAGCCCATCCTAATCTCAGTTTACCCTCAACCTCCAGGACTGCTCACCCGCAAGTGTGGCTTCAGCTATCATCTTGAGGCAGATGAATCCAAAAATCCACCTTACTAGCTCCTTCCATAAAATTTTTTTCTCGTTCCTCAAGGATATTTCGACAGCGATGTCATATTAGCACTTCAGACTTCATGTGTCCACAGCTAAACTCCTCAGATTATCTTCTAAATCCTTTCCTTCTAATGTCCCTAAATGTGGCCTAGTGGGTAGAACACAGACCTGGGAGTTGGAGGGATCTGGGTTCTAATGCCTACTCTGCCACTTTTCTGTTCTGACCTTGGGCTAGTCACAACTTTTGTGCCTCAGTTACCTCATATGTAAAATGGGGATTAAGAACATAAACCCTATGTGGGACAGGGACTGTGTCCGATCTGATGACCTTGTATCTACCTGAGATAGAACAGTGCTTAGTACATAGCAGCAGTTTTAGATGTAGAGGAAAGGGCGGATTTTAGTGATGTGAAAGTTGGATTTGGTGACAAATTGGATATGTGGGTTGAATAAGAGATGAGACAAGGATATTGCAAAGGTTAAGGGGTTTATAAAACAGGGAGGATATTGGTGCTGTCTACAAGCTCAGGAAAGTCAATGGGAGGACAGGGTTTGGATTGGAAGATAAGGAGTTTTGTTTTGGACATGGGAAGTTTGGGAGGTTGGGGGGGGGCATTCAACTACCGTTGTCCTGAAGTCAGGAGGAAATGTGAACCTGCAGAGAAGGAGAGAGATTAGGGCTAAAGATACAGCTTCGGGAATCATTCAAATAGAGAGTGTAGTTGAAGCCATGGGAGCAAATGAGTTCCCCACAGGAGTGGGTGTAGATGGAGAATAGATGGTGTTTAGTAAGAATCATAAGTGAAGACACAACTGGAAAACAAGGAAGTGTCAATAATTTCCCTAAACTCATTGCTTACAAATCATAATTTAAGCAGTAATTGCTCAAAAGAGAGTTGATACTAAATACATATGTATGCATAGAGAGATTTCATATTTTTCTTGTGTGCCATGGGTAGATTGGTTACTGATGTATGTAGTTATCACTGGATGTCTTCAGGCTTATTTGCTCATTCCAGGCACCATAACAACTGAAGCACATCAGTTAAGTGTCACACCATTTGTGACACCCACCATTCTGAAGCTTCCGTGCAAACTGCTGGCAGATAGAGATTGCACAACACTCTAGATGAATAGATTAATAGATGGATTTATAGATAGTTGATATCTGAGTTAAAGGCATGTCTTTAGATTTCTACCTGACTTACCTCAGTATGCCTAGTTACGTGTCACAGCTGCCATCTTAATAATAAGATTTCCGTGCTTTTAGCTTTCAAAAAGAACAGTTTGTTGATGACATGCCTTGATTAGCAAATCAACTGCTTGACAGTGGAAATGTCAACTCTTTCCCCCCTTTCTGCTACTCGCTTTTCCACACATTTTTACTGTCTACTGTTATTCTGCTCTATAAATCCTGTACTAATTATTAAATTCTCCATTTTCCCTTCCCTTCCCAAGTTATTTACTTTATTTCCCTCTGTGTTTTCTTGCTACAGCTGCTGTGCTAGTAAGTCCTGTGCTAGGTTTTTGTATTGTTTTTGGAATTTCTCCTGTTTAACCTGTCTTTGCTATATTTACTTTCTCTATATACTAGTCATCTTTCTCCCTGCACTTTCCATTTTACTCTTCTAAATCACAGAGAAATTACTGGGCTGAAATTCCAACTGGTTGGGGAAACACTTCTGCTAAGTTGCAGTTTTAAGATGAGTCTTCAGGGTATTTTTTGTTTTGGTATAAGAAAAAAAAAATAGGGTCATTGACAAAAATCTGCACACTGAACTAAGTATCCAATTATACTTTCCTTTAGCATATTGTGTTGTGCTCCAGATATACACACATAAATAACTCTTCATTGTTTTGCTATTCCACACATGAGCATCCTAGATCTTTCATTTTTGGTACTTGGGAAAATGAGTCTATCAACTTTGGTCTGAAAATAAACACATCTAAGCTATGACACCATACCCTAAGTTAAATGCTGTCTATATCCAATTCTAGTGAAATTCTAGTTTATGTGGTATGGGAGTTGTATAAGTTCCAACCAACAGAAATATGTTTTGTGCTGACTTGAAGAGCGTCCTATAGGACTGCGGTGCCCTAAGCATGCAGGACTCAGTAGTCATTTAAAAACTGTCAAGTAGCAGGGGTGGAAAATTCAAAGGGAATTTAATGTTTCATTTTCCTTTTTTCCCCAAAAAAGAAATGCCATTACTTCTTCAGATTTGATTATAAGAAGTTGCTTTTTCATAGCTCTGTATCTTCTACCTTGACAGTTTTCAATAGCATAAGGCACAAGTTATCTATTTTTATTGAAATAGTCCCTAATATTGTACTCCCTTCACCGCGGCAGTTTTGCAAGAGCATTTAAATATTCCAGATACACAAATCTTAGTAGTGAAATCAGTTAACTGCAAATTGATCTTGCAATTATAAATGCTACCTGTAGAATGCAATACATTTTTAATACTCAAATTAAGACACACTAATTACACAGTAACTGCTAAATAAATGGCATATAATTTAGAGGTATGCCAAAGAGTTCAGCACAGATTTAGATGCCTGCAATCATGAAGGAAACTAGTTCACTATGGGTAAAATGGCAACTTTGATGAAGAAACTGATGATTATCCAAGAACAGATTTACTAATTTAACATTTGAGTGGATGAAGTTTTGGGGATTTTTTTCTCCCCAGTTGACCTACGATATATCTCTTTTACTGATTGTCTTGAAAGTCTTAAACTTTTCTTTTCGTAACTACTGTTTCCGTTTCTTATCCAGTTTACTCAGCATATAACAATGGTCTGCGCAGCTGGTGATGGAAATGAGGGGGTTGGACACATTGGAATGTACAACCAAATTTCCGAATAGTTCATTCATTCGATCATATTTATTGAGCGCTTACCGTGTGCAGAGCACTGTACCTTCCAAAGCGCTTAGTACAAAACAACCAGCAAGTGACATTCCCTGCCCTCAATGAGCTTACAGTCTAGAGGAAAATAAAGGCTTCCGTCTCCCAGTTGGATAATCAAACACGGTCTCCCACATGACAGGCGGGGATACTCACCACTATACTAACAATAGTCTAAAGACTATTAGTCAAAATGTCCTCAGAAGCCTATTGGATTGATGGGAAGGCTTTAAAGCACTCACTTAACCCCCTCCTACTTCATCTGACTGATTTCCCACTACAATCCTGCATGGCCACTTCACTCTTCTAATTCCAAGATACTCACTGTACCTCAATCCTGTGAATCTCACAGTCAACCCTTTGCCCATATCTTACCTCTCGTCTGGAACTCCCCCTTTGTATACAACAGACCATCACTCCTCATCATCAAAGCCTTTTTAAAAATCATATATTGGAGAATTACATTAGAGAAGCAGTGTGGCCTGGTGGATAGAGCATGGATTTAGGAGTGAGGACTTGGGTTCTAATCCCAGCTTCACCTCTTACCTGCTGTGTGACCTTGGGCAAGTCACTTAACTTCTCTGTGCCTCAGCTATCATCTGTAAAATAGGGATTGAGACTGTGGTCCCTATGGAGGATAGGGACTGTTTCCAACCTGTTTAGCGTGGATCTACCCAGCCAATTACTACAGTACCTGTCACATAATAAGAGCTTAATAAATAGCATAAAAAAACAAAGACTATTTCCTCCAATCAATCAATCATATTTATTGAGCGCTTACTATGTGCAGAGCACTGTACTAAGCGCTTGGGAAGTACAAATTGGCAACACATAGAGACAGTCCCTACCCAACAGTGGGCTCACAGTCTAAAAGGGGGAGACAGAGAACAAAACCAAACATACCAACAAAAGCCCTCACTTCCCCTACTCCCTCACCTCTCTATACCCTTAATTTATTCCACCCAGAACCCCACAGCACTTATGTACATATCCTTAATGTAGTTTAAAGCCTGTCTCTGCCTCTAGACTGTAAGCTCCTTGTTGGCCGGGAACTCTGTTATATTGTCATTCATTCGATTGTACTGAGTGCTTACTGTGTACAAAGTACTGTACTAAGTGCTTATATTGTCCTCTCCTAAGCACTTAGTACAGTGCGCTGCACACAGTAAGCATTCCATAAATACGATTGATTGATTGAATGATGAGATCCAATAAATGTATACGTGAGCCACGGCCATGATTGTCATGGTGGATGACAAGGTATCATCCTAACAGAAATGGATTCAAAACCTTATAATTAAAAAAAGAAGAAAGATTTGAATTAGCTTCTGTAAACATGTCACAAAAACATGACAGAGAAGCAGTGTGGCCTAGCGGAGAGCCCCGGAATGGGAATCATCATCAATCATATTTATTGAGCGCTTACTGTGTGCAGAGCACTGTACTAAGCGCTTGAATCAGAGGAATGGAGAAATGGGAATCTCTGATTCCCAGAGAAATGGGAATCAGAGGACCTGAGTGCTAATAACAATAATGATGGTATTTGTTAAGCGCTTACTATGTGCTGGGGTAGCTACAAGGTAATCAGGTTGTCCCTCATAGGGCTCACAGTCTTAATCTCCATTTTACAGATGAGGTAACAGGCACAGAGAAGTGAAATGACTTATCCAAGGTTACACAGCAGACAAGTGGCAGAGCCAGGATTAGAACCCATGTCCTCTGATTCCCAGACCCGTGCTCTTGCCACTATGCCATGCTGCTTCTAATAATAATAATAATAATAATAATAATGGCATTTGTTAAGCACTTATTATGTGCAAAGCACTATTCTAAGCACTGGGGGGGGATACAAGGTGATCACATTGTCCCACATGGGGCTCAGTCAATCCCCATTTTACAGATGAGTTAACTGAGGCACAGAGAAGTTAAGTGACTTGCCCAAGGTCACACAGCAGACATGTGGGGGAGCCAGGATTAGAACCCATGACCTCTGACTCCCAAGCCCGTGCTCTTTCCACTGAGCCACGCTGCTCCTATTTGCCTGCTCTTTGACCTTGAGTAAATTGCTTCACTTCTTTATTTCTGTTATACCATCTGTAAAATGGGAATAAAATATCTGTTCTCCCTCCCTCTTAGGCTGTCCTCCTGGGACAGGGGCTGTGTCCAATCTGCTTATATTGTATCCAGACCAATGCTTAATACAGTGCTTTACACATAGTGAGCACTTAAATACCACAATCATCATTATTAGGACCATAAAAAGGCAGTTAATCCTGGTGTATCATGAGGATGGGTGTGAGTCGGGACAGGTGTGACAAGTGATATGGGCTCCGATGGTATCATCACCTTGGAGAAAAGGTTTCACTTTTCCAACTTGCCACAGGGAAGAATAGGCCATCACTACTGTCAACACACTCCTGTATCAATGATCAATCAACAGTTTTCATTGAGTTCCTGCTGTATGCAGAGCACTTGGGAGAACACAGTGGAATTAGTAAACATACTCCCTTTCCTAAAGAAAATTTACAATCTAGTTGGGGATAGAGACACTAAAATTGCTTACGGAGGAGGTAATAGAATGAATATACTGATATACTTCTATAGCACTTTTATATAGTGTGGTGAGAAAAAAAAAATAATTCTGGTATTTGTTAAATACTTACTTTGTGCCAGGCACTGTACTAAATGCTGGGGTGGATACAAGCAAATCAGGGTGGACACAGTCCTTGTCCCATGTGGGGCTCATAGTCTCAAGCCCCCCTTTATTTTATTTTATTTTTTTTTTTACAGATGAGGGAGCTGAGGCACAGAGAAGTGAAGTGACTTACCCAAGGTCATCCAGTAGACAAGTGACGAATACCTCACTCTATGCTGACTCAAAGTGGTGCAATATACAACACCAACATCCTTGAACCCATGCCCTCTATCGACGCAGATGAAATGTCCTCAAATCCATGACTTTCAAATCTGTGGCGCATAAAGGAAAGCTATGAAGAGATCTAAAATGAGATGCTTAAAGAGGAATTTGGTATAACCCTACTTATGACACCCTGTGTCATAATGTGTACATCAGAGAACCCTGGAAAAATAATGACTTTAATTAAAAAAAAATATATATACACACACACACACACACACACACACACACACACACACACACTTGTAATGCAGATGCCCTTTAATACGAAGATTTTCCCCAGAGGTTCATACATTAGCTCTGCCCAACCAAACCAAGCCTCATTCATAATCTCTCTCTCTCTCTCTCTCTCTCTCTCTCATAATAACCATAATCCAATAAAGCAGAAAGGACTAAACGACGAAGTAAAACCCAGGTTCACTCACAAGACTTGTCAAATATATTAACACATCTCCATTCCCAGTTATATTGAAAATGAGGCGCATACTTCTGATTCAATAAAAAATAAATAAATGTTGGCAGCGGATATCAGGTTTGACCTGCACTTTAATTTTTTCTACATAAATCATTCTGGGGACAGATTAACTTTCCTTGCTAAATCATTCTTGTTATTTCACCTACCTTGAAACAGGGATGATAGCCCCATATATATGAATAAAAAGGTTACCCACTTTTCTGACACTTCTTTAAGTAAATCAACATATGTGGGCCAGGCAGAGTGAAAGGCATGTTTCCAACAGCAAATACACGACTAAGCAGAAGAAAAAGACATCTGGATATTGGTATCAACCCCAGTACAACAGAGGCACAGAACAGAAATAGGAAGAAACTCAGGCCATCCGCCCAGGTGAATTAGGTTAAAGGACAAGAAGTGACACCATTGAAATTCCAGAGATTTATAGATTTGGAAATAGATGAGGTAATGTTGGTGATTATCCCTTATCTGGAAATCCAATCCTGGGACATCAGGACTTGAGCCAAATCTCAAACCCATTCGGGAATTTTATTGTGCACACACCAGGTGAGGCTAAACTCTTCATTCTCTCACCCTCCCCACCCCCCATCTATTTTGTCACTGACCCCTTACCCATGTCCTGCAACTCCTTCCCCCTTTATATCTCACAGATGATTAATCTGCCCATTTCATAATCTTATTAAAAATCACATCTCCTCCAAAAGGCCTTCCCTGACTAAGCCCTCATTTTCCCTACTCCCTCTCCCTTCTGTGTCACCCTTGCACTTGGGATTCGTACTCTTTATTCCCCTCGCCCCTAGTCCCATAGCACTTATGTATTCATAATTTATTTTAATGTCTGTTTCCTCCTCTAGGCTGTAACCTCTGTGTAGGCAAGGAATCTATCTACCTACTCTGTTATATCATACTCTCCCAAGTGCTTAATACAATGCTCTGCACCCAGTAAGTGCTCAATAATAATAATGATGGTATTCATTAAGCACATACTATGTACAAAGCACTGTTCTAAGCGCCGGGGGGATACAGGGTGATCAGGTTGTCCCACATGAGGCTCACAGTCTTAATCCCCATTTTACAGATAACAAGCACAGAGAAGTTAAGTGGCTTGCCCAAGGTCACACAGCTGAGTGGCTGAGCCAGAATTCAAACCCATGACCTCTGACTCCCAAGCCTGTGCTCTTTCCACTGAGCCAAGCTGCTTCTCTATAAATATGATTGACTGAATAGCCCCGTTGTTGGTCCACAGGAAAGATGACTGCTCTGGAAATCATGAGACCTGGGTTATACTTCCAGTTCTGTCCATGCTGGCTAGTATGGGCATAGGCTGCACACACATTTTTTATACTAGATGAGTATCCCTGCTCATCTAGTCACTTGTTGCACTCTGTGTCTTAGCAGGAGCATGCTAAGAAGAGACAAACGAGTGTGAGTAATGCAAGAAATTCCTTGGGAGCCTTACAACAGTCCTTAAGAAATTTACCACAGTCTCCAACATAAAGAGCCAATGGGTATTTGTCCACCATACAGTCTACCAGGTGGCCATCACAACATTGGGTGCGGTCCGGCAAAGTTACCAGTATTGGTTTGGCAAAAATAAATCAGAGATTAAAGAAAGTTGATTTGCAGTGATGCAAGTTCTGCACCAACAGGCCCTTACAACACTGCATGATTCAGACAGAGGAGACTATCATGACCTGCAAATCAAATTATGGAACATGCACAGCAAGTGATGGGATATCAAAGCAGAAATTAAGCAAACTGCCAAATAAAGGACTGCTAACCTCACTAATTAAATGACCCAAGACACTATTAAAGCACCTCGGATGAACGAAAACAAATCTAGGCTCCTCCTAAAGGAAATCCTGAAGTGATTCCAACAAGCATTTGATATTCCCCTCCACACACCCTCTATCATGAAAGATGAATCTATGAGAAACTAAGACAACCTGGCAAAATGCAAGGATGCCTCACTTCTCCAATTTTCAAGGAGGCCACCACAATTGTTAGGGCATAGTAAAGGTCAAAGCATCTTAACCTGATAGCACACCACTGATAATAATAGTAATGGCATTTGGTAAGCACTTACTTTGTGCCAGGCACCGTACTAAGTGCTAGGGTGAATTACAAGCAAATCTAGTCCCTGGTCCATGTTGGGCTCACAATCTCAATCCCCATTTTATGGATGAGGTAACAGGCACAGAGAAGCAAAGTGACTTGCCCAAGGTCACATAGCAGACAAGTGGTGGAGCCGGGATATTTAGGAGAGTGGAAGAGACACCCTGCTTAAAAACACACCAGTTTTGACTCAACATTTGGTACCCTGAGGACAGTCATAGGCTCTCATTTAAGTTGTCCTCATGCCATATTGAAAAATCAGGATGTGGCAACTATTGAAGCATCTCGTTACTTCACAGTGCTTGCCAGAATCATCTGAACTGAATACTCAAGAATATCATGAAGCCCTCAATCCCAGAATCGCACTATGAGTCTGGACCACAGTGTGGTGAAGCAAATATGATCTTTGCAGCATGTCATATACCAGAAAAGCACAAGGAGAAGCACTGAGACATATACAGTTTTCATAGACCTTCTATTTGACATCACCAGCAGACTCAGGAAGCCTCTTAGTAAATATGGCAGCCCAGAGAAGTGCCTGAAGCTTATGAGACATTTCTACAGGTGCATGGCTGATCATAAGAGAACCAGTGGTTAACTGTCTAATCCATTCCCCACTACCAACTGGGGTCAAGCAAAAGGGGCTAGTAGGCCCATTCTGGTTCAATTTATTCTATGCAGCCATGTGAGAGGATGTAACAAACACCTAGAAACTCTTCTGGGAAATTTCCAAATCAACAGGCTACCAGTGTCATTCAAAGTCCTATAGGCAGTTCAAGTGCTGTTCTATGTGGATAAGGAGCCCTAGAGAGGAAAAAACACCACACAAAAACCATGCAAATGATTACAATCCATTTTGACAAGGCAGCCAGGAGTCACAGACTGACAATAAAGTCTGAAGGAAACTGAAGTAATGCATTAGTCCACACCAGAAGAGCCCTATGCACAAAGACCTTCATACTTATGCCTCGAGCTAAAAGCCATAAGAGAATTCTATTGCATAGCCAGTACACTAGCCAATGAAAGAACACTGAACAATTGAAAAAAAAAAAAGTTATTCAGTCAAAAAGCTGGAGTGGGGTGTCACTGTGATATTAGGGTGTCAAACCTGCTCCATCTTGAAATCTGGACCTTTTCAGTACTTCTTTAGATGCAGCATTTCCTTCTCGAATAGTTCTGTCAGCACTGCTTAGGAGTTCAGGAGCAAAGTCTCACCTCATGACATCTCTGGAAAAAGATAACAGTAGACCACTCAAGTAGGTGTTCTAGGGTGAGGTGAAATTCAGCAGTCAAAAACAAAGAGATGAACTGTTTAAGGGGACAGCAAAATATAATCTCAGACATTATATTACACCTCATCTGAAAACTGGCAGATTACCTGACAAACCAGCATAGTGCACTGCAATCAAGAAAGAACCAGCTCTTTTTAAGCAGAGGTGTCAAGTGGATCACAAACTTGAAAAGGCACGAGTGAAAACAGTTTCAAGTGACACAAACTTGAGGTTTTAATGTTTTACAAACACACATAATGGGGAAGTAGCATGGCTTAGTGGAAAGAGCACGGGCTTGGGAGTCAGAGCACATTCATTCATTCAATCGTATTTATTGAGCACTGCGTGCAGAGCACTGTACTAAGTGCTTGGGAAGTACAAGTCGGCAACATATAGAGATGGTCCCTACCCAACAGCGGGCTCACAGTCTAGAAGGGGAAGACGGACAACAAAACATGTAGACAGGTGTCAAACCCGTCAGAATAAATAGAATTAGGACATGGATTCTAATCCTGACTCTGCCACCAGTGCTTAGAACAGTGCTCGGCCCATAGTAAGCGCTTGACAAATACCATAATAACACAACAAAGATCAATCTTTGTGTGCACGTGGTGTGTTCAGTGTACTGTCTCGTACATTGCACCTTTTGTCACACACCACCTTAAACTTCACGGGTGACATTGTCTGAATATAAAGAACAATCTTATAAATATGATGTAAAATAATATACATTTGTATAAATGTGAATAGCCTTCTTATTCAAAGATGGCACTATGAATAGTATGATTATATCCATGTTTTCGGCTCAAAAAGACGACAGTGTTATGGAAATACCCATCCCTGGTGACAAAGAACTCGCATACCATTCCTCTAAGCCTCATGCTTAGCACAATCAATCAACGGTATTTATTGACCCTTACTATGTGCAAAGCACTGTACTCATTCAATGGTATTTCTTGAGTGCTTACTGTGCACAAAGCACTTTACTAAGCTCTCAATTACAACAGAATTAATAGACATGTTCCCTACCCATAACAAGCTTACAGTCTAGATGGGGAGACAGACAATAATATGAATAAACTCATAATGTATCATTTAAAGATATGTACATAAGTGTTGTGGGGGCGGGGAGGTGAATATCCAATGTGCAAAGGTCACAGTTCCAAGGCCTCTTGCAGAAGATGTGACCTAAATAATGCTTTGAAGGTGGAGAGAGTGGTGGTGTGGCACATGTGGAGGGGGAGGGAGTTTCAGACTAGTGGGAGGATAACAAGAACAACCTTTACTACTACATTCTTATACATTCTATAGCCCTATCCCCACTCAATAAATGTGATTGATTGATAAGTCCAACAGCATACCTTGCAAGATGACTTGCTAGATACAGTCTATGCTGGTGAAACGAAATATACCTGAGTCCTTTTCAGCAGCATATCCTGCTCAGCTCTCATCCCAGACACATGCTTTTTGTGAGTATAGCACTTGCTTCAGCCATGTAAATTCTAGGGATCTTCTCTACTTAAGCAAAACCCAAGGGAATAAAATATATGAATAGGGAATGAAGGGATGTGGCATCATGAATGGTGAACTGTACATTAGAGGTGATTGGAATGATCCTCTTGTGAGGATTTTGGGGGAAAAAATAGTGTTTGTGCATGCTAAGGCATGCCAAGAAACACATCCACCTTTTCTGAACAAACATACAGACTGTGAACCCCTTGTAGGCAGGGATCACATCTACCAACGTATTCTCCCAGACACTTAGTAAATGGTCTATAAACAGTAAACACTCAAATAGGATTGATTGGCCGTTACAGACAGAAACTAGACAGACTATTGGAGATCATTTATATAAACATTGAAGATATAATAAAATCACTCCAAGAAATACAATCCAGTGGGGTGCAATATGTTTGGTTTTGTTCCCTGTCTCCCCCTTCTAGACTGTGAACCCACTGTTGGGTAGGGACTGTTTCTATATGTTGCCAACTTGTACTTCCCAAGCACTTAGTACAGTGCTCTGCACACAGTAAGCGCTCAATAAATACGATTGATTGATTGAAGAAAATAGCAATCTTTCTGCTTCTGCAAATATTTTTGGAAAACACAAATCATCAGGTGCAACGTTATCAAAATGAACTTATACTGTGTGTTTGTGTGTGTTTTTTAAACCAAATGCATCAATCAACTGAAAGTAGATTGTATTTGGCTTCCATCAAATATGTGGACAAACAAAACTTCATTCTGCTAATCTAAAAACTCTGCAATGATCTTAATAGATGGAAGCTGTTCTAGCTATTCCTATAGGGGAATCTGACTATTAAAATTATTTCAACTCTCAGACTGAATCATCTGCTAGCTGTGGTTCCCCTAGAGATTCTCTGGAACATTTTTGAATGATTGGAGATCATCTTGAAGGGCTTTTGTAGGAAGGTTAAGTCCGAAATGAAACTTAGGATCTGCCTGTGATACCAGGTATGGAATCGCTAACAAGGATAACGTCACAGCCCTTTTAAACCTTCGGCAGCATCAGGCACCTCAAAAGACAAGGTAATAAATGGTTTGGGATGTTGTGCCTTTGTTCTAGTACATCTAGGTCCCTGATAACATGGAGGTCACATTCTTGAAGAACCCCATGTTGAGGAAAATCATGTTGCAACACTCAACAGTTTTCTTACGACACTGCATTGTTTTGAATTTAGATGAGCTTGCAATTTTGGAAGAAGCTGTCCTAATTCTACCAACATATTCCATCTAAAAACATAATGCCAATTTGTACTTCCCAAGCGCTTAGTACAGTGCTCTGCACATAGTAAGTGCTCAATAAATACGATTGATGATGATGATGATGTTTGGGGAGAATGGAGTGAGCTAATAAGTATCTAACCTCACTTCAAACTATTCAAACCTATCTAGTTCTTTCTCTGTCATTTCACATTAGTTCAAATGTTTTGCATGCCAAATCGACTTCCATTAACATTCGGAAAGGGAAAATGGGGAGTTTAGTTTCCTAGATAATTTAGATAGGGAAAATATGCTATTAAGGTAAAAGATTTATTTGGACCAAACTACCCAGATTGAGACTCTTCATTGGTCAAATATCCTGAATAACTGCTCAACACTCAATCCAGACTGTGGAGAGTTCTTTCTTTATAGAAAAAAATTATCTCAAATTTTCACTGCAGTCAGTAGAAGGACATCGTTTTCTTCATGTTTTATCTGAAGTGCCAATAAAGACTGAACTTTCCCATGAAAATCCTGGCCTTCATTGGCAACAAACTGATTAACTGTCCTTTGTTCCCTTCTCTTCCAGACAGCTTCTGCCATCTGTATTGTTGCTTAGCTGGATCCTCCACCTAGTACAATTTATTGGGTTGGGGGAGGCAGGGGGAGGTGGAGTTACAACAGAACCTCAGAGACAGTTTCACACATCTGTTCCTACGGGTGTTCTTTCATTCTTTCTAATTTATAATTAATGAAAAATAATGGTGCTGACACAAGTTAATTACTATGAAAAATTACAGTTTATGCTATTCATTATAATAATGGCAAATTACTTGAGATTTTCAAACACTGTTCCCAAGCAATTAGAAGTGTTCATAAGGAGTTCACCTGTGATTTTTTTTTTTAATCTGCGTTTGCATTCTATGAAGTGAAGGAACACCCAATGTTTTTCATTAGCAGCAGAGGTATCGCAGCAAGAGATATTAATCATGGAGTCCTGTACCTGAGGAAAAAAATTGAAAACAAATTAGGCCTGTGTTGTTCAAACAGAGGTCAAAACAATATATAAAGATATTCATGAAAGAGAAACTTTTCTTCAATAGATTCAAAGGGACTATTATACTATCTCAGTAATGATTTTCTATAACTAATTGAAACCATTGTCTTGTCCTAGTTTACCAAAATATTAAATTACTGATTTTTAAAATTGGAATTAATATTCTACTAATTAGCACATCCAAATTAGGAGAATATTTCTTCTCTAACTTGCTTTGTTATGAAGCTATAAATTTCAAAAGTAAATGGGATATTCCTCAGGTAATTAAGGATAACTTATGACTGAAAAATACTAATTAGGCCTAATGTGCCTGGGTAAATGAGCTAAGTGAAAAATATTCCTCTGAAATATTTGGTCTAATAGATTCAAAAGGAATCTAAAGGAAGAGGTGGCTAATATCACCCTACGTAGCTGAAGAACCATAAAAGTTTTGCAAATACACATAATTTTTCCCTCTTATTTCACTTTCTTTCCAGCTTTCATGTGAAGTGGAGCTTTCTGAAAAAAATATTGGCAAAAGAAAGGACTGCTCAAAAGCATATTGTTTACATGATCTAATGACTAAAGTTATGGTAGAAAGATTGTTTCCCCCAAATCTTAAAATACATTGTATTTAGCATCTCTGGACTAAAGATAAGTAGGGAGTGAATGAAAAACTACCAAACCTATTGTTAACACTAATACCCCCTGATTTCCAGGTTAGCACAATGGCTTGTGGTATAAAGGAATGGTGGAGAATGAAATACCAATTCTTTGGGAAACTTTTATCATGGGCTCTCCATTGCCGTTGATCCCCCTCCCTATTTTCTTCTCCTGTCTCAAAATGTCATAAAGAAAATTTCCCAAAGCAGCTTTGGATTGGAGTTGATTAAGTACTAAAAAACAAAATTACTTCTGTAAAAATGTAATGGCTGCATTCTGGATGGTGTAACTCACTGTGTCATGTACATATGTAGTGGGAATCACTTAGAGAATCCCAAATCTACATGTATTATTTTATCTCCCATTTTTACAACTCTTTGCTCCACTTCAACATATTCATTTCTATGCTGGCTAAAATTAGTAGCAAGAAGCTCAACAATAACCTGGCAATACCATTTAGGGTACAGGTATTTGAATGGAGTAAAACAAAGTTGATTTAAAATGTGTCATACACCAGGGAAAAATAGATGTCAAATTAACAAGTTCATAACATTCACTATTTTTATTAATGAAAAATATGGGATCCAATCAGCTAGAAAATAGCAGTTGCTTCAATTTGTTCACTGCTTGAATATACCAATGCCATCCATCTTAATGAGATTTTATATTTGACTGTATACTTCAGACTTTACTTACTATACATTCTATTCATGTAGAGTAAAAAAATCATAAATACATGAAATTTTAGTTTAAATTTGTCCTTTCAGTGGGACTATTGAACTTAGTAATACTTCAGCATTCATCTCTATTATTTGAACACAATTGCTGCCCCGTTTTGCCTCAACTACAAACATAGGGAAAGTGTTATTAAAGGAAATACAGAAAATTGTCAAAATAGAAAATGAAATAATTTTAATGAATAATGTTACATTTTTGGTTGGGGACACAGAAAAAAAAATATGTGACTAGTTCCTCATTGCATATAAAGCCAAGTGGAAATATAGACTCATATGACTGGTAGAGATTTGGAGCGGGTATCAATTCATCCCTTCTGAACACATGTAAGTGTTCAGGAAAATTAGGATCTATAATACTTAAAAAAGAAAATCTCTCTGAAGGTGATTCCAGAACATACTCAGTAATTTCAAAGTGCTTATAAAGCCAAACCTTTCCCCCACAACCGCAAAAGGCAGAGTTTTACCACTACATAAAATTACAGTCCATCTTTACTTAAAATGTAATGGGCCTTTATACTGATTTCACTTTAGGAAATCACAAACTAGAGAAACCAGCAGCCAAGTTGATCATGGGAAGCTTCCACAAGAGAGTAAACTGAAAAGATTAGGACTCTTCCACCTGGATAGACAAAGGCTAAGAGAGACACAGGTGAAGTTTACAAACCCCTGAATGCTGTGGCTAGAGTAAACACAAAACCACTGCTCACGAAATCTCACACCACCAGGACAACAGGTACCCATCAGCGTTAGAAGAGGATAGTTTCAAAACAAACAGAAGGAAACCTTCCTCACACAGTGGATGGTAAATATGGAATGAGTTACAACAGGAACGTTTGCAGGCCAAAAATATTAAGTAGGTTTATCTAGGATTTGGATAAGTTCACGGCCCAGTGGTCCGTAAGGTTAAATAGGGATCTAAATGGGAGACGTTAAAAGAAAAATTGAGCATTACGGAGGATGTCCAGTAAGACAACCATCACACAGTTCCTCCAAGCCCCCAGTACCACTGTCAGCAACAGAATCTTGGATTGGATGAACCATTATATTTAGTGCTTAATAACACTCACAGTTAGGACATTCATCCTGACCTGCTAACCTAAATCTCTTATGCCATAGTTGTTATTTTCTCTTTGATCCTCACTGTGGCCAGAGAACATCCAATTTCCACTCTGAATAGAAACAGCCTCAAATAATAATTAGAACACATATTTTTACAAGTAGAACTGTAGTTATTGGAAAGAAAAAATAAGTGGCCAGAAAAATAGACTAGAGCTCTCCAAGTAACCTTGAGTTTAGTTCAAATACAAGGTAGCCAAATCTGGTAGGTGACAGCAGCTGCCCAGAATGCCTAGTGATGATATGTATTTTTCCCCCTTGACCTGAGCCTATAGTGATCAGATCACTGATCATTTACAGTGAAAGCCAGTAGCTAGTGGCTGCAAAATGCATGGTTTAATTTTCCTTGTGAATTTTAATGTTTTCCCTAGGTCTCCTACTGAAATCTTTTCCACCCATGTTTTATCACTGTAATATAAAGACAATGGAATTAAATATGTAAATCTTGGCAACTTGCAGAATGGTTTTCCCTCCTGATCTAAGCTGGCAGATAGCAATGGGTTTACATCTTGAACATTTAGGGGGCACCATGGTTCTAGATCAAATCTTTGGGCCCAGCTTGACTTGTGCATGAGTTTCAGTCTTCTGAATTTTCAAACTTTTCAAATATATTTGCTCATCTTCAATTAGATTAACTTAAGCATAAATATATTCCAACTCCCAAATTCTGATATATACGAAAGGATAGAATTCATTTGGAAAACTGCTAGTGACTTGGTGGGTATTTTCTTAACTGCCTTTCCCTTTCCTTATAAACAACATATCCAGGGAACAAGTGGTCTTTGTTATTATCATTATTCTTCAACATTTATTCATTAGGGTCTGTTTGCCCTTTGGATAAAAACAGTAGACCTACAATAACAATAATAATGGCATTTATTAAGCGCTTACTATGTGCAAAGCACTGTTCTAAGCACTGGGTACTGGAACCTGTACTATGAACATGAATACAGCTAGAGTTGAAAGTGTTATGAGTTCAGAATTGAATAGCCCCTTAAAATCCTACACATGTGGTTTGCACCTGTAGGAGGTTGGCAGTGCTTTTGTTCCAGGGGATGAGAGTTTGCCACATTCAAACCCAGCACTCCTCCTTTGTTCTCCCAAGGGGGATTTTATCTCAATGTTTCTTTAAGTGCATATAATTGCAGTGTATCTGAAGCATCTTTAAAACTATTTTCCTGTGTTTTTAAATATGCGAAGTATCATAGATATGGGGCATAATACATTCTAGGGCTCAACAAAATTAGTCAAAATGACTCAGATTAAAACATTGTAAATGGAAAGAATAGAGTTTTGTTCAAAAAAGCACAGGTTTTATTCTTGTTCTAAAGAAAACAAAATGAGGAAGAGTCCAAAGTATTGAAATGCAGATCACCTTATAAAGACTAATTGGTTGCATTGTTAACATCTGCATTGTTAACATAGAGAAGCAGTGTGGCTGGGAGTCAGAGGTCATAGGTTCAAATCCCTGCTCCTCCAATTGTCAGAGTGTGACTTTGGGCAAATCACAATTTCTCTGGGCTTTGGTGACCTCATCTGTAAAATGGGGATTAAGACGGTGAGCCCCCGTGGGACAACCTGATCACCTTATAACCTCCCCAGCACTTAGAACAGTGCTTTGCACATAGTAAGTGCTTAATAAATGCTATCATTATTATCTGGGCCAAACAGTAGTTGAGAAGCACAAGGAAGTGAATGCAAAGTTTAAATGATGTGTTTGTTTTTAAAGGAATTTCTGTTTCGTTTGGATTTTTCTCCTGTTTTAAAGCAGTCCCCCTTTCTTCCACACAGGGCAAACCATTTTGAATAATAGATCAACCAAAATGCTATAGTACTGGATGAGTTTGCAATTCTAGGCACCTTTAACCCTTCATATGAGGAAAATTATGTCTGCTTCCTATATAGATTCTTTATGGTTTATTTATCCCTTTACCTTCCCCTACACCAACAGTGTCCTTATTAGGGGCAGTGTTGTGAAATATCCGATAATGTGTGATGTGATGGTTATAAAAGTCATCAAGCTCAAAGCAGTCAGTCTCCTGAAAGCAATAGATGGCCTGAGGAAAATATGCCAGGAATATTTCAAAGCCAAAAGGAAAAAGGAGAAAGTAATTTTGGGGAAGAGGTGGAGTAAAATGGCAAGGGACCTAGGTGGAGAAAGAAAAAGAGAACAAAGGATAGGATAATAGTGTTAAAAGACAGTAGAAGAGAATTAAAGTAGATGGAAGGAGGAAAAGAACGAGAACAACAAAAAAAAAACCCAAGGATTTCTTATTGGCAGGTAGTCAGAGGGGTTGGTGAAGGAAATGAGTTTAAGGAAGTATGGGTTAAATCTTACTATGAAGAAAAAAAATTAAAAGATGAGAGATGGATAACAATAGGCTGTTAGTTCCAGAAACACGAGCCGGATTATACCAAAATTTAGTGGGCCACATTGAAAAGATTACTGCTAGTAATGTATAATGCTTTCCAACACTAAAGAATTCCAGTCATATCCTAGCACTGGTCCAACCCAAGGTCAGAGAAATAATGGCTTTCCTAAGACCTTTAAGGCTTTTCCCAAGGACTCCGGGATCACACAGCATTAGTTGAAAACGCACGGTACGGTGTTTTAGGATATATGAAGTACATTTAGCTTTACGGCTTTTGGTTTCACTGCTAAAGTTTATAAAATTTCCTTAGAAAGTTTGTGCAACCAAGGCCCTGCCTGACTAGGATTCAGCATGTTGCATGATGCTGTCACGAGGATTTTAATATCCACTGCAGCAGATATTTCATCATTGATCTGAGCAGACTCTTAATGCATCATAATAAGCTCTTAATAGAATGTTCTTTGGTTTGAAGGAACCTTGAGACTCCAGCCGAGAAGGCCTAGCTGTACTACTGAACTTTATCATTCACTCCTAATATTTATTGGTACTACTTTCAGAGAGTAGGCTTCATTAGCATTTATATTGCTGTGATTTTATCAACGTTTAAAATGGCCATCTAAACCTCTTAGAAAGGAAACTATGGCAAACAAGCAGGCTGGGCAAAACACATTTCATTCAAGGAAAAATTGATAGAAGACTTGGGGAGTGGCTAGGATTTGAAAAATGTGCTGTGAATATCATGTTTCCTTTTTTAGTTAAAATCTGCAAGATTTCCCCCTCACCACCCCCACCCTCACACACCAAAACAAAAAGAACATTTGTGTCAATGACATGGCTTGACTTGGAAAGAAATCACCACTTTGTCACCCCAACATCCTTCTTTCCCCTGTACCTTACTGCTACATGACACACAAACCAATTCTGGTGCAGCCAAAACAGCAGGACAGAGTTGCATGAGAGGATTAGGGAATCTTCCCTAACATGACTTGGCATAAAAATCACCCATGGGCATGGTAGAATGAAAACTGCACCCAATTGAAAGTGTCTAAGTTACTGAATTCTGAATTTTAATTGCTCTTTCCTCAATACTTCTTTTGTACCACTCGGGAGTGCGAATAAGATAGGCCCCTGAAAAAGAACTAGTTTCAGAAGTATCAGAGAGGGATAAAATAATAACAACTGATAGCAATAACAGACATAGTGGTAATGTATAAAGCATGACTATTTGCCAAATACTGTACTAAGCTCAGGGGTAGCTATTCATTCAATCATATTTGAGCACTTACTGTGTGCAGAGCACTGTACTAAGCACTTGGGAAGTACAAGTTGGCAACATATAGAGATGGTCCCTACCCAACAACGGGCTTACAGTCTAGAAGATGATCAGGTACCACATGGGGCTGACAGTCTAAGCCGAAGGGAGAACAGGTATTGAAAACCCATTTTGCAGATGAGGAACTGAGCCATGGAGAAGTCAAGTGACTTGCCCAAGATCACACAGCAGACAAGTGGAAGTGCCAGGATTAAAAAACTTGTTCCTCTGATTCCCCAGCCCAGACTCTTTCCGTTAGTCCAGGCTGCACAATAGTGTGAAGTTGGTGGTCAGAATAGACTGGTGATCATTTTTGGAAGGTTTAAAGGCACTGTTGAAGGGGAGGCAATTATTTGGATAATTCAGGGGAAAGAAAAAAGTCTACCCTTGAAAAAAAATTGTTTTTGCTTAAATTCTCTAGATTGACCACCTTTGTTGATTGGTGATTGTTCAACTCTTCATTTCACCCATGCTGACATATCCACTTTGACAGCTGCCTATAATTTGAGGGATTATTTCAGTCCTGTATTAATCTGAGTGCACCATCAGACAAAGGTCTAATTATCCCATCTGGAGAGATGCACAGGAGAAAAAGCCAAACTATTTTTCATCACAAGCATTTAGCCACACAATCACCAAAATCATGATAATAATGATGAGGGTGTTTAAATAACTGGAAAATTGCTTTAGTGAAGAGCTGCACACTATTAAACTGTTAAAAAATTTCAATTCAGCTTTAAATCCACAAAAGCAAGAGAAGTGAAAGTTAAAGCTTGAGGAGTATTAAAACCAAATTAATTACACTAGGTGCAGGTTGCCAGTGCACTAAGTGGAGGTGAAGTTAATGTCTGGAATAGTAGACAACTGCCATTTTAGTGAACATAGTATTCCCACAATGAGCCTGTGCAGGAAGAGTGAAGGCAATGAACATCGGAAATGTTTAGGATCCACAGACCTCGGAAGCAGCAACTAGGAAAATCCTGAACATTTAAATGCTTCTGATTGAAAGCTAGACAGAAATCCATCCAAAATAGAAAAGTAAAGGAGCTGGGGATACCACTGGGTCATGAGAAAGAAGGGTCTGAAAGAAGGGAGGGAGGGAAGGGACTGAATGAAGGCAGGGAGAAAAACGGGATTTGGAAGAACAGCAGGTTGGGGGTTACTGCGTGTCTCTTTTAATTAGCTTTCCGTACTTGGTTATATTTCTGTAAAACTTTTTCAGTAACCATACTGGCCACCAGACCTATGCAAAAAAACTAAGTTTCAATTGTCTTTCTTTTCTGGGATTACCTCATTGATTAAGAAACATAAGTTATTTTGGTTTGCATTATTTTGTGTATTTGCCCTGGCTTTTTTTGTACTAAGCGCTTAGAGAAGCAGCGTGGCTCAGTGGAAAGAGCACGGGCTTTGGAGTCAGTGGTCATGGGTTCAAATCCTGGCTCTGCCAATTGTCAGCTGTGTGACTTTGGGCAAGTTACTTAACTTCTCTGTGCCTTAGTTACCTCATCTGTAAAATGGGGATTGACTGTGAGCCCCTTGTGGGACAACCTGATCACCTTGCAACCTCCCCAGTGCTTAGGACAGTGCTTTGCATATAGTAAGCACTTAATAAATGCCACTATTATTAGTGCTTTTATTGTTTCATCATTTCTTATATGTTTGTCTACAAGTCCCTTCTTCCCCTTTGTTTCTTAAACTGTAAGCCCCTTGAGGGCCAGGGACTGTGTCTAATTTCCACCTTTGTACTCCAGCCCTTAGTACAGTGCTTTGCACACTATAAGTGCTTGATAAACAATATTAAATATTAGATACTACTACTATATTGATGAGAAGCCTTCCTATTGCTCACCTAGGTATTCATTATTTTCCATAAGGAATTTATGTTTCTAAGACCAAACAGTTTAATAAGCATAAGTATAATAATTACAAGACACACTGAAAAGACACCTTTATGTAGTCAACCAGAAGCCCCACACGTCCAATCTTACACTTTCTGCTGCTTAAGTGTGTTCAGCCTCCCTTCACCCTATTTATAGAATACACCCTAATTTTCTTCCTAGACCTGTAAAAGTCCTCCTCCATCTTATCTTTGTCCATTCCTAGGCTAGGTTGCCTTTCTTGTATTGTACTCTCCCAAGCATTTAGTACAGTGCTCTGCACATAGTAAGTGTTCAATGAATACCACTGGTGGGTTTGGGGGTCAGTTTATAATTTATACATCTATTTCACAACAGATTCTAAGGTAAGGTTATTCAGATTCTCCAGAACAAAAAAAAAAAAAAACACGAAATGATTCATAATAAATGCCTGAAGCAATAAATAGCTGTACGGTTCTGCCAGAAGGCATTTTTTAAAATTTTTAACAAGAAAGAGGTTGCCAAATCAGGGAGCGGTCTTCCAATATGAAGCCTCTTGGGATATAGCACAATGTGGGGTTGGAAAAAAAAGAATTATGATCTTGTGCATGATATTTCCTTAATGCAGGATCCTTCAAGAATGCAACCGAGAACTAAGGGCCCTTGCACCTACGCTTCACTCTTTATCCCTAGTAAATATACTTTAATGAGACCAAAACATTTTGATATCCAGACTAGATGATTATCAACGGCAGTTCCTCAGGTATCATTCAATAAAAATTGAGTACGTCCTCAGAAGCAGCATGGCCTATTGGATAGAGTACAGATCTGGGAATCAGAAGGAACTGGATTGTCTGCTGTGTGACCTTGAGCGAGTCACTTCACTGTGCCTCAGTCACCTCATCTGTAAAATGGGGATTAAGACTGAGCCCCATGTGGGACAGGGACTGTGTCCAATCCAATTTCCTTCTATCCACCCCAGCACTTAATACAGTGCCTGACACATAGTAGGCACTTAAATACCACAATTATTATTATTATTATTTAATTACTACTATGTGAACAACACTGAATTTACCTCATAGAATAGTACAATAGAATATATATTATCCCTGTCTTCAAGGAATTTACAGTTTCATGGAGTAGATGCTGAACTTGCAGATTGGAGGAGAAGCAGTGTGGCTTAGTGGAAAGAGCCCAGGTCTGGGAATCAGAGGTCGTGGGTTCGAATCCCAGCTCCGCTGTGTGTCAGCTATGTGACTTTGGGCAAGTCACTTAACTTCTCTGTGCCTCAGTTACCTCATCTGTAAAATGGAGCTTAATGATGATGGCATTTGTTAAGCACTTACTATGTGCCAAGCACTGTTCTAAGTGCTGGGGAGGATACAAGGTGATCAGGTTGTCCCACATGGGGTTCACAGTCTTAATCCCCACTTTCCAGATGAGGTAACTGAGGCCCAGAGAAGTGAGGTGACTTGCCCAAAGTCACACAGCTGACAAGCAGCGGAGCCGGGATTAGAACCCATGACCTCTGACTCCCAAGCCTGGGCTCTTTCCACTGAGCCATGCTGCTACATATATACGAGTTATGTGGGTTGTGAATGCTTAAGGCTTAGGTGGCATGCAAGGACTGATGAGGCACAACAGCGTTTAGAGGGTAATTGGGAAAAGCTTCCTAGAGATGTTATTTCAGAAGAGTTTTGAAGAATCTTATCCAAACCTAAGGGTAACTTTCATAATATTTTGATTTCATGTAAAATGCCTACCCCTCTAGTCTGCCATGGACTAGAGTGAAATAATTCCAAAACAAGGATTTGTCGCTGAGATTGTTAGGATAAACAAACACCACATCAGATTCTTCAATGTCAGATTTCATGTTAATTGAAATCTACCTCTGGAACACACTGTGCTGGATCTGACAGCATGTGATTCTCTTTTTACCTAGAATCCCATAGGTCAGAAAGGCTTGTTATTTGAAAATAAAGGAGATTTCCAGTGAAGTACAAAAATCCCACTTGTAAATCCTGCTTTAAACTTGCACTTCAGTCTATGGGGTCAATCTAGAAAGTTTCAGTTCCTCTGTGAAGATTCCCGACTTTCTTTCAGAGCTCAATATTATATTCTAGTCTACAATTCAGCATGTTTGATGAATCATATTAATTTGTTTTGTAGGAGTTGATCAATTAACTTGAGAAAACTATGTAGTGTTGATTCAATCATATAACAAGCATAATTTAATACAAATGGTGCATCATACATTGATTTTGCCCAACTGCTCTGTAGAATTAGTGTCACTAAAGAAAGCAGCCAGGCTGAACTAACAATATTAAGCATTTCTGCAATTTATCTCTTGCTATAATGAACAGTAAATGATATAATGACCAACAAGATTAATGCTTAAACAAACATGTTAGTTAGATTCACTCCACAGAAGACCAATTCAGGTTTGCCGTGTGGTAATCAATAAATTGGAGCTTGTATTTGATAAATAGGAATGCAAAGTCAAAGAATAAAGGAAATGTGAATTATTCTTCTAGTCTATTATGTGATTTTTTAAAATGTAATAAATACTAAAATTGATCCTATTTGAGTTTATGAATGAATGTTCTTTCATATGAATATCTGAAGGAAAGTCCATCGTATTTCAATACATTTTCTATGGACTGGTAAAGACAATTAATATCTGCTCCTTGTCCCCTCCCCAACCACCCCTACTCCCTCCGCTCTACCCTCTTCCCCGCCCCATAGCACTTGTGCATATTTGTACATATTAATTATTTTATTAGTGGTGTATATATCTATATCTATAATTCTAGTTATCTATTTTGATGCTATTGATGCCTGACTACTTGTTTTGTTGTCTGTCTCCCCCTTCTAGACCGTGAGCCCTTTGTTGGGTAGGGATTCTCTCTGTTGGCGAGTTGTACTTTCCAAGCATTTAGTAGAGTGCTCTGCACACAGTAAGTGTTCAATAAGTACGATTGAATGAATGCATGCATGAATGAATGAATATGGAATGGACTGAGTCACCACAAATTGCTACCTAGAGCTTGGTTCAAGTCGGTGACAAGGGTTTGTCTTGTCTGCCACACAGCATACAAGTGGTGGAACTGGGATTAGAACCCACGACCTTCAGGCTCCCAGGACCTTGCTCCATCCACTCCACCATGCTGCTTCCCTTAGTAATAATTGTGGCATTGGTTAAGCGCTATTAAAGTCCTATATTAATTACTTCTCAGTGGGGGAAACTGAGGCTCCAAGATGTTAAATGATTTGCCCAAGGTCACGGAGGAGACAAGTGGTAGAGCTGGGATGAGAACCCAAGACCTTCTGACTCCCAGCCCCGTGCTCTAGCCACTAGTCCATACTGCTAGTGATCAGATTTGACCCTGAACTGAGGTTCATTACTTCCTGCACAGGAAAAGCTTAATATCCTTCACCTTACCAATGAGAAAGGTCTAGAGTTAATTACCGCATGTTTAATGCTAATTGTGTCAAGCACTGTTCTAAGACCTATGGTAGATATAAATTACTCAGGTTGGACACTGCCTGTCCCACCTGGGGCTCACAGTTTAAGGAGAAGGGAGAAGGGGTAAGATCCATTTTACAGATGAGGAAACTGAGGCACTGAAAAGTTAAGTGACTTGTCCAAAGTTCACACAGCAGATAAGTGGCAGAGCCAAGATTAGAAGCCAGGGCCCATTATCATTCCACTAGGTCATATTGCTTCTCAGAATATCTGAATAATAATAATAATGGCATTTATTAAGCGCTTACTATGTGCAAAGCACTGTTCTAAGCGCTGGGGAGGATACAAGTTGATCAGGTTGCCCCACGAGGGGCTCAGTTTTCATCCCCGTTTTACAGATGAGGTAACAGGCACAGAAAAGTTAAGTGACTTGCCCAGAGTCACACAGCTGACAAGTGGCGGAGCAGGGATACCTCCCTATAGGTGGCAAACCTGGTGGGGATTGATTCTGGGAGGAGAAGGAATTTTTAATATTTAAGCCCACCCCAGTTGGTATGCAGCTTCCTAGGAGGGTTTGCAGAAACTCTCTGCTAATCTGATTAACAACTTAAGAAGCAGTGGGGCTCAGTGGAAAGAACCCAGGCTTTGGAGTCAGAGGTCATGGGTTCAAATCCCAACTCCGCCACTTGTCAGCTGTGTGACTCTGGGCAAGTCACTTAACTTCTCTGTGTCTCAGTTACCTCATCTGCAAAATGGGGATGAAGACTGTGAGCCCCCCGTGGGACAACCTGATCACCTTGTAACCTCCCCAGCGCTTAGAATCGTGCTTTGCACATAGTAAGCACTTAATAAATGCCATCATTATTATAACTTCAACTCACCATGACAAGTGTGATTTCCTATCCTTGCTGGCATCTCTCCCTCTAGCTTCAAGATGTATATCTCTTCCATTAATGTGATTAAACAATACTCTCCCTCAGAGTTTAAGTCCAAGAAATTTTGCCCTATTATCTGAATGCAAAGGTGGCTGATGTTCAGTGTGATATCAGCCATTTGCAGATCTTTCTGTGGCTTCCGGAAGATTTTATTCAAGATCTCTGGGTGACTTTGGGTGCTTGATATTCTCCCCACCCTCAGCACTAATGTACATATACGTAGCAGTTATATTAATGTCTGTCTCCTTTTCTAGACTGTAAGCTTGTTGTCTACCAACTTTTGTATTTTACCCTCCCAAGTCCTTAGTACAGTGCTCTGTTCAGAAATAAATACCATTGAGTGACTGACTATACAATGTATCCCTATTGGGTATTCTAACTCTTAGATAATCAGGACATTTCATTAGCAGGAACCATCAATTCCCTAAGCATATCAGATAAAGGTTTTACTTCAACATGCATCTTGTCATCCCTCTGGCTTGTTTCTAATTTAGTAAAATGAAACCAGTGAATGATTTCAATTATTATTCATGACCTGTAAAGTCTTAAGAATTTTACACAATTTTTCGCCAAATCAATTCTAATTTATCCTTTCATTCTTATCTATCCAATAGGGAAAGCTCAAGCTACACAATTAAAACACAATTCCAACCTACTAAAAGCATAAAACAAATCATTTTGCTAAATATAAAAACAATTTTAAATAAAATCGTATTTAATATCACAAGTATCGAACAGGCCAAGCAGCATACCATTCTGAATGGTAAAAACTACATCAAAAATCTGAAAAGTATTGGTGTACATAAATGTGAAAAAATTAGTACTATTGCAAGATATAAAATACTCACAATTATGCAAATAATTTAGGCAAGAAAGTATGGGAGGAGAGAGGGTTACCTGGATTACATAGCTAATTGAAGAAAAATTTGGTGGCTTTTGAATAAATCATGTTTACCAGCCTAGCTACTTGATTTAACAAGATAATTTACATCTCTCCACTTCACTTTAATACTAGTAGCCTAGATCACTGTGATGAAAAGCTGCCAAGGTCAGATTCCATTTTGACAATCAACTGAAAGTTTAAGTGCTTATTTGAAATTTATCAGCTCTATCCCAACACCCTCACTGCATGTTACAGTGCTTTGCATCCACACAGACCTTAAAAAGACATACTTAAATCAGAGCACTATTTTTCCCTTTTGACTCTCTTCAAGAGACGCAAAATGTCCTAGTGTTTACCAGAGCGTATACTTTAAAAAAAAACTTCAGTGTTTATGGGAAGATGGATTTTCCCTTTATACTTTGATCCCAGGAATAGAATATTCACTATACTTGGAGAACAATTCTACTCATGGTGAGAAGTTACAAAGGAAGAAGACTACCACTGGGAAACTTAAGTCTTACTTGAGAAACATGACACATGCAAATAGATTCCCATAAATGCTCTAAAAAAACCCATCATAAATAGAAGGAATAGGAAAACCAGTTCTACAAATAAGTATATTGCATACGTGTTAAGCAATTGAATAGAGTAAGGAGTAAGATTAGAAAGGCAAGGCTAATTTAAAAGGCTTAAAGAAGTAACATTTCTAGAGATTTGGGGAAAGTGGATCATAATTTGGAATAGAGATGAGGATATGACGGGATAGCACATTTGATGGTTCAGTGTAGAAGATGAAATGTGTGGGACAGGATAAGCGCTTAGTACAATGCTCTGCACACAGTAAGCGCTCAATAAATACGATTGATTGATTGACAAGCACTCTTGCTTGAAAAACAGAATGAGCTGGGATGAAGCATCCCATCCTATGTACGTAAGTGCCCCACAGCACTTAAATACATATCTGTAATGTATTTATTTTAATGCCTGTCTCCCCCTCTAGGCTGTGAGCTCATTGTGGGCAAGGAATGTTTCTACCAGTTCTGTTGTATTTTACTCTCCCAATTGTTTAGTACAGTGCTCTGCAAATTAAGCGCTCAATAAATATGATTGATTGATCCAGCCTCTGCTATCTGAGTCAGCAGCAGAGCATCACAGCCTATCAATGCCACAGGAGCCTTCTCTCCTGGCCCAATGCCACGGAAGAAGCATGCCCTATCCAGATGGGAATGAGAAGCAACACACTATACAGCATTTGAAACACTGGGAAGGTTGTGCCCTGGTGGTCTCTAGATGGACCTATCATAGCAGTGAAGACCCTGCAAACTCTTTCCTTTTTCTCAATTTCAATTGGCTTGCATTATTTTTAATTTTGTCCTTACATTACTTTGCTGTATTTAGCATCTCAAAATTTCCATTGTACTCTTCCCTCAGATTATTCAGTGCTCTGAACAAAATAGGTGTTCAATAAATGTTAATGAATGCACGGACAAATAAGAGATGAGGATGGTTTGGGGGAGGGAAGTAGGGGACTGCTGAAGACAGGCAGTAAGTTCACTTTTTATTACCAAACTCTTGTGGTAGATAGGAGTCTGATAGATCGCTGCCTTAACCACAGTCCCACCCCTACCACATGTTTCATGGGCTTTTAATCTTTCTTTCCATTTCTAATACAAAAAAGGAAGAGGTAGGATGCCCATGCACCTTAAGCTTCATAAGTCAAAAGACCTTGGGGGAAGTGGGAGAATGGCAAAGTTCCCAACACTTATTTCCCCCACCCCCACCTCTTTTTCTGCAAATCACATGCACTTAACTGTTCTGGTGGGAATGTAGCCAGAAGCAGCTAGTAGAACATCACCTGCTCTCCCTCATGAAGGAAGGAGCAGAGTCTGATAGATTGATACATATACTCTGGCTGACTAGGTCAGACTGAGTTAATTACACACATTCTGGGCCCCCAAGCTGGAAAGTGTTTTTGGACCAAGTTCAGAGAAAAGTCCCTGGAGCCAGTATAGATCTGGCCTCAATTTTCCCCATATTGGCCAATACAAATATTATTATTGGTTCTATTAATCAGCTACAGTATTTGACTCTCTGACCTCCTAAGGCATCGGACTCCAGAATGCTGTGCGAAGTATTTCCTTTTATTTGTTTAAATGTAGTTGATATTAATTTCTTTGAGTGATTCCTGGTATTTATTTGCAAGAACAGCAGAGGAAGGATATGGATCAATTTTCACTGGAACCTCCATCACTTCCAATCACTCAGTTAATTCCTGTCTTTCCCTTTTTATTTCAGCCTTTGCTTTTTCTGATCTTTTTGCATGCCTATATTGTTATGCCTGCTTATCCATTTAACAAATTCCCCCAAATCAAATATGTAGAGGACAATTATTGATCAATCAGCATTCTAATCATTGACAGCTAACCCTAGTTCACATCTAACCTTAATCTTAACCCTAACCTTTGACTTTCCTCACCTAGAGCCCTAAGGAGATAAAGCTGCTGATGGATTGATTTCTGTATTTGGAAACACTGTTCATTGGAATTTGTCGATGAGTAGACTTTAGGCTATTGATCACTCCCCTAATACCATACCTCATGCATGCACAAACTAAAGAGAGGAAAAATCATAGTACTTTCCTTTCAAGTCCTCAGAATTGAGCTGAATCATTGTAAAACGGTTCTGGCTATTCTGTCAAAGAAAATCCCACGTAACTATGTATGCTTATCTTCACTGGATAGTCATAATTGCAAGAATATATTCCCCCTACCAGAGTGAACTAAATGCAATTCCTCCATGAGAATTCATAATATACCTATATTTTCTTTAGTACTTTTAAAAAGGATCATATCACTGAACAACTTTGACCATTCTACATCACACTTTCCGTGAGAAGCAGCGTGGCACAGTGGGAAGAGCACGGGCTTTGGAGTCAGAGGCCATGGGTTCAAATCCCAACTCCACCAACTGTCAGCTGTGTGGCTTTGGGCAAGTCACAACCTCTCTGTGCCTGTTACCTCATCTGTAAAATGGGGATTAAAACTGTGAGCCCCCTGTGGGACAACCTGATCACCTTGTAACCTCCCCAGCCCTTAGAACAGTGCTTTGCACATAGTAAGTGCTTAAATACCATCATCAATTAATCAATGATGCCCAGGTGTTTTCACTAAAGGAATCCTATAATTTCAGAACCTTTCCATTAAAAAAAAACCAAAACATTTAGTGTATTCTTAATAATGCCCCTCACTCTTAAAGAGAAATATCATATGCTAACATGCAGGTTGTGCTCTAAATATTAATCTGGTCTGTCTCATAAGATGCTAGAGTTTTCTTTTTACTAGCTTCAGTCACTTATCAGCCAACTTAAACTATCCACTTCCTGCTTTAAATTGTTCATGTGCATACTAAACCTCTGGATATATTTGGAATAGTTTATCAATTCCCAGAGTTAACACACCAAGGTGTCGGAAAACTGAAGTAAAGAATCAGTTTTCTGCCACACACAAGTGGCTGGACCTGAAGCAAGTGACATTGATTCATGAAGGCTTAACACTGCTTGAAATTGTGATTGTTAAAACAAGTAAATCACTGATTTGCGCATGCTCAAATTTATACTATACCAGCACAATGCACTGGCATTATGGGATGAAGCATTTTTCAGAAATATTAGGTGTTGACACTCTCTACTTTGCAAACTGATGTACTGGATCAATAGATTTTGGAATGGTATAGTTTTGAAAATAAGCTGGATATGTCTTTTCAACACTGTTTTCCAGATTTTTTTTCCTTTTAGCAAAATGAACATTCTCTTCCACAAAATTTTGTTCAAATACTAATTTCCAACCAATTATTTTGACCTATATGAACAGAACCAAATTCCACATGGAGTGCTCCCCTTCTCCATGCTTTAAGTCAAATGAACATTATCTAGATTTTAATTGCAGAAGACATCTTGTCAAAAAAAAAAATGTATTCCTTGGCTGGGTTTAATTGAGGCACTTGTATCCAAGAGTACTGTGTTGTTTAGCAACACATTTTGGTTTGGTTGTATGAACAACCAAGCATACTTTGCTTGTTCACACCACCAACATAAAATGCCAATAAAAAGGGTGCAATGCTGTGGAGTGAGACAACAAATAGAGGTTAGGTACTTTCATACTACCCAAACCTACTTCTGGTTCTAGCTCACTTTTGTCCCAGAGTCATGGCATTGATGTCTTAACCTGGACAACGCACCCCTGAATGTTAAACCGATGCTTGGTCCTCTGGAATGGCTCCAAGAAAGAGAGTCTAGAAAAGGAGTCAGGATTATGTTTCTCAGACCAGTTCTGGAGGAATCTGCAACATTTCATTCTTTGAACACAATCTGGTGTTTTGAGTTCTGTAAAGGGGGGTTTCTAATCGATCGTTCTTTGGACAAACATCTGCATAGAAAAGCCAGGGAGTAAGTCAAGCTTTTTATGCTAACAAAGTTTCTACGCTCCTTCCCAGAAGAAGGTAGCTTAAAAAAAATAAAATTAAGAACCAAGTTTGATCTACCTTGAGTTCTCACCTGATTTCAGCCGCGAAGTTAAATGAGCTTAATTTCATAAAAAAACATTGTGACATACAGAAAACTCAGATGGAATATAATTTCCTACTCATTTATCTCCCATTGGGGTTTTTTTTCCACTTTTTTTCAAGTTTCTCCTCAGGTAAACCTATTGGGTATTCACTCATTCATTCAATCATATTTATTGAGCGCTTACTGTGTGCAGAGCACTGTACTAAGCGCTTGGGAAGTACAAGTAGGCAACATATAGAGATGGTCCCTACCCAACAGTGGGCTCACAGTCTAGAAGGGGGAGACAGAGAACAAAACAAAACATATTAACAAAATAAAATAAATACAATAAATATGTACAAATAGAGTAATAAATATGCACAAACATATATACAAGTGCTGTGGAGAGGGGAAGGAGGTAAGGCTGAGGGGATGGGGAGGGGGAGGAGGGGGAGAGGAAGGAGGGGGCTCAGTCTGGGAAGGCCTCCTGGAGGAGGTGAGCTCTCAGTTGGGCTTTGAAGGGAGGAAGAGAACTAGCTTGGCGGATGTGCGGACGGGGGGCATTCCAGGCCAGGGGGATGATGTGGGCCGGGGGTCAACAGCAGGACCTTTCCTTTCTACTGATTTCCTGGTGTTAGTTTGAAGTAAATTAAATGAAAAAAAAAAAAGGTCTTTGAAAAAAGCTATGACAACACAGTGGCACTGGAAAACATGATATTGAAGAGAAACTGAAAATTTAAGAACTAAGCTATTAGAAACATACGAAATAGCACTTTCAATATTGCAAGTCTGGTAAAGACTTGTCAATAATTATAATAAGCAATACACAATGGGATATTATCTCCTTAGCATTTACATCCTTACAAAGATCAGTACATTTTAATTTTGAAGATAATTCTAAGAAGCTTTTAGTTTAAAAAAAATCAATTTACAAATTTACTTATAATCCTCAGATTCATTCAATCATATTTATTGGGTGCTTACTGTGTGCAGAACACTGTCCTAAGCACTTGGGAGAGTACCATACACCAGAAATGTTCCTTGTCCACAGCAAGCCAACAGTCTATAGTCAGATTATGTTAAGTAAAACATACTCCCTTAAACACAATTTCACTACTTTTTAGTGAAAATTAGAAGGGGGATATTCTTTAACATCAATTAGCCCAAGTAAAAGAAGAGGATAAAATCTTTAACCTCTTTCTCTGAAGATATTGGAAAGGCTCGTTCTACCTTCATTATGTTCTTGAAAACTGTTCCCATCTATCCCAGAAAGGGACCATTTGGATTTAGCTCCATTAGTATAATTTTTCACAGGTTTCAAAACTAGTGGACTAGCTCAACTCTGGAGGATAATTTTATCATTTAAATAGAATCCTCACAAGTCAGTTTTAATGTGAGGTAAATTCATTAGAATCTTAGTAAGAATTTGCAATAACTCAGATACAGTATATTTGTATATAGTATAACATATAGCATAGTTCAAAGGAATAAAGCAGAAGCAGCGTGGCTCAGGGGAAAGAGCATGGGCTTGGGAGCCAGAGGTCATGGGTTCTAATCCCAGCTCTTCCACATGTCTGCTGTGTGACCTTGGGGAAGTCACTTAACTTCTCTGAGCCTCAGTTCCCTCATCTGTAAAATGGGGATTAAGACTGCAAGCCCCACGTGGGACAACCTGATCACCTTGTATCCCCCACAGTGCTTAGAACAGTGCTTTGCACATAGTAAGCGCTTAACAAATGCCATCATTATTATTATTATAATAAACTGTAAATGACTCCATAGCTCACACATAGGCAGAAAAAGATGGAACCAAGGATGGGGTGTGGATTACCTAACACACATCTGATTGGATTACAGCCATCCCAGAAGCCTCTATCTGATCTTTCTTCACTCAGTTGAAGGGATTAATTTATAACATGGCTGAAAAATATTTTTTAAAAATTGATTCCCCAGTTTCATTGTCCCAGCAGAGGAAGGGATTTGGAGCCTGGTCCTTCATGCCGACAGGACCTGAAACTTTACTAGAGACAGAAAGATGCAGAGAATGATTCTGAAAAATCAAAAAGCAGTATCCTTTCTCCTACCCACTGCTTCTTCTCTATGCCTCCAGCCAGAGCCATATAAGGGTACAGAGGGGAAGCAGAAGGGGAATTGGGAGGGGTAGACATTGGGCTCACCAAATGTCCCATTGGAGCTGGGATGCCTGAAACTATCCCCACTTCTTGGGGTGCAAAGCCACCTAAGCGAACAGAGAGGAAGTCATGGAGGGTGGGAGCAAAGGAGGAGTGGAAATTAAGCTCACAAAATGACCTACTAGAGCTGGGAATCGCCTACAGCCATCCTGACTTCTTGGGCATACAGGAAATCAGAGAGAAGGCTGGGGGTCAGGGTGGGAGGAAGGATAGAGGCCAGGCTCAATAGTGCCAGGGAACGTTTGGGGTTTTTTTGTTAATTTAGGACAGCACTAATGGCAGCTCTCCAGCTCCTTCCCCTTCCCTCGTAGGGGGATTTCCACAAATGACCCAGAGGCACCCAGTTGCAGCAGCCCACCCCACAGCCCCTCCTTCTGTGAGAATCAGTTCCATTTTGGGAGGAAATCCCATGATCATTTTGGGTTTCCTCTTCCCCACTTCCAAAGGCAGCCTCACCTCCCTCTCTCCCGGCTCCTCTGCCTGCTAACCAGATTGGACAATCTAGTAATTCAAACAGAGATAGATCACTCTGAAGACATTTTAAAACACCACCTGCTACATCAGCTTGAAGGGTTTTAGCTGAATTATATACCATAGCAAACAAAAGGGGGGGGGGGGGGAGGAACCTTATCAAGGAACCACCAATCTTTGAGAAAGAAAAGCAAATTCTATCTTCATCAGCTAAAAAAATTCAAAATACACATTCACTTTCTCATTCAGCAGAAAGCTTCCAGAGCTCCAACTTCTAATGTTCTATTCCTTTCTGCTGCTACTAGCCATTATTCATTCAATCATATTAAACACTTACTGTGTGCAGAACGCTGTACTAAGCGCTTGGGAAGTACAAGTTGACAACATATAGAGATGGTCCCTAGCCAACAACAGGCTCGCACTCTACAAGGAGCTCTAAACAATGGCTCTAATGTAACACACGCCTATCTAATGCTGAGTCACTCAATCAGCTTCTCCTCTTCAGTACATGCTTGGGCACAGCTGCTGGTCATTAGCTATTGAAATGGGGAAAAGGAGGAAGGAAAAGTTTTCTTAATGCTTCATCAGGGGAAAACACCACCACAAGATGATAGAACACTACACCTTCCTGAAATACTGAGACGCATCATACAGTCCTGCTCTCTAGGCTGCCAGAGCTTGCGTTCTGATCCCGAAGCACAGAACTATGTTGCTGAGAGTCAGTGCTAGCAAGGGAAAGGACCTGGACTCCAGAAAAGAAGTTATCAGTTAATCATTATTTCCCTACCCTCAAATTCCCATCTCCAGCACTCTGGTTACTTACAAGCCCAGTACAGACCCACTGCCACCAATAAATACTCTATTTATTTATTTATTTATTTTACTTGTACATATCTATTCTATTTATTTTATTTTGTTAGTATGTTTGGTTTTTGTCTCCCCCTTTTAGACTGTGAGCCCACTGTTGGGTAGGGACTGTCTCTATATGTTGCCAATTTGTACTTCCCAAGCGCTTAGTACAGTGCTCTGCACACAGTAAGCGCTCAATACGATTGATTGATTGGATTGATTAATGGCTGCAGAGAAACTGCACTTCTTTGTAAATAGTGAGCTACTTGAACTTATCCCTAAATCAATCAGGACTCTTTTACTCCTAAGTAGTGAGTTTTTATGGTGTGTTCCATACATAAAATCCTTCTACCATGTCTGTATACCATTCTTATTCTCTAGAGAAGCAGCGTGGCTCAGTGGAAAGAACACGGGCTTTGGAGTCAGAGGTCATGGGTTCAAATCCCTGCGCTGCCAATTGTCAGCTGTGTGACCTTGGGCAAGTCACTTAACTTCTCTGTGCCTCAGTTCCTTCATCTGTAAAATGGGGATTAAGACTGTGAGCCCCACGTGGGACAAACTGATCACGTTATATCCCCCCAGCACTTAGAACAGTGCTTTGCACATAGTAAGCACTTAACAGACACCATCATTATTATTATTAATTTATGAAATAATTATTTTTCAGGTGAAAACTCGATGCTGAGTAAATTTAAAAACTTTTTTAAACTCTCCATCACTACATTCAAACCCTTCAGAATATTTACCTTCAGAGAACAAACTCCCCTCCAAATTTTGATCATTTTTTTAAGTTCTGGAAGGCTGAATTTCATTTCCTGTGAGAGCTTATATACTATTTCTCTAGATCAGTTAAATCAGTAGTATGAGTACCACTTGTGATACCTCACAATATGTAGAGGAATATTCCTTACCTCTTGCATGAGATGTTCTCACTGATTTATATACGATAGAAGGTAGAACACATAGAATTTTGTTACCACAGGAATTGCCTGTGTCTGTTTTTCCTGCTATATTATAAGCTCTTTGTGGGGAGAGATCATATCTACTTATGCTACTGTACTCACTTGAGCACTTAGTACAGTGCTTTGCATTTGGTAGGTACTCAATAAATACTATTGATTGATTCCCCATGCTCCTCTCAGAATAGACACAGATGGTCTTTGTCTACACATTCCTTTGTAGATTTTGTTTCCAGCATAAACATACTTGTGGATCTGGAATTTCAGTTCCAAATGATAAAGCTTATTTGAAATCACATAGCCCTGAAATATTAAAAAAAATTCTGTATATGACAACCACATTGAGTTTTTCAAACTGCTGAAATTACACATTCAAAATTCCCCCACATGTAATTGGTTGAATTTCATTAGCTCACTCATGACCTGAGCAAAGGGGATTTGGATTCCTCCCTACTCTCACAGCCTGTCCACCTCAAGATAAGCTTTTCGGAAGTGCGGTGTTTGCGTAACTGAAGAATTTAAAGGAGCTACTCAGTCCATAACACACTTAGAGATTCTAGCCAAAAAAAGGGAATATACACATGCCAATTTCTTTTACTAAAGAAATCCATAATAGGCATTTAGGCAATTCTCTAACCATCCTTGTCTTTTTAGGAAAAACAAGACAATGAAGCAAACGACAGATCATATGTCTAAATCTGTTCCAATACTTTTATGAATTATTTTCCCTGATGAAAATGCCACACTACCATTCCCTCAGAGTGGTGGCATCCATGAAACGGAAAATACATCTCACTTTAAGGGTGTGTAAGTCTTGTCTCTTGCTTCATTCATCATCTTTTACTCTTAATTATTCCTAAAACATTTTAAACATTTTTCTGCTTCTGCTCAGTGTCCTTTGTCTGGCTCAGAAAAAGGTCCATCCTGCCCAAGCGGCAGCCAGATTACATTGTAAAAATACTCTTCTTAAATGCTGTTGCTCTTCAAACTTTGGGTTGACCTCCACTTTTCTTCTTGAAACTGGCAGACTTTCAATATTCTGAGGCTTAATTCAGTTGCATGCATTCATATTCTCATTCTCTCTCTCTCTTTTTTCCTCTTTCACATTCTGTCCCTTTCCTCTCTCTCCCTCTTCACCCTTCCCCTTTTTAAGACACACACACACACGTCTGTATTTATTATTTCTAAAATTCAGACTTTAAATGATGAGAATGAGGAGTACTAAATTCCTGCCAACCCTCTATGCCAGTCTTGGGCATATTTCCCAGTCTACGTCCTTCTCCATAGAGTCCTAAGTCTGAAATTCTGTGAGATTCAACATCCAAGAAAGCATGTTGCAGGGATTTGCAGAATTGAATACTCTCAAGTGGTCCCTTAGTCCTTACTGTGTCTCCAACATGACAGCATCTGCACCATTCAAAGCAGACTAATGTCTAAGAAGAATCTAGGGAAGGAATGTTTTTAAATGGTTACTGACAAGATGTTTATCTATATATTTAAGCTCCTGCACCTCCAATCTATGTCTTTTCCTCTGTTCTCAGCAGAAATGTCCAAAAGCTAGTAATCTACCTGGTTGGATTCATCTTCCAAATATTTAAAGGTTTCAGCCATCCACTCTCTCCTCTACAGACTACATATATACCCATTCCTCTAATCTTTCTTTAGCAATACAATTTTTTCCTCCTCTAAGCATTTAGAATGTTCTTCTCTTGATATATGTACCATGCTCTGATGAAAACAGATACCAGCACAAAATATGTTATATTAAAAGTACCTTATGTTTCCTTAGCTTCCATGTTCAAATAACCTGAATCTAATAAAGCTATAGTTTGCTGTTTTTAGGCTCTGAAATAATCTTTATATTATATTCACCCAGAACTGTAATATTGTCATAGATATAAGTCCAGGTTGTCCATTTACTCTCAATCATCCAAAAAAGAAACTAGATAATTTAAATTTAAGAGAGCCTTGTTTATTCCATCTTTGATTACCTAAATCTCTGATAATCCATACCATTTCTCAATCATTTTCCATGGTTTCCATGGTTCCAATTCAGCTGCTGAGGACATGTTTAATAATAGTGATAATTATGGTATTTCTTAAGCACTTACTATGTGCCAGACACTGTACTAAGTGCTGGGGTGGGTACAAGCAAATCAGGTTGGACACAGTCCCTGTCCCCCTGGGGGCTCAGTCTCAATTCCCATTTTCCAGATGAGGTAACTGAGGATGAGAGAACTAAAGTGACTTGCCCAAGGTCACATAGCAGACATGTGATGGAGCTGGGATTAGAACCTATGACCTTCTGACTCCCAGGACCGACCTCTATCCTCTAGGCCATGTTGTTCACTCCTGTTATTCCAGGCTGTTGGGTTTAACGTAACATGGTTAGTTTCAGGCGCTGCCCCTAGGAAATGTTATAGGAGTAAAGGACTGTCATCATTACATGGAATGGTTTGTTGGCTACACATCAATTTTTTTCAGCTATTCGTCATACAAATCAAATTTCACTATCAAGGAATCATCTTTGAACACGAGGGACTTTGTGGATAGGGCTATGCGGAGATTTTGTGGCTGATAATAATAGGTAGTGAGGGTTCACGTTTTAAGTGTGTGCTATTAAAGGGCACCTCTTTTGAAGTGCCCCGTGTCATCCTGAAGATGTCAGTGAAACCTGGACGAAATGTTAAGCAAAGAAGGTCAACAAGGAAACAATGCCACAGTGCACACACAAAGAAAATATGAAGCTACACAAACAGTGATTGTCACTGCAGGTAGCAAAAGTAACAGTATAAAAAGAGACAATATCACACAAGATGTGGAAGGGATTATCAGTCAAACGTACACACGGATACAATCTCACCATCAGTAGCATCATCTTTGAACCCTGGAAGACAGATATATGTGTTTGAAAATATCAAATGAAACTTTCTTCTTCTCTTTATTCCAAATCTCATTCCTCTACCTAGAGACTGATTCCCTCCACATGTGAAACTTCCAAAACATCAAAAAGATTTTGGTGTACTCAAGACATTCTTGGATCTGCAGTTAAGGAGAGAACCAGCCTGCTGGTTTGTGGAGACAGAAGGAGAACAAAGAAGAACTACAAACTTGACTGATAGCATGTTTTAATAAATTTAATTCAGATTATCTCAGTGCTCGCACATCCAATGGCCATAGCTGTAAAAGGCCTGGAATATTTTTTAAAGGGGATTTCTCATGGAAAATTCATCTTTTGATCTCAATCTGCATGGAGCAAACCTAACATTTGGTGAAAGCTTACTTGAACAGGAATTATGCTTTGAAGACAAAGCTAACGTTTCTGATGCCAGCCACCACAAATGCCACCCCAAAGTGTTCATACAGACCCCTGAATTTAATCTGCCAGCCTGATGAACAGACCAAATTTTGGCTTTTTTTCCTTACCCCAAAAGTCCCAACTTATTCCATCACATCCAAAGAATCTGGTGGTGGTGGTGAGAGGGCCTGTGGGTTGGTCAAAGTTTTGCCACTGAACACCCAAGTTTGGGGAAATCGTGTAACATTAGGGAGTGGGGATGGGATAGTGCCTTGAAACTCTCAAGGTTGCTGTTGTTGCTTCTGTTACTTTACCTGAGACATGAAGGCCTTAACACTCACCATAATTAAACATGCTGCATGTGCAAAATGGCAAAAAGAAATAGATACTGCGCCATTGACTTTTCGAGCCTTTGTATCTCGAGGCTTGATGAGCCTTTGAATCATGGATATGGATGGCACTATGCGTGGAGGGTGGGAGATAGGCTACACGAAGATCTACTTTTAACCTAATAATAGATGTCTGTTTAGTCCTAAATAGCCGAGCAAGAGGTACATGACAGCATTAGAAGGAAGGTACATTTTCCTCAAGACAAGTGACTAGCAAATGGAGGGCAATCTGCTAAAAGTCAAAAGTCACCTGTTCTGGGAAGCAGCGGCATGAGAGAAGACCGAAGGCAGAGACTCAAGTTTACTGTGAGGAAGGAGGCAATGGTGAACTACTTCCCTACTTTTATCAAGAAAACTCTATGGATCCACTACCAGAACGATTGCAGATGGAGATGGGGTGATCTGGAAGAGGTGCGTCCATGGTGCCGTTATGGGTCAGAAATGACTCTGTGAGCCCATCTTCTAGACTGTGAGCCCATTGTTGGGTAGGGACCGTCTCTATATGTTGCCGACTTGTACTTCCCAAGTGCTTAGAACAGTGCTCTGCACACAGTAAGAGCTCAATAAATACGATTGAATGAATAAGACAAACAAAAGTACATTAAAAGAAGTGATAGTAAAAAAAAAAATAGATTTTCTCAACTTCCAAGGGTTCTCTGTTACAGAAGAAACAGGGATTCTTGCAGGGATATGGCCTTTGACTTCTATTGTACTTTTCCAAGTGATTACTACAGCGATTACTCTCTAAACGCTATTGCTACTACTACTAGTCAGTAAGTCATATTTATTGAGTGTTTACTCTATGCAGAGCACTGTACTAAGCACTGGGGAGAGTACAACAAGAAGCACACACACTTCCAAGAACGAAAGGATAGGTTTTCTGGATCCTAAACCCCAGCTCCGCCATTTGTCAGCTGTGTGACTTTGGACAAGTCACTTAACTTCTCTGGGCCTCAGTCACCTCATCTGTAAAATGGGAATTAAGACTGTGAACCTCACGTGGGACAACCTGATTGCCTTGTATCTACCCCAGTGCTTAGCACATAGTAAGCATACCATTATTATTACTATTATTACAAATTCTAAAGAGGTAAAACAATATACTAATGAGAAGGATAAAGGACTCTGTCTTAAAACTCGATATCACAGACTTATCTTTTCTAATAATTGTAGGTTATTGAATCTCAATGCAATCTCATTGTAACAAATATTGCAACATTGGCTTTTTGCAAATATTGCAACATTGCAATCTCGTTGCAACAAAGAGTCTCAATGCAACAAATATAGAAAGAACAAAACATAGTTTGAATTTTGCAAAATGTCCTCTTCTAAAGCAGAAAGGGCAGAGCATTTGAAGAGACTTAAAGCTTTACCAATACCCCCAGCCAGTAGCTTACGATAGGCTATAATGACCCACTTTATGGAGGCACGTAGGAAGAGACTTGAAAGTCCTGACAACCAAGAGTTGTTAGGGTAAATTTATAAATAAGGGTCTTCAAGGGTAAATCAATCAATCAATCAATCAATCGTATTTATTGAGCGCTTACTATGTGCAGAGCACTGTACTAAGCGCTTGGGAAGTACAAATTGGCATCACATAGAGACAGTCCCTACCCAACAGTGGGCTCACAGTCTAAAAGGGGGAGACAGAGAACAGAACCAAACATACCAACAAAATAAAATAAGTAGGATAGAAATGTACAAGTAAAATAAATAAATAAATAAATAAATAGAGTAATAAATATGTACAACCATATATACATATATACAGGTGCTGTGGGGAAGGGAAGGAGGTAAGACGGGGGGATGGAGAGGGGGACGAGGGGAGAGGAAAGAAGGGGCTCAGTCTGGGAAGGCCTCCTGGAGGAGGTGAGCTCTCAGCAGGGCCTTGAAGGGAGGAAGAGAGCTAGCTTGGCGGATGGGCAGAGGGAGGGCATTCCAGGCCCGGGGGATGACGTGGGCCGGGGGTCGATGGCGGGACAGGCGAGAGCGAGGTACAGTGAGGAGATTAGTGGTGGAGGAGCGGAGGGTGCGGGCTGGGCAGTAGAAGGAGAGAAGGGAGGTGAGGTAGGAGGGGGCGAGGTGATGGAGAGCCTTGAAGCCCAGGGTGAGGAGTTTCTGCTTGATGCGCAGATTGATCGGTAGCCATTGGAGGTTTTTGAGGAGGGGAGTAATATGTCCAGAGCGTTTCTGGACAAAGATAATCCGGGCAGCAGCATGAAGTATGGATTGAAGTGGAGAGAGACACGAGGATGGGAGATCAGAGAGAAGGCTAGTGCAGTAGTCCAGACGGGATAGGATGAGAGCTTGAATGAGCAGGGTAGCAGTTTGGATGGAGAGGAAAGGGCGGATCTTGGCAATGTTGCGGAGCTGAGACCGGCAGGTTTTGGTGACGGCTTGGATGTGAGGGGTAAAAGGATATAGCATCCAACAAAGTTGCTTAGTTACCTCCTTAAAGAGTGATACTCATCATCATCATCATCATCAATAGTATTTATTGAGCACTCACTGTTTGCAGAGCACTGTACTAAGTGCTTGGGAGCATGCAATACAACAGAGTTGTAGACACATCTCCTGCCCACAATGAGCTCAGTCATAAAAACATAAACAGCATGGATACAGTTAGGAGACACAATCCAGGTGAAGATCTGGGTGAAGCAGGAGACTGGAAGACAAGGGGAGAGAACGTATTAAAGAAAAAGTAAAAAGATAAGATTTGGGGGTTGCACACAAGATGTCTGGCTTCCTTCTGGTGCTGAGTAGGAGGATCAGGTTATGAAGTTGAATGTTGAGAAGGCATGCTGACAGACGGAAGGACCAAGGATCAGTCAAGGAGAGAGTAATAATAATAATAATCATCATCATCATCAATCGTATTTATTGAGCGCTTACTGTGTGCAGAGCACTGTACTAAGCACTTGGGAAGTACAAGTTGGCAACATATAGAGACAGTCCCTACCCAACAGTGGGCTCACAGTCTAAAATGGGGAGACAGAGAACAAAATCAAACATACTAACAAAATAAAATAAATAGAATAGATATGTACCAGTAAAATAAATAAATAGAGTAACAAATATGTACAAACATATATACATATATACAGGTGCAGTGGGGAAGGGAAGGAGGTAAGATGGGGGGATGGAGAGGGGGACGAGGGGGAGAGGAAGGAAGGGGCTCAGTCTGGGAAGGCCTCCTGGAGTAGGTGAGCTCTCAGTAATAATCATAATATGTAATAGTAATAAACAATCATATTAATTGTGGTATTTGCTAAGCGCTTACTACGTGCCAAACACTGCTCTAAGCACTGGGGTAGATACAAGGTAATTGGATCAGACACAGTCCCTGGCCCACAGGGGGCTAACAGTCTTAATCCCCAATTTACAGATGAGGCAACCGAGGCACAGAGAAATCAAGTGACTTGTTCAAGATTACACAGCAGACCTGGGGCAGAGTTGGGATTAGAACCCCCAACCTCTGACTTTCAGGCTCGTGCTCTTTCCACTAGGCCATGCTGCTTCTTGTAGATTAGGGGTCCTTACCCCTTAGCTTGGGCTTTCTCCTCTACAGTGACCACAGTCATGGGAATGGCCCATGTGCTGCATATCATAGCTGGGGATCACACAGATTCACAGGTTAAATCTGAGATCCCAGTCTAATAAGGAAAATACCTGATTCATCAAACGCCCTCTTATTTTTAGGACTTCCAAATTGAATGCTGATCCAATGTCCTACTAGGTAATTTCCTGATTGATAACTGACTAATTAGGCCAATTTTCTCAAGGCTGCTAAAGAACACATGAATTGTGGGTGGTCTTTTTTTAATTATATTAGTTTGCTTCCATACTAACTCAGCCCCTGGGTGACCATTCTTGCTTACTAGAATATGCAATCTAAAATTCAATTAAAAGCTCTATTTATTTATTAAATCTGCAAGTGCGAGTAGGATCACTTTAAATCCAGGGAATCAGCAGTCTTCCTAAATTGAAATAAATGTGCAGGATACATTTATTTGAGGAGTGACATTCAAATAAGAAAGAACATTTCAGTGAACATATTTACATGTGTAATCAGAGGAATAAATGGTGTTTGGTTTATTTCAGTATGAAGTTCCTTCAGTAAGTTGTTAATCATCTGAGCATGTCTGTTGGTGAAATGTTAGTAAAAGATGTGCTGCTCATAGCCGATTTACAAATCTTCAGAATGCTTTTATAAATTGTATAACGCTTTGAAGGCAGTGGGTTTTACAAAGAACTAAGACCCTACTGGAAGCTTAATTCATCTGTCATTTGAAAGGAACAAAGATAAGATGAATATGATAAGCACTGCTTAATGTTCATTAACTTGATTTGCCTGTTCCCTTCCATATGGAAGAGGAAGAAATGGTATGTACTAAGAGATTACAATATGCTAAACCCTGGGCTGGAGGCAAGATAATGGGATCAGACTCAGCACCAGTCCAACACAAGGAAATGCAATGTCTATTTACACAAGCAGAGGAAAGAACTGCTCTCTAACCCTCATCCCCCAAGACCCGGGTGAGGCTCACCCATCCAAGGGCAGTCAGAAGGAAGAATGACCCAAGTGAGGAAAGGGATACTACAAAGGGACATAACCAGAGAGCATTTTGCTCTGACAGTTTTGAGGTGTGTTCCCAGAAGGGTTTTCTACTGGCCATTGTACAGTTGGGTATTTGGTGCCGCAAAAGCTGACGTTCTCCAGTCAATCAACCAGTGGCACTTACCAAAGCATTTAACTTTATAACCAAGCACTTAGGAGAAGATCCCCTTCCTTCCATGCCCAAGAGAGCAGCGTGACCTAGTGGATAGAGCACGGGCCTGGGGGTCAGAAGGACTCGGTTCTAATCCTGGCTGTTCCACTTGTCTGCTGTGTGACCTTGGGCAAGTCACTTAGCTTCTCTGTGCCTCAGTTTCTTCATCTGTAAAATGGGGACTAAGAATGTGAGCCCCATGTGGGACATGGATTGTGTCCAAACTGATTACCTTGTATCTACTCCTGTATTTGGAATGTCGCCTGGCTCATAGTAAGCACTTAACAAATCGAGAGAGAGAGAGAGAGAGAGAGACAGACAGACAACTCCAGATACAAAGAGGAAAATCAAGCCCATAGGCTTAAAAAAAAAAAAAAGAAGAAATATCCCTCCGATGAAGTTCCACCTAATTAAACTATTTTATAGAGCTCAAGCCTGTGGTAGGTAGGTAGACAAAAATGAAACTTCATACTTAAAGTGCATTCAGAAGAAGAGGGTGTCGATTTCTAAATGAATGGGCTTTCAAAATATTTTAAATTCAAATTGAGCTAAAATTAAATTTTAGGTCAAAACAATTAAATAGCATTACAGTAACTGGTTGGATATGTTCTTCAATAATAGATGCCAGATGGAAAGGACTACTTACTGACCACACATTCATCTTGGAGCCTATATTTGCACCTGGAAAGCAACATCATGAGAGAGTGGTATTTTCAAATGTGAAGGAGATCACATATGGCATTACCTTGGTAGAGGCATGTACATACTGAGTAGGAGTTTAATGTTTTATCTCTTTGTCCATCTGGCCTTAAAATAAGGAATGAGATTTATCACAATGTATTGCATTCATGATGTTTTTTCTATGTAGTACTTCCAAGAAAAACTCAGCAGAAACCTTCTCCTAGTTGTGAGGTCTACAGTTCCAAACCTAGTGTGGAAATCTTCCAATTCTAAAAGAAATAGCATAAAATTGCCGCAAATGCTTAAGTGTATTTAGGCTTCTCCTAAAAGTTCTAACAAAAAAAACCCCAAAACAACCTTTTTTGCCTGGAGCATAATGTGCATTTTAGTGCAAATTGGCTTTTCAACAAAATGTGACATTTCCTCTAGTCAAGCTATACATTCTACATTAAATGTAAAATTGACCTGTTTGGTATGTAAACTTCCCACATATGTAAAAACCCCGAACACTTACGTAGTAATTAGTTCTGCTTCTGTTTTCTCAGCTGCAAGATCTGAAAAATGTAGCAACTTTTGAATAAATTGAAGCCGTTTAGATTTTTCTCCAAAACTGCTCCTCTCCATTTTGTCAGTCAGGGAATCACTCGGTAAATCTGATACTCATTCAGTACAGTCAATGTTTACCATGGAGGATAAAACCTTTTCATGAAAAATGAATGTGCTGATGACAGTGCTGGTGTGTTTATACCACCGTGGGTCTTCAAGAGGAAAGTTAAATCTCAAGTGGAGGAGCCGCTGGACATCTGCAATGAGCTGTCTTCTTCAGGCTCATTTTTTTTCTTTTTTCTAAGCTAAATGGTTTGTGGGAAATACCACAACCGAGGAACTGCACCTTGGAGTTCAGGAATGACACTGATGAATTGAGGGGGTTATGAAGTGGTGAGTGAATTGCTAGAATTGGACAAATGCCCCATATCCTCCTCACAATAGGACAGTATAACAAAGGATATAATAGCAGTAGTCCTTTTGCATTGCTATCAGTAAACTTTCTCATTTCTCAAATTTACTGTCTTACTTTAGGGACCTTGGAGGTTGGGTGAGTCATTGGTTTCAGTTGGAGTCAAACTCCTTAAGGAAAAGTTTAGCCTTCTGTGTTTATGGAATGATATCAAATAGTGGTCAAATTTGTCTAGAGCAAGTCCAATGCTCATTAGAGGAAATCTGCATCAGCGGATTTTTGCATTGCCAGCTTTATTTTCAAATCAATGAAAGGGGAACTGGGCAAACAGCACATACTACTACTAATAATAATAGTATTTGTTAAGAGCTTACTAATTGCCAGGCACTGTACTAAGCGCTGGGGTGGATAAAAGGAAATCAGGTTAGATACAGTCCCTATCACACGTGGGGCTCACAGTCTCAATCCTCATTTTACAGGTGAGGTAAATGAGGCCCAGAGAAGTGAAGTGACTTGCCCAAGATCACACAGCAGACAAGTGGCAGAGAGGGGATTAGAACCCATGACTTCTGATTCCCAGGCCTGTTCTCTATCCACTACATGATGCTTCTTCTTCTGGCTCAGGAATGGATGGTGGGGGGCATCTGACTGGGGGGCCTGGGGAATATTCAGCCTGCTCTTCCCTGGCTCCTCCTGCTCTGGCTGTGCTCACAGATCTGGCTCTGAGTTCTCTCCTGTAACCCCAGGGCCGTCGAATGGAGTCTCTGGAGTGGAGTGGAATGGAGTGAAGTGGAATGGAGTCTCTTCATATTTTGAGATTAGCAGAAAGCCATTTGTGTCACCTGTGTAGAGCAGAATTCAGGGCTGTGAGATTGCATCCATCCCAATATGACTCCTGATTAGGCTCGGAATCTAGCCAATTCGACGTGCTAGGGACTCTGTGTTGACCCCTTACCCAACCCTTTTCTGGGGTCAACTCTGGGAATGGACAGGAGAATCCCCACAGAGCCGTGGAGTTTGCAGGACCCTGAATGGGGTCTGAAAAGGGGAACAAAGGTGAAAAGACAGAGACGGGGGTCAGATGTCAAGGAGGACAGCTATGACACAGTTCCCCCAGCAGCTTAACGCTATTGTCAGAGGTAGAATATTAGGCAGAATGGAACACTGGATCTACTGCCAAGCACTATAATAAGTGCTGGGGTAAAGATAAGATAATTAGATCAGGCACAGTTCCTGTCCCACAGAGAGTTTACAGTCTAAATGATAGGGAAATCTAGCATTGGCATTTCTTATCAGAATGAGTGAGAGAAAAATGTGTGTGTGTGTGTGTGTTGTATACAGATGGTAGACACACAGGGAAGCAGACATAACCTCACATAGGTGCACACACACTCACATTTGGCACTGGACAAACGGTAAAAGAGGAAAGACACAGCAGTACTGCTACCTCCTTCCCTTTCTATCATCCAATTTTATCTGTCCTGTTCTCTTCCCAGCTGTGCCCACTCTCCCCAGAAAATTTTAAATGTCACAAGATTTCGAAAAGTCTCTGTAAAATCTATATGTTCAATTTGAGAATTACTTTTATGTTGCCTCAAGCTCTGCTGGAGAAAGGTGCAATAGTACACCTTTAAATGAATTTAAACAGCAAATAAATAAGCATGCCAATGCTTAGAGGTCCTCAGTTAAAAGGTTCAGTTCAAATTCTTTTTAGGCAAAGAATGAGCTTAGTTATTAAAACGCTTTCTTTCAACAAGAATTATATGAACATTTTTAATATAGGTACTGTACAGAATCATTTTTTAGAAAACTTTAATGATTGGATATAGGCTTGAGCTCAGGTGAACTTGTATTTCTAAGTGGCTCTGAGGCCAGCCTAAATATTTATGGATCTAAATCCTTGAGAATTCCTCATCACATTCTGTGTTCACTACCTCAAATCAAGAATTTTGCAAAACTGATTTAATCACAGCTAGAGTATTGTGAGTATAATAATTTCCACATGTGCCTTTCTGTTACATTCACACAGGATTGGCTAAAGGAATGTGGCTAAATGGTATTTTGGGGTATGCCCTCTCTGACCAATCTGCCTATATTTTCACCACACATTACTACTACTACTAATGATTATTACTATTATGGCATTTGTTAAGCACTATGTGCCAGGCACTGTACTAAGCGCTGGGGTGGATACAAGCAAATTGGGTTGGACACAGTCCCTGTCCCACATGGTGCTCACAGTCTCAATCCCCATTTTACAGATGAGGTAACTGAGGGACAGAGAAGTTAAATGACTTGCCCAAGGTCACAAGGTCACAGGGCAGACAAGTGGCAGAGCCAGGATTAGAACCCATGACCTTCTGACTCCCAGGCACGTGTTCTATCCACTACATCATGATGCTTATAAGCCCAGACTAAGTAGGGGTCAAACTAGTAAGATTATCTAGAGCCTAGCATTGACCTTCAGGAGCTTTGAAGTAATAGAAATCGAAAAATAGGATTGAGGAGATTTACTACTCCAACGATCACTTGGCCCAATCTGACAAATGTCTGTAACAGGAGACGTTCTGCACCACACAAAATGGAAAGAGAGGGAGAAAAGAGAATAAACAAAGGAAAGGAGAAAATGGTTTTTCTAAACATTTAGGCTCACCTATGTTCATCAGTCTTCACTCTTCCAGAGGGTCAATTTACTTAGGATACAAAATGGTGCCTTTCTGTATTGTTAATCTGGGCATCCATACAGAATTTTGTTGGCGGTGATGATGATGACAATGACAAAGACAGCAATAAGAATGCTCCAAAATGCATCTTGAAAAGTACCTCGTTGTTTTTTTTTTTAAAAAAAAAAAGAAACATGGAAAGCACTGAATTCTCCAGAAACAAAAGAGAAATTGTGCAAAAATTAGAATGTAACCAGTGAAGTCTCCTGAGTTAGTCAGCAGAGCCCCAGGATTGAGCTCCTCTCCTGAGCATGCAAAAACCACTTCCTTCTGTTGTGCCACTATCAATCAACTCTTTACTAGGAAAAAGGAGAGAGAGAATTAGGTCCATGCCCTTGAAGTAGATAGGCCAACTCTAGGTCTTTTGAGTGAACGCTCATTGTGCCTGACTAATTTTCATTTGTTGACCGACTCTTAGTTGACTTTAACAACCTATTACTACTTTAATGAGAACTTTCTTTCATTGAGATTTATCCACTGTCTCTGCAAGAAAGCAGGGATTATTTGTGGGGAAGAGGCTGAAGAAAAAAAAAATGTCACTCAGGCAGAGCTGGAGTGATTCAAACTTTCAGTCACTCATTCTACTGCATGATTACATGGCAAGCCTGTATTTAATGAATTGTAATTGATAACAAATGGAAATATTCTTTTGGGGTTGTTTTTCTTTTGAAGATAGCATTTTACGGTTTTTTATGGTTTTATGGCTTGTAATTAAAGGAGGGTAGAGAAGCAGCATGGCTCAGTGGAAAGAGCCAGGATTTTGGTGCCAGAGGTCATGGGTTGGAATCCCAGCCCTGCCACTCTTTTTTTTGATGGCATTTATTAAGCGCTTACTATGTGTGAAGCACTGTTCTAAGCACTGGGGAGGTTACAAGGTGATCAGGTTGTCCTATGGGGGCTCACAGTCTTAATCCCCATTTTACAGAGGAGGCAACTGAGGCACAGAGAAGTTAAGTGACATGCCCAAAGCCACACAGCTGACAATTTGCAGAGCCGGGATTTGAACCCATGATCTCTGACTCCAAAGCCCGTGCTCTTTCCACTGAGCCACGCTGCTTCTCTTCTGCTTCACTTGTCAGCTTTGTGACCTTGGGTAAGTCACTTAACTTCTCTGAGCCTCAGTTACCTCATCTGTAAAATGGGGATTAAGACGAGCCCCACATGGGACAACATGATCACCTTGTATTCCCCCCAGTGCTTAGAACAGTGCTTTGCACATAGTAAGTGCTTAACAAATGCCATTATTATTATTATTATTATTACTATGAATGGTGAATTACAGAAGGGGCATAATACGATAATGTCCCTGATTTTATCTGTATATAATCTTTCACCGAGAAGTATAGATGTTACTAATTCTTTTGACTTTAAGCTACTATTAACATTTAATTTTAATCAGCATTTTGCCATATGCTTTTCCATCCAGTGAGCCACATAATCCTTATGAACAAATAAGGAATTAAAGAAATCTTTCAGAAGTAATGTTTGCAGATTTATTGCAAAAGAAGACCTCCTCTACTTACAGTGTGCTTTGTAAAAGATTATTTTTCAATGAATGCACAGAAAGAAGTGGTGGTGTATGATCAATACAGGTCAGATTCACTGTATGGTCTTTTTGCTGCAAATAGATCGTTTGATATTCAACATGTTTTAGAAAACTTGTCACATTACCTTCTTCTTGCTCATTTATCTGTACTTTGTTAAGTGTTCTGATGTTTCATGTCAGAGAGAGTGTGTTGGAATTCATACCAAGTGACAGCAGATCTGCATTGTGCAACCACAATGACTGGCAGCTGGCTGAAGTTTACAGAAACCCCGGTGTGAGAGAATGCTTTTCAATTGTTTAAAAATCACCTCAGAGAACGTGTGATATTCCTAAAGAGTCCTGCTGCGTATCAACAAGTCAAGAATAGCACTGAGGTAAATGGACTCTCAGCTTATAATCATTTAATGTTTAATTTATCACTCCCATGTGTTATGGGTAGCTTAGGCATATCATCAGCTCTAGCTTTTATGTCTTTATTTACTATTTCGAAGCTCTTCCTTACAACACTTAAGGCTTCTGGGTACTCTAGGGTAATTTTGTTTAGGGGTTGGAAGGGCTATGATAATCTTTTATGTGTATGCTGATGCCACCCCAACAAGGAACTATCGCTATAGTAATAATAATAATGATGGTATTTGTTAAGTGCTTACTAGGTGCAAAGCACTGTTCGAAGCGCTGGGGAGGTTACAAGGTAATCAGGTTGTCCCACGGGGGGCTCACAGCTTTAATCCCCATTTTACAGGTGAGGTAACTGAGCCACAGAGAAGTTAAGTAACTTGCCCAAAGTCACAAAGTCATGACCTCTGACTCCAAAGCCTGTACTCTTTCCACTGAGCCACTCTGCTTCTCAAATGTAAATGTAGGAATGTAAAAGAGGGTGACAGGCAAGTGGCAGTCTTCACAGCACACTTGTGACTTGTGGATAGGACCTCACTATCACTAGGACCACCTTTTTTACATGAAGGACAGCTACCTCACCCCACATTAGATAATTTCTAGACTTAAGTACCTGGCACTTAGTGCTTAAAAAAATACCACAAAAGAAGTTAAATTCTGCCTGCAATTTCATATGATTTCCTTCATTTCCTGTCTTGACATTCTATAGGTTTGTTCAGAACTTTTCAACAGCTGTTTAATGCCATCCCAGAGGGAGTTACATTTTCCTGTGTGTCAAACTTCTGTGTTTTTTCTCTTTACGTGTTGGGTGAGGTCTATATCTCTCCCAGGGACATAATATGGAAATTGTACATGAACATGAGTAATGATGCTATAGGTGTGTGCAGCGTTGCTTTTATGGAGTCCTTAATTTAGTATACCAGTGCTCTCTAAAATCTGAAAAGATTTCTATTTGAGCCACCCCTACTAGAGGACCCAATTCTATCATTCAGCTGGATCTGGTGGATTGACAACTATCATGCTAATACATCCATGCTTATACCGAGAAGCAGTGTGGCTTAATGGAAAGAACACAGGCTTGGGAGTCAGAGGTCATGGGTTTTAATCCTGACTCCGTCACTTTTCATCTGTGTGACTTTGGGCAAGTCACTTAACTTCTCTGGGCCTCAGTTCCCTCATCTGTAAAATGGGGAATAAGACTGTGAGCCCCACGTGGGGCAACCTGATTACCTTGTACCTACCCCAGCGCTTAGAACAGTGCTTGGCACATAGTAAGCACTTAACAAACACCATAAATATTATTATTATTATTATTATACCTTGCCTTCAGAGGCTGCTAAGGCACAGCAGACTTGCCTTGAAGTCAGATTCAGTTTTCATTCCTTTGGCAGCTGCTCAGCTTTGCTCTACACAATTGGCACCAACAGCTGTCTCTGCTGTGGGAACCATATGAACACACATAATCCAGTAACTCATCATCTCATTAGGATTAGCTCACATCTTGGGCACTGGAGTTTGTACTCACAATAAACAATATGGGGTCCTCATGATCTTTGACTCAGATTTTGATCCCAGGCATGCAGGTTTCCTTATGGGATGCTCAACCCCAAACAAGAAGGTAAATCAGCACCTATTAAACAGATTCCATAGATCCATCAGAATGTGGATGTTAACATCCTGCTCTAGACTGCTTACAACCTGAAGAGAAAACAACCCCCTATGAATCACAATCACCAGGTATGAAAAAAAAGCTGCACTGAGACATTAAAACATGAATGTATATTATAACCCCACTTACTTAAAAAAATTATACATCTCTTCTTCCCTGTGATGGTAAATTTAAATCCTGCACCAGAGGAAGACTGAATGGGATTCCTCAAGGGATTATCTTGTGGCATATGGAGTTTTTACAGGGTTGATGACAAGGAATGCAGGAATCCATAATTCTGAAGGACATCTCCTCCTGGCACCATAAACCAAACAACTATCCATCTGTCCTGTAAATGGGGTGCAGACCTTTACCCCTATAACAGAATTTACCTTAAGCACATGTGCTGCATAAACCCAGATGGTCTCCTTACTGGGAAACTTTACACACACACTAAGCCTAAGAGAAGGCATGGTTTGAATCATAGGTAGTTCACTAAACTAGAAAAGAGAACTAGGCTTGAGTCTAGCTTCAGCCATGACTTGCTATGCAATTTGGGCTAATTATTTTTACTATCAACGACTCACTTTGCTCATGGGTTTAATAGGTAATCACTCTACCCCCTCCCCCACACCATTTAATACGGATCCAGCCACCTTGACTTAGTTTTAAAAACAACCCAGCAAATGAAACAAAGTAAAATTTAATGCATAACTGTCTCTGAACTCAAGATTTTTTTCCCTTCAATTTAGAGATTAGAGCCTGTGAAAGGAATTCAATTTCAGTGCAACCGGGAGAAGGAAAATGTTTCTCTCCAGACACTGGGGTTGCATTTTAGGAAGCCAGTTTTACATCAAAGAGGTGTGTGTGTGTGTGTGTTTGTGGGAGGGATATAAGGTTCCAAACATCTTTAGATTGAACCAAGCCCACCTGAATCCCTCTTAGACCCAGTCAATGTAACCAGACCTGTAGGATGTTCTGCCAGGCCTTCCAAACTTTATGTTTGGTAGGTAGTTTTCAGGGCCCTCATGTATTTAAATCTGCTTGTCCAAAGCTCAGGAGAAACTTGGGTAGGCCTGGCTGCGGGTGCACATGTGAGCTCTGCTGAGTCTCCTAAAGCCCAGGCTGAGCAACTGGAAGCTCAGAGAGCTACGTATGTTTACTGTGTTTGACTACAGCTGAGGGGCTACTAGGCAGACTTGGTTTAGGCTTTAAGTAGTTTTGAAGAGGCACACATGTGTGGTCTATAAAGCATCACCAGAAGGGAAAATGTTGAGGGATGGGAAAAGGGGAAAGATGACTTAGGAGCCTTTGGGTCTCCTCAGACAAATGATTCAGGCATGTATATGTAGAGCTGAACACATCCTCCTCTGAAATGGCAAAAATCATGAACATCTAAATCATTCCCATGCAAAAGGAATTTTTGGTATCAATGTCAAATACATTTAAGCCCAGATCCACTCAGAAAGGATCTGGTTAAAGTGAGGGAGAGCTTTCGTGATCTTCCACTTAACTCAAATGCTATAGGAATAACTTTGGAGTAATTTGGATAGCTGTGGAATAAACTTGTTTTCTGATACTTTTCTTTGCCACCATTTCAATTGAACTCTGTTAGAAGAGAAGCTAAGGTGCCCATGATTGATTGCCCTCATGAAGTGGTCTTTATAGATTGATGTTGAAGCCTCTTCACCACAGAATTCAGACAAGGTTAAGGCTATAGCAACCACTCCTTCCTTGATATAATTTGTGTTCACTCAGGATTTAAATGGAAACAGCTGGTCTACCAAACTTCTAGATGAATTCCCAGTGCCAAAAAATCCAAACTGATAAAGAATCTAAGAATGAATTTCTCTTGATATCAGTCAACCAATAATATATATTATATATCCATTCATTCAATTGTATTTATTGAGCACTTATTGTGTGCAGAGCACTGTACTAAGCGCTTGGGAAATGCAAATCAGCAACATAAACAGTCCCTACCCAACAACGGGCTCACAGTCTAGAATCTATATTTTATATATGTGTGTGTGTGTTTCTATACATAAATAATATGTATGCACTATAGTCTGCTATATGATGATGGCATTTATTAAGCACTTACTATGTGCAAAGCACTGTTCTAAGCACTGGGGAGGTTACAATCAATCAATCAATCAATCATATTTATTGAGTGCTTACTGTGTGCAGAGCACTGTACTAAGCACTTGGGAAGTACAAGTTGGCAACATATAGAGACAGTCCCTACCCAACAGTGGGCTCACAGTCTAGAAGGGGGAGACAGAGAACAAAACCAAACATATTAACAAAATAAAATAAATAGAATAGATATGTACAAGTAAAATAAATAGAGTAATAAATATGTATAAACATATATACATATATACAGGTGCTGTGGGGAAGGTAAGGAGGTAAGATGGGGGGATGGAGAGGGGAACGAGGGGGAGAGGAAGGAGGGGGCTCAATCTGGGAAGGCCTCCTGGAGGAGGTGAGCTCTCAGTAGGGCCTTGAAGGGAGGAAGAGAGCTAGCTTGGCAGATGTTGGGAGGGAGGGCATTCCAGGCCAGGGGGATGACGTGGGCCGGGAGTCGACGGCGGGACAGGCAAGAACAAGGCATGGTGAGGAGATTAGCGGCAGAGGAGCAGAGGGTGCGGGCTGGGCTGGAGAAGGAGAGAAGGGAGTGTAGAAGGAGAGAAGGGAGTACAAGGTGATCAGGTTGTCCCACGGGGGCTCACAGTCTTAATCCCCATTTTACAGATGAGGTAACTGAGGCACAGACAAGCTAAGTGACTTGCCCAAAGTCACACAGCTGACAGTTGGCAGAGATGGGATTTGAACCCATGGCCTCTGACTCTAAAGCCCGGGCTCTTTCCTCTGAGTCATATGCAACAAAAACTCTTCTGAGGCTTTTTCATAGATCATAGGATCATAGATTCATGATGGAACGTCAAGATTCCTTCTGGTCCAGTTACTTGCTTTTATGAGAAGCAAGCATGGAGAAGCAGCGTGGCTCAGTGGAAAGAACACGGGCTTTGGAGTCAGCGGTCATGGGTTCAAATCCCAACCCCGCCAACTGTCAGCTGTGTGACTTTGGGCAAGTCACTTAACTTCTCTCTGCCTCAGTTACCTCATCTGTAAAATGTGGATGAAAACTGTGAGCCCCACGTGGGATTACCTGATTACCTTGTAACCTCCCCAGTGCTTAGAACAGTGCTTTGCACATAGTAAGTGCTTAATAAATACCATCATCATATAGTAGACTATAATGCATACGTATTATTTATGTATAGAAAAACACACACACACAAACAGAAGGTCAGAAGGTCATGGGTTCTAATTCTGCCTCCACCACGTGTTTGCTGTGTGACCTTGGGCAAGTCACTTCACTTCTCTGGGCCTCAGTTACCTCATCTGTAAAATGAGGATTAAGACTGTGAGCCCCCCGTGGGACAACCTGATTACCTTGTAACCTCCCCAGCGCTTAGAACAGTGCTTTGCACGTAGTAAGCACTTAACAAATACCATCATTATTATTATTATTATGAGGGACTAATCCTGTACTTATCCTTATTATTTCTCTTATCTTTGCAACTCATCATTTTTTTTTTTCTTCAAAACCCTACTGTTTACCAAGCCTGGTAGTGTGAGTACTGAGTTCTACTAAAAACCCACCCCCTAACTGAAGCCTTCTCTGATCAGTTTACTGCTATCCTGGTCACAAGATTACTGTTTTCCTAAAAAATTATGAAAGCTTAGACATTGAGTTTATGGTTTCAGTGATAAAGTCCTCACAGGTAGGGACCTTATAATTCCCCTTAGCCCCTTTTTCAGTGTGTTGCTCTGGTGGGCCACGTATGTGCTCAATAAGTACCCTTGATGCTGATAATAGGGCTGTTTTCCTTTGTTTTGCAACACGTCTAGAAAAGGAAACTACATTGTATAATTTACATAGGCTAAAGTATTATGGTCAACGTTTAGATTCTGAATGTCAAAACCAAATTTCTTAGGGCAGTTATATGGAAATAAATCAACTGGTAATTTTAAATCTATACTTTCTTTTTACTATTTTATCTTCTGCACAAAAAAATTATGTCAAGGTATTTGGCACAATACTTGCTCATTGCCTACATGCCAATTTGAGAATAGCTTAAAAAAGCTTAAATAGGAAAAATTCTGGAGGTGGAGTGTTGGCTTTACGTCAGTGTTTTTAGTCTTACATACATACGCACGCACACACACACGAATAGCATTTTCACATCAGTAATGTCATCCTTGATTATGAAGAATGGCGCATATAATGTATGTACAATGCGTGGAAATGTGCATCAATCTTCAGTAGTATTTACTGAGTGCTTACTGTGTGCAGAGCACTGTACTAAGCGCTTGGGGGAGTACAATGCAGCAGAGTTGGTAGACACGTTCCCTGCCCGCAATCTAGAGTGTAGGTGTGTTCTTAAGAGTTAGGGGCACTAAGACAACTAATGAGACTGGCCTGGCTCATCAGGAGCTTTAATGAACAAACTTAGTTGATGACCAAACTAAAGGAGCTTTTGAGGTTTTCGGAAGACTTACAAGAATGCAGGGCAAAGGCAGGACAGGAACTTGAAAAGGGTATCTATATATGTATATATATATATATATATATATATATATATATATATATATATACACATATATATCTGTATATCTGTATATATGTTTGTACATATGTGTTACTCTATTTTACTTGTACATATCTATTCTATTTATTTTATTTTGTTAGTATGTTTGGCTTTGTTCTCTGTCTCCCCCTTTTAGACTGTGAGCCCACTGTTGGGTAGGGACTGTCTCTATATGTTGCCAACTTGTACTTCCCAAGCGCTTAGTACAGTGCTCTGCACACAGTAAGTGCTCAATAAATACGATTGATGATGATCTAGTTCAATAAAGGGATTAGATTAGACCTGAAAAGATCTGATTTGCATTGTTGATTATATTTCCAGGGTCCTCTACCTGCCGCCTAACCCCTAACTGGCTCTGATTTGGCACAGTTCTTCTTGGGTTTAATTGCTGTGTTGATCCCAGTCCCCCTTTCATTCATTCATTCGGTCATATTTATTGAGCGCTTACTGTGTGCAGAGCACTGTACTAGGCGCTTGGGAAGTACAAGTTTGCAACATCTAGAGACGGTCCCTACCCAACAGCGGGCTCACAGTCTAGAAGGGGGAGACAGACAACAAAACAAAACATATAAACCAAATAAAATAAATAGAATAAATATGTACAAGTAAAATAAATAGAGTAATAAATATGTACAAACATATACATATATACAGGTATATATGTATACCTGCTTCTCTAAGAAGAAACATCACCCGAAGAGACTGTTATAGAGAGCCAAGCTTTAAGATTATAATTAAAAGCACAGCCTTCTCCCAAAGATGGAAAATTATTTTATTAAACTGAGTTCTGTCCTGTCATCCTATAGTCTATACATCATTATCATATGAGGCAGTTTCCTTTAATGATGTGAGCAAGTCTTTTATCTTGAATTGGGAATCCAATTACTAGCTTCTCAAAATTATTATTTGCTATTCTGATGATAGTATTTATCCATTTTAAACATTCTCCGAGTAATTCTCATAATTGAGGCATTCAAGAAATGAAACTAAAACTCAGGAATAAATTATTCTGTACACAGTTTTCTACAGAATGGTTACTCAATTTTTTTTGACAATACTACACAAGCAAACCATGTGTCAATAGTTACTTGCCCCACTGATGTAAGAAAATAATAACCATTGTCTGGAAGCTCTTTGGCTAAATTTACCCATAAGTTTACACATAATAATAATAATAATAGTATTTGTCAAGCACTTACTATGTGCAAATCACTGTTCTAAGCGCTGGGGGGATACAAGGCGATCAGGTTGTCCCATGGGGGGCTCACAGTTTTAATCCCCATTTTACAGATGAGGGAACTGAGGCACAGAGAAGTTAAGTGACTTGCCCAAAGTCACACAGCTGACAATTGGCGGAGCCAGGATTTGAACCCCTGACCTCTGACTCCAAAGCCTGTGCTCTTTCCACTGAGCCACACTGCTTCTCTCAAACATCCCAAATGTTTCTCGTAAATGTTTCAGATTCATGCTTTATAAACATGAAGTTTGTGGCCAAATTTTACAAGATTTCCAAAAAGAGAGAAAAATATTTTTAAAAAAGGTCACTTCCCTTGGACAACATTAATCCAAACCTGCTTTGTGAAGAATCATTGGACTTTGCTAATATATTCCTTGTGGGGAAATAGAAGAAATTTTACCTGACTAAAATATGAAAATTGTATATTATAATATTATCACTACCATCATTATTATTAATAATAATGATACACTATAATTGATCAAAAGCTAATGATTAGTTCAATTATCATATAAGGATCTCATAAATGTTTCAGATTCATACTGTATAAACATAAAGTTTGTGTCCTAATTTTACAAGATTTCCAAAAAAAAGAAAAAAATTTTTTAAAAGGTCACTTCCCTCAGACAATGTTAATCCAAACCTGCTTTGTGAAGAATCATTGGACTTTGCTAATATATTTCTTGTGGGGAAATAGAAGAAATTTTACCTGACTAAAATATGAAAATTGTATATTATATCATCACCTACCATCATTATTATTAATAATAATGATACACTATAATTGATCAAAAGCTAATGATTAGTTCAATTATCATATAAGGAACAGGTAAAAATGATAATGTATGACCACAAATATCACCCATAAAAATACAAAATCAGTATTTTTCAACTATTAGGATGCATTTTGCAAATCTCAACAATTATAGGGGATCCTTTTTCATGTGAGTAATCGTTTGTATAATGACTTTATAAAACACTCCACGGGATGCTAAGTGAAATAGCGGGAGGTTTGTCTTAAAAATTATGTCAATTTTAATTGACAGAAGAAACTTCCAATTAATATGCATAAATCCCAGTGTGTCATTGATAGAAGAGGAAAGTATAAACTTTATATGCAAAAAAAATCAATATACTCCAGGTAGATGGCTAGTGTAGCATTCTAGTCGATTGGGAATTTAGAATTCTAGAATATAGAACATACAAATTTCACATCCATATGGGAGTGGATGTATATGGAAAACGGAAAGAGATCCAGGTGGGAGGCAGAGGAGGAGCCTGTGAAAGAGACTGAGAATGAGCAGCCAGAGAGATAGGAGGAGACCAGGAGAGGACAGTGTCAGTGAAGCTAAGAGCAGCATGGTGTAGTGGGAGTCAAAAAGTCATGGGGTCTATTCCTGGCTCTGCCATTTGCCTGCTGTGTAGCCTTGGGCAAGTAACTTCACTTTTCTGTGTCTCAGTTACCTCATCTGCCTGTTTCCTCAACTAGAATGCAATCTTCTTGAGGGCAGGGAATGCATCTTTTGCTTCAGTTCTATCTCCCAAGCACTGAATTCAGTAGGCACTCCAAAAATATCACTACTACTACTACTACTACTACTACTACGCAGCCAGAGAGATAGGAGGAGACCAGGAGAGGACAGTGTCAGTGAAGCTAAGAGCAGCATGGTGTAGTGGGAGTCAAAAAGCCATAGGGTCTATTCCTGGATCTTCCATTTGCCTGCTGTGTAGCCTTGGGCAAGTAACTTCACTTTTCTGTGTCTCAGTTACCTCATCTGCCTGTTTCCTCAACTAGAATGCAATCTTCTTGAGGGCAGGGAATGCATCTTTTGCTTCAGTTCTATCTCCCAAGCACTGAATTCAGTAGGCACTCCAAAAATATCACCACTACTACTACTACTACTACTACTACTACTACTACTACTACTACTACTGCTGCTGCTGCTGCTGCTGCTGCTGCTGCTAGTGATGAACGTAAGCCTAATTTGGAATTTTCATCGAAAAATATCAGTCCTGCTGTTATCTGAACCATCTACCCCTTAAACTATTGATTCAATCCCATTGAATCAATAGTTACCATAATGCAATTTTCTCATTTAAAAGAGACTTCGTGTGAGAACACCTTCTCTGTTATCAGAGAACTCTCTATATGTGTATGAATGATTTTGATGAAACCTCAGGCAGATTTAATAATGAAAATATAATACATTAAACATAGGAAAAATATAATTATGCTAAGTGCATTGCTCTCTCTAAAAAGGTCAAGGAAATGTAAAGTTAAAGGCTCTTCAATTCAATGTCCTGACATTTCAGAACTCACACATTACTACGTGATTTTATATGCAATGACCTATAAGACATCATTAGATCTGCAATTGAAATCTCAGAAAATAGGATTTACTCAGATTTTGACTGGATGATAGCAGCCTCTGCATGCACTTGGCTCTAATAGCAGCCAAGTTGTCCAGATGATGATCTGATATTCCTTTCGTTTTCAGGTAAAACGGTACCTCTACAAATCCATGGCAATGGACAATTTTCAATTACTGTTGGGTTGAATCATCAAATAACAATTTTAGACTGACAAAGCCTGAGAAATTGGAGAATTTCTTAAGGGCAGGTTAACACCAATTGCAAATTGACTCTCTTGTGTTCTTTAGTGTTTCCAGACTGGACAGTTGCTGAGGAGTTGTCTGGCTAAATTCAATTCTCAATCACTCAATCACCTTGCCCCCAGCCCCTGACACCTTACCTTCCTGATTTCCTACTACAACCCAGCCTGCACACTTAGCTCCTCTAATGCCAACCTACTCATCATCATCAATCATATTTATTGAGTGCTTACTATGTGCAGAGCACTGTACTACTCACTCTACCTCAATCTCATCTATCTCACCACTGACCACTCAGCCATATCCTGCTTCTGGCTTGGAATGTCCTCCCCCTTCATAGCTGACAAGCAAATTTGCAAGTTTTGGAATACAATCCAAGCCTAGTTAGGTAGAGGCAATGCAATATTTGGGAGGAGGTCAGCGAAAACAAAAACACATCCCTCTAAGGAAGGGACAGAAGGTACCAAATTCCCAGAATCAAGACTTTCCTTGAAAAGCTGAAACACAAATGCACTCTTAAAATGGATACTAGGGAACTGACTAAGGAAGGGCACAGTGAGAGTTCTTCATATTAGAAGAAATCAAGAAAACCAGGGTCAATGTGAGATACACCTGCAAGAGTCATAAAAGCAAATAAGTGTTCTTTAAATGTATCAGACATAAAAGGATTACCATGAAAAAGGGTGTCCTATTGTTGGTTGAGCAGGGAAAGCTAATAATAGATGACACTATGTCATTGAAGATGACATTACTGACAGTGATCTCTATCCTCGTGTGCCAGTGTGACTGAAAAGACTATTTCACAACAGGAGAAATAGATGACACTAAGAAGACTGAGACTTCACATAAGAAGGTCAATTATGAGCTGACAACAAGAGCCAGGAAACTCCTGGGATAGAAACATGGGGATGCAAACTAGAATAGGAAAGGAACTGGTCAAGAATTACTTAATTTTAATTTAATAATGGCACTTGTAAGTGCTTACTATGTGATGATGATGATGACGACGATATTTGTTAAGCACTTACGATGTGCCAAGTACTGTTCTAAGCACTGGGGTAGATACAAGGGAATCAGGTTGTCCCCCTTGGGGCTCACAGTGTTAATCCCCATTTTACAGATGAGGTAACTGAGGCACAGAGAAGTTAAGTGACTTGCCTAAAGTCACACAGCTGATGTGGCAGAGCCAGGATTAGAACTCACGACCTCTGATTCCCAAACCCAGGCTCTTTCTACTAAGCCACACTGCCAAGCACTGTACTTAAGTGCTGGGGTACATACAAGATAATCAGGTTGGACATAGTTCTTGTCTCACATTGGGCTCACAGTCTAACTAGGAGGAAGTAGGATTTAATCTTTATTTTACAGATAAGGAAACAGAGGCACAATCAATCAATCAATCGTATTTATTGAGCGCTTACTGTGTGCAGAGCACTGTACTAAGCGCTTGGGAAGTACAAGTTGGCAAAATATAGAGACAGTCCCTACCCAACAGTGGGCTCACAGTCTAAAAGTGGGCTCACAGAGAAGTGAAGTGACTTGCACAAGGTCACACAGCAGACAGGTGGTGGAGGTAGGATCAGAACCCTACTCCTCTGACTCCCAAGCCTATGCCCTTTCTACTCAATTGTGTCCAATCTGATTTGCTTGTATACACCCCAGCACTTAGTACAGTGCCTGGCACGTAGTAAGCACTTAACAAATATCACAGTTACAATTATTATCATTAGACCATGATGCTTTCCAAATTCAAACTCCAAATGTGAATTTATTCCAATCCAAAACCTGATAGCTTGGCAAGTTAGGGATTGCTGAGGTCTTTGATAGCTCTAGCCCACTGTTTTAGAGTACTCCAGGCAGGTATAGGATCTAACATCTGGACTGACGTGCCATTAACAAGGAGGAAACTAGGAATTTTATGTGGATTCAACTAAGTCCAGCTAAACGTTTGGGGATTTTCTCACCTTCATTCCTCCAACTACCAGCAACTTCCTGTCACTTCCAAAATCATAACTCTTCTCTCTTTCAATTTCCATTGACTCCGGGCCTGCCAATCCTTCCACCTCCACCAATATGATTATTGCCCAGGCTGCCTCCTCTGACTAAATTTGGAAGACAGTAAAATTAGCCACTCTCTGTTCGAATAGCAGTTTGGAACCATGCTATTCAAAGCTTTAAATAGTTCTTTTCCATTCTTATTTTCTCATTTGGTAACTCAAGTTTCCCTAACTAAATAGTGTTACCAGAGTCTAAAATCCTAGTTTTTAACCCTAAGAAGACACTACAAATTCACATAGGCTACTTCATTCATTCATTCATTTGTTCAATCGTATTTATTGAGCACTTACTGTGTGCAGAGCACTGTACTAAGTGCTTGGAAACTACAATTCAGCAACAGAGACAATCCCTGCCCACAACGGGCTCACAGTCTAAAAGGGGGGAGACAGGCATCAAAACAAGTAAACAGGCATCCAGTTCTAACAGGCATTCCCTATTCCTGTTTCATGAATGTTATCCAAATGGTAGGAGCAGAACATTTTTGCATGTTAAACTGGCAAAAATGATAATCAAGCATGGCTGATCTTCAAACTGGATTGAGAGCTTAAAAAGGAATTTGACTCCTGCTGAAAAAACTCCCTAAAATTTATTACACTTTTAAAATGAATGTGGTAATTCTTAGTGGATAGTTGTCATAGATAATGCTTCATCTACATTTTAGGACAGTTTTGAGGGTTAAAGACTGCAGGTCTTGATTGGAAAGCTTCTGGAGTAAAGTTATTAGTACAAAAAAACTCTTTGCCTTTGAATTTTATTTTTCCAAAATTCCGTCTTCATCTTTCTTGTATAGCCTTCGTACATAACTGTTTTTCCAGTATCATTTTATTCTGAGTAATTTGATTTTGTTTATTGTTGTGAACAGAGTAATGAGCAGGTAATGATTTTGGAGAATGTCATTTACACAACTGTGCTACTTACCTAGGTGAGGACAAGACACTTGTACACCTTGATATACTATTGTAATTTAGTTGATTGCATGTCCACCTCTAAGCTCAATGGTGATGACCAGTTCTGACACAGTTTGGCACCCTCAGACCAAATGGTTGAATGAGTGTGGTAGGGGTTGAGCAGAAATTATATCCACACTGCTATCAGACTAAGTGGAAACTCCCTACTATACTCTTTACCAGCAATCCTATTACCCTTTACCAGCATGAATCAGGATGCAAGGAAGGGTTGAAAACCTATGCTATAATAATTCTTTTCATGGATGACAATTGATTCTATTTGGAGGGCTATTTCAAACTTGACTGAATTCGTGATTTATAGGAATCTGGTAAGTGACTTCAGGTCTTCTAATTATAAATTCAGGTGTCGACCATTTATCCAAAAGACCATCGGAGGTGAGAAGGTATCTGGGGGAGGGAAGAAATGTTTTGGGATAATTTGGGCAATGCTTTATGGGCTTGGGATCAAATTTTCTGTCCCCTTGTTAGATTACAAACTGTAACAGTGGTTCAGACTCTTTTCTTAAATTTACACATCTCAATTGTGAATTTTCAGAAGTTGCTTGGTCTACTGGAAAAAGCAAGGATGTAGGAGTCAGCCAGAGAACTTGGGTTCCGATCCCACTTCTGCCACTTGGCTCCTTCACGACCTTTGGCAAGTGACTTAACTCTTCTGTGCTTCAGTTTCTTCAACTGTAAAATGGGGATTCAAAACTAAGACTGAGAGCCCTATGTGGGGCAGGGGCTGTGTCCAAACTGATTACCTTGTATCTACCCCCCAGCTCTTAGAACACTGCTTGATACACAGAAAATGCTTAACAAATACCATTATTTTAAAAATAGCTTTCCAAATCTATTGTAAATTAATTGCTGAGAGGAGAGGTCTTCAGAGGTATAGAGGTGAAGAAGAAGCTGTGTGATGGCTACAGCATTGGATAGAACAGATTACAGGCAAACAAAAATGATCTTCAGAGGCACAAAGCTTTTTCAAGTCAAGTGCCAATCTCAGGGGTTGATGTCCTGGGTCGACATAGTCTTCTGCAGGTAGCAGGAGTTTGAAAGTGCCCTGAGGGTACATACCACATTTTTGCCTTCTGTAAGTAGACAGAGGTTCCTGCCCCAAAGCAATGGCTCTTAGATCCAGGCCAGCATTTCCTTATCTGGGTCAGAATGTGGGTCAAGAGGAATTAGGGAAATGGGAAGAGGTGTAGGTTGGAGTGCGTGATCAGAGGAGTCCTATCAGTATCTTTTGCAAGATAACGGTCACTTAATTTTTTAGCCTTTAAAAATTAGTATGATCTTTTGAGCTATATTGGTGTTTAGGGGTATTAAAGGTGATGTATTGATTCAACTGTATGTCAGTTAACTAAGGATTAATCTGGAGCTGAAGATTCACTAACAAACTTGGACAGAGGAAGGGGATGAACTGTCCTGAATAATTTATAACACAAAGAGTTGCAAATTTTGCATTTTTATAAGAATTGGAGTCCAATTCATTAAGTGAAACACTATTGGGTCGTTGTTAATGGTTTGAGGCCGCTGATTGTCTCCATCTGTTGCCGAACTGTACTTCCCAAGCGCTTAGTACAGGCTCTGCACACAGTAAGCACTCAATAAATATTATTGAATGAATGAATGAATGAATGAATGAATGAATGAAAGAGCACGGACCTGGGACTCAGAAGACCTGGGTTCTAATCCTGACTCTGCCAACTGCTTGCTGTGTGACCTTAGGCAAGGCACAAATTCTCTGTGCTTCAGTCCTCCTGTTGTCACTCCTACTTAGACTTTGTCCCCATGAGGGACAGGGACTTTGTCCAACCTAATTAACATTTATCTACTCCAGCGCTTAGAACAGTGTTTGACACATAGTAAATACTTAACAAATACCATTAAAAAAAACCAAGACTCTTCTCCCCTACTGTTTGTCGCTGGCTCCTTCTATCTAGCAGGCATGGATGGGAGTGTAGATCTACAGCGATAATGAACAAGGTTCCGCTACAGTGAGTTACATGATGCATTCATGCAGATGGGTTTTCATCCTCACTCACGAAAACCTACATGGCTCCAAAAACCTAAATTTGACTGTGGATTGTTTCCCTTTCCCTTGTACCAGATCTCTAATCTTATGGAATTGGCTCGCCTGACATGGGTCATATTTACACAACTTAGACCTTTCCATAACCTCAGGGAACTAACTGAGGCATAAGTTTGGGTGTGCCATATTCATTTTTTTCCTGGGATTTTTTCCAATTTATTTCTTCCTAAATTATGTAAATTTTACAACAACAGCATCTGTAAGAAAGTGGGAGAAAAAGAAGCAAAGCTGTTTAGCAAAAACAAAAATCTCTTTTTGGCAGATGTATACACTGCATCATTTATATCCTGTGATGATATAAATTATGTCACACTAAAAGGTCAGTTTTGACATCTGAGACAGGAAATGTAAGCTTCAGTACAGATGGCCAAACATTGTACAGAATTCTCTTCACTGGTAAGAATAATTTCTTACCAGTGGGATGGAGACAAAAGTAGGGATTTGGGCAGGAAACATAAAGCTTTAAGTGGCAATGGTGACATAAGATTATTTTTAAAGTCAGTTATGTTAGTTTAGAAATGAAAAGACTATGGTATTCACACTGGTTGTCATAAATAACAGAGTAGGAGGAAGGCTAAATACTTCTGATAATAAGGGACAGATATTAGTTAAAGGCAATACAAGAAGGTCAGGGTCCACATCTTATGTATCAGTCAAGAGAATTAAGTGAAAATGTTTCAAGTTTGTGTTTAATATCCTTGTTCACTGGAAAACAAAAATATGTCAGTGTTATCTGTAAAGGGGTACTCATTTCTTTCACTCACCATACTAAGTTTATGATGTATATACATATATATGCACACACACACACACACACATATATATATGTGTCTATTTTCTGTGTTTTTTTAACATCATAGCTAGCTGCTGCACTACCTTTGAACTAATTTTCTGCTTAATTAGCTCCAATTCTCATTGTCTGGCAGATGATTCAAAAATCATTGAATGTGTGCCTCCCAGTCTGAAAACCTGTTAATATTTAATATTTCTCATTTTAATATCTTCCTTTTCCAATGTTCAGGTAATGGATATAATGATTATTTCAAAAATGAACACTTATTTTGATTTAACTCAGTAAAGATGTACCAGACTTGTAACAATAGCTCCTTAGGTGGTAAAATAATGTGCATTCTTTGCCTTGAGAAATCATCTTTCTTTGTATCCTTTGCAGCAATCTGAGGGTTTTTCTTTTAAATGTTTCAATAGTATGCTTTATAATTTTTCTGGCTTGCTTAAGTTTCTCTTCAGTTTCAATTAATAATATGAATGAACAAAGAGGTTTTCTCAGGTTAATATGGGTTACTGTCCAGGGGTAGATGACAATGAGGAATATGGAAATGCACATACAACATGCTTAGAGTTGTCACTGAAACAATGCTCCACTTTCTCCCACCTTCAAAGGCTTCTGCTGGCTAGGGAACATAAAGTAAAAATTTTAAATAAACACAAAGCACTTTTATTACAAAGTCTAATAGAAGACTTCAAATATTCAATATATGGTAATTTATTTATGATCTGGAGTCTTAAAGAAACTATGGTACAGAAGCACTAAGCCATTTTATGTTGGCCTACTTGCAACAAGACTTTAGCCACAAAATAAGATAAGCTACCATCAGATAGCAAGAGGTCCATTTTAAGCAGCTCAATTTTGATCCTTTAAAATAGGCTGGACATCAAATAATACAATTTCCACAGATGCAAAGCTTACAATTTGAACAGTAATAAGTATGTGTTAATTTAAATCCTAAATCAAAACAGAGATTCATTTCTCAGCTGTAAGAAACCCCTAATCCCTATTTTCTGCATAACTAATTAGTTCTGTAGCTATGTGTCTAAAAGATAAGCTATCTTTATAAAACCTTTCAAATATCCTAAGCCAATTTCATTTTTAATCATCCATAGTTATAAGAAATGTGAACGCCACTTAAATTGATACCCATTCTTAACTGAATAGCTATCATTTTCAAGGGTCTTTCCCAAATGCTTCTAGGATGTAAGGATCCATTAATCAATCAACTGTACTTAGCACTTACTCTGTGCAAAACACTGTACTAAGCACTTGGGAGAATACAATACAGTTGGTATACACAATCCCTGCCCTAAGAAGCTTACAGTCTAGTGGGAGAGATAGATAGTAAAATAAATTACTTGAAAGGGAAGCAATTTAAGTGTTGGGAGCTAGAGATGGAGTGAGACCCTAAATACTTAGGCGGGAAGAGGGGCTAGGGGTATGGGTGAGGCAGTGGCGTGAAAATTGGTGAAGTGCCATGAAGTATTGTATATAAATAACGAGTTGTTTATTCTCTTTATTTTGACTTTGTTTTGGCCAAATCAGTGGAAAACCTAATGCTAATTTGAGATTTTTTTTTTAATCTGGAATCAGTAGTGTGTGAAATGTTCCTTGATTATCAGTTAAACCCCTACTGAAGTTTACAATGATCTCATTTGGGATTTAATAGGAAATAACACTTTTATTATGAGTGACTTCAGAATGTCATTGGTTTCTAAAAAGTTTCAGTTTACGACACAATAACAGACAATTCAGGCTGAGCTTGGCAAGGAGGGAAGAGTGTGTGGCTCAATGCCTGGAACTTTTTTTTTTCCAGTAGGAAACAGATTTATGTTTCAGGCCATGCTTCCCACCTTGACACTCTGCTGATAACTCCAAATGATGAATTATGACTTTTGTAGGTTTCTATTAAGAGTCGTATTCCCCTTTAGCAACTTAGTGTCCAGGAAGCAACTGAGTCAACACAACACTGAGATATTTCAGCATTTCAGAAGGCTAGTCAAAGGGAAAAATAACATGGTATCATCAAACAAATTTGACGATCTATCTCCTTTTGTCAGAAATTCTGGTGTAATCTGATTTTGTTTCTGATATTTTCTAGGGTTTTTTAAATTTCTCTCCGAAGTACAATATTATTATCCATTTACTCTTCACCTGAATGGAAGGAAGATAAACTATTTACTAAATCCTCTAGACTGAAAGCTCGCTATGGGCAGGGAATGTGTCTATTACACTGCTATAATGTACTCTCTCAAGTACTTAGTACAGTGTTCTGCACACATTAAGCATTCAATAAATATGATTGATTGATTGAATGTAACGGAGTTGACCGATTTTTTTTAATTGTATCTCAAATTCATTTTTCAGAGCTACCTGAATTGCTGAGATAAATAATCTTAGAAAGTGGAAACTTTTTTTAATGGTATTTGTTAAGAGCTTACTATGTGCCATGTACTGTTCTAAGCACTGAGATAGATACAAGTTTATAATAATAATAATTATTATAATGATGGCATTTATTAAACACTTAGTATGTGCAAAGCACTGTTCTAAGTGCTGGGGAGGTTAAAAGGTAATCAGGTTGTCCCATGTGGGGCTCAGTCTTAATCCCCATTTTACAGATGAGGGAACTGAGGCACAGAGAAGTTAAGTGACTTGCCTAAAGTCACACAGCTGACAATTGGCCGAGTGGGGATTTGAACCCATGACCTCCAAATCCCAGGCTCTTTCCACTGAGCCACACTGCTTCTATCAGGTCCTAACCTGTTTATCAGGTTGGACACAGTTCCTGTCCCCTGTGGGACTCACAGTCTTAATCCCCATTTTATAGATGAAGTAACTGAGGCACAGAGGAGTTAAGTGACTTGTGCAAGGTCAAACGACAGATAAGTGGAAGACCTGGGATTAGAATCCAGTTCCTTCTGAATGCCAGGCCTGTGCTTTTTCCACTCGACCAAGCTCCTTCCAATGGAAACTTTTACCATGGTCTTTCAACAACTTAAAAAAGAAGGGTTTAAAATGGTTTCTTCGTTCCTTTAAAAAAAAATGTTTGTGCAACAAGCAGGTCCTTATTCTATTTACCCCAGAGAGTCCCAAGACTGCCATCCAAAACTTCTCTCCTGACTGATCAATAGTTTAACTAAACACATTCTTATTATTATGTACATCTCCACTCCTTTCCTTACCGGGGTATCATAAGGAATCAGTGAATGTTCCTTAGAGACAAGCATTAAAGTGTTCAAACTACTTTTGGTCTTCAAGACCTGGATTCTTTCCAGATTTTTCCCTCTCAAAATTCCATCAATGCCATCAAAAGGTCATATTTAATGACAAGAGACAGGAGAGGATCACAAACAAGATCCTGGAATACAGCCAATCCACCACAATCACAGCAAAGCTCATAATAATATGTTACTTATTAAGCACTTAATATGGGCCAAAGCACTGTGATAAATCCCCGGATAGATTTTTTCAAAAAATCAGATTGGAAACACTCCCTCTATTAACTTCTTCAGGGGAGAACCATTTGACAGAATGGACAGAAGGATAACCAATAAGCTTTTCTGTAAGCTGCAAACTTGAGCCTTCCAAAAGAAGAATGGAAGAAACCTCACAAAACATATGGTACTCCATATGATAATCCACACCATCAGGGGAGATAAGCTAAATAAGCCAACAGATTGTTTTATAGCTATGATTCTACGAAATCAAATATGCATAAATTTCCCTAAACTGAGAGAAAAATAATCTTCCTTTTGTAGAAATTAATGAAAGCTGAAGTACTCATTTACTAACTTACCAACAGTTGTATTGGCAATGCTTGACAGTGTCAAAATGTTACAGTGTCATTTTATGTTAGAAGCAAAGAACTGGGTATTGAAAGAGTAAAAATGGTGATACTCTCCCCCCCAGCTCTTAGAACAGTGCTTCACACCTAGTAAGTGTTTAACAAATACCAACATTATTGTTATTATTATTATGTAATTGTCTGGCAATAAGGGATGAAAGAAGAGAGCTAAAAGATGTTAATAGTTTGTCAATGATTATCCCTTCAGACTCTTCTGAGGTAAAATAAACTTAGAAGACTGGCTGAAAGAACAAATTGCCATTTATCCTTGCTTTGTTTTTATTTCCTTATCTGATCCTTGGGGTGTGGGGTGTACCCATAAAAGAAGGCTTGAAACTAACAGGCCCAGCACGTCGGGTGTGTTAATGCTGAATCCACTGATTGCGATGCATTTCTTCTCTCATCAATCTAAACACTTGTTATGCTGGAAAAAGGCAATTGCTTCTGTTGGACAAATGCAGAACTCTGCTTTCCCCAGAACTCCCTAGAGGATGAAAGCCACTAGAAATGTCATCATTAGGTAGACCCAATTTTAACTGAGGTAAAGCAGTTACTCTGGAACGGTTTCTCTGGAAAAGGTCATTTGCTTAAATGGATGAGCACTTTCTATCCAAGTGGGAATGCATTTTACTCCTTCACTCCACTGGAGGATTACTCCCACTGTGATTTATTGGTTTTATATTATTACAATTATTATCCATACTCCCTCTGTGAGTGTTACCAAGCAGTAGTGATTGTTCATGTTTGTATTAGTGATGGTAGTCTTTAAAATTAATTCGTAATTTTGGACTCCAGAGCCAAGAGTAGTGTTTTATTTGAAAGTCATTGGAATACAATTAGCATACTTATTAACATTGATCCCCAGTTAGCTTTTACATGAAAATTTTATACTGATATTTATTGTATTCTTAGGCAAATCGAGAACTGTAATAGGTGAGGATTTTTAATTGTAAAACCAAGACCATTAATATCAATGTTGATTTTCACTTTATTATAAGAACCTTGAAAATTTGAGAAATCAAAATGCCATGATAGCACTAAAAACCTAGAAAGTTACAACATTTTTTGGATACTGCTACCAATCTTCTCTCTCTAAATACATGCATATTTTATATGTGCATTCACATCAGAGCTGAATTATTTTATAGTGCATGATCTGTAAGGTAGGCAATACCAAGTGAGTTAAATGTGATCTTTTTAATGGCTAGAGGGTCAAGCCATCCTGCCCCACTCTGGATGGTACTCTGTCACATGCCATCCACGGGACTCACAAAACAGCTGGAGCATTTTCGCTCCAGCCTACACAAGAATGAAAATTGCCAAACTATCTTCTTGCCACCCTTGGGAGGTCATTTTGTAGAGCATGCAGTACGGATGTTTTTGCAGCTTCATAAAGTTCTTGTCTCAAAATCTTGCCAGAACTAGGATTTCAAATGACCCCAAGGCATTGTTCAAAAATCAATGCCTTGGGGGCTAAATTTTCATAGTAGAGAAACATTGCCTATCCAGGGCGCAAATGCTAGTTGTCAGAGAGATTTTTTTAAAATCCAATTATATTACTTTAACACTTTCCTACAGCAACTGCTAACACCCAAATTTCTAGATAAATCTGGAAAATCATATATACCAACCCTAATCACTCATATAATACAAGTATGTGAGGGCATCAGTATATAAACAGGAATAAAGAAAATATTCATGTGGATATATTTACATAGTATAAATACCATGTGGCTATATATAAATATGTATAACTAAACTTCTTTTATAGCAGTCCTCACCATGGATAATTTCACATTTGCAGAACAGTGTTGTATGAGTGCAAAAAGGGTTTATTTCATCATTGACAATTCTGGGTCAATGATTACCTACATCTACCTCACGGACTTTACAGTCTTTTTGAAATTAGTGAAATACAGTAATACCAGCTTTTTTTCCCCTGAGTAAATTAAAACGTATACCACAAAATTGCAGACATATTAGGTTCAGAAATGATAGTACACACCGAGAAGTTGTCTAACAAGTAGCCCTTATTCATTTTGACATTTCCCCTGTTTTAAAATGCCTTGAAAATGGTTTTCAAAAATTGCTAGGCCCACAGAGATTTTACTGAAGTACTGAAGTTTTCTTTGGCTCTCCTCAAATATTTTCTACCTAGCCAAGTGGACACAGACTCTGGAGTCGGCAGGAGGCCTTCCATGCCCCAAGCAGAGAGCATTCATATACCCTACACATCCATCATTATGGTAACACAGTCCAAGCCCCCAGAGGAATCAGAGGCCCTGGACATGAAGCCTCCATATCACTCCAAGTTCCAGAGTCTGTGGGGGGCTGCTCATGTTCCAAGATGCCTCCTTCTGCCCACCTCGTCTTCAGGGGTGTGCAGCTACATCCTCCCTGCCCCCAGCAGGAGTCAGAGGCCAGGAACAGTCTCTATCTAGAACGCTATCCTTGACTCTCCTCCACTGACCCAACACGGAACATCCAACACCCCAGACTCTTCTCGTTTCTCCGATCTGGCCTCCCTGCTTGCACCAGCTATGCGCTTTTCTGCATGCCCCTTAAGCTCTTTGATACTCACTCCAGCCCTATAGCATTTAATTAATTTTAATGTCTGCCTCCTGCTGTTGCCTGTACGCTTCTTTTGGGCAGGGATTGCATCTACCAACTCTGTTGCATTTGCCCAAGCACTTAGTACAGCTCTCTGTACACAGTGAGCACTCAATACATAACTCTGATTGATTGGAGGATTGCAGCAGTTCAGAACCAGGGACTATGACTGAAAAGAGAAGGACATTAGGACTGCCCTCTCCAACGGCTGTTTATTCAACTTAGCCCCTTTCCTATTAATTGTTGTATTTGCATTGTCTGTTACTTTACGTCTATAATTCATTTTCCCATTCTGAGTGTCTATCTGGATTGAGAGGCTGTTGTGGGACAGGGACTGCCTGAATTTGTTTATTTTGTATTCACCCCAAACCTTGGTATGGTGCGTCTATTTAAGCATATATACATGTACATCTCTGTCCTTCATGCTCGAAGATGGTGCTGATGATGACGTTCATATCTCTAGTCCCTTTCCATATTCAGAGCATTGTGTTTCTAAATAATAAAACTGCACAGACAAGCTAGGTGGTGTCTGAACAGGGCTGCTTTATCTTCAGGGGTCAAGAGACTAACATCCTAATTCGTCTACTAACAGACTTTTTAAGGGTGAGGTAGGGTGTATGCCATGATCCTTCGGATGTTTGTTTGAGGGGTTTCTGAGTAGTGTCAATCATTTATGTGAATTCATGGGAGAGAAGCCGGCAGACATTCAACAGAATTTGTATTCTACAGAGTGACTCATTATACTGTTGATGTTTAAAGAGGCAATGTCATCAGAGGAAAACTCAGTGAGAAAAAAATCAAGTTCCTTCAACTGAGCAAGCCACCCTCTCTCACCCAGTTCACCTGTACTCACAAGGCTAACGTTGTGATGGTTGGTTAATGTTTGGGGGCAGTCTTAGCCAAAGAACAGCATGGCTCTGCATGCCCATTCAGCAACAGACCCCACAGTGCTCTCATCCAATTTGCATGCTTTTGCTGAGTGAGAGATATGCATATCTACTGTACCAATTGTTGGAGTTTGCACTGAAAAGTCAGGCGTGGTCCATGACCATGGAATAGGATATCTTTGTGTGCCCTCTCAGCAGCAGAACCGATTTTACTTTCTTCCAGTTTATACACTATCAAGTGACACACACACATCCACGGCATATATGGCATATACTCAATAAATATCATTTCTGTTCCTAATCATCTGCATCTTTTCCTTTCCTCTACCTATCCAACTAAAAAAGAGACACAAATACATTCTTGGGTTGGATAACCTCACAGTCTTTCTTCACTAGGATTTCCAAGAAACATCAAACAGAAATAGGTTCTATCAATCAATCAGTCAGTGGTTTATATTTAGCACTTACTGTGTGCAGAACATTGGACTAAGCACTCCCCAAGAAGATTTTTAATAGAAAACTGTACAGATTGGCTTAATCCTTCACTTGTCTGGAGATCTTGGGCTGGAACCAGATAATCTCACATGGCCTTTCTAGCTCTAGATTTGGAGATTCTAGGTGTCCTTCCTATTATGGTCAGTTGTTCACAGACCATGATTTAGTCCCACAGGATGAACTGGCAAAAAGTGGGCCACCAGTCAGCTAGTTGGGATCTAGAGAACATTTAGGATTTTGTCTTCAAAGTAGAGCCATGCACCTCCAATGATTTTTCAATTATTTATCTATTGACTTAAAAAAAACATAGACACCAATTCCACACCTCAATAGACTATTCTTCAGCATTAAACCAGATGCATAGAGCGACAATTCAATTTATAATATTACAAGGAATATACATTTTAAAAAATGAACAAGATGCCCAGCAAACGCAGAAACTTGATTTTTTCTCATTGAGTTTTCCTCTAATGACATTGCCCCTTTAAACATCAACAGGGTATTAATCACTGTGTGGAATACAAATGCTGTTGAATGTCTGCTTGCTCCTCTTCCGTGAATTCACATAAAGGATGTTCCTCTCATCCAAGTAATTCCAAAGGTGACAAATATTACAGATGTGGAATTTATGGAAGTGCTTGCTCCCTGTTTATTAACTCATCCATCTTGTGAGAAATAAAAGGACCAAGCGGTGAGACAAGTGGGCTTTTCTTATCCTGTCAGCTCAATGATGTCTTAAAGTAATCAATATCTATAATTACTAAATCCTTCCAGGGTGATTTAACCCTTCTTTTGCCCTTCCCTAGTGTCTCACTTCTTATCATGGCAGCAGGAGTAAATCTAAAACTAATTAGAAAGAATAAAGCTTTAATTATGCCATTACTGCCCTTCATCAATTTATCAAACCTTACCGAAAATCAGTTCATTCCCATTGACAGAAGGAAGGGACGTTGGAGATTGGAAAGATTTGAAAGGGCCTGTCTCCTGGGTAGGTGCGAGCTGCTTCTAACAAGCTCTCCTTTAAAAAGAAAAGTCTAGAGAGAATGATCCAGTCATAAAGCAATTTACAATTTATTCTTTAAAGTATTGTAGTTGTTAGAATGTTTTCACTTTTCAACAGCTGCTTTGGAACTTGCAAACATATGATCAACTCATCTTGTTTAAGAGTAGTATTTGCTTAACTGCTAAATTTTAAGGAAGAATAATGCTTAGCTCACTTTTCAAATAAAATAGAAAAACAAAATGAAGCCTTACTCAAAAAATAGTGTAAAACTACTTTTTTGGGTAAATAAAAGTCATCTGGGTTCTACTGGTACCTCTGATACAGGCATGTCATATCGGCACAGACCACCTGATGATGCTTCCATTTCTCAATGAGAACTCCATATCACAACCAACTGTTGAGATTGCAGTTGACATTCCAAGTAAAAATTACCCTCTCCACTATGCACACTAGACTTGCCCAACTCCACCCCACCCCACCTTTTTCAATTTTTTCAAAAAAGGCTTCCTTCAGAAAGGTTACCCAATCCTTCAAATCCTTCTAAGGTAACACTACTCCCAAACTTGAAAAGGCCTCCAAATGGAGGTCTTTCCCACATCCCCAAACACCCTTGCACTGACTGTGCCAGGCTTTCCACACAGGAGTTACAGGTGTACAGTGTTAGGGAAGAGGTAACTCTGTCACTCTTTCTCTCTAGAGCCAAGACTTTGGCAGGTCAGGGAAGGGCAGGACAGAAGAGTGAGGAGATGGGTCAGGAGGGAAAGAGTGGAACAACTTTAAATATACATGTAACTTACCTGTTTGTCAAGTGAGACCTAAGCTGTTTCCTGGACACAAGGTTTCTGCTTGGAAGTGCAAGCTACACCTGGTATTCTTTGCTGGTCTGACCAGCTGAAAATCTTACTTAGTCTACCTATGCAGTCAGTGGGTTGTTGGGAAATATCATGGGTTTACAGACTAATCTAGTTTGCATCAACTAGAGATAGAGTGACTCTTTGCAATCAAAGATATCAGGAAGAATGTGAGTTGAGGAGTCACACACAAGACCAGATTCTCGAAAAGTGGCACCACCCCAAACCAAAATACACTTTCTATTAGCAGCATGGATAGAGTTGCTGATCATGAATCACATTTTTCATTATCATCCAAAGAGAACGCCAGTACTGTCAATTTTTCCATAGAGCATTTTTTTTCACTGTGCATTTTGGATAGAAGCTGACAGTAAAATTAAGGGACATTCCTCCAACAGTGTACATCTCTCTGGAACCAGCACAATGTATTGCCAAGAAATGGGTGTCAGTATGCAGGGAACATTAGACAGGAAGTGGGTTCTAAGACACCAATTTTATCGCAACACAGGGTCCTGGAAAAATGCAATTCCCACATTATAGAAGAACTGGCGCCAATTATTAGGGAGTTATATTCTTCTTAAACCCTGCACTAGGAATGTTTCACAGTAGTAATCACCTCTTCTGAAGGCATGGGCCTCACAAAGCATTTCTCCTGACACCTTAGTGCTCTGAATTCAAAAAGCTTCCATTATTAGGTGAACGTTCCCTAATTCTATAGCAGTGTCCTCTGCAAAACAAATAGTGGAAACATGTATTGACACAACTGAGTGTGCTGCCAACTTCAGATGTGAAATATAATACATATTTATGCATAATTAGCAAAAAATAATTCAGGTACATGTCCAAAGCAATCAAGAAATGGTGAGTGCTTACTATGTGCCGAGCACTGTACTAAGCGCTTGGGAAAGTATAATACAACAGAATTAGCAGGCACGTTCCCTGCCCATAATGAGTTTACAGTCCAAATGATGAGAAGATATTCCCCTACTTTCTCCTAAAGTCCTATTCAATTAGATAGTCTGGGATATTGCTCCATGGACTGTGGTTGCCCAACCACTTCCACATCAAGCAGAAACACCTTATCATTGCTTTTGGAGCACTCAATCGCTTTGCCCCCTCCTACCTCACTTAACTGTTCTCCTTCTACAGTCCAGCCCACACACTTTGCTCCTCTAATGCCAAACTAGTCACTGTACCCAGATCTCATCTATCTCCCTGCCAGCCTCTCACCCACATCCTGTCTCTGGCCTGGAAGGCCCTCCATCTTCCTATCTGGCAGACAATCACTTCCCGCAGATATGATCAGTTGGAGATTTGAGAAAGGGGCATAGATACCAAATTTTCTTTCAATCAATCAATGGTATTTATTGAGTGATTACTGTGTGCAGAGCACTGTACTAAGCATGTGGATGAGTACAAAAAAATGAAGTTAGTAGAACATGCTCCCTGGCCGCAAAGAGCTTACAGTCTAGAAGGGACGACAGACAATAAAATACATTACAGATATGTCTAAAAGTGCTGTGGGGCTGAATATGAGGTGAACGGGCAGGGATCGTCTCTAACGCCGAATTGTACTTTCTAAGCCCCTAGTACAGGGTTCTGCACACAGTAAGCCCTCAATAAATACAACTGAATGAATAACAAATGCTTAAAGAGTACAGCTACAAGTGCCTAGGTGACACAGAAGGGAGAGAGAGTAGGAGTAATGAGGGATTATTTGGGGAATCTGCATTTTCAGATGCATTTTTGAACTTCTGCCTGACTGTAGCTTAACTGAGGCTGTATCCAAGCTTATCTTCCTTTGGCAGCAGAAGAGAAGAAAGAAGCAGGGGTCATATTGTCATTCATTCCAATTAGTCCTATTCAAACTAGTATCATTTTAATGTATATCTCTTATGGTGTGCTGGGCCAATTAATTCCAATTTATCAAGGAAGTCTTCCTAGACTAGAATAGAGATGACAATCTTCCCTATATGCAACACAAACCCATCCCAGTCTTAGGGCTGCAACAATTTCCTCTTCAATCACTATTCCTCAAATCGCCTCCCCTTTTTGATTTACATAACGATATTCACTTTGTCACATATCTCTGAGTCTGTGTTGGCATCTTAGTAGAGACCTAGAACCCAGGATGGTGTCAATGAATGCAACCTTAAGAGAAGAGTGATACATCAATCAATTAATCATATATATTGCACACTTACTATGTGCAAAGCATTGTAGTAAGAACTTGGGAGAGTAAAATATAGCAGAGTTGGTAGACAGGTTCCCTGTCATACATTTCATCAATCTGTCCAGTTGATTACATTCAGTATATGTTGTTTGGAAATATTTCATTTTGTGACTAGATACATAAAAGTATCTGTATACTCAGAAATGAATTTAAATAATTAATTTGTAATTTAAGCAACCTGAAAACTTTTTATTTGAAAAAAAATCAATGATATTCCTTGCAGTGCTCATTTATATAAGATGTTAAACATACTTGAACAGAAAATTCAGAGCTGAGTTAAACAAGGGGAATCCTTCAATCCTTCATGACTTTTGCTAATGCTATCAGCAGTAGCGTATTAATCATACTAGAGGAATAGAGAATATAACTTTTTGTTTTCACATCAGTGGTAGCATTTTACCAGCTTTAGAGCCTCTCCCCCCAAAAGGGCAAAGGCAGTAAGTCTTTATTATTAAGCAGCACAGCAATGTATTCGTACCCTATGGCCATGGTTATGGCGAAGGACCAAGATGTCACTCATAGAGCCTGCCAACCAAAACTTTTTTATTGCACATGTCAAACTGACCCACTGAGATGTGAGATTTATTGGAATTTCTTGTTCAGATAGATCCCTGTTGTGAGTTGAATTACTCATTTTATATTGAATAATCTTTTCAACAACAATTCTTGGCATGTTTGAAAGCTATTATTAAAGGTACTTGTTGTCATATCTTTGGAGCATCATCTTAGGGCTCCAAAATTCATGTCAATGGAAGAACAATGATCGGATTCCTTTTCACAGCTGATGTTCCCAGTCTGGCATGTAACCTTATTTATCATTTGTTTTAATAGTCATTGACCTTGCTAGCATGTGTTTGTTTAAATAGAGATTTTCCAGTTTTACTGTCATTTGATAGACCGAAAATCCTTAAGGACTGTAATTAAGAGACCGTGTTCCTTAGTGATGGATGAACCTCAAAAATTCAGACATTTATTTTCTGAATTGTGCATGCTTATCTAAACTTTATGAGCCCTCTGAGTTAAAAAGCACGCCAAGAAATCTCATGCCCAACTTGCTTCTCACAGGAGATTCTGGTAATCCCTATTTGTCATTACCTCCCTGAACAATTTCCCAAATGTGATGGATGAGAGGGATAAAATATAAAATCCTAGGGGAGCAGAAACTCTGTAGATGAGCACAGACCAATCCCTAGGTGGGCCTCCCCTAACAGTTAAGAAGGATCCATTAACATTACTAATTTCATTACTGGTAAAACAACAGGTACTTGATGTACTAATGAAGCAAATTAATTGCCCTTTTTGATATTTCAGTTGAATTAATGTCATTTTTAATTGCACTTGGAATTTCATACACAACAGTAATAAGAGTTCTAAAACTTAAGGAAGCTGTACCATTTGCATTACTGCCTTTGGTTGCTAATATAATTCAGCTTTTGGGATAAAGTAGGTGCTTCTGATCCACCAGGAAACTCTTCCAACTCAAAGAGTAATAATAATATTTATTAAGTGCTTACTGTGCAGAGCACTGTATTAAGTGGTGGGAAAGTAACCAGAGATGGGAATTAGACACAGTCCCTGGCCCTCCAGAAGCTTACAATCTAAGGATATAAGGGAAGAGACTAAGAGAATACAAGGGACTAACAACAGGGCCACAAAGTGCAATGAAACACTAAAACGTAACACAAAATGAAAACAAAATCAAAAAAAGGCAGCAAGCTCCGGTGGCTAGAGGAGCAGAATTTTCCACGTGGCTTCACTCAGGCCGTTTCCCAGTGGATTTGCTCAGCCATCTGGTGCATCGCTGCAGTTTAAATATCTGTAGCCTAGAAGGGCAGTTGCAGTTACCGGTGGTTTCGCTCAACAGTCTGGTAGAGGGAGAGAATGCAAGCATCCTCAAAAATCTTTGAGATAGTAATTGGGAATTGGCTGTATGCTAATGAATGTGTTCATGAAGTGTATGCACAAGAAGACATGCAAATGGTTATGAATTGCTTTGCAGATTCAGAACAGCACTACGGACTGGTAACATGGCTAAAAGACCTGCAATTTTATACCAGCCTACAGCCTGAAAAAGCCCACACAACACATAGTGATAGAGAGTGCAAGTAGAAAAAGTATTTGTGTGGCAAAGGACTCTTTACATGCACATAATTGACTATTGGTCACACAGATCTTTTGAAATACACCGGCACTCACGGTGTACAAGGCTATTTCTGAATAAGAAGGACAGTTCTCTACCTATTGTCAAGGCACTGGAAACATTGTGCAGTTCAGTAAAGTTTGAGGATCATGAATTATTTTAAACTTTATCACCTTTTCCATTTTCAATGTAAAAGTGATCCTCACTTGTCATAGTAACTTCATCGCCATATCAACGTGCTTTATTTCTGTTTAAATTAATTAAAAATGCTTTCACAAGTTAACAACCCTCACATATCAACCTTAAACACTCTCAATTATTTCATGTAGATACCGTACCTTACACATGCTAGAAATTTATGGGATTTTTAACATTAGGAGTTGGTTCATGATTATAATTGCCATAAAAACACTGAGCAAGAAAGGATATTATCACCAGCTAATTAACTAATTGTTAGAGTTGGTTTTCTGGCTTCTCAGGTACTTAGCCCTTGCTTCAACTCATTACCTTTATGATATCTGTTTTGGAAGCTAATTTTCCTGAAAAGGAATCTGTGGCTATAATGCAACCCAACCACATTCAGATCTGTATTTGATAATCATCGACTTATTCTTCAAGTGTTTAAACTTAAATTCTGCACAGCATGTCTAATTTTCTGATCAGACAATATTTAAGATTGCATTTGTTCTCACATTACTGTGGTTCAATATGATGGTCATGATATTTTGTGAGTCTGTGTGGGACAGGGACTGTTGTCCAAACTGATCTTATATTCACCTCAGCACTTAGTATTTGGTGCATAGTAAGCACTCAAACACCCTACTTACGCATATATATGTGGTGTTTTAGGTTAATCCTTCTTAAACTAAATTCACTGGTCTAAATTTAAATTTGTGGTGACTACATATATTATGTGACACAGAAGGTGTTTTGCTCATCTATATAGTTTGGGGATAAATGAACAATAGTTTCTGCCCTGTAAACCACTACTTGCTTTTGATCTACTCAAACATGAACAAGACCATAGCTACTCATACACTAGGTCCAACAGCTGGAGACAGCTTTTAAAATTTATTGGCGATTGTGTTTTAATTACCTCACCTTTATTCAGTCGTGACCTTAAAATATTTTGTACTTCCAAACTAAGTCCAGCTGATACCCCATTTGCCGCATTAATCTTCAAAACACCCTTTTACAGAGGTAGAATTGATTAGATCCATGACTTCTTAATTTGGTAGACATTTGGGACTAGACCTGTGCAAAATATGGGCCTCACTACATCATTAGGCCAAAGAAAATCTTGAGTCCCTAAGTATTTAAACAATGATGGACTTCAAAGTTATGGATCATTGTGAACCCCATTTTAATGAAGTTTTTCAGTTGCATTAAAGATGAGGATAAGAGAAAGAGACAGCGTGTGTGTGAGAGATAGAGAGAGCAAGAGAGAGAAAGAGAAACCACCAGAGACTGAAAAAAGGAGAAAGGGTTAAGGTGATCTAAGAAAGTGACCTCAGACAGACAGACAAAGCTAGAGACAGAGGACTCAGTCTTGAAAATGGTATAGAGAGAGAGGGAGACTCTCCTGAGGCTGATCTTGGCCACTCATACTTTCCCCAACTGTGGTAATTCAGACTCTTAAAGTACTTCTTGACAGTCCCTGAAGGAATAACCCTCAGTTCTCCTATAGAATGTGTTTTTATTGCATGATTTGGATAGACATGTAAGGGATGCAACAGAACATAAGGATATGCAAGGATAAATTTTTAGGGGTGGGGATGATGGGGAGTACTTAAGCGTAGTAGGAAGGGAAAATAGGGTTGGGGGTGGGAGGAGGGGGACAAGGGCATAGTCTAGGAAGGCTTCCTGGAAGAGATATATCAGTAGGGCTTTCATCATGGGGAGAGTGCTGGTCTGTCAGATATATTGGGGAAGGGAGTTTTAGGCAAGAGGGAGGGCATAAGCGAGGGATCTATGCTGGGAGAAGTCAGAGTGAGGAATAATAATAATAATGGCATTTATTAAGCACTTACTATGTGCAAAGCACTGTTCTAAGTGCTGGGGAGGTTACAAGGTGATCAGGTTGTCCCACGGGTGGCTCACAGTCTTAATTCCCATTTTTACAGATGAGGTAACTGAGGCACAGAGAAGTTAAGTGACTTGCCCAAAGTCACACAGCTGACAAGTGGTGGTTCAGGATTCAGGATTTGAACCCATGACCTCTGACTCCAAAGCCCATGCTCTTTCCACTGAGCCACGCCGCAGGTTGGTATTAGAGTAGCAAAATGCACAAGCTAAGTTGGAGTAAGAGAAGATAATGGATAAGGGGGAGAGCATCTCTTAGGTATCACAATCCTGATTATTCCTTCTTAATATCCAGTCTAGCTATGCTCCCCGCTCTCTCTCTCTCCTCATGTCACCCACCCATAATGCTCACGTATCATCACCTGAACCACTGTCCTGATCATCTACAGTACAGCATTACTGAAGCCACTGCTCAAAATGATCTAGAATATCTTTTCAGTTAACTGATAAAATAATTATGAATGGAAGTGTTTTCTTTACAAATCTGGCATGGTGCTTATATTGCACGAAAACTAGAAAAATCAAGGTTCAGTCAGGCTGCTCTAAATTGATCCTTCACAGGAGAATAAAAATGAATTCTCCAATGAACCAAGGAGAGAGAAGAATATTTCTGTGGCTCCAATGTTAGCTGGAATCCTCTCAAATTAGTCAACATTAGTGGACTTTTCAAGGATATTGCAGAAAATCTGGCCAGTAATGGGGAAAATTTGATCAAGTAGATCAATTATAACCAACTGTGTTGATTGCTACTGCTAGGATATTAATGTTAACATCATCATTGACATCTCTACCTCCTCATATTAACATAGAAACTAAGATTGAACATTTAGGGGTCTCTTTTTGACAGTCTTAAAAAATCTACATATGCTTCCAATTTGCAGATACCACTTTTATCACTCAGTGTTAAGTGAGAAATCATATGTCCAAGGTGATGCTTAGAACAAAGTCAACAAATGACCTAGTTTTGGCCCCCAGGCACTTAAATTCTAAGGTGACAAGTTGTACAAAAGTAGATAAGTTGTTTTTTTATGAATATTATTCATTTTAGTTTGGGAAATAATGACAACTTATGCCTAGGATTTTTTTTCTTTCCAAATGACAATGGCTACACAAGGGCCTGATCCAATAACCCTTACATGCATTAGTTACCCAAAAAGTTCTGTTTAGGATTGCTATCCTTAGGGGATTTGCTATTTTCTGAAGCTTTCTCCAGAAAAAAATTCATCAAGAGTAATATGCTATTTTAGGACCTGAAAAGAGATCAATTAATGTTTTATTCCTTGTTTTCCCATTAACTCTTTGCAAGATTTTGATTAAAATGGAGAACAAAAAAAAATTCACATACCTACATTATAGAATAACTTCAGTGTAAAAAATGCTTGTTTACATATGAATGGCTATATTCATCCACATAAATGTATGCATATATAGGTATAAACATATAATTGCTTTTCAGATTCAAAGATTATGCACATGCCTTTGGCCAATTAAGATTGATGCAGAACAAAGAATATTTCTCACATCAAATGCCTGTTCAAATGATTACCTCCCACAACATTGCATTTGTCTTTCACTATCCTAACACTGTTTAAAAGATTTTTTTTTCTTTATGCTATGCCCTCACTGAAGTCTTTGTTCTAAGAATTACCAAATTCACCCTCCTCCTCCTGAACGTCAATATTGATTGAGCTCCTATTGTGTGGACAGTACTGTACTAGGGCTTGGGAGTATAAATTACAGTAGAAGATGGGGTCCTAGACAACATTGAGTTTACAATCGAATACTGCTTTATGTCAATTCATAAATGACATTTGAGCACTTGCTGTGTGCAGAGCACAGTACTAAACACTTGGGAAGGTACAACACAACAGAGTTGGTATAAATGATGATGGCCTAAAAGGAGTATAGTCTTCACAGGAAGACAAACATTGAAATTAATTAGGTGAAATAGTAGCATAGGTCAGGCTAATCTATGATTACTATTATCTCCCAATTATTACACCACGTTGTTTGAGTCTTTGCTTCATAGTGTTTTTAACATGTTTCTTCTACCCTCTAGCTGCACATTTCAGCTCACTATACAATGTCTTTTAGGAGTTTTGGCTGTCATCCATTGTCCTCATGCGACTCACCCAACAAGAATATGATACGATAAGTACTACTTCAATCCTGGTGGATCGATTACCCTCAAGGACCTCATTTCTATAATCCTGTCCCAGCATTTGGTTTTAAGTAAGTTACCATTGCAATTAGAACCCCAGAAAATGGTAAAACTCCTTCACAGCTGATTATATACCAGTCAAGATCCACAAGCAGGGAGGGAATGTGATGCTCAGTTGCCTAAACCAGCTCTTCCTCTTCACATGGAACACTGAGGAATTCAGGATTTCAAATGCCATCAAAATCTTCAAGAATAAAAGGCAAAGAGCTAACTGTAAAACTATTGTGGTCTCACTCCTCTTAATTGCTGGCAAAATCCTAGCAAAAGTCTTCCTGGAATGACTAATAAAGAGTATCAGTAACCATGTTACCAGAATAGCAATGTGGTTTTAGATGATGGCCAGTCATCTGACCTCTTATCATGTGAATGTCTGTCATTCATTCCTAATGAAATCTATGAATCAGATGAAAGAAATGCTGTGGAGGATCAGAGTAAGAAATACACAAGGAGAGACATGCTCCCCTGGGAGAATCAAGTTCAGGGGACAGAGAGTGTGGGTCATCCAGGGTGAGTGGACACGTTTCCCAAGATGGGTCCCATCCCAATATCTGACTAGGTGGATCAGAAGGAAATGCCTAGTCTACTTTAAAGATGAGAATTTTCCTTTCTGGCATTTCTTCCTCTGCCTCATGTCATTGATGATCTCCTTCAAAAACTAGGGTCATATTTTGAGAGGTTCTATACCGAGCCAAACACAACATCTATACAGTAACTTTTTTTTTGAAACTCATCAGCATTTCCTTCTGCTTGTGTGCTCCTTCTGCTCCAATGCATTTACCAGATGGTATCTTCAGTAAAATCTAGGATACTGTGAAAGTCAATTAAATTAGGCTTAGAAAACACTCAAGCACTTTAGTAAGAGTAGTATAGAGTGTTGCAGTGTTATGAGGTTCAATTCACACTCTAGCTCCCACCCAACCAACCCTCTCTGCCCCCAAGGCATGGATGTTGATTGTACAAATGTGGGGTGGCCAGGGGATTTGGGGGGTAGGGGTGGGTGAGGGGGCCAATAAGGTGTCAGAGGCTTCAGGAGAGCCTGAAAGACCTTACAACAGCCCAGAAAACCTGGGTCCTGGCAAATGCTACAATAGTTTGATTGCGTTGAGAAATTTATCAACCTATTATATCATCATTCCCTGATGACATGGCTGACAGCACAGAATTGGAGGGGCTCTGCATTAGCCTTTCCCGTCACCAACAGGGTAAAGCAAGGCTGCACATTAGGTCCAGCCTTCTCCAACCTATCATGAGCAGCAGGTTTTGAGGACACAACAAGGAATCTGGAAGCAAAATGTCAGAATACCATTCTGATTTTTTTAAGAAGCTCTTTTAACTCAACAGGCTGAGAGCATCCTTGAAAATCCTTGAATCACTAATACAGGAGCTCTTATATGCTGATTAATGTGCTCTGGAAGTTCACGCCCAAGAAGACATGCAAATTATTAATGACCACTTCTCAGAATCAGCAAGGCACTTTGGATAGAAAATTAGCCTGAAGGAGACTGAGGTTATACAGTATGCTTCCCCTGGAAAATTCTCTATATAAACCAATGATAGCCACTGACAACACAAAGCTGTATGCTATCACTGAATTCTGCTACTTAGGCAGCACACTATGCCATGATGCAAGAACAGACAAATGAAGAGAAAAAGAGCCAATGTGACATTAGGATTCAGATGATACCAGTAATGTCATCTTCAAACTCAGCTGAACAACTCATAAATGAGGTGACTATGACTAGAGTCTGACAGATTTGGGTAAGATATAAGTTCTAGGCTGGGGAAACTGAGCATGGAGTCAGAGGTGAGAGAGTTCAGTATGAGGTACTGTTGGAAGGTGAGCCCTAAGTAGTAGGGTGGTGAAACCAAGTGGGTGGATGACTTTAGTACAGTGCTCTGCACACAGTAAGAGCTCAATAAATACGACTGAATGAATGAATGAGCTTTCCAATATATTGAATGTAGAGCAAGATGATTACATGATTCCAAAACAGGCCCTAGTAGGACACACTTAGATTGTGAGCCCCATGTGGGAGAGGGACTGTATCCAACATGATTATGTTGTATCTAACACCACACTTAGTACAATGCTTTCTTACAGTATATGTACTTAACAAATACTACAATTATTATAAAGGTGAGGGAAGAATTAAGTCAGCAAAGCCAAACTACTCTATCAAACAATCATATTGAGTGCTTACTGTGTTTAGAGCACTGCTCTAAGCCCTTGGGAAAATACACTATAAGAGAGCTGGTATATACTTTCCCTGCCCACAACGAACTTACTGTCTAGAGGGGGAGACAGATTTTAATCAACCTACGCATCAGGAAAAAACTCCTCACTCTCAGCTTCAAGGCTCTCCATCACCTCACCCACTACTACCTCACCTCCCTTCTTTCCTTCTCCAGCCCAGCCCACACCCTCCACTCCTCTGCCGCTAAACTCCTCACTGTGCCTCGTTCTCGTCTGTCCCGCTGTCGACCCCCGGCCCACGTCCTCCCCCTGGCCTGGAATGCCCTCCCTCCACACATCCGCCAAGCTAGCTCTCTTCCTCCCTTCAAAGCCCTACTGAGAATTCACCTCCTCCAGGAGGCCTTCCCAGACTGAGCCACCCAGACTGAGGGTAGTGGTGGTGGAAAGGCATGGGGAGAACAGGATTTAGGTGGGAAGACAAGGAGTTCTGTTTTGGACATGTTAAGTTAGAGGTGTCAGTGGGACATCCAAAGAGAGATAGCCTGAGGGCAGGAGGGAATGCTGGACTACAGAGAAGGAGAGAAATCAGGGCTGGAGATGTAGATTTGGGAATCATTGGCATAGAGATGGCAGTTGAAGCAATGGGAGCAAATGAGTTCTCCAAGGGAAAGGGTGTAAATTCATTCATTCATTCCATCATATTTTTGAGTGCTTACTGTGCAGAGCAATCAATCAATCAATAGTATTTATTGAGCCAATCAATAGTATTTATTGAGCGCTTACTGTGTGCAGAGCACTGTACTAAGTGCTTGGGAAGTACAAGTTGGTAACATATAGAGACGGTCCCTATCCAACAACGGGCTCACAGTCTAGAAGACAATTGAGATTGAGAATACAAGGGGACTTAGAACTGAGCCCACAGTAAGGGAATGGGAGGTAGAGGAGAAGCCTGCAAAAAAGACTGAGAATGAGAAAGGAGACTAAAAGTCACGTAAAGTCTGTGCTACGTCCAAAACTGCACAGCTCCTTATAATTTTTTATAGTATTTGTTAAGCACTTAGTGTGTGTCACACACTGTACTAAGCGCTGGGGTAGGTACAAGTTAATCAGGGTGGACACAGTCCCACATAAGGCTCACAGTCTTTAATCCAGATTTATGATTTGCCCAAGGTCACACAGCAGATAAGTGGTGGAGTGGGGATTAGAACTCAGGTCCTCTGACTCCCAGGCCACACTGCTTCTCTCTCTAGATTATCAATAGCATATGAACTATGATCCCGTTCTATGGCTGTACTCTCACAGAAGTTTTAGGAGCCTTCTTGACTGCTTTTCTATCTCTGTTTTTCCTGCCATCATTGCACAACATGCTACTTCAGTAGCTGCCAATTCTGGTATGTGATACTGATGGACACCTTACGGTATATAAGCATGCTCATTGGAAAGGACACGGTCTTTGGAGTCAGAGGTCATGGGTTCAAATCCAGGCCCCGCCAACTGTCAGCTGTGTGACTTTGGGCAAGTCACTTCAGTTCTCTGGGCCTCAGTTACCTCATCTGTAAAATGAGAATGAAGACTGTGAGCCCCTCGTGGGACAACCAGGTCACCTTGTAACCTCCCCGGCGCTTAGAACAGTGCTTTGCACATAGGAATCACTTAATAAATGCCATTATTATTATTATTATAGATAGATAGATAGATATTCTGGTCCTTTATGAAAATGTCTAAATTTCAGAACAATGATACCAATGGAGAAGTTAAATAGTACTTTAAACAGGTCACCCAAGTCCAGTTTACCTTCATTTATCCTAAAGCATATGGAGAAGCAGCATGGCTCAGTGGCAAGGCCCGGGCTTTGGAGTCAGTGGTCATGGGTTCAAATTCTGGCTCCGCCAATTGTCAGCTGTGTGACTTTGGGCAAGTCACTTAACTTCTCTGGGCCTCAGTTACCTCATCTGTAAAATGGGGATTGACTGTGAGCCCCCCGTGGGATAACCTGATCACCTTGTATCCCCCCCCACCAGCACTTAGAACAGTGCTTTGCACAAAGTGTTTAATAAATGCCATTATTATTATTATTATTATTATTATTGTTATTATTCAGAAATGAGATGTAGGCAAGTAAAAAGGCGTCTTTCAAACATTCCCTTTGAGTTTTCTATGCAATACTATTTCAGTTAAATGCCAGTACCCTGTGATAATCCTTTGGAGATAGGCAATCTCATTGAAATATGGAACCAAGAAAAATACAAGGAAAGTATGAAAATCTAAATGACAAGGTATGTCAGCTATAGTTACAAATATTTTAAACTTCTAGGACAGGGCTGGTTTTCATGACCTGAAAATCATTTTGAAAAAGTGTGAACGAAAAACCATACAGTTAATATATACTGAGTCCCCTGCATGCTGAAGGGTATTGGTTTTAACAAATGGACGCATCTACGCGTACTCATCTCTCTCTTTTTTCTTCCAGTGGAAGGTAAGGGATTTATCTGTCAGTGAAATGTGTGATGTGGTTGTAATGAAATGAAATTCATCTACAATGTGCCAAGAACATCTGCCAAATTTTTCAAAGGCAATAACAAAATTAAAAGTGTGCTTTTTTCTTCTTGGTGTCAAAGGTACTAGAAGATGATTCTGGCTTGCAGGCATCAGGGTGTGCTGGAGTCTTCTTGGAGGGGCTTGGAATATTTTCTCTTTTAAAAAGCTTAGTATTTTTCTCTCCTCTTGCTTTCTCATTTTGCTCACCACTCTGGACTTTGTTAAATTGTTCTCTTCAGGTACTTTTTTCTTTCTTTGCCCTCAATCTCTGGCACAGACGTTCCTGAATGGAGGTTTGCCATCAGGTGCGGCCCAGACTAATTCTAATTACAGAGTTGGAACAACCACATAAATGGAAGTCCTTTCTGGGATATTTAATCCTTGAAGCCTGGAACCATCTTTTTTACCATTATGTTTTGCTATGAGAAACCCATCCCCAGAAGCAGCAAAATGGGAAACGGAGGAGCACTGATGAAAATCATGTGGAAAATGAATAATACAGCTGCAACTGGAAATGAGTCATTTTGATTTTCCTGCCTGCGAGAAAAATCAACAGCCTTATTTTTCTTAGAATCCTGAGACTGGATTGGCTTCCTTCTTTGTTCTGTCATTTCTATTTTGCAGAAAATAGTGTCAACAGTCCTTTTACAGCAAATTCATTCTAGTGTGAACTTGACCTTCCAGTTCATAAACGGCCAAACTAATGAGAGCTTTACCTACTTAAGAACTGGAGAGAAGATTTTATGATGGATGTCTTTTGTTTTCTTTTCCTGCTTGATACCTCCTCACCCGCAAAAAGACTGTTTGCTATCAGAGCATTAATTTGAGGTGATGAATCACAGCAGATTTATAAATTCTCTAAACATCTATAATTCATTACAAGTAAAACACCACCCCCAATAGAAAATGCTAGTCTACATTTTAAATAATGGCCAATTTTAATTGTATAATATTCCTTTCATTTCAGTAACAACATCTAATTAAGACATTTGTTAAAGTTGTGTAATGCTAAGCTAACAGGGAGCATTTACTGGAGTTCTATTGGAATTTTTCCATTACGTTAACATTATGGACTTTTAATGGATGTCTTAATTAGATGATGTTATTAACAGGGATGGTGCACAAATAAAAATCATGCCCAATGTATGCAACATGGCTCATTAGCACTCGCTGTGGGACACTGACAAAAAAGGCTTAATCTTTTTAATATGTCATAAAGCCCTATATAGGTATACAAAAAGCACCCACAGATCCACAACCTAACACTACCCACGGTTTTGACACAAACACATCAGGACATTCAGTAATGCTAAAGTCAAATCGATAAATGCCACTTGAATGTGCTTCTGAGGAATCTATTACCTTTATAGACATTTCAAAATATATTTGAAGTGGCAGAAACATGGTTCAGCCTCATCCATTTTAGGCTCCTCTTCTTTGGGAAGTACTCCTGAACAATGAACAGACATAGCATAATTTTGTTTCAGGGTACCTTTTGAGTCCATGCTGATTTTCCAGGGTGAGAGTACTTAGCATTTTACGGAACTTCACTTGTTTGGAATGTTTCTCAGTAGCTAACGGTACTTACCGCTCACAATATTTCCACGCCAGCAGGTCAGTTTTATTAGTTCAGTTTTACAGTTGGGTATAATGAGGAGCATAGGGGTTAACCATCTTGTCCAAGTTAACACAGCATGACAGAGACAGAGTCATATTTACAACTCTGAGTGCTCAACTCCGAATTGTGGGAACCTGACCAGCTCTGAGGCAACAGGATGAGCGTGTTATACGGATAACTCGCTATACCATCCAAATCTAATAATGTATCACGTTCAGTGGAATGTTATGATCTGTAGCCATGGATGAATAAAGTGCTATATCAATCTGTCTCTTTTTACATGACACCTAATTTAAAGGGGATGTTTGAGTGCTCAGGCAATCTAATTAGTTTCGCTTTAATTATCTCAGTGAGGGAGAAATCTGTAATTGATTGGCTTGTGCGAAGTTAGGAAGATATTTCATATGCTGTTTTCCAGTTTGTTAGTTCTAAGCTAGGCACCCAGTGGCCTCTGAATAAATACTCCATGACTGACTTAGGTTCCACTTCACAAAGAGGGTTATGCCAGACTGGAGGAATGTTAACCATCCAAATTCTGACCTTCTTCCACCAGACTCTGGGTCTCCCAAAAGTTCCATTTTGTCTCCAACACACGTCCCTACTGGTGTTTTCAAGCTGTCCCAGGACCACAGTTTGAAAAACCAAGGGGAACAAACACCATCATCATTATTGTTATTATTAGCACATTCTGGACTACAAGCGCCAAGAGAGGAGGCAGCTTCTAAATCAGGAAACTCATGGCTAGGTATTTTTTGAAAGGGATTTGTTAAGCACTTACTATGTGCCAGGCACTGCACTAAGTGCTGAGGTAGATACAAAATAATCAGGTTGGACACTGTCCCTGTCCTACATAGGGCTCACAGTCTTAATCCTCATTTTGCAGATTAAGGAATTGAGGGCAAGGTCACCCAGCAGACAAGTGGCAGAGCTAGGATTAGAACCCAGGTCTTTCTGACTCCCAGGCATGGGCTCTATGCAGTAGACCACACTGCTTCTCGCTGTTCTAAATTGTTTGTGCAGCCTCTCCAGGGGTCTTGTAGGTGGATATACCTTGGAAGGGCCACCTAAAACAAATCTCCATGGTGAATCTGGAGTACCCTGAAACCTACAGAGACCTCCAGTGTGACTATGCATCCCTTGTGGGACAGGGAATCTGTCTAATCTCATTGCCTTGTACCTTCCCCAGTGCTTAGAACAGTGCTTGTCACATAGTAAGAGCTTAACAAATACCACAATTATTATTATTATTGCACTGCCATCTCCCCCAGCTCTTAACAAATATTACAATTATCATTTTTATTGAGCTAGTGCATCTGTTGGGGCTGCACAGACAAGACATTGCCGTTCTCTGTAAAATGCAGAGTTTTCCATTTGAGTGACATTCTACATTGCTGCTTGGTCTCTTCATAGACATCCTCTTTAATTTGGTTGCTTTTTAAACTGTACCTCAAGATATGTGGTGATTCCTGAATCAGGATCGTACTCGTATCCTAAAATCAATCTAGTATGGAGAAGAAAGCTATCGGGAAAAAACACAGAATACGGTACAGTGTTCTGGAAAAACAATTTGCCTAATGGATAGAACACACGCCTGGGTGTCAGGACCTGGGTTCTAATCCCCACCTACCACTTTTCTGCTGTGTGGCCTTGGGCAAGTTACTTAACTTCTCTGTGCCTCAAGTACTCCATCTGTAAAATGGGGATTAGGACTCTGGGCCCTATGTGGCACGTGGACTTTGTTCACCTGATTAGCTTGTATCTGCCTTGTTGCTTAGTACAGTGCCCGGTACATAGTAAGCACCTCAGTACCACACAAAAAAAATTCCTGCTTCATTGAGTACATATACTGCTGCAAGAGAAGCAGCGTGGCTCAGTGGAAAGATCCCGGGCTTGGGAGTCAGAGGTCATGGGTTTGAATCCCGGCTCTGCTACCTGTCAGACGTGTGACCTTGGGCAAGTCACTTCACTTCTCTGTGCCTCAGTGACCTCATCTGTAAAATAGAGATGAAGGCTGTGAGCCCCACGTGGGATGACCTGATTACCTTGTATCTACCTCAGCACTCAGAACAGTGCTTGGCACATAGTAAGTGCTTAACAAATACCAGCATTATTATTATACCTTCAGAACACTAACTTGTGTATATATCTATAATTCCATTTATTTTTGATGCTACTGATGCCTGTCTACTTATTTTGTTTTGTTGCCTGCCTCCCCCTTGTAGACTGTGAGCCCATTGTCAGGTAGGGATTGTCTCTATCTTTTGCCGAATTGTACTTCCCGAGCGCGTAGTACAGCGTACTGCACACAGTAAGCTCTCAATAAGTATGATTGAATGAATGAATAATCCCAAATTTTATCCATCACATTGTGAGCAGCGTGACCTAGTGGAAGGAACAGGGGCTTGTTCCAACTCTGTAACTGGAATTAGTGTGAGCTGTACCTGATGGCAAATCTCCATTCAGGAATGTCTGTGCCAGAGATTGAGGGCAAAGAAAGGAAAAAGTACCTGAAGAGAACATGTTCAAGTCTAAAGCAGTGAGAAAAATGAGAAAGCAACAGGAAAGAAAATTACTAAGCTTCTTTAAAGAGAAAATATTCCAAGCCCTTCCAAGAAGACTCCGGCACACCATTATACCTGCAAGCCAGAAGGAACTTCCTGTACCTGTGACAGCAGGAAGAGAAGAGCAGACTTTTAATTTTGTTATTGCCTTTGAAAACTTTGGCATTTTTACCCTTTATTCTCTCCAGATCCTTATCTCAGAATTTATGGATGTCTGGGAACATCTCCTGCCAATGTACATGGTCATTTCCCACAAGGCCTGGCTTCTCTGGGCTCCTACCTGCTGGCCCTCAACATGGAGAACTTTTCCCCTGCCATTTTGCCAACTAGGATCGCTGCCCAAATCCCTAACTCCAAATGGCTGAAGGGCTTCTTCCCCACTCCTCCCCAGTGATTAGCTGTGCTCCAGATAACAACTCTGCATACGTACCTGGTACTTGGTTCAGTTAGCTTTCCCTCAGGGAGGGGAAGCAATAAGTTTTTTCCTCTTCTAAAAACTGCCACTGCGTATCACCCCTTCTCTGACTGTGGGGCTAGTTTGTGTGATCACCATAGGAACTAAGCACTTTTCCAATCACTGTTCTAGGTACTATGGGAGAGTGTGTGGAGGTGTGTCTCCTGCAGGCTGCTAAAATGCCCCAAACCTTCAGAACACTAACTTTCAGCTGAGATGGGAGAGAGAGGCATCCCTCCTAAATTCAAGCTGAGTGAGCAGGCAGCTGAGAGCAGTGAGGAACATGGCTGGAGGATATGAAAACTTCTGATTCACTATCCAGCATGCCAGCCAAGCAAGCCCAACAGGGGAAGAGTCCCAGCGATTGGATCATATTGGTGAGGGGAAAAAACACAACATGATGTGAGGGAGAAAACAGAATCCCATGCATGCACTGTGAGGCCAGCCTAAATTACAGTATTGTAGCACTTATTTTTCCACTAGGACATCATTTGTTTCATGTTGTGTAAAACCGTAGAGTGCACTAGGCTTTTTACAATGAATGATTCCAGCCAAGCGTTAGCTGTGTGCCCAAGCCAAAATATTGCCAAACCAGATTACCAGAAAAAACAAATATTTAATAACAATGAGCATAGCACATCAACTTTTCTGTTAGCTACTCAGTCAGGGCCTCGCTACACATCATTCGCTACATCAACCTTCACTGCTGACTTTTGGGGTTGGTAAAAGCTTACCATGTGGCACTGTTCACAACTGCCAACAGTAACAGACTCTCAATATCTGAATTGTCGGAACTGCCATTCTCCACCACTTCCCCAACCCAGAATCTTCAATGGTTTGATCACTTCAATGGGTCTTTCTAGTCATGCCACATCCAGTTATGACCCAATGGGCCAATTTATCATCTTTCTCTGGGTTCCCACAGTGCTTATCCAAGGATAGAACTCCCACTGACTTCAAAAAGAATGCATGCTTAGAGCTGCTCCGCAGGACTGTGGACTAAGATGAGAAACCGGCCTACTATTTTCCTTCTCACAACTGGATAACAGTGATGTGTTGCAATGGATACTGCTCATATCTGTCATCAATTTCCGTGACTCTCAGCCTTTACTGGTGTTTTTCCTACATACAGGAGTTGCCAAAAGTTTAAATTTCTCTTTCAGAGAAATTCTAGTTTATGGACCTATGTAGAAAACTAAATTCTATAATCTCTGGACAGAGAGGCTGCTTCCAGGCAGTGATTGGCAAAAATCACTCCAATCGTTCCACTACTCCAATCAAGGGTATATAGTGAGCACTCTGTAAGAAGCATCATGGTGTAGTGGATGGAGCATGGGCCTGAGAGCCAGAAGGTCATGGTTTCTAATCCAGGCTCCACCACTCACCTGTATGCTGTGTGACCTTGGGCAAGTCACTTCTCTTCTCCAGGCCTCAGTGACCTTATCTGGAAAATGGGGATTAAGATTTTGAGCCCCACGCAGGACAGGGACAGTGTCCAACCTGATTTGCTTGTCCACCCCTGTGCTTGGCACATAGAGCCTGGCACATAGTAAGCGCTTAACAAATGCCATAAGTATTATCACCGTGCAGAGTTCTGTACTAAGCACTTGGGAACATGCAATACAGCTGGTAGACATGACACCAAAGTGCCTGTCCCACATAAACCCTCAATAACACATTGCTATTTTGAACCCATAGGGGTTTGTCGTGCCTAAAAGAAGCTTAGCTTCTGCCACCTGGATAGAATTTGAGAGCAAAAGCAACTTTGAATAGTGACTGGTCTCCATAATCTCTCATCCTATGCCTCCCCAACCATTCCATCTGATATCACAGCATCTTCTATCTACTTAGATGTGCATTCTTGGAAGAACTTTCCATAATCGTCTTACATTGTTCTATCCAAACAACACAATGGAAACACACATTTTGGAAGAACGGAGTGCAACTTTATCGGACAATGAAATGTTACAGGACAATTGATCCATAATTTATCAAATAATCAGGGAGCTGGCTTGAAAAATAATTACCTGGGGTTGTGCAAGCTACCAATTTCCCCACACAATACTTAGCCTTCCTTGCCCCTCCCTGCAATACAGTGAAAATAGTCTCTACATCTATTACTAGCTGTAAAACCTTAACCAAATAAGTAAAATTTTGCACAACTGGATTCTTGCAACTTAGAGCTAATTCCACATGGAAATAACCATGTTCCTAAATAAGAGTAAATTTAGAGCCACTTACTGCACCAGTCTTTCCCAAGAATCTGATGTTACCCTCCACCTCCACCATACTCGAGGACAGAATCCACATTCCAGGCTGGCTAACAGAGGATTAAAGGGGAGCAGCAGAGAGCCACCAGTGCCCTAAAAGCTATTAATCACACGGATTCCTGTCCAATCTAGAGGCAAAAATGGGCACACAGGGACTCAAACCAAAATCACCGGTCGCAAATTGCCCTTTCATTGAGGTGAAAATAACATGGCAGCTGTTTATGCCATTAAGAGACATGTGGGTTCTGAATTATGTTATTTTTTTTTTTCTGACGGTATTTGTTAAGCGCCTACTATGTGCCAGGCACTGTATTGGGCACTGGGGTAGACACAAGCTAATCCAGTTGGACACAGTCCATGTCCCACATGAGCCTTGCCGTCTTAATCCCCATTTTACAGATGAGGTGACTGAGGCCCAGAGAAGTTAACTGACTTGCCCAAGGTCACACAGCAGACAAGTGGTGGAGCTGGGATTAGAACCCAGGTGCTCGGACCCCCAGGCCTGTGCTCTTTCTCACTAGACAACACTGCTTCTCTATTTTTCAAATCAATCAATGAATCAGTAGCATTGATTGACTGCTTACTGTGTGCAGAGCACTGCATTAAGCTATTGGGAGAGCACAATACAACAGAGTAGGTAGACATATTCAAGTCAATTTACAGCAAGAGGTATGTTATTCATGCCTTACCTCACAAAGAGCCAGTCTGCTATAAATGATCAATTAGAGGCCATATATTGTTTGTTTATGTAAAACCAGATCTTTGGGAACCTTATATTTAGGCTATTCTCAATGCCTCAAGTAAGATTCCACAATTTCATGCTTGTTCCCTGCAAGCCTACAAAGGGATATAAATCTTTCCTCTTTAACACTCTCAGCTTTGCTGCTCAGATATATATATATATATATATCAGGATTAAGGGTGCCATATGGTACATCTTTGAAGCAGAGGTTTCTTCACACATGTCCTTTTCCAAACACCACATTCATTCTGGGTTTCAAACTGTGTATTTATGCTCATTTGACCACTTCAGTGAAATTGATCATTTACCATGCATCATTTACTTATATAAGCAACTGAAAGGGAAGTGTCAACTTTTTCAAATGAATAAAATATGGATATTTTTCTAGGACCACTTTGAAATAGGGAAAATGACCACAGAATGACTATATAGAAGAGACTAGCACATAATAACCTAGCATGACACATGTATCATTTATTCTCGAAATGAGGCTAAGAACTAGTGGTTTTGGCCACATCAGCCTATCCTCTGTGGGCTGTTTTGCAGGATACCGTTTCCTTTATACCCACTCAATATAACATGCTTATAGAAGAGGGACATATTGGCCTGGGTAGAGAAAGAGGACGATAGTTCTGCTCAGGCTAAATTCAGACCGTAAGCCCTGAGGGCTCTTAGTTCCTGGATCAAGCTGGCACAAAGTCCTGCCCAGTCAGCCCCTCAGCACTGTATCGCCTCCACCCATCCATGTTATGGACACTGTACTGTGGTGTCCCTGCCACTGGAATGGTTGTGTCTTGAATTGCTGAGAATATAATTCCCAACAAGCCATGCAGAAATTGCCTACACTCACAGAGCACCTTCCTAGCTGTCGCATTCCCTCTTTTGGACATTCAGTTTTTTTGGCTATTGCTTTGCCATTCCTTTCTGGTCTACCTCAGTTATAATAATAATGGCATTTATTAAGCACTTATTGGCTATTGCTTTGCCATTCATTTCTGGTCTCCTCAGTTCTAATAACAATGGCATTTATTAAGCGCTTACTATGTGCAAAGCACTGTTCTAAGTGCTGGTCCTGGATGCTGGCGTCCAGTGGCAAAACGATAAGGGGCTTGGACTGAGGCTGCTTTCATGATTCCTGCTGAATATGAGGGGGGAAGGTGTGTGTGTGGGTGTGTGTGTGTGTGTGTGTGTGAGATACATAAAGATATTTTGACAGAGTGCTACTTGGGATATAGCAATAGAGTTCGTTAGGACAGGGATGAAGTCCCTATTCGGTACATAATGCCCAACTAATCAGGGAAATGTATTATAGGCTGACATCTTTACAGGGATTTCCTATTTTTCTACACATTTTAGTCCTAAATTCCCCAGTCCTCCTCAAGAATAACAATGTATGTAGTCTCCTTGACAGAAGGGACTTTGTTTAAAAAAAAAAAAACAAATCTTAGTGCCTAACACAGTTACATGTGAACAAAGAAGATGGAGGTGACGCTGACAATCCACTGCTCAAGAAGCAGCATTCTGCTGTCGGAGGGCAGTGGCAAATTTGGAGAGAGGAGAGTGGAGAGTAAGGCTTGCCTGAACAGGCAAAGAGAAATGGAATGTTGAAGTCATTATCTGGGTTATTTATACTAAAGCAAAAGTCAATCAGTCAATCAATGACTGATACGCATTGAGAACTTACTGTGTACAGAGCACTCTACTAAGTGCTCGAGACAATACCCACTTCAGAGGGAGAGCGATAAACCTGGATCAAATTCACCGGTTCATTGTTCTGCACTGCATTCCTTGGCTTTGGTAGCCAGAACCTTGAATTAGAATAAAATTGTTGTTCTTTAATAGTAGGCTTAAATATTTATTGAGTGCTGACTGTGTGCAGAGAGAGCACTGCACTAAGAGCTTGGGAGAGTACAATACAACAGAGTTGGTAGACATGATCCCTGCCCACATTCTGATTCATATATGTTCACTGCTAGTACTTGAGAAGCAGTGTGGCTCACTGGAAAGAGCCCGGGCTTTGGAGTCAGAGGTCATGGGTTCAAATCCCAGCTCTGCCAGTTGTCAGCTGTGTGACTTTGGGCATGTCACTTAACTTCTCTGTGCCTCAGTTACCTCATCTGTAAAATGGGGATTGACTGTGAGCCCCCCGTGGGACAACATGATCACCTTGTAACTTCTGCAGCACTTAGAACAGCGCTTTGCACATAGTAAGTGCTTAATAAATGCCATTATTATCACTATTATTTCACTGATTTGCTAAGTTCTAGTGACAGCAAATTAGCTAACAGAGTAAACATTTCCTGGTTTTGAATTTTTCTTTGTTGGTTTTAGTGTTGGCCTTCTGAGTTTATCAGAAGGAAAAAAAAAGGGACTGGGGGTTATCTGTGAACTTTTTTCCCAAGTTGAATGCGTAAATAAACAATTGCTCATGTGTTGCACAGATGTGCTAGTGTTGTAGGACATGGAAATTTCTAATCAATAATTTACTCCTAAAGGGAGCTATTTGCTAACTCCAAAGCTACCACACATTAATGTTGGCTCTGCATTATGGTTATCGTGCAAGAAAATGCCATAAAGAGAAATGCTGGTGAAGGGCTGCTTTGCCCACTGGGTGTTCTGGGTCCACCACCCTCAGGCAAGCCCTTTCTGGCCAACAAGGCAGGCCACTATGGCTCTTGAGGGGGTACCAAGGTGGTCACTCTGACAGCACTTGCACATCCTGCTGTGGCCTCTGCTGCAAACCCTGCTGGGTGAGAAACAGTCCTGCCAGAGGAAAGAATCACACGCCCGGAGACCCACTTGCCATGGAGAGACTGGAAGGCGGAAGAGAAAAAACCCGACTTGTGTACGGAGGGGGAAGAATCCTTCATCTGGCCCTGCAAGCAGACTTTTTGTGTACACAGTTCTCATGCTCCATGAAGTGTTGCGATCGTCTTCCTCTGCCTTTTAACTAACCATGGATGATGAACTATCCTGTCCACATAGAAATGGGATTTTCAGGCACCGGATTTGTCATTCAATCCACTTGATTACTTTCTACATTTTTTTTAACCCAAGTTTAATTTTTTTACTGTATTAAGACAGTGAGCAGTTAAGTTTTCCCTAAATAATAATAATAATAATGATGGCATTTGTTAAGCGCTTACTATGTGCAGAGCACTGTTCTAAGCGCTGGGGGGGATACAAGGTGATCAAGTTGTCCCACGTGGGGCTCACAATCTTAATCCCCATTTTACAGATGAGATAACTGAGGCTCAGAGAAGTGACTTGCCCAAGGTCACACAGCAGACATGTGGCGGAGTCGGGATTTGAACCCACAACCTCTGACTCCAAAGCCCGGGCTCTTTCCACTGAGCCACGCTGCTTCTCTAGACCCTTTGTACACTATGCTTCCCGGGTCATCATAACAATGGTTTTATCTAGAACTACAATGTTTATGGATATAGCTTTGCAGTCATTATTCATCATTTATGATATATATGAATCATTTTAATAATGTAATCAAGTTCCCATAAAATTTATAATAATGTAATACATTATATGACGAACATAAAATGGAAGTAGTTTGCTTATTATAAAGTATTTCTATTATTAAACTCTCTGAGGATGGTAATGTCAAATAACATGCTGTTTCCTTAACATAACCTCTTTCCCTTCAAAGGATTTCACAAGGGGCTGTATACGGATTCTTGCCTTCCCCAGATTCATACGATTAGCAAACTCCATATTCAAATAAGAAAAACAGCACATTGGAAAAAGAGAAAGCAAAACAGAAAAGTGAAAAACTAAAGTTAAGAAGAACAAGCCTAAAAAATCAACGAGTGGTATTTATCGAGCACTTACTGTGTGCAGAGTACTGTATTAAGTGCTTGGGAGAGTACAATAGAGTAGGTAGGTGTGTTTTTAGCTTTCAGTGAGCTTACGATCCAGGTCACGTCACGCATGCCAATGTGCACAAAGTGTAATATAGGGCAGGCCAATTTAGAAGATTAGTTCTTAGTGATCATGGCCTGTGCATTTATTCTATGGAGCAACTAGAAAACAATTTGGGCTTGCTGAATCTGCAGTTAAGATCTTATGGAACATTCTTCTTTGCTTCTTCCAGGGAATCAGCCACTCAGTCACGGTAAGCAGGGAGCGGGTCTACCAACTCTGTTATAATGTACTCTCCCAAGCACTTAGTACAGTGCTCTGCACACAGTAAGTGCTCAATAAATACAATAGATAGATAGATATTGATTGATTGATTGGACTTCTTCGTGGGTCTTCCTCTTATATGGACAGGGAATTGCCTGGAATTTCACTGCCACAGTTCTGCCCTGGAGTCAAGTAGGCCTTGGGTAGAGCAACTACTAGAGAGTCAGAGATTTCCCCCACTTCACGCAGGCATCTAAGAGGGCAGAGATCTGGTGCCAGTGGGAAAACCTGACTGAGTTAATACTAAAAGCAAAAGTATATGTCCTGACTTGACTGAATGATCATCCCAGCCCACCTATAACCTCTCTGGTATTTATCAATTTACGCATTTATATGAAACACCCATATTCACAAATGAATACTGTTGGGGAAAAGATGTCATGAGGACAAATGCATCTATCTGAAATAATAAGAAAAGTCTAAATCCGCTGACAGTAATAAACCAGACTGTAATTAGTTCAGAACATCACTGCGAATCCCTTATACCTATAAAGGCAGAGGTCATGAGATTTTGGTGGGGGAGGGGGGTGGTTCTAAATGACTGGATCCCTTAATTATAGGGATTATTAAAATCTTTCTCACAGACAAGGGAAGATGTGGTTTGGCCCTAAAAATCTTGAAACCTGTCATTCTAGTCACAATAGTTGTCTGCACATTGTAATAGCACCTACCAATACGATATGTGAAAACACATATGGTTTACATGGAATGGATTTAGACCCTCCCCATCAAAAGAGAAATGAGGCACCTAGTTCTTGGCCTCTCTGATTGTTTTAAAGTACATCACTCCAGCGAGGGCTCAAAAGACTAGCAGAACAAGCTTTACTAAAGGCACCACTTCATTTCGGAGATGAAAATAAAAGAGTATATTAGAACTCACCGGCAGCAAAAGGCAGGAAACAAGTGTCAGTGGGCCATGCAGCACATGTTCAGAAATGGAAAAATTCATTCATTCATTCAATCGTATTTATTGAGTGCTTACTGTGTGCAGAGCACTGTACTAAGCGCTTGGAAAGTACACATCGGCAACAGATAGAGACGGTCCCTATCCAACAACGGGCTCACAGTCGAGAAGGGGGAGACAGACAACAAAACAAAACAAGTAGAAAATGCTGACCTTCCTGTGCATGCAATGGCATCTGTCCTTATATCTGAAATACACAGCTATAGCAGAAACATATAAAAAGAAAGGAGCTGTGATAGTAAGATCTGTGCACATTCCTTGGGCTAGACCATCAAATAAGCCAACATAAAGATTTCTAAGAAAGGAAATTGTTAAAAATTATGCAATCTACTTAATGTTATGGGGTTTCAACTTTTTTCTACGCATGATATTTGACCTACATTTCAATCTTTTCTGTTTAGAGTTTAGACTTTCTTGCTTGCTCCACAGATAACCATCATGCTTTTTAGAAATATCAAACACATGATTCCCATTATAACTCGTTTCACTTCTATTTACTTGCATTCTAGGTCAAGAGGGACCTGTTTAATCAGTTGTAAAAATTTTCAGCAAAATTGCTTAACACACAGTTCATTTATGTTTTTAATTAATCCTTAAAACTACCAAGCATATTAATATGTAAAATTCTGTTGCAATTTCCTGTCAGAATAAGACAAGTAACAGAAAGCACCAGTGAACATATGTTACACAAAGAATGAATAATAGATTCTAACAAACTGGAAAAAAAAAACCCCACTTTTTAAACTCTGAAGGAGTCTAAATTTTCCAGCTACCAATTATTATCTTTTTCTACTATATTAATGTAATACAAGTATGAGCTATTTAGAAATTCCTGCACACGCATCAGGAGTTTCTAATCACACCGCCTCAATCAATCGATTAATCAGTGGTATTTATTTAGCACTTACCAGGCGCAGGACACTGCACTAAGTGCTTGGGACGGTACAGTGCAACAGAGTTGGTAGACGTAATCCCTGCCCACAAAGAGCTCATGGTCTACTAATTTCCAACTTTAACCCAGAACACTCACTTTGCTCCTCTAAAGCCAACCTACTCACTGTACCATTCTCCTCTATCTCACCACTGAAACCTAGCCCACATCCTGTCTCTGGCCTGGAACTTCGTTCCCCTTCATATCTGACAGGCTACCATCATCAATCGTATTTACTGAGCGCTTACTGTGTGCAGAGCACTGTACTAAGGAGATACCAATCTCCTCACCTTCAAAGCCTTATTCATTCGTTCATTCAATTGTATTTATTGAGCGCTTACTGTGTGCAGAGCCCTGTACTGAGCCTTATTAAAATCACATCTCCCCCAACTCAGCCCTCATTCACCCTGCTCCCTCTCCCTTCTGTGTCACCCTTGCACTTGATTCGTACCCCTATTCAGCCCACCCTCAGCCCTTCAGTACTCTAGCGCTTAGAACAGTGCTTGGCACATAGTAAGCAGCGTGGCTCAGTGGAAAGAGCCCGGGCTTTGGAGTCAGAGGTCATGGGTTCAGATCCCGGCTCCACCACTTGTCATCCGGGTGACTTTGGGCAAGTCACTTCACTTCTCTGGGCCTCAGTTGCCTCCTCTGTAAAATGGGGATTAAAACTGTGAGCCCCCCGTGGGACAACCTGATCACCTTGTAACCTCCCCAGCGCTTACAACAGTGCTTTGCACATAGTAAGTGCTTAATAAATGCCATTATTATTATTATTAACAAATACCACTATTATTATTATTCTGCACGTATCTTTAACTTATTTTAATGTCAGCTTCCCCCCCTCTAAACTATGAGCTTCTTGAGGTTAGGGAACATGTCTACTAACTCTTATATTGTACTCACCCAAGGCCTTAGTACAGTGCTTTGCACACAGTAAGTGCTCAATAAATATGATTGATTAATCAATATGCATAGCATTTAGATATTCAGATACTTCATTATGACATAATTTCAGTGTTTCCTGCTATACCTTAGTTCATCATCCTCCCTGCTCTCCCTATTTGTAAATCACTTTTGTCCATTTGATTCCCCCATTATATTGTAAGTACCTTAAGGGTGGGGAATTTAGGTCTTGATTCTGGTGTATGCTCCCAAGGGCTTAGCGCTCAGTAGTAGCTCAATAAACACCTTTGATTGATTGGTTATGAAGTGCTAATGATGGCTGTTGGGTTGAACATACCTGGGATGGGAGAAAATTCATCTGGGAATACCTTCTGGAGGAGGTGGGATTTCAGGAGTGTTGTGAAACTGGGGAGAGCAGTAGTCTCTCAGTAGTTGGAGGGAGAGGGAATTCCAGAGAGAAGAAAGGGCATGGGCAATGGTCCAGAGGCAGATAAGCTTATCAACAGCAAGGAACGTTAAGAAAGTTAACTTGGAAGCAGGGAGAAGCATGAAATGGGAAGTAGAGGGTGGAGAGATTAGCAGTATTGGTAACAATATTAATAATAATAATAGTATTTGTTAAGCACTTACTATGTGTGCTGGGGTGTATATAAGCAAATCAAGTTGGACACCGTCCCTATCCCATGTGGGGCTCACAGTCTCAATCCCCATTTTACAGATGAGGCCACTGAGGCCCAGAGAAGCGAAATGACTTGCCCAGTGTTATACAACAGACAAGTGGTGGAGCCAGAATTAGAACCCATGACCTTCTGACTCCCAGCCTGTGCTCTATCCACTAGGCCATGCTAGAAATAGCATTCACAGAGAGACCAATGCCCGAAATTCACTGTACTAGGACTTGAGATGTACAAAACAAACAACCGACACATCCCATGCCCAAGGCCCTTACCCCTTAACTGAGGGTGCGGTAATCAAAATAAATAATGTTGCATTTGAATGACTGTGTACACATAACCTCTAAAATAAGGTACTTATAAATTAGTACATAAGTGCTAATCAATCAATAGTGTTTAATAAGTGTCTAATGTGTATTGTACAACTGTACTAAATGCTAGAGAAAGTACAATATGATTTGAAGACAGTCCTTCCCCTCAGGGAAATTGCAATCCAGTGGGGGAAACAGAAACTAAAGTAGATAGGATGAAGTGATAGATTATATAAAATATGTACATATGTACTGGGTTTGGGTTAGATCAAGGTATAATGAATAGATTGGCATTAACCTAGTGGTATTTATTGAGTGCTGTACTAAACACCTGCAAGAGTACAATATAAAAGAATTGGTCTGCATGCTCTCTGCCTTAAAAAAACTTAGTCTAGAGGGGGATACTGACATTCAAATAAATTAAAGATATGTATATGATTACAGTGGGGGTGAATGAAAGATACAAACCCAAGTGCCCAAAAATGTGTTTCCTAAGAAGGATTCTGATTTCTTTACTCCTAGGGAATCTTGTCTTCAAAATGAGTTTGACTGCACTTGTTTAAATGGCATTAAACCAGGAAATTAATTCCATAGCCTGAATAGCTGGTCTGACTTCAACAGCCAGTTATTGAACAAGGACTATCCATGTGAAGAATGTTGAAGAAAACAGCAGATTACAGTCTTTTCTGTCATGAAAGTAGGACATATATAAAGCAAAACAATATGCAAAACCACTGCCAAGCAAAAAAGACAAATTATTTATATTTGTACAGATATTAAATTTGCCTTTCCTGCAAAATGATGACCAAATATTTGCATTCAAGTGAATTACCACAAATGAGACAGTTGACATTCATTGTGATGTAGCATGTGTTCTTCCTAAACAATCTGGTAAAGCAAGCACCATGTATAATAGAGCTGTTTAATATTGTTGTTTCTCAAAAGCAATACAAAAACATTTGCAATTTCAATACTCTTAGCATAAAGCAACCAAATACAGCTTCACTTCCTTCCCCTCTGGGATTTTAGCAAACTCGTTAAGAGGTAGAAAGGACTGATGAATCTATTTTAAGTATTCCAAATCCCACTGGCTGATATGGACTCATTTCTCACTCTATGTAATTAATTCCCACAGAATGAAAGCCAAATTGCACCTTTGGGTTTAAATTTATGCAATCCCAATGGATACTGCACTAATCAGAGAAATCCAGGCCATGAATAACAACTGACTTCCATGCTGACCTAGCCCTATTACCTGTCCTTCAAAAGTCTTGCCAGCTTGTGCATGGATAAAATTCAACCAAACGATTATTCCTTTGACTCTGGAAGGATAGTGACTCTTTGCTCGGGTATTGAGTGGAGCTGAAATAATAATGGCTTTTTCTATACAAGGAAAAAAAAAATCCATCTGCCGCAAAAACCCTGAAACTTTGTGCTTCTTGATGATGGAATAATTCCAGTCCTATCTTCTAAACCAAAAGGCAGATTTTCATGATGGTGGTTTTATCTTGGTCAGGATGGAATGTCAGAAGCCTTCACCAGAGGCAGTGCAGAAAAGTTGCTATTGTTTTCTTATTTGACTGTTTTCTTAGATGCTACTCCTGATTGACATCTGTCTCCACCAATCCCAGTTTGCTTCTTTAGGAAATGAAATGTTACAAAACATGAAATGTCTATTTTGCTCTTTTTATGCTCAGATGAAACTACTCTGTTGCAATGAAAGCCTGTACCAGATCATTTAGACATAGTAACCATCAAGGGAATCGCTACAGGCAGTGGGCTAATCTCTGATCTGCTAAGAATTTTAATTGTAGATTATTTCCTTGGTTTTTAGCCTTTTGACCCCCAGACCCACTTATATTTTCTCTTCACTGTGATGCTTTGCACTTTCCCCAACCTGAAAAAAATATTTTCCCTGCCTTCTGATATTCTTTTCTCTTGCTCTCTATCATTCCTTCAGCCCCAGCCATATTTGCACTCCTTTCCCCTTTTTCTTTCCTCTAAGGGAACAGTAGAATCAAAACACAGAGAGAACATGAGGAAAAGATAATTCTTGCCTTTTAATGCTAAATACGGCCCATAAGTGGTGCTGGTGGATGCGATCTAAATGTCGAAGGTATTATCTATGGTAAATTTAAGTCTCAGAGCCAACTCAGAGCCAGTTGTTCACCATATTTGCTCAATAAACCTTCAGTTTGGACTGGGTTTTGATATTATACGAGCAGCATGTGCTTGTCTGTCAGTCTGCCGCAGGATGAACTACCTACTGCCAACCTACTCACTATAGCTCGATCTCGCCTATCTCACCACTGGCTTCTCATCCACGACCTGCCTCTGGCCTGGAATAATCATAATAGTATTTGTTTAGCACTTAATAAATATGATTGATTGGATTGACTGATTGATAAACTAGCCTTCTTGATTCTGTTTCCCATATTTTCATCTTTCCTGGCATGATTTAACAATTTATTACTTAGGTAGCAGAAGTCAGAGATAGCACTCAACTCAGTGTCATCAGTGGAGATCTGTGGCTGGGTATTGGGCTTTCCAGGTGATGTGTGGTATATAACTTCAATCTTCTTCCGGTTAATTAACAGTCCAAAATACTGTGCTGATTCTCAACTGTGGTTCATAATCACACGCTTACCTTCATGTGAGCACAGTCATCAATGTACAAGAGCTCTCATATGAATGACTCAAGATTTTTAATGATGCTCTGAGCCTATTGAGATGATAATGATTCCCAGAAGATCTGAAATCAGCCTCCAGATTTCTCATTGCGTCCTCGGACATAGCTACACAGAACACATTGAACAAACTTGGACTCAGTTCAGAGGTCTGCTCTGAACTGCTAACATTTGTAGAAACTCTAAATGTTGGGCCCCAACTTAAAAAAAAAATACTGGGGAACACCTAGTTACTCTCTTCCTATATTTTACCCATTTCTTTCTTTTAAAAACAATACTGCTTTTTTTTTTGGAGAGAATAAACCTGATTGTAAAATTGGCCCCAAATAGGTAAAGTCATTATTGCATTGTTGCATCTGTGGTATTTCATTTTTTCAAGCATTTGGTAGATGTAGGGTTTCAAAAATGGAGAGATACTACTGACTCTGTTGTACAATATTCTCCCAAGTGCTTAGTATGGTACTCTGCACGCTAAGAGCTCAATAAATATCATTGACTGATTGTTTAATGTGGAAAGATTCAGAGGAGGTCCTTCAATTCTGAATCAATTAATCATACAACCATCTTCCTAGCAATAATGATAATAATAATAACAATACTAAAATTGTGGCATTTACTATATGTTCTGCACTCTGGGATAGAACAGTATCTACAAGACAACTAGGTTGGACACAATCCCTGTCTCAAATAGCAGCGTGGCTTAGTGTAAAGAGCACAGGCTTTGGAGTCAGAGGTCATGGGTTCAAATCCCGGCTCCACCAATTGTCAGCTGTGTGACTTTGGGCAAGTCACTTAACTTCTCTGTGCCTCAGTTACCTCATATGTAATATGGGGATTAAGACTGTGAGCCCCCAGTGTGACACCCTGATTACCTTGTAACCTCCCCAGCACTTAGAACAGTGCTTTGCACATAGTAAGCGCTTAATAAATGCCATTATTATTATTATTAAATAGGGCTCACAGCCTAAATAAGAGGGAGTACAGTTTTTGAATCCTCATATTACAGATGAGGAAACTGGGGCACAGAGAAGTGAAGTGACTGCAAAACATCACACAGCAGGCAAGTGCCAGAGCTGGACTTCCTCTTAATCCAGGTCCATGCTCTTTCCAAAATCTTCTAGGGAATAGTGTACAGCAAAAGGGAATAGAGAAGGAAGTCAAGTGGCCTGGGTTTACCAAGTGCTTACCTGGAAGCTTTTATTTTGGTTAACAAAGCAAGTTAACCATATAGAAATGTGAATAATCTAGTCAAGAATACAATCAATGAATTTTTATATTTTCCTAAACAAGTAGCTATGTCATTGTGTTCATCTTCTAATGTGTATTTTATCTCATTCTCTTCAGAAGTATTCTCCTTCAGCCCTTTCTTTTTGGCAGATAATTTGTTTTGGACAGAAATTCTGCTGTAATCATTTGCTAAACTCAGGGGACTTTAAATTAGTGCTGAAATGGAGAGGTATGTTTTTGTAAATTTGGTGAGCTTTATGGAAATTTGCTTTGTACCTTTAATCATGTGCATAACAATGCAGCTGCAAATCTTGATGAAATGTGAATTTTAATTTATGCTTATTAAACAAATGGATTTTTTGTTGTCATTTTCAGCATTTTTATCTTACATAGCCCAGCCTTCTGGTCTTATTTTTGTTTTTAGTACAGTTCTTCCAAAATAAGGAATTGAGTTAGCATGTTTCTTCTCAAAGAAGAGCTGTTTTAGGAACACTGCAAACATAATTCAAGTCTGGGATAGGAGCCTCCTTCCCACTCTGTCAGAGACACAATTACCGCAGAGTAAGTACTCATGCTTCGAACCCTGGGACTCATTCTCTTTCTGGAATACAAGTGGGGCTTGGCAAATCATTGCTCGGGAAGTGGTGACCTGTATTTGGTTGGCCCTGGGAAGCAAGCAGCTACCTTGTTGAGGAGGAGGGGGGTGGTGGTGTTTCTCTCTCTCTTTTTTTTTAAAGTTGTTTCTCAGAATTATTCTTTATGGACCAGAGGGAATGTGCCAAAACTGGGATATTGCTCCCCTGCAGCTTCTGTGGGAAGGAGGTACTGTTCTATCCCTGCACTGCCAGGCATTCAACTAGGTTTCCACTGTTCATGAGGGGATTTGGAAAGAGAGGGAAGGGAGGGAAGAATTAAATTTCCTTGGTTTGGTGAGGAATTTACTAAATCAAGAAAATCCCTTCCCATTCCTCAGTGCTAGAATTCAGCAGAAAGGTGCCACTCAAGGGCATCCCTGTGGACCACAAACCAAACAGGAAATGCGCCCTACAACCAACTTAATTGCCCTGAGCCTCATCAATTGGCTAACCCAAGGCTGATCCGAACTCCCTGAAATCAATGTGGATCATCGTGATACCCATGTGGCTAACCATTTAGACATCCATCTTTGGATCTGAAACAGACCAAACCAGCCGGCTGTTTACCTTATTGTCTTCACTGAAAAGGAAAGTCATTGTCTGCTTTATTGAACGACATATAACTTGTTTATAGGATTTAATTTGTTGATAAGTGAAACTCTGGAAAACTTTCTTCTCTGCTTATACTACTGATCTCTGTCCTCTGCAGCAGTATTTCCACCTGCTTTCAGAACTTTGCTAGCTAAAGTTCATTCATTCATTCGATCATATTTATTGAGCGCTTACTGTGTGCAGAGCACTGTACTAAGCACTTGGGAAGTACAAGTTGGCAATATACAGAGACGGTCACTACCCAACAGCGGGCTCACAGTCTAGAAGGGGGAGACAGAGAACAAAATGAAACATATTAACAAAATAAAATAAACAGAATAAATATGTACAAATAAAATAAATAGAGTAATAAATACGTACAAACATATATACATATATACGGATGCTGTGGGGAGGGGAAGGAGGTAAGGCGGGGGGATGGGGAGGGGGAGGAGGTCGAGAGGAAGGAGGGGCCTCAGTCTGGGAAGGCCTCCTGGAGGAGGTGAGCTCTCAGTAGGGCTTTGAAGGGAGGAAGAGAGCTAACTTGGTGGATGTGCGGAGGGAGGGCTTTCCAGGCCAGGGGGATGACGTGGGCCAGGGGTCGATGGCGGGACAGTCGAGAACGAGGCACGGTGAGGAGATTAGCGGCAGAGGAGCGGAGGGTGCGGGCTGGGCTGTAGAAGGAGAGAAGGGAGGTAAGGTAGGAGGGGGCGAGGTGATGGAGAGCCTTGAAGCCGAGGGTGAGGAGTTTTTGTCTGATGCGTAGGTTGATCGGTAGCCACTGGAGATTTTTGAGGAGGGGAGTAACATGCCCTGAGCGTTTCTGCACAAAGACAATCCGGGCAGTGGTGTGAAGTATAGATTGAAGTGGGGAGAGACAGGAGGATGGGAGATCAGAGAGGAGGCTGATGCAGTAATCCAGTCGGGATAGGATGAGCGATTGAACGAGCAGGGTAGCGGTTTGGATGGAGAGGAAAGGGCGGATCTTGGCAATGTTGCGGAGGTGAGACCGGCAGGTTTTTGTGATGGATTGGATGTGAGGGGTGAACGAGAGAGCGGAGTCGAGGATGACACCAAGGTTGCGGGCTTGTGAGACAGGAAGGATGGAAGTGCCGTCAACAGTGATGGGAAAGTCAGGGAGAGGGCAAGGTTTGGGAGGGAAGATAGGAAGATAAAGAGAAGGAAGACAAGGATAACCTCATAAAGTTATGAGGTTTATTATTCTATGTCAACATTCTCCTGTTTATAAGAAATATTATGTATTTCCTTTTGTTTGGCTTGATGATAGATGTCCTCCAGTTTCAGTATTTTAAAATATTATGGTTCCCAACACATCCGACAAAGGATCAACACCCATAGAAATAAATTGACCACGGAAACAAAGCAACCGAATGGACAGAGCATAAAACTGTGAATCAGAACAATTGGGTTTTAATCCCATCTCCACCACTTGTCTGCTGTGTGACCTCAGTCAAGTCACTTGACTTGTCTGTGCCATGGTTTCCTCATCTGTACAGTGAGGATTAAATTAGAGAAGCAGCATGGCCTAGTGGCAAGAGCATGGGTTTGGGAATCAGAGGTCATGAGTTCTAATTGCGTCTCCACCGCTTGTCTGCTGTGTGACCTTGGCCAAGTCACTTAACTTCTCTGCCCCAGTTACCCCATCTGTAAAATGGAGACTGAGACTGTGAGCCCCACGTGGGACAACCTGATAACCTTGTATTTATCCCAGTGCTTAGAACAGTGCTTGGCACATAGTAAATGCTTAACAAATGCCATCATTATTATTATACCTATTCTCCCTCCCCCTCATCCTGTGAGTGCTGTGTGGGACAGAGATTGTTTCTGAATGGATTGTGCCTGTCCTCACAGGTAGCCCACTGCTTGGTAGATGGTAAGAGCTCAACAAATGGCACAATTGTTGCTGTTGTTGTTATTATTATTATTATTATTATATGACTGGGTGACAGCCTCTCCAGTGCCGAAGGTGGCAGTGACCATCTGCTTGATCTATGCTGGTCACACTGCTAGGTGGAGTCCAGGATCCCAGTTGGCCAAGGGGAGGGAGAGGAGCAGGAAGAGGACCTGGATTTGTGCAGGCCTGACTATTTGCATGAGGGAATACATAAATGGACAAAACAACAAAAGGCCAGATTTAGAGTCCATATGTACTCAGCTCTGGACCTGGGAAACAGGGGCTGGGACCTTTCAGGATGGAGTGGTTACAAAGGTGATTGGATTGGAACAAGCAACTATTCGGGTGTTTTCTACACTACACCTCTCCAGGGATCATTATACACAGACAGAAACAATTAGAATTAGGGTTAGGGCTGAACCTGGAGTTAGCAAGAGGAGCTGAGGCCTAGGGACAAATAAATTGAATTATTAGCTTTTTGTTTTCAAGGATGCATCCCTACAATTCTGTTATCTGTGAACATGGAACTTTCCATTTATAATCTTGTCATAAATTCCATTGACCAACACCAACCTGACAACGATTGTCAGAAGTCATAACTATATTTGAATCCAGACACTGTGTCCCAGATCAGCTCCCTAAACCCCCAGACCAATCCCACCACCAATCCCACCCTCCGACGAGGCACCCCCTAAAACCATCCCCCGGGAAGGAAACTCAGCCAACTCGCGGCTCCTCCCTTACCCACTCACTAGCACCTCTTTGATGCGTGGGGGTCTGTGGTGGGCTTGGTCTGGCCATCTGTAGCAATGTTAGCCCACCAAACTTTGGGGAGACCCTCCCGTCCAACACACACTCACAAACAAGATTAATGGGGTTATAGTTCTCACCTCGCCCACAGTCCTTTTACTAATTAGCTCTACCCTGTGCTTAGTCCATTATTTCTCAGAAGGCTCTGATAATTACCGTATATTCAAAGCACAATAAAAGGGTTACACATAGGGAGAATACGTTAATTAAAAAAGAAGAGCCCCTAAGTGGGTTAATAAAAAATTCAGAATAATAATAATAATGATGGTATTTGTTAAGCACTTACTATGTGCAAAGTACTTTAAGCGCTGGGGGGATACAAGGTGATCAGGTTGTCCCATGTGGGGCTCACAGTCTTAATCCCCATTTTACAGGTGAGGGAACTGAGGCACAGAGAAGTTAAGTGATTTATCCAAAGTCACACAGCTGACAATTGGCAGTCGGGATTTGAACCCACGACCTGACACCAAAGCCCGTGCTCTTTCCACTGAGCCACGCTGCTTCTCTGGAATGTATATTAGTTAAATAAAACCATCAATGAAACCAAACCATTTGACATAAAGGGCTAAATAGGAATGAAATGCTTCCAGGGTACAATGGCATTTCTCCCCTAGACACAGATAGGGTTATTTGGGGACATCTTTTAAATAGGGAATGGTGTAGAACACATACTAGGCTGCCTTTGGTTTACTATATTAAACTGCTTTTTCTTTCCCACTGATGGATAAGAACTGGAAATAGAAATGTTCTCTTCAATCAAACTCCTCTCGAAAAACAATTTGTGCTAAATTCCTGAAAAAGAATTTCTTGTCTTTATTTTTCGCTGAAGTTGGAAAGCAACTTACATGCTGGGTGGCTGACAGCAGGTTAATTCGGTAAGTACTAATTTAACATGGCAGGTGTCAGATACACCAGGTATTAACTGCTATACTGCTGAAACTGTGCAGCAATCACTAAATAAGTTCCAATCAATCAGTACCTTGCACTTCCTTATCTGCCAGAGCTCTGCTTGCTGCTTTCAACTGCCTCAGGAGTATCTTGTTGACCAGTAACAGTGCCTGAACAGAGCCCAGACGCGGTGTCTTCCAGGAGTTTATAAGACCAAGTGGCTAACTTCGATGTTGAAAGAAATGTCTGAAGAAAATCTGGACAGCTTTAGGCACAGCATTCCCCATGCACTCATTTTATAAAAATCCATTTATGATGGAGTTTCTCTGGGGAATTTGGTTTTGATTGGAGAAGCATCATGGCTTGTATGGCTCAGTGGAAAGAGCCCGAACTTGGGAGCCAGAGGTCGTGGGTTCTACTCCTGGCTCTGGCTCTTGTCAGCTGTGTGACTTTGGGAAAGTCACTTAACTTCTCTGGGCTTCAGTTACCTCAACTGTAAAAATGGGGATTTATTTATTTATTTTACTTGTACATATCTATTCTATTTATTTTATTTTGTTAGTATGTTTGGTTTTGTTCTCTGTCTCCCCCTTTTAGACTGTGAGCCCACTGTTGGGTAGGGACTGTCTCTAGATGTTGCCAACTTGTACTTCCCAAGCGCTTAGTACAGTGATCTGCACACAGTAAGTGCTCAATAAATACGATTGATGATGATGATGATGATGATGACTGTGAGCCCCAAGTGGGACAACCTGATCACCTTGTATCCCCCCCAGCGCTAAGAACAGCACTTTGCAGATATTAAGCGCTTAACAAATGCCATTATCATTATCATTATTATTATTAAACATCACAGGTTCTAATCCTGGCTCTGCCACTTGTTGGCTGTGTGACTTTGGGCCGGTCATGTTGCTTCTCTGTGGCTCAGTTACCTCATCTGTAAAATGGGGATTAAGACTGTGAGCCCCATGTGGGACAACCTAATTACTTTGTATCTACCCCAGTGCTTAGAACAGTGCTTGGCACGTAGTAAGTGCTTAACAAATACCAGTATTATTATTAATAATAATAATAATAATAAAGAGGCAAAACAATTGGCAAAGATGTCAGATATTTTCCCGGAAATGATGGCTTTCCATTCCTAGTGTTATGTTAATAATAACAGCTGAAAAAATCCCTACAATTCAAGGGACTCTACCTTATAGCCCACATTTAACCTTTTAGTCTTTATATAATCAAAATTTTTTACACTTGACTCTTTCCGACCTTTTGCTTCAAGATGTATTTTTCATGAACTTTTTTCTACTTTAACATATAATTCATTTTGGTTTTCGCTATCATTATTCTCTCATTACTTATTTTTTTCCCCAGCAATAACAGATATTTCTACATTCCTATATTCTTTGCCTTCTTTCAAGTCGGCATTTCTTCTCTTTTCCTCTCGTCTAACAGTTTCCCAATTTCTGGCTGCTGGGTTCAACACCATTCCCCTGTCTAACCTTCACTCCTAGGTCTTTCTTCTCTGCTGCCCTTCCTCACCCTGAGATTTAATCTTAAACCCAGTTTGTCACTTCCTGTATATCTCTGGAAACTGACAAGGCTCAGAACTGCTGCTGCTGCTGCTATTCATCTTGAGCTGTTCTCTGAGGTTTGGGAGTTTCAAGTAGCCCTGGATACTCCACAGAAGGATTCTCAGAAATATCAGGTTTGACATTTTCTCATGCAGCTTGAAAGAACAACCGTCAGGTTCATTTTGACCTAGTTAAAAACCCAAGCCTCATTTCCCAAAATTGAACGTGGTGATTGACATTGTAAAAATATGAAATGATTTGTGTCAATCAGAATGATCACTTGTGGCTTAATCAAAAGCTCCCTTTTTTTTCCCCAAACAGCAAATGTACACTAAAGGCACTGACTTCTTGGTTTTCCTTTATGCTAGTTCAGGTGGTTTAACACTGTGTTCAGAGTCTGAGCGAAAACAATTTTGGTCAGGCATTTGCAAATCATACAGAAAATCGAATCCTCATGCCCACGTGCAAGAGTGGAGCAGTACATTCTGTTTTCTTTGGTCATTTTGATCTGTGGTGGATCTGGGAGTAGGCAAATGAAGTAGCAGAGGAGAAAGTTGGTGTGCCACTCTGACTACACCCGATTTCAGGGGCGAGCACTCCAACGTTCACTTTTATTTCCCTCTAATCGCCAGATTTGCAGTTTATGACCTGGTTCATGACAGCCCATCTGTGATGTTCTTTAGATAAGCCTTACTTCATGAGAGAAAGTAGGCATGATGTCTTTGAAATGGAGATCTAAAAATGTAATGAGGATTTAGGCTTCTGATCATAAATGCGTTTTATGTGAGCTGCTCTTTTCATCCTAGGCAGTTTGTTGTCCACATAAAGAGACTGCAGTGGTCCTTATTTTCATAGAGTATACGCCTGAATGTAGCCATTTACCAGCCAATCAGATGAGCTGACTGAGATGGGTAAATTGTGGCTCATCACTTTTTCAGGGCCATTGCAAAAATTCACCTAATAAACACGATTATACAGATCTGGGTTACCTGAGGCGGATGCACTTGGGTGGTACCATTTTTCTACAGTTCTATTTCTTATTGCAATCGATATCTCAAAGGAGGAGAAAAACAAGACCCAGTAGTGGCTAAAATCAGAATGATCTGGCACACTTCTTTGCATTTTTAAGACTAAGATAAAAAGGAAAATCTGGTTTATGGGAAATTATATTTGGTGACTTTTGGTTAAAATGGCAGGGAATTGTGTGCTCCTCACACAGTAAGCTCTAAAAAAATGCCACTAATAGTTTTTTTTAAGGTGTTTGTTAAGCGTTTATTATGTGCCAGGCACTGTACTAAGTACTAAGATAGATATTCATTCATTCATTCAATCGTATTTATTGAGTGTTTACTGTGTGCAGAGCACTGTAGTAAGTAAGCGCTTGGAAAGTACAATTCGGCAACACAGTACAATTACAATTGTACAACGTACAATTACCCAACATGACAATTCATTCATTCAATCAAATTTATTGAGCATTTACTGTGTGCAGAGCACTGTAATTCTAATTCTGCTTATTTTGATGGTATTGACACCTGTCTACTTGTTTTGTTCTGTCTCCCCCTTCTCGAATGTGAGCCCGTTGTTGGGTAGGGACTGTCTCTACATGTTGCCGATTTGTACTTCCCAAGCGCTTCGTACACTGCTGTGCACACAATAAGCGCTCAATAAATACAATTGAATGAATGAATGAATGAATAAGAAGCGCTTGGGAGAGAGTACAATGCAACAATAACCAAACACATTCCCTGCCCACAATGAGCTTACAGTCTAGAAGAGACTGTAAGCTAGGGAGATAGATGATAATATAAATAAAGATTTATTTATTTTTCACTGATGGTACTTTCGGTGCTGCCCTCAGATATTTTTTTGCCAGCTCTACAGTATTCCCTTCATTAGGCACCTCTACCAAAATTCACAGATTAACACTTTTTCAAGTCAAAGTTCTGGGAGGTCCGTTATAATGGAAATGCCGTTACCCCAGGGAGGGTCTCACCCAAAACTACACTGTGGCGGGGAAGGGAGGAGTGGGAAGAGAGGGCTGGCAGTGGCGAGAGTGGGCTGGGGATAAGACTCAGAATGAACACACTTGGGGTGTGCGGGGGTTTCTTTGGGGTGGAGGGTAGAGGCGTGTAGAAGAGGAGGAGAAGAATGCCCCCGACCCCCTCCGTGGGCGGGCAAACCCTGCAAACACCATCTTGTTTAGCTGCCAGCTGAAAGGTTCAGAATCCCCCGGTTAGTTTGAAAAGTCATCGGCCCATCAGATCAATAAATCAATGGCATTGAATGAGTGCCTACTGGGTGCAAAGCTAAATGTCAAGCCAGGGTATGCCAGAGTACAGCTCCTTACCTTTTCCCCCAGTTAAAAATTAACTCCTTGGTCTCCCCTTCCCTTGATTCGACAACTCCTCTGCCCCTCAACCCAAATTCAGGAGTCAGGAGTCATCTAAAAAAAAAAAAAAAATGGCAGGGGAGGTCCATAATTAAGGAAATTGCCCAATGAAAGTTCTCAACCAAAACTTCATTGTTGGGGAGGGGAGGGATGAGGGGGCTACTACTGAAAATAAAAACCAGGAGAAATGGCCTGTGGGGTAGGTCTCTAGAGTGGAGAGAGGAGGAGGGCTGGAGCTGTTGGGTAGGGACTGTCTCTATATGTTGCCAATTTGTACTTCCCAAGCGCTTAGTACAGTGCTCTGTACACAGTAAGCGCTCAATAAATACGATTGATGATGATGATGATGGAGAGGAGGGAAAGATGCTGAGGCAAGCTTCCCATCCCCTTCCTCCTGCACCCTAGCCTGGAGCCCGCAACCTTTCATAGTTGCCTGATGAAAGGTTTACAACTCCCCCAGATGGTCTGTAAGGTCACTGGCCAATCAGATCAACCAATCAATTAATCAATGGCATTGATTGAGTGATTATTCATTCATTCAATCATATTTATTGAGTGCTTACTGTGTGCAGAGCACTGTACTAAGTGCTTGGGGGAGTACAATACAATAGTATCGGTGGACACGATCCCTGCCCATGAGGAGGTCATAATTGAACTGTATGAAAGCTTATGTTGGGCCATGAGAAAATTCTCCTGCTCCACTCAACTAATCAGCTTTAAAAAATTCTAAATTTTCTTAAGCTGTGTATGCAGTGTTAGAGAGGAGGACAGACTAGATGTAACTGTTCAGATGACTCAGATGAAAAAGTCTGCCATTAAATAAAAGGAGGGGCACTGACCCAAATTATCCAGATTTACTGTCTGTATTCATCGAATTCAGCAGCAATTCATCGAATTGCCCAACTCCAAACCACTTTGTCTCAAAAGTTACCAAAATTCTCAAGCAAGATTGATGGGAAATAGTCATTATTCAGGGTTTCAATTTTCATTTTACTGATCCTGAATTTTTGGTGATGATATATTTTTGATTTCCCTATTTATTTTGTAAAATGAATACCAGTTATTCAAATTTGACTTTCCATGCCCATTGACATTCATTTGAAATGAGAGATGGTCAAATAAAAAAAAAATAATTCTCAAAAAGGAATACGGAAACATCTGCCTCATTATTTGCTCACAGACTGAAAGGTGTAGGCTTTCTATTTCCTTAGTCGATAATTGATAGTATCAATTACATCAGTCTCAGGATATCTTTTTACCATCTCTTTATTCTTGCCTGGTTGTTACTTTTCTTCAGCATTCATTCATAGAGCAACCTAAGGAGGTTTGGAATTTACTTTTGTTCTAACATATTTTAAAGATTAAATCAATAAGGAAAATAAGTCAGAAAGCGGGGAATTGCCACACACTTTAGGTATGTGTCTGTGTGTGGTGGGTGGAGGAGGTTAGGTGTGGGAGCAAGTAGTTTGCTAAAAAAACCCTGTAATACACTATTATGGAGAAATTGGATTATTCCTAGAGTTAAAATTTAACTGCATATTCCAATTCTTTAATAAGTGTGGTATTATATGAGCTGCAGTTATGTCTCCTGGAAGAGGAACAGCTTCTGAGCCAGTTTATAAATTGCAAACATTCCAACTAACACCAATTACAAAGAAAATAGACAATCCTATCTTTCTCCTATGTGCTGCTTTTATTTAAACAGTCTTTCCAGGTGGAACAATGCCAGCCTTACTGCCCTGAGGCTGCTTTAGCATACTCACAGATGTCTGGCAGAGATTACAAACATATACAGTGGTCTAGATGCCAGGTTAAACCTGAGAATTTCATTGATATGGTTGCACAGACTAAGAGTTTGAATGGCCAACTAACACCGGTTTTGGAGGGCTTTCATTAACTGGAAAATAGATTGTATAACCAATGAAGAGGCTGCACTGGTATATCTGGATGTTTTGGTCACATGGCTACATGAGAATATGACTGTGAGAGGGCTGAGAAAAAAACCTGTTATCATTATTGACCAGATGCCAGATTCTCTATAAGCATAAAAATGGACAAGATCCCTGCCCAACTGACTTGTAATCTCTCTGGGAAAACAGAAGTACACAAGAAACAGGGAAATGGAAAAGGCACAGGTAGGTAAACACGGTAAATGCAACAAAAAAGAAATAGATTGCAGTACAAAGCAATTCACAGACCAATGATTGATGATGATGATAATTATCATATAGAGGAGAATCTTTTGGAGACTCCATGTCCCAAGAAGAACACTTGCAAAGTATAGGTGAGAGGTGGGGGTCCTGTTTTGCAAATTGCACTAATTTCTCAATTCTGTACAGAGTGGGTGGATTGTCAGTTGTGGATACTTCTTTTCAGGCACACCCATACATGGAGTTAGAAGCTGTGTCTATGAATACAGACGGCTCTCTACCTCTACTATGATTCTAAGAATGCACTTGCTTCAGTCTTTGATCTGTCTATCACTTCTTCAAGCCTTTTTCCTAATGTCTCAATTCAAAATGGATATTCAGTTTATGTTGTTTGACCTGGACATTTATGGAAGTACCCAATCCTCCCTGGGTGAAATAGAGCTATATATCCTTCCGTTCTCTTTTATTCTCTCTTCCTTTTCCTACCTCCAAATATCATTTCTCTCCTGCTACCATTTCTTTCCCCTCTCTCATACAGATTTTCTCTCTCATTCACTTTCCCTTTCACATTTTCTAGTTCTCTCTCTCCCCCCTCCCCCCGCCGCCCACCATGTACGTCCCTCCCTATTCCCTGTCCTGTTGCTTTCCTTGAGTCCCTCAGAACACTGATCAAGGGGAATCATGAGGTCAAATCTGCAAGCTGAAGGCTCCTTACTTCCCTCCCTGATTTTTTACCATACAGTTATGGCCTGAAAAGAATATGATGCTTCTTCAATGATTAACCCTAGAGACACAGACCACATGAAGCATGGGGAACCATAGGGTTTCAGGAGAGCTAGGGGGTAACTGAGACTTGGTTCCAGTCTTGGGAGGAAGCTATAAGGACCACTGTCGAGTCACCACCAGAATCAGCTCATCAATCAATTACTTGATATTGAGTGCTCACTGTGTGCAGACCACTGTACTAAGCCATGGTCCCAGCTCATGACTCCCCTATTTCCCCTTGTAATAATAATGATGATGATAATGATGGTATTTGTTAAGTGCTTACTATGTGCAAAGCACTGTTCTAAGCACTGGGGGGATACAAGGTGATCAGGTTGTCCCACCTGGGGCTCACAATCTTAATCCCCATTTTACAGATGAGGTAACTGAGGCACAGAATTTAAGTGATTTGCCCAAAGTCAAACAGCCGATAAGTAGCGGAGCCGGGATTAGAACCCATGACCTCTGACTCCCAAACCCGGGTTCTTTCCATTGAGCCACGCTGCTTCTCTTGGCCAACAATGGCCTGTCAATAATGCAAGCTGCTAGCCTTCAGGCCAATCCACAAGCAGCCCAACACAGACACAGGGACAAAGCTACCCATGGATTGTGTCCGGATAAGGACACGAACATTCATTCAGTACTTTTCAAATCTGAAAAATCACAGCTGTAAACCAAGTTCTGATCTTATACAACTTGGAGTTTGCCTGAAATCATTTTCTGCCTTTCAGGAATGGGTTCTCTCTGGTGGTTTGTTACCACTAAATCAGCACCATTGAGCTACAATAGCCAGTAGCATCTCCAACACAATGGGCCATTTTCATCTATCTTCATGTCTAGCAGACCAGAGCTGAGAACCACATTGTTATTGAATCAACACTCAGAACACCTCTACAGGGCAGGGAAAAAGAGAAGACATGAGAGAGTTGGGGTAGTCGAGGCACAGTGAGATACCTAACACTTCTTCCACAGGACTTGACCTAAGTGAATCCATCTTTAGGAGAGATCACTTCTTGTGCTTCAGGTTAAGAAGAGAAACACATAGCTGGGGGAAGCCAGTTCTATCATATTCTCAATTTATCCTAGCCACAGGCTGAACCTAGTCTAACAACTACTGTTAAAATGAATGTAGCAATCCTGGTAAATAGACTGATTAGGATCGCTGGCTACATTAATCTGACTTCAGTGCAGAGGATAAAGCGGAGACCGTGAAGAAAATTTCCCTCAAAACAGAAAAGAGATGTCGATCAAACATATTCTCCTGCTTATAATGATGATAATACTCATAATGATACTGGCATTCATTAAGCACTTACTGCATGGTAAGCATGATTCAAAATAATTCGATGGGATAATACTTTCTGTCCCACACAGGGAGCACAGTCTGAGAGAGAGGGAGAAAAGGTATTTTATCCCCATTTTACAGATGAGAAAACTGAGGTGCCGAGAGGTTAAGTGACTTTGCCCAAAGTCAAGCAGCAAGCCGATGGCACTGCTGGGGCTAAAACCCGAATTTCCTGACAAAACTTGGATAAGTAATAAATGATTAATAGATGTCAACAAAGCTTGGAATCACTGATAGCATCTGTGATTGCAGCATGCTTGAACAATTTAACGAATTAATATATCTTCCCCTGGAAGGCTTAGAGCAGAATTTTTGTAAAGAGGGTCACACCTTGTTTTCAAGAATTTCTAAGCTCTGGGCTAATTCCCTGAATTGGTATATGCCAGCTTGATTCTCTGATTTAATGCTCAGTATGGAACTGAAGTTTAACCATTGAAACGGATCAAATCCTCACAGGCAGTTCAGGGAAACTCATGACAGATGATGCCGATTTTGATTGAGTTATTCCCACATCGGAAGCCATTTAGGATATCCTAACTGCTTTACAAACATAGCAAAACCCAAACAACCTTTCACCCTGGCTGCTCTACAATCTTGGAATAAAAGTCCAGCAAAGAACCAGAGGATATTACAAGGAAGTTTATCAGAGAAATGTCAAGAGAGAAACCATGATCACAGGAGACCATTTCTCTTCTTCTAAATAATCTTTTAGGCAGGCAGGACTTAATGCCAAAAAGATAACTTAATAATAATGAATCAGGTTGTTTCCGTGCAAGAGATATGCCAGCATTAAAATAGTATCTGGCAGCCAAGTCCTGAAAACATGGCAGCACATTAAACCCCGTAATAAAAACGCTTAATGGTCTTAGAGAAACATTTAAGTAGACAGGCCACTGCATCTAAACTGCCATATGTTAAAACAAGGGTTTGTGAGTGGGCCTGACAACGACATAGAGTGCTGGGAGTGAAAGTAATGAGCTTTCTAATGGGCCCTAAGGGAAGGAATTGGGTATAAAGACAGGTCAGTGGTTGATAATGTTGGTGTCTTTTTCTCCTCACAAATACTCTGCTTCCTCCTTCCCCTTACCGCTCCCACTATTCTTTACACTTCTCCCCTGAACGCCTGCGGTAGCTTGCACCAGAATTTACACTACTCGGGTACCCTGGAATTTGGGGGTTTTGAAAAGAATTCTCTAGAGTCCAGTGTTCATGTCTAAAGAAATTCCATCTTCTGACATAGCTTCACCCAGAACTAATGGTATACAAGGTTGTTCATCATGGGGAAAAGTGCTATGAGATGCTGCATGACAGACATCTCTAAACTCATTTTCAATGCGTATTTTGTTTCATCTTTTAAAAGTGGAATCACTGTCACAGAATTAACCAAGTCAAATCTGAAATGGGAATAAGGTAGGGGCATCTCCCTCTGCTTCTGACCACACCTCAGTTCTGGAGCTCATACCTAAAGGCACTGGGCCCCAGAGTGGTTGAGGGAGGAGGAATTTGGGAGCAGATTAGGAGGGACTGGGAAAGGGAGACTAAGAAGCAATGGAGACGGTACCATTCCAAGTGAAGAAAAGGGGAAAAGGTAACTATGGTAGCTGCTAGCTCAATGATATTTGGGATTGTCCCAGATGCATTGTGATGGATGAAATACCACCTCGAATAACAACTGATTCACCAACCAGAAACACATCATTCACACCCAAATGTTTCTGCACCTAACTAGTTTCTGCAGCTTGCAGAAACCGGGATATGTTTCTGTACCTAATTAGTTTTTGAAGCTTGCAGAAACCGGGACACTTTTCTACACTTTGCATTGAGAAAGGAAATGCAGGCTCCTTGTGATTCCTCAAAAAAATTACTCTTCATTCAGGCAATAATCAGACTGGTGGGAGTATTCTGGGCAGAACACAGAAAATTGGGGTATCTCTCCTATTAAGGAGAGTAGGCAGTCTTGAATGCCTTCTCCGAGCTTTAGGCAATCCAGGAGTGACACAGACCAGCAGAACAGGGCCTCTATCTCCTATCTACTTCTATTAACATGCCCCTGTGTCAGTCACTTCAGTAGGACCATGCAGGTATGGAAAGAGTATTCCACTCAAGTTAGCAATTCAATCAATCAATAATATTATTGAGCACTGACTGGGTGTAAAGCACTGTACTGAGTCCTTTGGAGTGTATCATACAACAGAATTGGTAGACACATTTCCTGCCCACAAGGAGGTCACAGTCCAGAAGGGGAGACAGACACTATTACAAATAGATTAATTAGGAATATGTTCAGAAGTACCGTGGGGCTGAGGGTGGAGTGAATAGCAAATGCTAAAGGGTACAGATCCGGCAACGAAGTGATGTAGGAGGGAGAGAGAGTAAAGGAAATAAGGGCGTAATCAGAGAAGGCCTCTTGGAGGAGATGTGATTTTTATAAGTCTTTTAATGCGAGGGAGAGTCACGGACTGTCAGATATGAAAGGGGAGGAAGTTCCAGGTCAAAGGGAGGACAAGGAAAAATAGAGATGTTCTGAAAGCTGGAGGAAATGTGAGACTGAAGGGAAGGAGAGAGGTCGGGGCTGGAGAGTTAAATTTGGGAATTAACTGTGTGGAGATGGTAGTTGAAGCCATGGGAGTGGGTGTAGATGGGGAATAGAAGAGGCTCAGAGAGAGAGGAGGAGAACTAGGATAGAACAGCATCAGCAAAGCCAAGGTTGATAATGTTTCAAGGAGAAGGGGGTGGTCAAGAGTGCCTAAAGCAGCTGCAAGGTCGAGGAGGAATAGGATGGAGTAGAGGCCGGTAGATTTGGCAAGAAGAGGTCATTGATGAATTTAGAGAGGGCAGTTATCATTGAGAGAAGAGGGTCAAAACAGATTTGAGGGGAAAAGTTGAGAAATGGAGGAAAGGAAGTGGAGGCAGAGGGTGTACACAATTTCCTCAAAGTGTCTGAAAAAGAATGGTAAGAGGGAGATGGGGTGATAGCTGGAGGAAGCTGTGGGGTCAAGGGAGGTTTTTTAAAGGATAGGGTATGCATGAGCATGTTTGAAAGCAGTGGGGAAGAAGCCATTTTAAATTGAACAGTCAAAGATGGCAGCTGGGAGGAAGGGAGTGGGCAATTGGTTTGAAAAGGTGTGATGGGATGGTGTTACAGGTTCAGGGAGAGGGGGTAGATTTTGAGAGGAGGTGAGAGCAATTATCTAACAGAAGCAGGAAGATCTTTTTTTTTGAGAGATTTAGGGATGAGGAACATCATGTTTAGCGCAATGTTCCATGGGGTTCTGACCACTTCACAAACATAATCTTACACATGGCAACAGGCATATGTAAGGCATGCAGAAAGTAACATTCAGTAATTCTTTTTTCACACCAATTTCAAATCCTTTAAAGATACGCTTTTATGGGCAGGATAAGCAAGAAGATTCCTAAAAGAGCTGACAGCTAGAAAGCTTCTTTACCACATCATTTCAGCTATTTATTTTCTGTATAGGTTTCAAGGTAAAACATCTTGGAAAAAGTTAAGACTTAAGGGAAAAAAAATTACATTGCTTTTTGCTCTCTAATAATACAGCTAAGAATACTTTCCAGCGTTATTGAACACCAATAATATGTGCTTCTCTCGAGGAGATGCTTTGAGAAGGAATATTTCGTGGAATGTGTTTAGTTTCTTGGAAGAAGTTGGCACTGAATGTAAATAAAAAGTATTATTGACTGAACTCCAAATCTTTAGAGGTTTGCCAATCACTATATTTTTGGCAGTAAGCATTAGATTATTCCATCTTTTCAGGATTTGAAAGCATACTGAACTATGGTCTCTAATAACCAAGTACTAAATTCCCCTCTGTATCAGCCAGCTGATGTTTTGTAAAACTTCTAACTGACATTCAGGTTGATTTATGAGATTTTATGAATCATCTGTTGCTTTTGACTTTCCATGAAAAACCTGAATGTACACAAACATGTACATGCACACGCAGACACACAAACACAAACACACTCACATGAAGCTATAGGGAGATACAGTAGCCTGTAGGAAAGATATATTCCAAGACAGACTATTATTTAGTCCTTCTTGGAGTCCCTTTCATTTCTTTTCCAGTAAGTTGGTGAAGCAACTAATGGAAAAATCATGGGACTGGGAGTCAGAGAACCTGGGTTCTGATCTTGACTCTGCCAATCACTTGCTCTGTGACCTTGGGCAAGTCATTTAACTTCTCTGTTTCTCAGTTTCTGCATCTGTAAAATGAAAATTAAATTCCTAGTCTCCCTCCTACTTAGACTGTGAGCCCCATGTGGGAAAGGGACTGCGTCCAACCTAATTAACATGAACCCACTCAAGTGCTTAGAACAGTGTTTGACAAATAGTAGATGCATAACAAATACCATAAAAAAAGTTCCTATTTAAATTGCTGATCTTTAAATCATTCCCCCAAAACAGGTTAAAAATATTAGGGAGGTGGAAGCCAGGAAAATCACTCCTGGTGCCCCTCCCTGAGGGAAGTGTAAATACTTCACTGAACCAATCAGAGAGAATACATGGGAGAAGTTAGGTGGAGAAGGTAGTTGGAGGAAGATGAGCCTCTGCTATCTTTAGCAGTAAAAGTGAACCACGTTCCTGGGAGAGCAGGTCACTGGGAAGCCTTGCTGTGGATGCTGGACATATACAGGACACAGGGAATCAGAGAAGATCCTGGGGAAGGTTTGGAGGTCAAGGGTTAGGACTCCAGAGGAATGAGTCTCCTGTCCCTGGTGGGGAGAAAGGACACCCTGCATCTGAATGACTTGGACAGGGTGAAACTAGAACCTGGGATACTCCAAGAAAAGAAGGGGAAGGGCCCTAGGACACCTACGGGACATACAGGAGGTCCTGTGGGGAGCAGTATGAGATTGACGAAAAGCTGGTTTGAGCTGGATTTGTTTTCATTATCTCTGAGTTAAGAAAATACTGAACATAGCTGAGATCTCAGATCTGGGTGCCTGCCTATGGTATGACTCAAAGAGAAGACACATGGACCTGGGAAGCTGGAAGGGAGAGGAAGTGCTTTCAGTCCAAGCTTCCCATAACCAGCCCCAGGAGGGAGGTGGGTAGGCGAGCCCCAGATGACTCCTTTGCCATTGGGGAGATACCTGGGATTCACTCGATGGTGGCAGTGACAGGGCAGAGATCCCTAAATTTTGTCAGAGGAATGGAAGAACTAGAGGCCTGAAGGATGCATCAGAGGCTGATAGAGATCTGGGAGCTCCTAAAATGTTGCGAAGGCAGAACCGACCGGATCTGGTGACAAACTGAATATGTGGGTTGAATGGGAGGGGTGAGTCGAGGACAACGCCAAGGTTACAGGCTTGTGAGATAGGGAGGATAGCAGTGTTGTCTACAGTTATGAGAAAGTTAGTGGGAGGTCGGGGTTTGGGTGGGAAGACGAGGAGTTCTGTTTTGGACATGTAAAGTTGGAGGTGTCCGCGGGACATCCAAGTAGAGATGTCCCGAAGGCAGGAGGAAATGAGGGACTGCAGAGAAGGGGAGAGGTCAGGGATGGAGATGTAGATTTGGAAATCATCTGCATAAAGATGGTAGTTGAAGCCATGGGAGCAAATAATAAATAATGATAATAATAATAATAATGGTATTTATTAAGTGCTTACTATGTGCAAGGCACTGTTCTAAGTGCTGGGGAGGTTACAAGGCGATCAGGGTGTCCCACGGGGGGCTCACAGTCAATCCCCATTTTACAGATGAGGTAACTGAGGCACAGAGAAGGGAAGTGACTTGCCCAAAGTCACACAGCTGACAATTGGAGGAGCCAGGACTTGAACCCATGACCACTGACTCCAAAGCCCGTGTTCTTTCACTGAGCCAGCCACGCTGCATCTCTCTAATGAGCAAATGAGTTCCCCAAGGGAGTAGGTGCAGATAGAGAATAGAAAGGGAGCCGGAATCTGGTGTATGCCATCTCCCAGTGGAAGTTCAGCTAGACTATCAAGAGGTGACTTTATTAAATGCCTCATTTAGCCAGTCTTGGGCTTACAACTCTCATGATATATCTATCATGAGAACATATCTATTCTATTTATTTTATTTTGTTAGTATGTTTGGTTTTGTTCTCTGTCTCCCCCTTTTAGACTGTGAGCCCACTGTTGGGTAGGGACTGTCTCTATATGTTGCCAATTTGTACTTCCCAAGCGCTTAGTACAGTGCTCTGCATATAGTAAGCGCTCAATAAATACGATTGATGATGATGATGATGATGAGTCAATTCTTTTTTGCATCTAATTTAAATCATTACTGCTGCAACATAAACCAATTCCCTCTTATGTTCACCAGAAAGATGGGAAAGAAGTAGTTAATGTTCTGTTCCCATCACTCTTTCGTTCAAGCAAATATTCTTAAATAATTTAACTGCATTTCTTGAGCCCCATTTTTTACAGCGTTTTAACTCCATGGCTCTTCCCTAAGCTTCTTAAAATTTTCAACACAGCTGGACAGACCAGGACACATTTGTTCTCCAATAAAAGTCTGTCCAAGGTTGCTCTAATGGGACGATGACCTCGAGGGGTTTTTCGGTCATTACTATCCAACTGTTTTCCTTGTCCCTGGCTTCTTATGTCCAGTTCTGACCAGTTCTGCATGTGGTAAATCCTTTCACACTTGTATTAGTGCAGTTTGGTAGCTTCCCTAAGTGTGTTGTTCTGCCCTTGCCCTAGCTGCATTGCATTCAGGATTTAGCGGTATCCTTTATTTCTTCCATTAGAGAAATGTCATGAAAGAAAAGTAAGGATGTAACGATATGCACTGTCATTTAAATACATTTCAGGCACTACTGATTGAATGCTAAAGGCAATGACATCAAATTGTTACGAACTCGTCTACCTTAGAAGGTTGCCTTTTACTAACTTCAGTGGCAGCCCTCTTTCTACATCAAGGACAGAATTTGGGCTTTAATGAAGAGGGATGTTGACATTAATAGATTATGAATGTGTACTTTTAAAAGATTAACTCATGGAATACCAGTAATAAAGCCTAAAGTAAAATTAAGGGTTTTATCATTTTTCATTTGAAACTATATAGTAAATGACTTCTTTAACTATGCCATCTCTGGGTCTTAGTCTTTTCCTCCTGTCTGCTAAGATGACTTTTAACCCATTTAGTATTTTCAGGGTTAAATTCAAAGTAATATTTAATTCGGTGGCCTAGGGGCAAGAGCAGCAGCCTGGGAGTTAGAGGACCTGAGCTCTAATCCCGCATCTGCCACTTACCTACTGTGTGACCTGGGGCAAGTCACTTAGTTCTCTGTGCCTCAGTTTCCTCATCTGTAAAATGGGGATTCAATAGCTGTTCTCCCTCCTATTCAGATTTTGAGCCCCATGCAGGTCAGTGACTGTGTCCAAACTGATTATCTTGTATATACCTCAGCACTCAGTACAGTGCTTGGCATTTAGTAGACACTTGACAAATATCACAATTATTATTATTACTTGGGTTTTGTTGTAAAATATGGTAAACTGTAATCACTATTCATAAACCTTATAATGACAATGTGTTTCTTACCAAATAAAGGTTATTTTTTAAAGATTAGACTACATTGCTTGGTATTTATAAATGCAAAAAGATTCATTTAAAATTTAGAACATTGAAACTAGGTAGATTTCTTAATTTCCTCATTAGATATGTCTTCATTTATCAAAAGCATCTCTAAATCCTTTCTGCAATTCTCCAGCCGCTTTATCATCATCATCATCATTATCACCATGATCATTGTAATTAGCATCATCACCATTATCACTACCCTACCACCACTATCTTCAGTATTTACTGAGGCCTGATTTGTGTAGATCATCACTTCAGGGCATCTCAAAAGAAAATTAAGTCGATAATGTTGACGTCTATTGAAGACATATTCTATTTTTCTTTCCTATATTTCTACAACTACCCTTTCTTTCTAGCTATAAAAGAATGACAAACTCTCTTTCACAGCTAAATACTACTAAATTTTACAATGTATCCTATGGGATTCTGAAATTATCTGAGAACTTTTATTCGGGACAGGGGGGCAGGGGAACAGAGGCAGTGGCACTGGGCTAACTTCTGCCTTTTCAAATTTGCCCTCACTGGATAAAACTCTTCACATTCTTCTTCTCAGTCACATAACTTCTGCTTCTCATTGAGTCCCTTGCCCAAGGCCAAATTAATTTAGGGGCTCACTGTGCGGAAGCTGAGGGGCTTCATACACCCTCAATGTGACCCCCCAATGAGTCAAAAGTGAGTCAATTGTATTTATTAAGTGCTTACTGTGTGCAGAGCACTGTACAAAGCTCTTGGCCACTGTACAATACAATGCTGCTCCAACCCATTCCCCTACTAAAAGCCGCCCTCAAGCACAGCCTTATAGAGCACATTTTCCCGCCACTAATTCTCCCTCCCTATCGTTTAACTCCTTCCCATTCCTACAGCTCTGTCCAATTAATTGCCATGAGAAGCACACAAGAGGTGAACAGAAACCACAGGTCTCCTGCAGGCAACAGCCCATTACCTGGCTCCCATTTCTGTCCCGAACTTCTCAAATAGGTTTTATAAACCCTCTGATTCCACTTCCTCTCCTCCAATTCTCTTTTCCACCCACTACAATCTGGTAGTTGCCCCTTCCCTCCATTGAAAACTCACTTTCCGAGTTCACCAGTGACTGCCTCCTCACCAAGTCGAATATATTCTACTCCAATCTAATCTCCCTCGAGTTCTAATCCACTTTTGACACTATGGACAACTCCATTCTCCTTGAAACCCTAACTAAAATTGGTTTTAATGACACAGATGTCTCCTGGCTTTACTTCTACCTCTAGCCACTCTTAGTTTCTTTTGCAGGTTTCTCTTCCATCTCTCACCCCCTTACTGCGGAGCTCCCTAAAGGCTCCGTTCTGGGTTTCCTTCTCCTTTATACTCACTCCCTCAGGGAGGTCATCACTCAGATACCACCTCTACCATCCATTACTCTTGCACGTAGGATATTTCCATGTGGAAATCTCACTGACACTGGGAGCTCAATATGTCAGAAACTGAACTCCCCATTTTCCCTCCAAAATTCTATCCTCTACCTTACTTTCCCATCACAGTTAATACCACCAGCCTCCCTTTCTCCAAAGACCACAATCTTCATATTAGTCCTCGAGTTTTTGCTCTCTTTCAACTCTCCCATTCATCCTTTCACTGAATCCTGTTAGGTTTTTTTCTCCACAGCATTTCCTGGAACTGCATCTTTACCTCTATTCTGTGTGCAGAGCACTGTACTAAGTGCTTGAGGGAGTAATAATAATAAATACTAATTATGGTATTTGTTAAGCTTTTACTATGTGCAAAGCACTGTTCTAAGTGCTGAGATTGTTACAAGGTAATCAGGTTGTCCTACGTGGAGCTCACAGTTTTAGTCCCCATTTTACAGATGAAGTAACAGGCCCAGAGAAGTTAAGTGACTTGCCCAAAGTCACACAGCTGATAAGTGGCGGAGCCGGGATTAAAACCCACGACCCCTGACTCCCAAGGCCGGGTTCTTTCCATTAAGCCACACTGCTTCTCTAGTACAATAAGGTTGGTGGACACAATCCCTGCCCATGAGGAGTTTATAGTTGGGCTGTACAGAAATTCATAGTTTCTTAAACTGTGTTTGCAGTGTTTGAGGAGGATAGATTAGATGTAATTTTTCAGGTAATTCAGATGAAAAAGCCTGCTATTAGATAAAAGGAGGAGCACTGACCTGAATTATCCACATTTACTGTCTGTATTCATCAAATAGTGCAGATTATTGCCCAACCCCAAACCGCTTTGTTTTACAAAGTTACAATAATTCTCAAGTAAGATTAATGAGAAATAATCGTTATTCAGTATGTGAATTTTCATCTTATCTTGAATTTTTGGTGATGATATATTTTTGATTTCCACATTTATTTTGTAATATTAATTCCAGTTATTCAAATTTGACTTTGTGTGCTATTGAAACTGGCATTAAGTGATTGTTATAGGCAGAGCATTCTGGAGGTTTGAATACTAAGATAAAGTTTATACACAAAATGGATGGACTGATAAAGTATAACATTTCTCCAGAGTTATTCTCTGTAATTGCTTTGTTCCTATGCATTGTTTTTTATTCAATATTACTTCTCATCATTAAATATTCATAAAGCGGCATATGACTTTGACAGGAAGCTTGTGGAAGAGTAAAATGGAAGGGTACCACCCGAGCATTATCCACAAGGTGAGACCTGCTGAGATGGGAAAATTAAGCAAGGTAAAGGCAATGGAAGAAAAAAACCCAACAACTTCAATTCCGAATACAATTTGAGGTCATGAAATGATGATATGGCAGCTTTCAGCCCATGACTAGTACCCAGATAGTATCCTAGCCCAATTCCTGTCAACGTTCCACATGACATCATCACATCACACTGAGTATCCAAGCAGTGTAACCTAAAGAAATCATGAGCAACATTTTTCAGCAGAGGATTTCTACCGTGCAGCCACCCTTTGACCTACAACTCAACTGTAAGACCCTTAGCCCACTTCTTTCTCCCCACTCGAGTTGAGAAAGGCAGTGGTGAGGCCATCTTAAGAACCTGCACAGTTGCCCCTTCGTCGCAAGGCACTCTGACGGGCTGGGTTACCTTGCTAACCATCTGCAGCCAGCCCCGCTAGCACCATAGTTTCAGAGGTAACTTCAGCCTTTCAAAATGGAAAAGTCCAGTTCTTGATATTCCAGGGTTTCTCAAACAGGCCTGATATACTCTATTGCAGAACCTACCTCATTATCTCTGAAATTAGCGTAATCACAGAATGCTTGATTAAGGAATTGGAGGCTTGAGTGGAATGGGTTTGCATGCATGATTAGGTGTTGGAGGGGATCTGTAATTATGTGGTGTATAAATATACATTGATATTCTTTAAATTTTTCATAGTAAACACAACAAAACTCATCAAATTTATTTTCAAAATCCCCTTCAGCCAAATCTTTTGAAAACAGACTTCCTACAGAATGAATGGGAGTCCATTGGAAGAATTCCCAAAGGTATTGCTCTCAAACTCCCTGGAGCCTGGGTTCAGAATCCAATGTGCAAGAGCACCTGGAAGAAATATTTGTTAGTGAAAAGGTTGCTAATATTGTGAAAGACAGATGGAGCCTTCAGCTCTTCAAGGTGTATTCTTGCCAAGAGGACTCTTTGTTTAACTCCTGTGGGGACTCCTATGAACTAAGTATTCATTCATTCAATCATATTTATTGAGAGCTTACTGTGTGCAGAGCACTGTACTAGGCGCTTGGGAAGTACAAGTCGGCAACATATAGAGATGGTCCCTACCCAAAAACAGGCTCACAGTCTAGAAGGGGGAGACAGACAACAAAACAAAACATGTAGACAGGTGTCAAAACCATCAGTCTATATGTACTATCACCAATCTGGGAGTGGATAGTTATTGCCCTCAGATGTAAAAATGATATCAAGGGTCAGACAAAACTGCAATGCCAAAATAACCTCTACCTGACAATTAAGCCTACAATCTGTAATTCATCACAGAAGAGCTTGAGTGGTACCCTTCCATTTTACTCTTTCACAAGCTTCCTGTCAAGGTCCTATGCCGCTTTATGAATATTTAATTATGAGAAGTAATGTTGAATAAAAAACAATACATAGGAACAATTCATCACATAATTCTTGCCTTGGTCAGTTTGGAAGTCTGATTAAGAGAATTTAACTTTCACTTGCGAATATTTAACACAGAATACCCCGGCATGGTAGCACACATCTGACTCAGAGGTTCATTTCTTGAGTTAATCTTCTTTCAGCCTCCTGGATGACTATTATCTGTCTATTAATTGTCACTTTATGTGGATAGAGGTGATTCTTTTTCTGCATTTCAAGTGAGATATTACTGCTTAGGTTCAGTTTTGTTTCCTCTGGGCTTTACATTACTTCTTGATTCTAATAAGGAATGTTTGTGCAGGCTGGACAGCAAATAAGTCCACAGACAACATTGTTTGCCTTCACTGGAGATGGCTAGATTGTTAAGATCATCACAACTCAGGAATGAAGGAAAAGTGCACAAAATGAGCTTTGCTATAGCTTTTCCCACTAGCATAGTGACCTTATTTAGCAAGACACTCAAATGAGGTTTCTGTTTTCATTGTTCTTCCCCCACACTATTCCCCATCCTTCGGAATGTCTTATTTGGGGAGTGGACTGCAGTGTTCAGTGCATGCTAAATCTCACCCCCTGGTTCTCTGGATAGAACAGCTTAACTTCTAACTCCTCTCCACATGCCTCCAGAGAAACCATGCAGGTCACAGGATCTCATTCTGAATGTCACCTTCCTTTTTCCCTGCTCTTCTGGCTCTTGTTCTGGCTTGGAGCAGTTCTGAGTTCCCTGCCAGTCTGTTGATGTAGGTTGATGCTCACGCTTTATGAAAAGCCTTATGGACTTATTCACCTGCCAAACAAAAAACCCATAGCTCGAGGTAATGTTAATAAGCTTTGAGGCTCTTATGCATCATTTAATGTCCTTCCAATTTTTAGGGGAAATACTGGGGGAAAAAACACAAGAAAATCTGACCTTCTAATGTAATTCCATCCACAGTTCTCTCATTTTTTCTTGATGCAAAGCTTTAGGTTTATGGCTACCACTCAAGTACCTAAGGGGATTCTTGTAACTGAAGGTAAACATATCTTGGTTGTCTACGTAGTTTATTTTGGTTCATTTCATTTTTTGTCGGAATTTTAAAGCAAAACTCATGAAATGAATCCAGCTCCTTTCTTCCCAGATATTTGTAAGCAGGCATGCAAGAACAAACCTGTTTGTTACGTAAAAGAGGAAGTAAAAATCATTCAACTAATTGGAGGGTTTTCTTGTTTGATTGTTTACTGCTCAACTGGTTATCATAACTATTTTATGAATCATCATTTTGGCTTGATGCATATTTTTACCTAAATAGAAGATCAACAGTTGTAGTTATTGAGTGCTTACTGTGTGCAGAGCACTGTATTAAGAGTTTGGGAGAGTACAATGCAACAACAGAAGATGGAAGTTGAGTTGTGTCTTAGCTTATATCTTAGCATATAACATTTCTGATTACATTCCATTTTGAATTTAGGCCCAGGGCTATCTACCCATTTGATCCCTAAAGGATACATCCTACGCAAAATTTTCTTTATTTTTTTTCAAAGGGGGATGAGGTTGTAGAGTAACTTGAGTGGACATTGGTAAGGAGCTCAGAAAGAGTAGGATATTTTATAGGAATAGGGTGGGACATAAGACTAAGGCTTTTGAGGCCAGACATTCCCTAACAAAGGTGTCAGTGAGATGATCAGGAGTTTGGTATTCTCTGGGTAGAGAAATCTAGGGAGCAGGAGGCAGATGAGCATTCACTCCTTTCCCCAGTGGCCAGCTTCAGTGATCCAAGGTGATAAGCAGCATGGTCTAGTGGATAGAACATGGGCTTGGGTCAGAAGGACCTGGGTTCTAGTCCTGCTCTGCTACTTGTCTGCTGTGTGACCTTGGGTAAGTCACTTCACTTCTCTGTGCCTCAGTTACCTCACCTGGAAAATGGGGATTGAGACTGTGAGCCTCATGCAAGACTGGGTCCAACCTGTTTACCTTGTATCATACCCCAGTGCTTAGAACAGTGCCTGGAACATAGGAAGTGCTTCACAAATACCATAGAAAAAAATGGTGAGCCCAGTCCAGGCCATAGCTAGTGCTAGGCTAAACCTCAAGGAGAAACCATGTGACAGTCAGGGTAGTTTAAAAGAGTTTTAGGTTGGAGATCAGATATGAAAATTACCCTTTCCACACCTAAATCCAAGCAGTAGGGGAAATGGCCGAAAATACCTTTTCCTCAGCTTAGGATATGAATCAAATCATTTATCAAGATAACAATTGTTACCTATTAAGAACCATATGCTTGCGGAAGGAGCTTCTGTTGATGTCGACAGGAGTTCCAGTGAGGATGTGGGCAGCATATGGCCTTGACATTTTGTTAATTAAAAACAATGATTATGCTACACAGAGGCGTGTCATAAAGCAGGATGCTTTAGTGTGATATGAAGTTGCTAAGTTCACTCAGAGAACTGGTTGCTATACTCTCCTTTGAATTTGGGAGCTTAAAGTGAGCTATAAAGTTCTGAACTTTAATATCACCATTTTTATCTCATCATTCTAGCACACACACCTTTTGGCTTTCAAACAAAAGAGTAGACCACTTTGGCAGGCATTCATTGAGATAGCTGTGATCAGATTAAATGTATTTGCCACTCTAGTGGATGTCATATGTACTTTGACAAACCAAACAGTGAAGGCTGTGATTGAGGGCTGAGTGACTAGAAAGTATAGTTTTCCATTTTCCCAGAACCACATAGGAGGATGCTCAGCCTCACTGGAGTGCAAACACTTCTCTGCTCTATCCAACTAGTCCTATTCCTATGAGTCTCTGCTCTCTGAATGAAGAGCCAGCACTTGCAGCTCACCAGTTGTCATCAGGAGGGAAAGAACACAGGAAGCTGGTGAACAACACATCACAGAGTGGACCCAAACATGGGATTTTGGAGACAGTTTTTCAGTAGAAAATTCCAACTCTGCCTCAAATCTTCCCAAGACAAGCCCGCACTAACTTTCATTTGGACCTAAGTGGCATTTTAGCCATTCAGACAAATCCAAACTTAACAGAACCTCTACTCAGTAGTTTGAGTCCAAGCCCACAGCAGGAATCTTGATATCCCTATGCCTACCTGAATAGTAGAGAGGATTTCAGCAACTGTTAAGGAACAGCAGCATCTATCAGTCATATATTGGTGGGAATATGGAAATGTATTATCATAAAATACTGGAATGAGTATCGGTATCTTTTTAAAAAAAACACAAAATAATTAAAGCATTAATTTTCTATGTATGCATTATACATATCACAGCATGTTTTAGCTGACATCAAAACAATAACTCTATTATTATTATTACATACCAGAAATCAATGATGACAAGTTCCTAAATGGAAAACCATTTGTAAATTTCTCTTTCCAGAAGATGCATAACTCTAAACGTTTCTCTCTTCCACATAGAGCGCTCTCAGTGATTTATAATTGATATAAATAGCAGGGGCCTTCATCAGAGGGATCCTAATTGTTGGCCTCCTGTTTACCTGTTTGAAGTTCCTGGGCAGTCTTAGCATAGAGGCTACTCACAGGTGAAGGGGATGAGACTCGGGCTTCATTTGACAGCAGCATTCATAGAAAATAAATCTCAAACTGACCGGTGCTGCATGAGAATGCACATTAAAAGTAATGTTTCAAATGCCATTAAAAGAGGAGCCTGATTTCAGAAAGATTAAATCTGTAGCAGTAGGGAAAACAACATAACATTTATACCAAAGGGAATTGTATTTTTTGTTTAGTGTCACATCTAATTTATTATCACTGGTGCTTGACTTTATATTCAGTAGGGACATAACCAGCATTACCTATTCACCATTATATAGAAAAAGGCAACTCTGGAGAAACAAGAAGTTGATAGATACTAACTGTCCACTAAGGGTTCGGACCCCAGAACAGCCTAAGATATTGGTACCTCAAAATCTCACATACCATGGATCCAATCCAAAGGATCATAACTGTTATCCAGGTGGTGTTTGAAAACCCAAGTCAATCATCATTCATGGAGGTGTGGCAGCACAATCCCTTCCTGGTACAAGCATAGGCATAAATCAGGCCCTGTTCAAGAAAACCAAAAAGTTGTATGCCAAGAGAAAACAGGAACTAATTACCACAAGAACCCACAGCACTAAGGACGTGGCATAGGGCATAAGGACAAGGTGCAACCATAAATTAGTTGGAAGCATGTTTTGGTGTGCATGGAGAACAAATGGAGATGGAGTGTCCCAAAATACTAGGACAGATGAAAAAACTAGAAATAAGTTGCAAAATCAAACATTATTACTTATGACTGAGGCCAATTCTTTGTGACTATATCCAAAATTGACAATGCTGAAAAATAATCACCACATTAAAAAATCTAAGCAATTCTTTTATGGTATAAAATAGGATAGTAATTGTCCTGTTTTGCAGTCAAATCCCAAAGCAGCAAGAGAAAGAGAGAGAGAGAGAGAGAGAGAGAGAGAGAGAGAGAGAGAGAGAGAGAGGGAGAGAGAGAGAGAGAGAGAGAGAGAGAGGAAGGAAGGGAAAGAGGGAGAGAATCCTCCAGGGAGGTAATGACAGTCTCATTTCCTTTGTCTGAACCAGAGCCAAGAGGCCAGGCCAGGCCAGTAAGTATTAATGGGTGCTCCTACTGTGGTGTGAGTTTAACCATAGAATCTGGGTGATCTTTTCCTTCTAGGTATTCCAAGTATGCATGTGTTCTATTGGCTTACTGTAAAATATATTATGCATAATGATTTAACCATATAATTTGTATTTTAACCATAGCTATTGCCAGTTCAACAGCGGAAATAGTAAGATACCGGTATCGTCTGAATTCAGCTACACTGACAGAGAGCACTAAGAGACATTTACATGAGCTTCCTAATCATTCCTGAGGGCTAAATTTTCCTCTGCCACCCCGACCCAAAACTCCAAATATTGGCATTCTATCCTCAAGTTTCATTAGCACATTCATTCAATCGTATTTAGTGAGCACTTACTGTGTGCAGAGCACTGTACTAAGCTCTTGGGAAGTACAAGTTGTCAACACATAGAGACGGTCCCTACCCAACAGCGGGCTCACAGTCTAGGAAACACTTTCTCTAAGATCGCAAATTAATTATGGGACAAAAAGTTAGTTTATGAAGGGACATTCAAAAGATTATAGACTGAACGTTCAGTGCCTCAAACTAGGAGTCAAGATACACAATAGTTTCTGTTCTTACATGCTTCCCAGAATCCAAGCCTGCTTTTTAGATGATCAATCTTGAAGATCCATATGCCACGTGTGCCCATCTTTAGCACAAGGGAAACACTGATAAAATGCTTAACAGCCTGTTATCTCCAGCTGTACTAGGAGGGAACTTCCATCTTCATCACTGTGGTATTTTTGCCAAATGTTGTTTGTATCAGGAAGGTCAAAGAAGCAGAAAAACATTCTTCCCAAACTGCTGCAGGGATTTACATCTCGATCTAATTGACCCTCACTTTTCACTGAGCTGAAACTGTCTCCATTTTTCACGTAATTTAAGAACGCTTGAACTTCTTGACCTTGGAACAATTCAGCCTATCAGGAAGAACTGCAAATAAATGTTTATAACTGGCAAACATCCAATACACAAACCTGGTCATGTGGGGGCCACCAAATAGAAGACAACTGTTAAGTCTCATCAGAGTGCTATTACCTTTGCCTTGAGGATATTCACCACGAAAAGAGCACAATCCTCAGATCTGTTTTGAGTATGTCTCCTCAAATGGACTAGATGTCAGCAATCTCTATGGCTACTGATGCTGCTTTGTTCTGGACAAAACATTTGGGTTAAGGAACTATGCTGATTTCACTGAATTCATCTCTGTCTCTGTCTCAGCATAAACATTTTCTTCTCATAACCCACCCCCAAACTGAATCAGTCCTCCAAATTATGCATTTGGGAAACTTCATAAACCCAACGGATTTTACCCCTTATATGAGTGTGCATTTTGATTTTGTATGATACTACACTTTATACAGTCCCTTTGCTGAAGTAGATCAAATATTTAGCTTAATAGCTTTGGCTAAGGCAAATGACCAAAGAGGAGGCCCTGAAGTGTGGTCAGTTGACCAGCACCGAGGCAATGCTCACAGCAATACATTTTTGCTGTGCAGAATGTGTAAGAAGAAAGGATGAAAGGAGACTACTCAAACACCTCCTGTATGGTGGACTGAAATGGGCCACATACAAGCAGGGTGGGCAGAATAAACAATTTGAAAACATAGTGAAGCACAGAGTCAAGCAATTAAATCTAGCAATAGACAGTGAGAGAGCACCAAAGCAGATGGAAACAGCAGACCAAACTACCTGTCAAGCTGTAATCACTGAGATCCGGATACCAAGGGACAGGTTGAATGGGGCAAACACAACGGTGCAATAAGAAACTAGCTTTACATTTACATAATGAGTAAGAGAGTGTCAGTCATGAATCGGTCTTTTCAGCCACACTTGCCTGCAGTGTCAAAAGCATTATCTTCAAAATCCAGGACTTGAATCAATTCAGTCCATCCCAATTCCAAACCATGCTTGGCCTGGTCCAACTAGAGATTTGCTCTATATCCAGAATCAGAACCTGTTTTGTTGCCTTGGAGTTTGGGGCTTCTAGTGCCAGTAGTTCTAGGGACAACCATGAGGCAGGGTCACTGCCTATTCATTCAATCAATCATATTTATTGAGCGCTTACCGTGTGCAGAGCACTGTACTAAGCACTTGGGAGTACAAGTCAGCAACATATAGAGATGGTCCCTACCCAACAACGGGCTCATAGTCTAGAAGGGGGAGACGGACAACAGAACAAAACATGTAGACAGGTGTCAAAATAGAACATCATTAACAAAATAGAATAGTGAATATGTACAAGTAAAATAAATAGAGTAATAAATCTGTACAAATATATATACAAGTGCTGTGGGGAGGGGAAGGAGGTAGGGTAGAGGGGATGGAGAGGTGCCTATGCATAGCAGTGCTTCGGTTGTCATGTTGTGACAGCTTAAAATCAAAACAGGAGTGACTACAGGGGGTCATGAGCCATCCAAATCTGGTCTCACAGCCCTGGATCACCTGCACAGTCCACCTCCTTCACTCTTGTGCACAAGCCGCAGAGCGCCGCTGGAGGAAATCTAAATATCAGGCCCATTTTGTCCACTTCAAGTTTATCCTCGCATGCTTTAACGCTGCCCTCTCCTTTGCCTGGCAAAATTATTTCCCCACCCTTGTTGGCACCCATGCCCACCGCCCTCGCCAGTTGTTCAAGACATTTAACTCCTTCCTCAGGCCTCCTCTCCCGTGGCCTCCCATTTCCCTTGCCCCCAGTGACCTGGCCACCTACTTTATTAAGAAAATTGACACTCTCAGGCATGAACTTCCTAAAATCTCCTCTGCCCCACCTCAGTCCTTCCCTCCTCCCCACCCCTTCAATTCTCCCATCCTTCCCAGCGGTATCTCTAGAGGAGATCACCTGCCTCCTCTCAAAATACACTCCCTCCACCTGTGCATCCAAACCCATTCCTCCACACCTTATCAAAACACTTTTCCCCTCCCTTCTTCCCTCCTTAACAATCATATTCAACTGTTCGCTCTCCAGTGGTTCTTCCCTACTGCTTTCAAACACGTCCATGTTTCCCCATCTTAAAAAAACCCTACCTTGACTGCATTGCTTCCCTTCAGTTATTGCCCCATCTCCCTCCTACCATTACTCTCTAAATTCCTTGAAAGAATTGTCTACACCCACTGTCTCAAATTCCTCTCTTCCAATTCACTGTCTGACCCTTCCAATCTGGCTTCTGTCCCTTTCCCTCCACAGAAACCGCACTCTCAAAGATCACCAATGATCTCTTTCTCCCGAATTGCCGTCACTTGACATTACCACTTGCCACTTGTCCCAGCAGCAAGGAGTAAGTGGTAGCAGTATGGAGGGGCTTTCTGTGATAGGTTCAAGTCTTACAATCATATAGAAGATTGGACTTTACAGTCAGTTTTTAGAAAATTTTCAGGTCTGAAGCTTGGTACCAAACCTCCCTTAAAGAATATTAGCAAGTTTTCCAAAGCTACAGGGAGGATGGGCCTGTGAATAAGCTCCATTTGTTTCCCTTCTAGCCATTCCCTGAGGGAAGAGAGTAACTAAGACCTCTCCTTTTCCAGTGAGGAATACAGCAAAGAAAACATTTGACTTTTTAACTACTATTTCCAAAGGGAAATGGGTGAATCTGGGAAAGTTATGTAACTAGAGGTGTTGTGATGACAGCTCAGTACAGCACCAGGTCAGGGGTGCTGAGTGAAGTTGGTGAATCTAACCTTGAAAGGAAAAAATAAATTATGAGTTGACCTGATAAAGTGATAATTGGTGAGAAATTGCACTACTCTGTGTAAAAACCACATCTACTCTGCATTAACAGAAGGATAAAGGAAATTTGCAAACCAGTGTTAATTAACATATGCTTCATTTCCCATTGTAGACCTGCCTTAATGGGGATATATCCTAAGGGATTAGTTTAAATTATCCTAGAATGAGGGCCTTATTAACTGGGTTAGATTCCTTGGTGAGTTCATTTCCCCAGGCCCAGGTGGTGGTGACTTGCTTTGATACATGATGTGGAGAGAACAAAAAGTGTAGTGAAAATATTCCCTAGAGATCATCCTTACCAATCCAGGTTAAAGCATATTTATAGAAGATAAAAATGTATTTTATCCCTTTTTCTGTTATAATTACCTGGGACATAGCTATCCAATACGTAAACTATAAAGCAAGACTCTTTTCTGGAAAGCCCATGTGTGAATAAAAAAAAATCACAGCAAAAGAGAAAAAAATGTAAGCGTATTACTTAAATGTATTTAGCAAAAAGTGCACATTAAAAATAGAGAATACTTTCTTTCAATTTTCCTTTCGATTCTTCCAGTAAATAAATTTATCCAAATATGCCATTTTCTATTTTTCTGCTTTCCCATAATTAATAGATTCAGATATTCATCGAGTTGTAAATGATATTTGAAAAAGTTAATTTGCTTGAATGCTTAGTTTCTCACCTATTTTAAAATTGAAAACTATTACAAAACTTATAAAACAAATATTTGGATACTGTTTTCCTTTGAAGAGAAATATTCTAAGTTGAGCAACAAATTGTTTCCAAATTTAAGGTCTTAATCTCTGGGCCCTCAGGAACGGAGTTTGTCTCATTTACCCTTCATCTCTACCTTGTTATGTCAGTCTGGTAAGATTTGATTTATGACAAACCAACTTATTAACACCTTATTTTACTAACCAAGAAAATTATTAGAAAATGGAAATGCATCCCAACCCCAAAAAGGAGGCATAATATCATAATTTGATGTTAAATAATCATTAAACTCTTCTATTCCTGTAAGCTCATTCTGAGTGGATAATGATTTTGTGAACAACACTGTTTCTGTTTTAAAGCTAAAGTTAAATAATGTGAACGTTTCAACCAGGTTTTTCATGGGGAAAAAGGTTCAGAAAAGACAGCTTTAAAAAAGTTTAGTTCCTACACTACTTCATTTAAATTATACATTAAGGGCTTCCTTTTCGCTTGTTCAATGAACTTTCTGTTCTTTCATTCATTCAATTCGTATTTATTGTTCTTGAATTTCCATTTCCCACACACATTTACTATGTGTGGAAGGGTCACAAGCATTTATAAAACCAAATTTAGCACATGTAGAAAATCAATCAATCAATCAGTAATATTTATTGAATGCTTGCTGCGTGCCATACCAAACATACATAGCACTGTGAAGAGTACAATTTAATAGTCGGTAAACGCAATCCTTGTCCACAAGGAGCTTACAGTCTAGAAGGGGAGACATAATTAGACATATTAATACATTAATATTAATTTCAAGTAGGGGCAGTGTCAAAGTATGAGGATATGCACATAAGTGCTGTGGGGCTGGGGTGAATAATAATAATAGTAATAATAATGGCATTTATTAAGTGCTCAATATGTGCAAAGCACTGTTGTAAGCGCTGGGGAGGTTACAAGGTGGTCAGATTGTCCGACAGGGGGAAATCACAGTCTTAATCCCCATTTTACAGATGAGGTAATTGAGACCCAGACAAGTTAAGTGACTTGCTCAAAGTCACACAGCTGACAATTGGAGGAGCTGGGATTTGAACCCATGACCTCTGACTCCAAAGCCCGGGCTCTTTCCATTGGGTGCTTAAGGGGCACAGATCCAAGTGCATAGACAATGGAGAAGGGAAGGTGAATAAGAGAAATGAGAGCTCAGTCAGGGAAGGCCTCTTGGAGGAGTTGTGATTTTAGTAGAGTTTTGAAGGTGGGGAAAATGGTGGTCTGTCAGATATGAAGGGGGAAGGAGTTCCAGGCCAAAGGGAGGATGTGGGCAAGTGGTCAGAGGCAAAATTAAGGAGATCAAGGTACAGTGAGTAAGTTGGCGCATTAAAGGAGTGAAGTGTTGGAGTTGGGTGGAAGAGTTAAGTGAAGTAGGGCAGGAGGGACAGAACTGAGTGAGTGCTGTAAAGCTGATGGTAAGCGGTTGCTGTTTGATGCAGAGATGGATATGCAACCCCTGAAGGTTATTTAGGAGTGGGGAGATGTGGGCTGAACGGCAGTATGGCCTAATGGAAAGCGCACAGTCCTGGGAATCAGAGGACCTGGGCTCTAATCCCAGCTCCACCACTTGCCTGCTGTGTCACCTTGGGCAGGTTGCTTACCATCTCTCCATTTCAGTTACCTCATCTGGAAAATGGGGATTAAGACTGTGTCTCCCCAGCACTCACAACAGAGTTTGAAACTTAGGAAGCACAGAAGGCTATGGGCTGGAGGGAGGATAGACAGGAGGCAGAGCGGTTGGGACATGCAGTAATCAAGATGGAATATGATAGCTGCTTGGACCAGCATGGTAGCAATTCAGATAGAGAGGTAGGGTCGACTCTTAAAGCTACTGTGAAGGTAGAGCCAACAGAATTTGGTGACAGACTGAATATGTAGGGTAAAGAAGGAAGGTAAGTCAGGAATGATGCCTAGGTTATGGGCTTGTGAGACAGGTGGGTGGTGGTGGTGTCTACAGTGATGGGACAGGAATTTGAAGAGGGTGTTAAAAGTCTGAAATGACTGGTGCAGGCAATGGTCATGAGGGTCCATAAGAATGGAGAAGTAAGGCATGCTGTTTTGACATAATATCCATGGTGTGCTCCCTATGTATGATTTTATACTTTCCAACTTTGAGTTGACATACTGCATTTACTTTAATCAGTTTTGTTTTCACAAGGCATGAGGTGTTCATTTTTAATCAGCGTGATGAAAAAACAGAAGTTCTCTCATCTCTTCGTTTGTCTCTTCAGAAGAGTTCATTAAATTGATTGCATTTATCTTGTTAAAGCCGAACATTCACCGCACCCTAACCCTGATTTAGCTGCATGTGGTCTTACAACTTGAGATGAAGAAAAGACTGCTGATTTTCAGATCTTTCACTCCAACTTCTATAGGGGCCAGCCCTAAATATGATCCCTCTCTGACTAATGAATCAAAAATTCCAACTAACCAAGAGCTAGGGCTGAAGAGTCAGGGTGTCCTGGGGAACCATATGGATAGAGCTTATTTACTGAGCACTTACTGTGTGCAGAGCACTGTACTGGGGCTTGGAAGAATACAACAGTAAACAGAGACATTGCCTGCCCACAACAAGGTCCAGAAGGGCTAGAGCATCAGCACTGAGATTGCCAACCATCCCTAAATTCACGGGCAATCCGTTAAAATGAGTTAAAGCTGGTCACTTCTGTAAACCTCTTAAAACTATTTTGATAGCCATCAACACTGTGGCATTGTTGGGGTTCAGTATGCCACTGCTCCAGCCCTTGGCAGTACCTGCGGTGGGCACAGATGTGTGAATTTATGGACAATTGGCAATCTCCATCCCAGGGGAGGAATCAAACATATTCTGATCACTGTAAATCTTCCTCCTGGGTGGAGCTTTTGACCAAATGAGATCAGTCAGCCAAGATTGCCTTTGTATTGAGATCTACCAAAAATGCTGGTTACTAGAGCATTCTGGTGGGTAAAATGCCCGAATCTCATGCCATATGGAACCCAAACAGTGAATTGGTTACTAAAATACATTCACTGGGGATAAAAGCATGAGGTTTGTATTTGTACTAATCACTGCACAAATTAAACTGTCTATTTCTACTGTATTTCAGTGTCAGTTCAACTACCCTCTCACGTTTTACTGACCAACACTGAACACTCATGAGTGTGAACCACATAAATGTTGGTCTCTTAATTATATGTAAATGTTTTATCATTCCTAGCCTGTAGCATTGACATTAATGTTCTCTGACATACCCTATATAGCTAAACACCTGAAAAATTACCTTTACAATACTTACTATTTTCATTTTAATTAGGCCATCTATAACAGTCTTCCTTTCAACCCTGGTTCTGTGACTTACCCCAAGTTTTACATTTGATATAATACACAAAAACACATTGTTACCTGCAAGGTAATCATTGTTAGAAAGTTGACCCCCATCTCTCCTCTACCACACAAGTTAAATTAGTAATGAACAAAATAACAATCCCAAGAAGTAAACTGAAAATGTTATTTCTCATCAATATTTCACACATCTTACAATGTATTAACAAATCCTTATGCTTCCAGAAACAACTAGTGATACAGCAAGGCACAATTTTAAAGGCTTTCCAATATAACCACTGTGAAATTGGCATGGCTAGTTAATTTTTCCCTAGGTGAATGAAGTATTTTAAGCACCTTAGAATTGAAATTTCACTTATCCTTCTCTCCAGCCATACAAGCATCTTTGAAAATAATTTTGGGAACTCCTAGAAGCAATGGAGGCAATCGGAAACTAGCTCTTCCATACAGTTAAAGCAATACACTTTATTTCTTGAAAAAACTTCAGAAGATCTATATTCAAGCCACAGCTTTCCCTGCCTTCTGTATCTTAACTACCTTAAAATACAGTTAGGGGATATTGTAGTCATTAGATAATGGACAGAAAATAGAAATTCCCAGGGCTTATCTGAAGCTTGCCTCTTTTGGCCCTTTTTTGGAATGTATGATCATTTTTCCCTCCGTTATATTAGGAGCAAGTGCCTAAAAGCTATTCAACAACATTCTGTGTTTTCTCTTAAAATTTGCGTAAGGAATAGGAGACATGCTGCTCTTTGCATTGTCCTTTTTTAATCAGGGCAAAGGAGATATTCTTAGAATTTAGTTCCATAGTCGGCATTCTGCAAAAAGTGGGGAGAAAGACCTGGAAGCATATACATTCCGCATCAGCCTTTTTAGACACACTTGCATCCACAGGATGACTAAGGGTGCCAGTGGATGGAGATCCATCAGAGCCAGACATGAAAGTTTCAGTAAGGGAAACTAGGATTACACAGGGAGAAATGGATAGAAAGGTTTGAGGAATGGAGATCCCTTTATTTCTACCACACTACTCTAAACTTGGCTCTGAGTGGTTCCTTGGTTTGGAGCCAATCAGAATGGCACAGTGAAAATAAAAGAACTTTCATAAATTGCTCTCTCTGACACCGTCTCCACTGGTCCCAAAGACCTCGAGACATGTGAGGGCAGGAAGGTCTCTCCTTTCCACCATGACTAATTCTCTCCATGTACCCGAAGGGAAAGTTGACTCTTGGTGGCATCATCGGAGGATTCAACGGACCAATTTATATCTCGTCTCTAGCCTTGAACAAGATGGTATTAATTGGGAAGTGGTAAATGTACTCCACAGAAATTACTTGAGAGTGTGGCCTAAATGAAAGGGCCTGGGCTTGGGAGTAAGAGGACCTGACTGCCTCCTGCCTTCAAAACATATCTACACGGATGTCCTGCCGACACCTTGAATTCAACATGTCCAATCCCTGTCTTCCCCTGTCTTTCCCATCACTGTAGACAACACCACTATCCTCCATGTCTCACAAGCCCCTAACTGTGGTGTTATCTCCGACTCATCTCTCTGATTCCAACCATAGATTCAATCTGTCACCAAATCCTGTGGGGCCCACCTTCACAACACTGCTAAATCTGCCCTTTCCCCCTCCATCCCAACTACCACCATGCTGATCCAAGCACTTATCCTATTCCACCTTGACTATGCATCTGCCTCCTTGCTGACCTCCCAGCCTCCTGTCTCTCCCCACTCCAATCCACATGTCACTCAGCTGCCCGGACCACATGCCAACAAAAATGCTCAGTACATGTCTCCCCACTCCTCAAGAACCTCCAGTGGTTGCCCATCGAACTCCACATCAAACAGAAACTCCTTACCACCGGCTTTAAAGCATTCAATCTTCTTGCCCCACCCTACCTCACCTCAATGATCTCCTATTCCAGCCCAGCCCACACACTCTAGTGCCAGTTTACTCACTGTGCCCTGATCTCGCCTATCTCGCCACCGACCCCTTTCCAACATCCTCCCCCTAGCTTGGAACTCCCTCCCCTTCCATATATACCAGACCACCACTTTCTCCATCTTCAAAGCATTATTAAGGTCACATATTCTCCAAGAGGCCTTCCCTGATTCAACCCCCTTTTCCCTGGCTCCCTTCTGTGTCATCTATGCCCTCCAACCCAAACCCCACAGCACTCGTACATATCTTTAAAATTACTTATTTATTCATATTAAAGTATGTCTCCCCCTCTAAACTGTGAGCTCATTATTGACAGGGAACATGTCTGCTAATTATGTTGTATTATACTCTCCCAAGTGCTTAGTACAGTGCTCTGCCCACAGTGTGTGCTCAATAAATACCACTAATTGATTGACTGAACTGGGTTCTAATCCCAGCTCCTTCACTTACCTGTTGTGTGACCTTGGCAAGTTTTTTTGGTTTTGTTTTCTTTTTTAATGCTATTTGTTAAGTGCTTACTATGTTCCAAGCACTGTTATAAGCACTGGGGTAGATGCAAGTAATCAGGTTGGATATAGTCCATGTCCTACATGGGGCTCACAGTTTTAATCCCCATTTCACAGGTAAGGTAACTGAGGCAGAAAGAAGTGAAGTGACATGCCCAAGGTCACACTAAATACTAGTAGCAGAACCAGGATTAGAACCTAGGCCCTTCTGACTCCAAGGCCTGGGCTCTATCCACTAGGCCACGCTACTACTCCGACCTCTCTGTGCCTCAGTTCCCTCATCTGCAAAATGGGGATTCAATAGCTATTTTCCCTCCTATTTAGACTATGAGCCCCATAAGGGACCTAATTATCTTGTAACTACCCCAGTGCTTAAAAAATACCACTACTGTTAAAAATTCAAATCAGTCATAAATATATGATGTGTGTTATCAATTACTACACTATCTGCGTATGCATGCCGCATCTTTTTCTTACTATATCTAAAACCACTAAAAATGTCTTTGAAACGGCCACCACTTCTGTGACTCATTAACACCTCTTTACCATAGAAAGATATGATAATATCTCTGACACGGTTCATAATCCAAAGCAAGGGCATAGCCAAGCTTTTCTTTTTAATCAATGAGTTAATATGCAATTGGAACGGAATGTGAATGAAAAGGAGTAGGTGATACATTTCATATTTTATCTTGGGAGAAATCCTGAGGACTTGTTTGAGTTTTGCTGTACCTTTTCACTGCAACTGGCAAACAGCAAAAGTCCATGCTAATGAGTAGTCAATGAGGAAGAGCAATTAAAGCTCCTCCAGTGTTTAAAGATACTGACAAACACCAGTAATACCAATTCTCATGACCCATAGTTGCGGTGAACAGGCCTACTGCTGGGGAAGCGTTGTAACACTGAAGTCATTTTCTGATGCCAGTGATCCTGGGAAGGGGTACATTTGCATGAATTTCATTCATTCATTCAATCGTATTTATTGAGCGCTAACTGTGTGCAGAGCACTGTACTAAGCGCTTAGTGGATAGAGCACGGGCCTGGGAGCCAAGAATGTCTTGGGTTCTAATCCTGGCTCTGCCACTTGTCTGCTGTGTGACCTTCTCTGTGGCTCAGTTACCTCATCTGTAAATGGGGATTGAGACTGTGAGCCCCTCATGGGACAGGGAGTCTGTCCAACCCGATGTGCTTGTCTCCACCACAGCGCTTAGCACATAAGCAGCACTTAACTAATACCACAATTATCATTAGTATTATAAACAGATCATACAGTTCAACTGATAGGAGCAGTATAGAAATAATCAATCACTGGTGTTTATTGAATGCTTTCAGTTTGTAGAGCACTGTACTCGGTGCTTGGGAGAGCACAGTAGAACAATTAAACAGACACATTCCCTGCCCACAATGTGCTTAGAGCCTAGAGAGATGTGGTTGGAAAGGCAGGATCTTAAGCCCCAGAATCAGTCGAAAACCATGGGTGTATGGAAGGCAAATACAGCTCTGGTCATTATTAAGAACTCAGTTTAGTTAGGGTTACGAGATAAGGCTAGGATAACTAAACCTGTGGGACACTAAGCATGGAGAACTCAAGACATCATAATATGACTTCAAAAGGCCTAGTGATGTGGTGATTGACAGCCACATAAACCCAGAAAGACTGAGTAAGTCTACTAGGTCCCAGGTATAACCCCTCTGTGAATAGTGCTTCTGACTGGTCCTAAAACCAGGGGTATTGAGTGATGCAGCCTGAATGAACTCTGCCGTTGGAAAAGGAGCCAGTTTCTGTCCCTGCTCATGAGCCATTTCAGGCCTAATTGATTGGACCATCGAACACCCAACATTTAATAGCAGTTAATAGCCTGGAGAGAGAGACAACATCCCCAAACTTCTGCCATTGTTTATATGGCACTTGGACGTCACAATTTGGTTTCCGCTGACCATTTGCTTTTGATGGCAATGGTATTCAGAGGAGATTCCTCCTTAATATGTTTCCTGAGTGAACTCAATGAATACTGTCAAAAGCTTGACAAAAATCAATGAAGTTCAAAATAATTGGTCTTTTGAATCACCGGGGTATATGCTATAATCCTTTTTAGAAAGAAAATTTGGTCACAGCATGATCTTTCTTTCATGAAAACCAGCTTGTTTTTCATGAAGCTCTTTATTGACAGCATCTTTTAGGCAGTTAAACACTGCAACAGAGAACACCTGGAATGGATAGTCAAATGATTCCATGCCAGCTGGTACACATGGATAAGCTTCTTTTTGGGGTATCATTATAATGATTCCAGATTTCTAGTCATCTGGTATTACACTTGTCTGCCAAATTGCATTAAAAAAGCAGTGAGACTTATTGATGACTATGTCTCCTCTGTATTTGAACAGCTCTTCTGTAATAGTATCTCAGTTTCCTCAAGTTTTTAATTGTGTTCTCAATTTTCTTTCCAATTTTATGGTACAAAATTGATTGCTAAATTTGCTTAATCATCAATTAGTTTTCCAGCTATTCAACCCATCATTCCTTTTTTCCTCCTGCTCATTCATTCATTCAACCGTATTTGTTGAGTGTTTACTGTGTACCAAGTGCTTGGGAGAGTACAATACAGACACATTCCTTCATTCAGTTGAATTTATTGAGTGCTTGCTGTGTGCAGAGCACTGTACTAAGTGCTTCCTGCCCACAATGAGCTTGCTTTGATTTGACTGTGACCTCTTTCATGAACCAGAAATATTCATGGTTATTCATGGTATCTGAAAATATAAGGGATCTCTGACTTCTCAAAGTCGTGTTTGCCTGTCTTTTGTCTTCCAGTGTTCACTGTTTGGCCAGTTTCAGTGGTCTAGGGAATACTTGTCTCCTTACCACTGTTTTTGATGGCTTTCAAAACAGATCTCGGTTTTGCTTAACTTTTCCTAATCTCTTCAGCATTTTAAATTGTCTTCCTCTCATCAGTAGGAGTCCAGCCTCAGTGACTAAAGCTTGGGCCAGGGGCTGAACCATGTAGCATGGCCCCCTCCACACATGACCCTAGATGCACATGGTATTTGTAGTGTTGCATGATGACATAATTACAGTGCCTGCAACCAGAGTGGCAGCAGAGGTGGAAGAGAACTGTGGGTGGCCTTTCCCTCTAGACTATAAGCTCATTGTAGGCAGGGAATGTGTCTGTTATATTGTTATACTGAACTCTCCTAAGCCCTTAGTATTCTGCCCACATTAAGTACTAAATAAATACTACTGACTGATGGAGATAGTGAGGGGTGATACAGCAGTCAGGAGGATACCCCGCCGTGACCAAGTGGCATTACTTGGCATGTCTCTCTTCTTCCTTCCCTTTCCATGCTCAACCAGCTCACCCGACACCCTTGCTCTTCCACCCAGGGTCTCAGATCCTGCATTTTGTGTCCAGGGACAAAGAAGGGGCACAAAATTGATTGCTAAATTGCTAAATTTGCAACCACCCGCAGCTAGTCCTAACAGCTAGGGACAGCTGGGACAGGGCTGTCTTTTGTCTTGGGGGAGTCCTGGGAGGGAAAAGACTGTAGGAAGAGGGATAGTGGGAAATCTCCCTCTTCCTTTCAATCACTGTGACCCATGCAGTGCAGGAGGGTGGTACCCCAACGAGTAAACACACACACACACACACACACACATATGCTTCCATTAGTCACTTCGGCTCCAGCCGACATTTCAGGCTTTCCATCTCACCTGATCCTCAAACTCCTCTTGAGCAACAAAGCCACTTTTCCCCTCTCTAGTAACTATCTGTTATTGACCTCTCCCAGTCAAGAAATAAACAAGATTCCTCCTGGAGGCGATGAGATGAAGAGTTAGGGGCAGGGAGGTGATTAACATTGGTCAAAAAAATCAACGGCATTTATTGAGCACTTACTGTTTGTAGAGTACTGTACTAAGTACTTGAGACTTGAGAATTAAAATGGTCACGAAGTCATATTCAGAATTCTTTGCTCTTTGGAAATTTCTCATAAAGCAAAGATTTTTTTGCCTGTAGATAATCTTTTTTTTTTTTTTGAACTTTGTAGAAAAGACAACCATCATTAAACGGAGGTGAAAACCCATATCTTCCCTTTAGGGGTTGCTATTGACAACACCACTAGTCTCCCTTTCCAGCACTTAATCAACCTTGGAGTCATATTTTTTACTATTCTCTCTCACTGACATCTCCCATTCATTCTGTCACTAAGATCTGCTCTGTGATACTTTAAGGATCCTCTTATTCCTTTTTCACCCTGCTAATACAAAGTCTTAACACTCCATGTTTTGACTAGTATAGCATCCACCTTGTTAGTTTCTCTACCTCCAGTCTCTCCTCTCCCCAAGTGTATCCTGCACAGACCACGAATAATTTTTTTTCCAAAATGTCAGCAGTATCACATGATTCCTATTTTCAAAAGGTTACAGTGCTTCCAAATCACTGTCCACTTTCTTCTTAAGATCTATTATTAGGTTTAAGGCTCCCTACAAGATGGCTTTCCCACTACACACAGCTAAATTATTCTCCTACTACACCCCAATTCTCATCTTTTCCTGAGCTAGCTTCCTCACTGTCTCTCACCTTCTAGACTGTAATCTCATTGTGGGCAGGGAACATATCTACCAACTCTGTTGTATTATACTCTCCCAAGTGTGAACCCTATATGAGACAGGGACTGTGTCCAACTTGACATGCTTGTATCCACCCCAACATTTAGTACAGTGCCTGGCACATAGTAAGTACTTAACAAATACCATCATCATTATTATTACAGTGCTCAGAAGACAATAATTTATTACTTTCTCTTGCATTCGACTCTTCTAACTCATGATCTTAATCCTCCTCTCTCCCTGCCTCCATCTATCTTCCTTACTGCATTCCACCAAATCAGGTCCTGCCTCTCTTTCAAACCCTATTCAAAACCCATTTCTTATGTGAATCCATCCCGGGTTAAACCCCTTTTAGACTGTGAGCCCACTCTTTTAGACTGTGAGCCCACTGTTAGGTAGGGACTGTCTCTATATGTTGCCAATTTGTACTTCCCAAGCGCTTAGTACAGTGCTCTGCACATAGTAAGCGCTCAATAAATACGATTGATGATGATGATGATGATGGTCACAGCATTCTCTACAACGTTTTCAGCATATAAATATGATTTAAATAGAAACATGTAAAATCTGCTGTGTGTTTCCTAATAATAATAATGATGATATTTGTTAAGCACTTACTATGTGCCAAGCACTGTTTTAACTGCTGGGGTAGATACAAGGTAATCAGGTTGTCCCATGTGGGGCTCACAGTCCTTATCCCCATTTTACAAATGAGGTACCTGAGGCACAGAGAAGTTAAGTGACTTGCCCGAAGTCACACAGCTGATAAATGGCAGAACTGGGATTAGAACCCAAGAGCTCTGACACCCAAGCCCAGGCTCTTTACACTAAGCCAAGCTGTTTCTCTCTCTCTCTCGCTCACTCATAGGCTGTTAGCAACATGAGGACAGCCTATCTTTTGTTTCTCTTGTAATTCCTCTCAGTTCCTAGGAACAGTGTAAAATGCTACTATGACTACACTATGAATATACCAGTTAGCTGATTCTTAGTTAAAAGGTGGTTCTTTAGAGACACAGATTGCAGCAGAACAAATGTTCCCTTGCTGTCATTTATTGAATACTTACAATGATAATAATGATAATAACAATAAGGACAGCGTTCATTAAGCACTTACTATTTGCCAAGCACTGTTCTAAGCACAGGGTAAATATAAGATAATCCTGTCCCTGTCCCATATAAAGTTCGTAGCCTTAGAGGGAGGAAGAACAGGAAGAACAGGCATTGCATCCTATTTTCAGAGAAGTTAAGGGATTACCCCAATTCACCCAGCAGGCAAGTGGCAGAGCCGGGGTTAGAACTTGGATCTCTTGATTCCCAGCCATGAGTTCTTTCCATTAGATCACACTACCTCCCAAATGTCCAGTGAGAGTTGCCCCCATGAAGGACAAGAATATTCCTGACGCAATTACAATGGCCACATTATGCTCTTCTAAGCATTAGAAGGTCAGATCCTGTTTACCAAATCTGACTGTTTAAATGGTTTGTACACTATCAATCCATCATGGAGCAGTTTCGATTTAAATATGCAAATTACTTTGTTGGTTGGCTTTTATTAATTAAAATCTGGGGTTCTTCCATAGATGAAAACTTTAAAGAACTCTCAGGAACAGTGATCAAAGGTCCCAGCAAAGGGGGCTGATTTGTTTCAGCAGTTTCTTGTCCAACCTTCAGAGAAAAATTTCAAGGCTTCAAAAAACCATATGCATTTCTCCCGTTTTAAACAGCCCACAAAAAAGGAAGCAAAGTTCATGAAAGACCTTGTGGAATCTCCGCCCATGGGAGGTCTTGAAAACTAAGATAGATTCTCAACTGTCTGAGATGGGTTCAATGTGGCCCTGACTGAATCTAGAGTAATGGATCCAAGGTCCTTTTGGTCTTATTCCTGCACAGCATGAAGCAAATATCTGTATCAGGCAGAGACACAGTTCCATCTTTCCCAGTGAAGACTATTAGATTTGAAATGTATGACCTTTTGGTTTTGCACATGTGCAGGTTCTGCGGTATAATTTATGGATTTCAATGCCTTTTATAACATATTCTCAAAGAAAGAGTTCTTGAATACAAGGTATATAAAAAATACCATCCACTGACAACTGAAATTCTGTTGGCTTCATCACATTCTCTGGGCTTTGTGAACTTATTCACAAACTTATGCCTCTTGGTCTTTCCCTTGTTTAAAGAAGTGAAGAAAAGAGAAACGATTTGTAATTCTTACGCGAGCAGCATTAATCCAAGAGAGCACTTTATTCTTTTAAGATAGACAACAAATGTCTTACCTGATTTCAGTCCTTTTTTAATTTATCAAAGAAGAAAATTACCTTCTCCACTGAATTATCCTCTTCAAGAAGAGACAATGTTAAGGCACTAATGTCCACATTCAAATTCAGTCTGTGAGCTATCCTACTGACTCTCCTTCAACTCTTCCAAACCTTCCACCCCAAATCCACACCAGCCAGCTGCTACTTCTCTTTCATTTTTGCTGATGAAAGAATTCTTTGTTTTGACACACGTTTCTAAAAAGTTAATAATAATGCTATTTAAGACTATGAGACTATATGAAAGACAAAAAAAAACCCAGCTACATTCTTCAGTGCCTTCCCTTTGGGGGAATGCTAATGGGAAGAAAGGTGACAGACTCAGCTGGGAAAAGAAAATCAAAAGAAAAATGAAATTGAACAAGAACTCACCTGTCCTTCCACTCACTACCATTACATTTACAGTGAAGTCAAGGAAAAAGATTCCAGATGAAAATAATTACCAACACCATTCCTTTCTGTTAGCCTTTGCCACTGACTTTCTCCTTTTCATTATGCGTGTAATTTTCATTTCACTGTTAGACCACTGGATAATATGACTGGGTTTTGCCCATTGGTGAAAACGGATGGAAATACTCTCCTGTAACTTCCTCCCCTGCCTCCATACTAATCATTTAATTGTTTGCAAAGCTATGCAATGACTGTTCCCCTTGAAGTGATGACTTTAACAATTTGTGCAATGCAGGAGAGTATCTCACTTAATAACAACACCGTCTGCTAATTGGAACGTTTCTGCTAATTCTCTTGTACTGCACTCTCCCAAGTGCTCAGTAAGTGCTCAATAAATACCATTGATTGATTGGCATGAAATGGATGAGGGGAAAACAGTAATCTGGTGCTGTAGAGGACAAACACTGAAGCCATGGCTCGATCATTTTTCACCTTCCCTCCTCCCCAGTAACTTCCCAGTCCAATATCAGCAGGGCAGGTAGAAAGTTTAGTTTTTTCTTGGTTTGTTTTTTAAGGTATTTGCTAAATGCTTGCTATGTGCCAGGCACTACTGTAAGCACTTGGGGTAGATACAAGGTTTTCAGGTTGGACACAGTCCATGTCCCACGTGGAGCTCACAGTCTTAATCCCCATTTGACAGGTGAGATAACTGAGGCACAGAGAAGTGAAGTGACTTGCCCAAGGTCACCCAGCAGAAAATCCAGCAGAAGCCAGGTCCTTCTGATTCCCAGGCCCATTCTCTAGCCACTAGGTCATGTTGCTTCTCATGTAGCAATCAGGAATAGTTGCAATCAGGAATAGCACCCTCTACCCATTCACCTATCTGTCAGTCAGCCAGTTGTATTTACTGAGCTCTTACTGTGTGCAAATCACTGTACTAAGCGCTTGAGAGAGCACTTTACAAGTATAAGCGGACATATCCCCTGCCCACAATGAGCTTACTGTCTAGAGAAGTCAGACATGAATATAAACAAATTACAGATATGTACTGCTGTAACTGTGATGACTGTGACATCCTGTACTGCTGTGGGTTTGGGAGGGGGGATGAATAAAGGGAGCGAGTCATGGTGACAAAGAATGGACTGGGAGAAAAGGAAAGGAGGGCTTAATCAGGGAAGACCTCTTGGAGGAGCCTATTAAAAAATTATGGTATTTGTTAAGCGCTTACTATGTTCCAAGCACTGTTCTAAGTGCTGGGGTAGATACAGGGTGATTACCCCATGGTGGGTAATCCCCATTTTACAGATGCGGTAACTGAGGTCCAGAGAAGTAAAGTGACTTGCCCAAGGTCACACAGCTGACAAGTGGCAGAGCCAGGATTAGAACCCACATCCTCTGACTCCCAACCCCGTGCTCTTAACACTAAGCCACGCTGCTTCCCTGGCCTAGTCATTGCTGGAGAGGTACCCTATGTTTTGCGTAAGATAAGCACTTAACAAATGTGGTAAAATACAATAATATGCAAGAACACATTGCTTGTTCCCACTGGGGAAGGGGTTAGAAATAGAGTCCTGAAAAAAGTCTGTTTCATCCAAAGCAGGCTCAGCAGAGGATCTTAACCGGTGGATGCTAGTGATGATACATAGGGTAATGAAAAATGATGAAAAAGGAGTTTGCATATAGAAAAGATTAGCACTACTGATATATGAATTGTATGAAATTGGTATCGCAGCACCAATCGGACATTCCGTGGAAATCAGAGCCGGTTACATTTAGTTCCGAAGAAACCTTCCCTTTCAGAGCACAGACGCTCAGATAATCAAGCAGCCACCATTCCCAGGCTCCAAAGACTTAGTCACTGTGTGATGATTCTCTAAAACAGAAGCAACATGCTCACATTGTCAATGCTCTCACCATGACAAATATTGACAGGAAGAAAGATTATACAAGGATGTGGCTAGGCTCATTGCACTGGTGCCAATGTCTTCCAGACTTATTGTTGGGCAGGGATTTTACCCTTAGTAAAATCAGAAAAGATACTGAAACTTGAAGAGAAATTACTGGACCCCAAGGGATAACAAAGTTTCCTAGGATCCTACTCAGTTAATGTGCCAAACAGAAGCTAGAAATCACAAATATCACCTTTCCCCTACTGGATAAGATAATCAAATTCATGGTTTAAATATTGGCATCACATTGATTATATAATTTGGGGTGAACAAGATTTGAACAATTTCAGGATTACTGTGGCTATCTGATACAACTTATTTCTAGCTATAATACAACCAACATATCTAAAGATGGCATCTGAAACAGTAAATTGATTTTTCTCCAATGTTGGAGCCTCTTCCATACCCAATGTGATTCGATCTTGGTGCAACTCAGATCTACAGAGAGTTTACTGGAATCACAGATCTCGAGTGGATTCTTTTCCATTCACTGCTTTTTATTTTTCTGAAGAATTTATGGAAAGCTTATTTTTAGGGTGAAACCCCAGATTTCTTATCTTTGTTATTTGGAATGAGACTACTCATGATATCATCCTGTACTAAGATGGGAAAAGAACATATGCAGCAAGAATATGAACTATATCCTTCTCTATATTATGTTCCATCCACCTCTTGAACACCTCTCCTACACTTTCTAGTTGCTGAATAATTGAGGAATGGTTAAAGAAATGAAACAGTTACCTGATAGAAATGAGAAGAGTTATCAAGGGACTAACAGGAGTAATATGCAATAAGGGACAATAGATTTTCCTAAAGAGATTTGTTTTCCTTCTACATCTGAGATACTATCAAATAAATTCAGGTAATGCCAGTCTCTCTGCTAGCCTTAGGCTCTGCCTTCTGTTGTGTTTTCTTAGGTGATACAGTGTTGAGAAGGAATGAGCTCTACAGGCCTCTGAATCACATTGGGGTCATTTGTGTAGGTGATGATGACAGCCTCCAGGAAGAAAGAACAAGGGGAAACTGAACTGTCCCCCATCACTTAAGCTTAGTGTTTGCTTCAGGCTCTGGAACAGCTGTTGCATAGGCATTAGAGGGGGAAGGGGTGGGGAAAGCCACAGTAGTGTGGAACCCATTCATGTTAACTTTTTTTTTTTCCTAACACAAAGGAAGTACTCAAAGCAGCCTAAGAATAGAAGTTAGGTTGGAAGAAGGAAAACAAAGTGATGCACCCACTCCAGCAATAGTCCATATGCTCTTAAAAAGAATAAAATGAAGTATGAGGAAATCTGTCCCCCACCAGGTTTTCTTTATTCTCTGGGAGTCTGTTAGGCACTTACAGTGTGAACAAACGCTTCCGGGCCATCAACTTCCTAAATATATGGTGTTACTAAATATGATGCTGATGAAGATTTCCACTGCTGTTCTCCCCTGTTCTCTTTTCCTGGGGTTTGGCCAGTGCTTTCTAAGTGCTGATAAGTGGCTTTCTGCTTAATTCAGAGGTCCAAAATGAATTTTGAGAATTCACAAACAAAAAGAATATTGAGTACTCAATGTATGTAGAGCACCAAAGGATTTTAAAGAAGATATAGCACACTCCCTTACCTCATAGAGTTTACCATATAGTGTATCATCGGTCTGTATGCCAAACCTAGACCTGCAAAATCATACAGCATGGACTGAGGAATACTGGTATATGAGAGGAGTAGGAAATATACATCAAAACATCTCATAAAGTTTCACCCCCAGCTTCATTTAAGAAGCCAGAATGGGCATGGGGGTTAGAAATGTTATTTTTAAGAAAATCAGTTCTCCTTTGATGGTTATATGCACAAACATGCACATGTGCTTTTTTTCTCTTAACAATAGCTGTCAAAATTAATCTGCATTTAATTTGCTCCTCATCAAAATGTGCATCTCTTTCTTACGCATATGTGGAATGCCTATTAATAATCATGGGAATTGCACACATGCAGTGTAAAGAGAGAAAATCCACCTCAGGTGTATTTTAACAGGAAATCCAACAGCAATGAAATCTTTACACCCACTGAGAATACCAATTAAACTCTCCTTAATGTGATAAAGATGAAACTCACACCGTTATCTACAAAGAAGTTTTAAATTAAGATTTTTTTTTCTTTTTAACTAATTATGTTGTACTGTTCTTTTTTCAGTAGTAAGGCAATGATGACATTAGTTCATAAAAAGCTCTCAAAAATTGGCAGTTTACACTCTCTGACATTAACTGATTAATTATTAATGCTAAACAGACAGGGAGCTTGTTTACATATAACAGAGAAATACAGGTTTTCTTATAATAGCTCCTCGTGATACTTTGATAATATATTTTGTAGCAGTTTCTATGGCAAACTGATGTTTTCCTGGAGCTGAGGTAACCCAAGGGGCTGACAAAGAAAGGAGCCAAGGTAGAGTGGGTTTGAATTGGAGGGTAAAACTGCAGAGCGATCCCTCTGTTGAGGAAGAAACAGTTTTCATTATAGGTTTTTTTTTCCTATTTTCATGTTGCTTTTGCAGCCGACTCTCATTAAAGCCAAAATCCCATTTGTGCTATTCCACCACTGAAAAGGTGAACATCAGATAAAGCAATAATAATGGAGCTTATGTGGCTTGCTCATTAGTGTACTTCCGATAAAAGAGCCATGAAGAACTAATTGAAGGAACATGGTTTCCCTTCAGTGCCATTAGCTTTAATTTCTTTCCTTTCTTTTTTATGTCAAGAAAATGTCAAGTGGTCTTAATTATGTGATGTAGTAGAAATGCTGAGCACTGACCACTAGAAACTACTGTTTCTCACATAATTCATCTCACTCCCAAATCTTTGCCTGAAAAAAAAAATGAATTATGACTATAGTGAGAATCACAAAAAAAACACCCTTGATGTCTGGGTGATAATAATGATAATAATAATAATAAGAAGAATAATGGTACTTGTTAGGTGCTTATTATGTGCCAAGCACTCTTCTAAGCACTGAGGTAGATAAAAGTTAATCAGGTTGGACACAGTCCCTGTCCCACCTGGGGCTCACACTATTAATCCCCATTTTACAGATAGGGAAACTGAGGCACAGAGAAGTGAAGTGACCAGCCCAGGGTCATACAGCAGGCAAGTGGCAGAGCTGGGATTAGAACCCCAGTGCTTCTGACTGTCAGGCCTGTGTTCAATCCACTAAGCCATACTGCTTCTCCAACTTGGTATGCAATAGTGTTTTTGTTTCCAAAGCGCCTTCGCATGAATTAGTTCATTTCAACCCTCACAACAACCCTATGAGGTAGAGAGACAAGGCAGGTTTTATTGTCCCCCATTTAACAGATAGAGAAACTGAGGTACAGAGAAGTTAAGTGACTTGCCCATGTTCACACAACAGGCTAACGGCACAGATCGGACTCGAACCCGGCTCCTCCAACTTCTAGACCGGCGCTCCGCTTCCTTACACCACTTCATAGCCCAAGGGCTTCCATTGTAGTAAGAAGTGTAGGGATGGATTTATCTTTCTTCCACACTTATGGATGAGGGCATTTCCAAATCCTTTGCCTAGTACCCACTCAATCATTTTCTGGGATCTAAGATCCTGTAAGGATGACTACCTTCCAAAGAATTCAAAATGCATTCCATCAAATAGCATATGTGTTGTCCTGTGTTTTCCAATAACAATAATAATAGCAGTATTTGAGTTTACAGAGCCCCAAATCGACCCGGTAAACCACTTCCATATCGTTACCAAGAAAACACTACAGAAACACAAATCAGAACAACCTTATGACAGAAGATGGGATGTTCTGAAGAGGGTGTGTCCATAGAGTCATTATG